>NC_092746.1:69168263-69793263 GCF_047496795.1 Chiloscyllium punctatum
TCCACAATCTGACACGTCTTGCAGCGTCCACCGTGACAGGGTTGTATGGAGTTGTCCTGAGAGCCGGGCAGTTTGTTGCGAACAATGATCTGTTTGAGGTTTGTTTAAAGGCAAGTAGTGGAGGTGTGGGGAAGGTCTTGGTGAGGTGCTTATCCTCATTGATAATGTGTTGCAGGTCACGAAGAACATGGCGTAATTTTTTCTGCCCCTAGGAAGTACTGAAAAACGACTGTTGCAGCACATGTCTGTCTCCTGAGGAGGTCATTATGGTTCTTTGCTGTGGCACGTCGGAACTGGTGGTCAATGAGTTGAGCATCGTACCCCGTTCTTGTGAGGGCATCCTTGAGTACTTCCAGGTGTCCGTCACGTTCCTCCTCATCTGAGCAGATCCGGTGTATGCGTAGGGCTTGTCCATAAGGAATGGCTGTTTTAATATGTTTTGGGTGGAAGCTGGAGAAGTGTAGCATTGTGAGGTTGTCTGTGGGTTTGCGGTAGAGTGTGGTGCTGAGGTGTCCGTCCTTGATGGAGACGCACGTGTCCAAGAATGAGACAGACAGTCGAGAGGAGTCCATGGTGAGTTTGATGGTGGGATGAAACTTGTTGATGTCACTGTGTAGTTTTATCAGTGACTCCTCGCCATGGGTCCAGAGGAAGGAAATGTCATCAATGTACCTGGTGAACATTGTCTGTCTTATACATTGCAGGCAAGGATGCCCGGGGGTATGGTACATTGGGGAAACCGAGCAAAGACTACGACAACGGATGAATGGGCACCGCACAACAATCAACAGACAGGAGGGTTCCCTCCCAGTTGGGGAACACTTCAGTGGTCCAGGACATTAAGCTTTGGACCTTCGGGTGACCATCCTCCAAAGTGGACTTCGGGACAGGCAGCAGAGGAAAGTGGCCGAGCAGAGGCTGATAGCTAAGTTCGGTACACATAGGGAGGGCCTCAACTGGGACCTTGGGTTCATGTCACATTACAGGGGACCACCATTGCACTACATACACACACACACGCACACAGATATTCCTACACACACACACTCTCACATACACATGGACACAGGTACACACAGACGCGCACACAGACACCCACACACACCCTTATAGACACACACACTCACACATTCACCCCCTCACAGACTTAAGACACTCTGCACTCACTACACACACACACACACACACACACACTTTCTCACACTCACAACCCCCACCCCAGACAGACCCACACACAGACAAACAAAGACCCACATGCACACATATACTTTGTGTGGTGAATGTTTTTGTACTTGCAGAGTTACATTGCACTTTGTTCAAAAACTAAATACATTCATGTAGAACTCTGAGCTCAAAAACTGCAAGAATTTATGTAAAACACTGATTCCAATCTAAAAAGTGAGGTAACAATCTAAACATCAGGTCATAGACAGAGAACTCAGGGGCTAACATCTTCAAAATATTGTCTAGCTATCACCATTGTTAACAGCTAACCTGAGAATGCAACTTTAAAAAAAAGGGTTTTGTGATTTACACTTGAAAGAAGTGAAACTATCACTGTATTCTAACAGATGAAAGGCTTAACAGACAATCAATTCTTCAATGTATAATTTTAGTTACATCACACTGCAAATTTTTGCTATAAATTCTGTGTTATGATCGAGTCCTCCACAATCACCTGATGAAGGAGCGTCGCTCCGAAAGCTAGTGTGCTTCCAATTAAACCTGTTGGACTATAACCTGGTGTTGTGTGATTTTTAACTAGGTTTATTTAGTCATTTTGATAAGTAATATGTAATTTGTGATTAGACTATTACTGAATAATGAGCCATTTTGTTGAAACTTTTTATCATGCTCTCATCCGAGCATTCAGAAGAATACCAATTCAAAGGGAAAAAAAAATTTATGTTACATGACAGTCTCTAATTGGTAGAGACATTGCCAATGATAATGATAATTAACAGTTAGTTGCTAGGCTTTGTTTAAATTTCACGTCAGGTAGGTAATCTTTGACTGGTTAGGACTTTGCCCTGGAAAATAAATCAGCAAATGTTTTTTTTATATAGTGCCCTGAGATGATGTCGCCTGGTGACCAACATGGAAGTAATTTGGAACAAGTGGTAAATTGAAGTCACCAGGTACCCACTCTGACTTCCATATTGATCATGCTATGTTTCCAGTTTGCTAACAGTGTCTCTTCTGGTTCCTTCCCACAGGCCAAACGTGTGCAAGTTAGGTTGATTGGTCATGCTAAATTACCTGTAGTGTCCAGGGATGTGCAGTCTAGGTGGATTAGCCATGGAAAGTGCAAGGTTACAGGCCTGGGTGGTAGGTCTGGGTGGCTCTTCAGAGGGTCAGTGTGCACCCAATGAACCAAATGGCCTACTTTCACACTGTAGGAATTCTAAGATGATTCAACAATAAAAAGCTGCATATTAATGAGGTGAGATGTGCAATTCAATAACAAATAACGGTCCACCGTAATAAGCAACAGGCCACTACCTAGGGAGAATCTCATCTTAAAGTCTAGAACTTCACTAAACAATGCAACAAGTTGTTCTAAACATCGAGGGAGACCCATTGGACTTCTTACACGATTCTGCTGCATTTAGAACAAAGAACAAAGAACATTACAGCACAGGAACAGGCCCTTTGGCCCTCCAAGCATGGGCCGATCCAGATCCTCTATTTAAACCTGTCACTTATTTTCTAAGGGTCTGTATCACCTTGCTCCCTGCCCATTCATGTATCTGTCTCGATACATCTTAAATGACTCTATCGTGCCTGTCTCTACTAACTCCACCAACAACACATTCCAGACACCCACCAGCCTCTATGTAAAGAACTTCCATGCATATCTCCCCTAAACTTTGCCCCTCTCACTTTGAACTCGTCACCCCTAGTAATGGAGTCCCCCACTCCAGGAAAAAGCTTCTTGCTATCCACCCTGTCTCCACCTCTCATGGATTTGTAGACCTTAATCAAGTGCCTTCTCAACCTTCACCTTTCTAATGAAAATAATCCCAATCTACCTAACCTCTTCTCATAGCTAGTGTCTTCCATCCCAGACCACATCCTGGTGAACCTCCTCTGCACCCTCTCCAAAGCATCCACATCCTTTTGGTAATGTGGCGACTGGAACTGTACACAGTATTCTAAATGTGGCTGCACCAAAGTCTTATACAACTGTAACATGACCTGCCAACTCTTTTACTCAATACCCTGTCTGATGAAGGAAAGCATGCCACATGCCTTCTTGACCACTCTATTGATCTACGTTGTCATCTTCAGGAAACAATGGACCAGAACACCCATTTCTCTCTATATATCAATTTTCTCCAGGACTTTTCCATTTACTATATAGCTCGCTCTTAAATTGGATTTTCCAAAATACATTACCTCTCATTTGCGGGGATTGTACTCCATCTGCCGTTTCTCTGCCCAATTCTCCAATCTATCTATATTCTGCTATATTCTCTGACAGTCGCCTTCACTACTTGGTCCTCCACCAATCTTAGTGTCATCTGCAAACTTGCTAATCAGTCCACCTATACCTTCCTCCAAATCATTTATGTATATCACAAACAACAGTGGTCCGAGCACGGATCCCTGTGGAACACCACTGATCATTGGTCTCCATTTTGAGAAACTCCCTTCCACTACTACTCTCTGTCTCCTGTTACCCAGCCAGGTCTTTATCCATCCAGGTAGAACACCCTGGACCCCATGTAACTTCACCTTCTCCATCAGCCTATCTTATTAAATGCCTTTATTGAAGACCATGTATATGACGTACACAGCTCTTCCCTCATCAATCAACTTTGTCACTTCCTCAAAGAATTCTATTAAGTTGGTAAGACATGACTTTCCCTGCACAAACCATGTTGCCTATCATTGATAAGCCTATTTTCTTCCAAACAGGAATAGATCCAACCCCTCAGTATCTTCTCCAGCAGCTTCCCTACCACTGAAATCAGACTCACCAGTCTATAATTACCTGGATTATCCCTGCTACCCTTCTTAAACAAGAGGACAACATTCGTAATTCTCTAGTCCTCTGGGATGTCACCTGTGTTCAAGGATGATGCAAAGATATCTGTTAAAGCCCTAGCTATTTCCTCTCTCGCTTCCCTCAGCAACCCAGGATAGATCCCATCTGGACCTGGGGACTTGTCCACCTTACTGCCTTTTAGAATACCCAACACTTCCTCCCTCCTTATGCCAACTTGACCAACAGTAATCAAATGTCTATCCCTAATCTCAACATCCGTGGTGCCCCTCTCCTCCGTTAATACCAATGTAAAGTACTCAGTAAGAATCTCATCCATTTTCTCTGACTCTACCCATAACTTTCCTCCTTTGTCCTTGAGTGGGTCAACCCTTTCTCTAGTTACCCTCTTGCTCCTTATATATGAATAAAAGGCTTAGGGATTTTCCTTAACCCTGTTTGCTAAAGATATCTCATGACCCTTTTAACCTTCTTGATTCCTCATTTCAGATTGGTCCTACATTCCTGATAGTCTTCCAAAGCATTGTCTGTCTTTCGTCACCTAGAATCTTATTTATGCTTCCATTTTCCTCTTAGCTAGTCTCACAATTTCACCTGCCATCCATGGTTCCCTAACCTTGGCATTTATATCCCTCATTTTCACAGGAGCATGTCTCTTCTGCACGCTAATCAAACTCTCTTTAAAAGCTTCCCACATATCAAATGTGGATTTACCTTCAAACAGCTGCTTCCAATCTACTTTTCCCAGCTTCTGCTGAATTTTGGCAGAGTTGGCCTTCCCTCAATTCAGCACTCTTCCTTCAGGACCACTCTCATCTTTGTCCATGAGTATTCTAAAATTTACAGAATTGTGATCACTATTCCCAAAGTAATCCTCCAAAGTAATTCAACAAATCCCCCAATGTCTAGGCCCCATGATAATCCACCCTGCATTGCCAATTTTGTAAATCTGAGTTGGTTGGCTTACTGCAAACAGTTGAAGAGATCTGCTGTTACAAATGATTTGTCAATGTTTTGGACATATAGAATGAGTTGTTAGAAGAAGTGGTAGAGGCAGGTACAATTACAACATTTAAAAGACATTTGGTTAGATACATGAATGGGAAAGGTTCATACACAGGCAAATGGGACTAGTTTAGTTCAGGAAACCTAGTCAGTATGGCCAAGTTGGAACAAAGAGTCTATTTCCATGCTGTATGACTATATGACATTTGATTCTAAATTCGAGTGGTGCTGGAAAAGCACAGCAGTTCAGTCAGCATCCGAGGAGCAGGAAAATCGACGTTTCGGGCAAAAGCCCTTCATCATGGTCTAACTGCCGGACATCACCCCACACCACTCATTTGTCTGATAAGTAGAATGTTTTTTTGGCTTATCAGAGGTAGCCACTTATTGATAAACATCATTTGTGTTGCTACTGCATAGTAGCAGCATTAAATAGCTGGCTTCACTTGTTGCTCAAAACTTTGAGGTCTCTTTTGGGAATGTAGGAATTTCACTGTCACTGTGCTGTCAGGTATATAAACTTCTGGATTGTTATCCCTTGGGAGTTGAGAAGAATGATGCAAAAGCATGTTCATAAAAGCCAGCAAGGAATTGAGTCAAGTTTAAGGAAAGCAAGAAGAGTCGTCCACAAGCCAAACATTAATTCAAGGACCACATCACCTAGTACAGAGCTTTTAATGCAAACCAGGCAAAGGAAAGTAAAGAGTTGCTGAAAACATATGACATTCCAGACAGATCATGTAGATATTTGGCAATAGACTCTTCACTCTCACTGGAACTGACTATCTAGTCACCAGATAATTTTTGCTGGTAAGTTTAAGGCAATATTATTTCAATGATTTATGCTATAAATAAAGTATAACAATGATGTATATATCCTCTGTATTATGTTTCTATTCCAATGACCGGAAGGTGAGTGGGTGAGCTGACTTCATGGACTAACACTGAGATTGCTGAATGTCTAAAAGCACACCCACAGCATTTTCACCATTGTCATGGGTAACAATAGCCCTCCGTTCATGAATGAGGAATTCAACTGCATCCAAAAAGATTGTGAAATTCAACAATGGACATCTTGTCCACTCTATCTCAAGTTAAATAGAAAGGCTAAAGCAGCAGTCGACATCAATGAAAGAATCGCAATGAAATCCAGGAATTCCAGCACAGATATATGCAAGACAATTTTTGAGTCAAGAAACACACCTCTTGTACCATAGAGGGTTGTCCTGTACAAAGACTAATGTCACATTGCATCAGAGCTGTTTTTTTATTATTGCAAAGGGGCTGGGGAAATCAGATGTAGTAACAGATGTAAGTGACAAAATTAAGGTGAAAGGACAGCAAGCTGAATTTCATTTTGACAAGGCTGCCAAACTGTTGCCAGAGTTGAGTACAGTAAACTTTGTATAACTGAGACCCTCGAAACTACCACTTTTGATCAACCAGGAAGAAGTATAAACCTCTAATACTGTGAAGTTTATGGATTAATCTATCCAATTATTATGGATTTTAAAATTTATTTACTTCAATGTAAATATACTTGTTGTTCAATTGAATGGTCAGCCGAAATATCAGCAATTGATTCCATCTTGAATCAATTTCTCCTCAAATACTGTGATGTCCGAGTAAGTCAGTTGAGGGTGTGAGTGAGAAGATTCTCTGCTGGTAAATTTAATGTAATGCAAAGTTGCATTATTATTTAAATGATATATGCTGTAAATAAAGTATAATAGTGATGTACATATCCTCTGTAATATGTTTTTATTACTTAGTGTGTGTTTTTACTTTGTTTGGGAAGACCTCTTGATTATCCAGAATATTTGATCAATCAGTACATTCCTGGTCCCATAGATGCTGGATAATAAAATGTTTACAGTTTTAAAAAATCCAGTTAAGGTACAATCCTTCAATGCTTACAACAAAACAGAGCCAAGAGGCAATGTGGACCTTTGTAGTTGTCAACTTGATTATATGCATTGTAATGAAGGACCAGATATATTATTGCAGCTATTGACACATATTGGAGAAGCTGTTCCTCAACTACTAGCAGCTGATCAGGAAGATATAAACTCATCAGCTACACAGTCCACAAATCAAAAAAGTAGACCCAAAGGTCCATAACACTCCAGCAACAGAAATGGAGCAACAACAGGTGCCACAGAAACAACAAATAACACAGGCTCGACACTCCCTGGGGAAGGACCATGAGCAAAATGAACAGCCAACAAAAACATGGTACTGAGAGACCAGTATGACTCAGAAACTATGTGTGCATATGCAGAGACTGACAAAAATAATATGTGCATGTTAGATAACTTGGGCAACTCAAAATACACACAGTAATGTATGTAAATTTTTTTGTTCATTCTGTATATTTGGATTGAAATGCAAGCGTATGCAAATATCTTTCCTGGTCTGGTGTAATCATGTGATCTCTTTATACAATAGATATTTTGTATCTTAGAGGCACTTTGATAAAGATTCCATTCCCGAACATGGTTACTTTGTGAACTGTGAACGTCTCTGCTGCATGGTCATGGCACTGTTGACTGTTTAACCTCCCTCCTGAATCCATATTCGACATTGTAATTCATTCATTCTCCTTGGTCTTTGTCCTGCTCATTAAAATCCACAATCAAACACCAAAGAACAAGGAACAATTCAGCATAGGAGCAGGCCCTTTAGTCCTCCAAGCCTGCACTGACACATTTTGCCCTTCCATACTAAAACTGTCTTCACTTACAAGATCTGTATCACTCTATTTCCTTCCTATTCATATATTTGTCCAAGAGTCTCTTGACTGCTGCTGTTGTGTCTGCTTCCACCACCTCTCTGGCAGCATGTTCCAGGCATTCACCATCATCTGTGTCAAAAGCTTGCCTCACACATCTATTTTAAATGTCCTTCCTGGACCTTGAGTTTGTGCCCCTTAATCATTGATGCCTCTACCCTGGCAAAAAGCTTCTTTCCCCTCTATCCATGCCATTCATAATCTAATAAACTTCTACCATTATCCTCATCTCAAGAAAATAGTCTTGGTGTCTGCAACTTCCTTTCAAAATCTTGAATATGCTGTTGTCTCCCAATTTCATGTCCATTTTTCCTGGAACTCAATTTTGAATCTGTCCAGCCATTCTTGTTACTGTCAATTTTTTTTGATCGAAGTCACAACAGGTATCCTATGTGACTGTTTAAAAAATCACAAACTTTTCATTCTTGTCATTCTCAAGTTGTCTGCAGCTTTTGACACAGCTGATCACGAGCTTCCTCCAATATCTCTCTCTACTGCCATCCATGGATAAAGTTACAAGTCACACAACACCAGGTTGTAGTCTAACAGGTTTAATTGGAAGCACTAGTTTTCGGAGTGCCGCTCCTGAATCACCTGATGAAGGAGCGGCGCTCCAAAAGCTAGTGCTTCCAGTTAAACCTGTCGGACTATAACCTAGTGTTGTGTGATTTGTAACTTTGTACATCCCAGTCCAACACCAACATCTCCAAGTCATCCATGGATTACACTTTGTTATTCTATCCTTATTTATTTAATCATAGCTAGAAAACTCCTGCTCCCACATAGTTACCTGGGTTCACCTTGACTCCTCCTGGTTCTCAGTTATATGCTTAGCCTTGACAAAATCATCTGAAAACACATCAATTCCCACAAATAAGCTAATTCTCATCACCACTTCTTTCAACTTCTCCATGATCTCTAACAGTTAAACTGTCCATATGACATCCAGTAATGAGTGACCAAAATCTATTTGTGCATAGTGTGAGAGGGCCGGACAAAATAGAGGAATTAAATAATAGAATGCAATTGCTACCACTTCCTCACTACTTGTATTAATTTTTAGTGCAGTCTTCAGGAGATTGAAGGAAATTGTGCGCTGTTAGAACATAGAATAGTACAGCTCAGTACAGGCCCTTCGGCCCTTGATGTTGTACTGAGCTTTTATCTTACTCTAAGATCAAACTAACCTACAAACACTACATTTTACTATCATCCACCTACCTTTCCAAGTGTCACTTAAATTTCCTTAATGTATCTGACTCTACTACCACTGCTGGCAGTGCATTCCATGCACCCACCACTCTCTGTGTAAGGAATCTACCTCTGGCATCTCCCCCAAACCTTCCTCCAATCATCTTAAAATTATGCCCCCATGATGATACCATTTCCGCCCTGAGAAAATGTCTCTGGCTTACCATTCTATCTGTGCCTCTCATCATCTTGTACACCTCTACCAAGTCACCTCTCATCCTTCTTTGCTCCAATAAGAAAAGCCCAAACTCCCTCACCTTCTCTTCATAAGACATGCCCTCCAGTCCAGGAAGCATCCTGGTAAATCTCCTCTGCACCCTCTCTAAATCTTCCACACCCTCCCTAGAAGGTGACCAGAACTGAACACAATATTCCAAGTGTGTTCTATGCAGGGCACTATAGAACTGCAGCAAAATCTCACAGCTCTTAAACTCAACCCTCTGCTAATGAAAGTCATCACACCATATGCCTTCTTAACAACCCTATCAACTGAGGTGGCAACTTTCAGGTATGTATGGACATGGACCCCAAGATCCCTCTGTTCCTCCACACTGCCAAGCGTCCTGTCTTTAACCTTGTAGCCTGCATTCAAATTCGACCTTCCAAAATGAATCACTTCACATTTTTCCAGGCTGAACACCATCTGCCACTTCTCAGGCAGCTCTGCATCTTGTCAACGTTCCATTGCAAACTACAACAGCCCGCCACACTATCCACAACTCCACTAACTAATGTATCATCAGCAAACTTACTAACCTACTCTTCTACTTTCTCATCAAAGTCATTTATAAAAATCACAAACAGCAGAGCTCCCAGAACAGATCCCTGCAGAACACCACTGGTCACCGAGCTCCAGGCTGAATACTTTGCATCAACTACCACCCTCTGTCTTCTGTGGGCCAGCTAATTCTGTATCCAGATAGCTAGATTTCCCTGTATTCCATCCCTTCTTACTTTCTGAGTGAGCTTACTATGGGAACCTTATCAAACACCTTGCTAAAGTCCATGTACACCACATCCACTGCTCCACTTTCATCAATATGTTTTGTCACATCCTCAAAGAATTCAATAAGGCTCTTGAGGCATGACCTGCCCCTCACAAAGCCATGCTGACTATGTCTAATCAAGCTATGCTTTTCCAAATAAACATAAATTCTGTCTCTCAGAATCCTCTCCAATAATTTGCCCACTACCAGCATAAAACTGACTGTTCTGTAATTCCCAGGGTTATCCGTATTCCCTTTCTTGAACAAGGGAATAATATTTACCACCCTCCAATCATCTGTTATTACTCCAGTGGACAGTGAGGATGCAAAGATCATCACCAAAGGCGCAGAAATCTCTTCCCTCACTTTCAGTAGCAACCTTGGGTATATCCCATCTGGTCCAGGGGACTTATCTATCCTCACGTTTTTCAAAATTTTCAGCAAATCCGCTTTCTTAACATCAACCTGTTTGAGCATATAAGCCTGTTTCACGCTGTCCTCACAAACAACAAGGTCCCCCTCACTCGTGAATAGTGAAGCAAAGTATTCAGTAAGGACCTCCCCTACCTCCTCCAACTCCAAGCAAAAGTTCCCTCCACTACCCCTGATTGGCATTACCCTCACTCTGACCATCCTCTTGGTCCTCACATAAGTGTAGAATTCCTTGGGGTTTTCCTTAATCCTACCAGCCAAGGCTTATTCATGCCCCCTTCTAGCTCTTCTAAGTCCATTCCTTAGTTCCTTCCTGGCTACCTTGTAACCCTCTAGAGCCCTGTCTGATTCTTGCTTCCTCAACCTTAAGTAAGCTTACTTCTTCCTCTTGACTAGATGTTCCACATTTCTTGTCATCCAAAGTTCCTTCACCCTACCATCCCTTCCTTACCTCATTTTGTTTATATAATTCCCAGATAGCTCAATTATGAATGCTTGACTGAGCTTCAATCCTTTTTTATGAATTTGCTCAAGAGGGGCTCTATTTCACAATCTGAAGTGAATTGATGAAGTGGATAAGATCAAGCCTTAATTGATTAACATTGTTTGGACTTGTAAGAAGTTATTTTTTCTTTAACCTGCCACTTTCAATGTTTGTATATTTATTTGGAGAAGATTAAGAACTGCCAATAAGGAAAAACTTTTGATATTGAAATTATGAATGATTCTATATGATTCTCCCTTTTATGAGATTGCATAAGCAGCAAGCATTTTTCAAGCAATATTTTGAAAATGTGTTTTTAAGTCAATTTCAAGACTTACTGTTATGAGGCACAATGGTTATTTAATCATACTGAATGTCTGGTATGGAGCTGGCCTGAGGAATAGAGCTGACATGGAAAGTGGTTAAGTGTGAGGAAGAAATTAGGCATGAACACTAGATGGGCAAAGAAAAGAAGACTTGAAAGAGTTGAAGTCCCAGAGAATCAAGGCTGGCTTTCTAACCAATTCTCTGTAGCACTCATTAACTTCCAAGCCATGTCTGAACTGCTCCTGGAATCAATTGGCACACCCCCTGCTTCTCTGAGGTGTAAATAGTGATACAGAAGTCAGTCATATGGAGACAAGTGTGTTGAGTCAGGATTTTTCATAAATTAAGTTTCTTACCTCAATGGTGATAACTTAGTCTGTATTGTCCCGTTCATTACTAATCAACTTATAACCACGCTTTCCTGGTATTGATTCTTCAACCATTGGAAATCATTTTTCTTTAGTTAATCTGTCTGAACTGTTCAATATTTTAAACTTCTCAAACAAATCTCCTCTTAATCTGATCATCCCAAAGAAAATAACCCAGACTCTTCAGCTATGGAATAACTGGTGTTCTGAAGAAATCAAATCAGATTCAAGTCATTAACTCTGTTTCTCTCTCCACAGATGCTGCCAGACTTGTTGAGTTTCTCCAGCACCTGCTTTATTTTTATCTCTTCTGTTTATCTGCATAAATACAATGCCTTATTCCTGGAGTTATTCTAGTGCTGTATGCTGTTCAAAACCTTCATGTCTTCCTAAGGTTAGTGTGCAGAGAATTGCACACAGCACTCCAGATGGTGCCAATCTAATGTTTTATAGATAATTATAAACTTTGTGTTTATATTTATCAAGACCATGATCCCTAATGTTTTGTTAACCAGTCTGACCTTCATTAAAGGTTTGTGCAAGAATACCTCAGATATCTCTGTTTTTCTACCCCCTTTAAAATTGGGCCTTTCACATTTATTCTCTTTCCCCTTTCATCCTATCAGAATGTGTCACTTCCTGCTTTTATATAAGTTTAGTCTTATATTTTCCACCCAGTCCAAAAGCCTGCCTTGGTTCCCTTGAAGGCTGTTACTATCTTCCTCACTGTTTACTTCAGTTCCTAACATTTACATCTTTTGGCACCTGATGTTCAGTCCATATCAAGGTTATCACCCTGATGACATCTCAGACCCATCCACTTGCCTAATCTTTCTGATGGTAACCTGTTGTCAAAGTGCTTCTGGAGCTCTGTCTGATTAGGGATGGTAGTTTGGGTCGATCAGGGAGGAGGAGCAATTAAAGCAGTCAAGGCAGTGGGCAGTCAGCAGGCCCATTCAGAGAGCTTAAACTGTCAATGTAGATGTGACCTGTAAAGGCATTTCAAGATGAAGGTATGGTCAGAGGAGTTATTGAATTATTAAAAGTGTACCCACAACTGCCAAGCCATCAATGTCGAGCAAGAACATTTCATGTCACAATTGTGACCTACTGATCACCAATGCTTTGGGTGTGGGGGAATGGAATTAAAGGAAGTGTCAGTAGCTGCTGGACATCAAACTGGGATACCATCACTAGAAAGCTGGTGAGTCCCACACTATACAAGGGTGAGGGGTCCACTTTGATGTCAGGATAATCTTATCTCCATCAAAAAATGAACACAAAATGGAGCCTTAAAGTGATGAAGGTCTTATGCCTGAACCATTGATTCTCCTGCTCCTCAGATGCTGCCTGACCTGCTGTGCTTTTCCAGTGCCACACTTTTCGACTCTAACCTCCAGCATCTGCAGTCCTCACTTTCCCATAATTGGTTGTTTGCCTCATTGAGGTGGACTGACAAAATCCTTTCCCTAGCACTGCTGGGAAGTTTTCCAAAGGTCAGAATGAATGTGGAAGCTGTCCAGACCTATTTTGTCAGACCCCCTTTCTGCCTCCAACCCTGTCTTCATGGAATAGAGAAAGTCCATTCCTTCACGCCATCTGCAAATTTTAAAACTGTACCTTGTACTTTCAAGGCCAAACTATTAATCAACATCAAGAAGCTATGGTTCTGGGGCTGAACTATTGAAAAATAGCTATCATTAAAACCCTGTTATCTAAGCCTTAATTTTTCTTTACACATACTGTTACTGTCATTTTAATCCTCGACATTTCAGTTTTGCAAGCAAGATAAATGCATGTACTTTCTCAACTAGCTTTTGAAAGTCCATATTCATAACACACTGTTCATATTTACTCTGACTGTTCCCTCATCAAAAAACTTAATCATGTTAATCAAACACAACTTGCCCTTAATAATTCCATGCTTACTTTTTATAATCTATGCTTGCCCATATGGCTCTTAATTTTTTCCTCAATCATCACTTCTAAAGGCTTTCCCATCATCGATGTTAATCTGTCTGGCAAGTAGTTTCCAGGTTTATCCTCCTGTCCATTTTTGAACAATGGAGTAAGATATAAAATTCTCCAGTCCTTTGCACAGTCTCTGTATCTTACATTGTGATTAAACCCTGGGTTTCGTTTCCCAATCGACTGGGCATGGCATACCAGGTGGCATACCATAAACTATAAAGATGAAATAACTGTCTTCTTCTTAATTCATCTACCCTTTTAATTATTTGCAGTGAGCTTAATGTAGAAAATAATCATTCCTCTTAGAACCACATTTGGTTATGTTTTAAGAGGAACCAATTTAACCAGTCTTTCTTAAACCAAGGAAAATTAATCACTACATGTGAGCAGAAATACCACAGCAACATACATGCACAACAATTACAAATAATGGATGCGTCCAAAATGACAGAATTAAGAAAAAAGGATCAGTTTGAATTGTTCACGAGGAATGGATAGTTGAATGTTGCAGCTATTGCAGTCGCAGTTACAAGTAGCATTGACATTGGCACTACTCTGATCACACCTTCATACTTAAGTAGTTTGGGGCCGTCATCTAAGGAAAAATATACCAGCATTTGAAGCAATCTGGGAGAAGGTTCACTTGGCTAATTCTAGGTATAGAGGGACTGTCTTATGAGAAGAGGTTGAGTAAGTTGGGCCTGTATTTATCGGAGTTTAAAAGAATGAAGGGCAATCTACATAATTCTTAGGATTCTTGACAGGTTAGATTCAGAGAGGTTACTGCCCCTGGTGGGAGAGTCTAGGACAAGAGCACATAATAACAGAGTCGGGGTTGCCCATTTAGGACAAAGATGAGAAGGAATTTCTACTCTTAGTTATTTCCACAGAGGGCTATAGAGACTAGGTTGTTAAGTAATTTCAAGGCTGAGATGGACAGATTTTTTTTATCAATAAGGGAATCAAGGGTTATTAGGCTAGGGCAGGCAAGTGGAGTTGAGGATTATTGGGTTAGCCAACATTTCATTAAACAAACTCAATGGGCTGAATAGCCTGCTTCTGCTCCTACATCTGATCTGCTGGGAAAGGCACAAAGTGTGTCTGTAATTTAGGACATAAACTGTAGAGGGTGCCATGCTGTTGAACAGGGTCATCATACTCTCATCTTTCACATTTTATTTGCATCTGCCCCCATTCCCTTTGAAGAGCCTTGTTTGAAGTTCTCGTCACATCCATAGGTCTGACAATCTATTGCTCTCATTCTCCAGATAACCACTTAACTTATATCTACAACCATTCCTGATTATGCAGCCCTCATTTTTTAAAAAAATCACATTTTGGAATTACAAGTTTAAAATGTCTACAGTCTTTTGGGAGTGTGACCTGTGGTCACGACACAGAGGACTGTGAGCCTCTGTCCAGCACCTCCATAACTTCTACCTTTACTTCCCTCAGCAACTGAGGATGTATGGATTCTGGATAGAATCCACTTTGAAGTACTACCAGCATTTTTAATACCTCTGATTAACTGCATTTGCTATCTTAGCAACTTTATTGTTTACCATAGATTTGCCAAAGGCATCTTTGCTCGTTTACTTGTTTGTCCTTAAGTGGAAGATTTCCATATTCATCTGCTATTTTTGGCAGATTAGCACCCAAAATGTTCTGCTGCAACGAGAACAAGATTTTGCAGATGATTGAGTTTTGGACAATTTACTACTTTATGGATTCTTCAGCTTCCATCTTCTCTTTGTTTCCAATATGTGCTTGGTTTCAAAAGGAGTCTGCCCTACTATTATTTGGTTCACCAGGCAGAATGATCCTTGATGCCCTTCCTATGGGAGTCAACTTAATGCAAAGGTCCTATGTTCAGCCTTCAGAATGTTGTTGTGGTGCTTCCCTTAAATTCAATGTCAGCTCACTCAGACTCAAGCTGTCCTTAGAAGATTCACTTTAGGAAGCAAGTGTCAAGCATTTTGACTGTGCCACCAGCCCAGCTGAGCTGTGATTATCCTGAAATGGTATGGCATGTTATCTCAGGTGAATACCTCAGTGTATGGCACTTTATTCTGGAATCTGAACTTCACAAACTTTCAAAGGCGGTTTAAGTGCAAATGATGGAAACGATGCTTAGTACCCAATGCAAATCTGGTGTGTAGATCAGAGTAGCTATTCCTTTATAGATTTTCAATCTAATGGGCAAATCTACTCCTCTTCGTTCACACACATGCATGAAGACTGCCAAAGGCTACACTGCTTTTGCAACGCTTACAGATGTCTTGTCAGTTTAGAGAGTTAGAGATGGTGTGCTGCAAGAGCTGATGCTGATAGGGTCTGGTCATGGGCTGAAACCTTGGCTCAAGGTCGACCCTTCCAAGAGCATCGCGGTACATTACTCTCGTTTTGTTTCCTACATTGGAGAAGAGGTCCAGCTGTACACCGGCAGCAGTTGCACGGTCACTGTCAAATAGATAATCGCGAAGTATTCTCTTTCAATGCCTAATCTTTGCCCGGAGTTACCTCAGCTTCAGCAGCTTTCTGTCTATGAGATATTTGATATTTCTGATGTTGTGATCATGTAAAGCATGGGCCAGGATTGACAGAGGAGTGATTCTAGCACACAGCCTTCTCAATGTTGGAAATTAGCTCTTTTTTTGCAGAAGATTGCTCCAGCCATTTTAAATTCATCAGAATACATGAGAAGGTCAACATCTTTGACACATTGCATCTTCCATTCCCAAAAGGATTGATCTCTTAATAATGGTGTGGCAGACTTAATGCGTATCGTTTGACTGGCTGGCCAATCTTAAATTATTTCCCTTTCATCCTGCCGATCATCCGTCTAAAACGATTGACTGTATGGTATGAAATGACTAGTTTAATACTCTCGATTACACATAACACATGTTCGCTGCTGGAACTTGAGACCACGGTTTATGTTCTATACAATAAACTCCACAGATGTCCCAACTCCTCATTTGGTAAAATGTACAAATATTCATGGTTAACAGAGGAGAGTGAGCTGTTTCTGTCAAGGTGAGTGACTGAGAGTCATCCCCAACACCGCAACAACTTCGCCTTCCACACTTCGCTAAATTAGGTGTCAGTAATTCGTCAACGCTGCATGTGTTAGGCTTTCTCGCTGACAGGAATTCCCAGGGGACTGCTACATACACTTTCCATTCAGCCTAGCCAACGGCAAGTTTAGATAATGGGGCTGAGTGTCAATGTTAATAGGGCCATCTCCCGCGAAAGGGACTACACCTGAACGTAATTGGATCTATTCCTGATCTGTTCAAAATGTTTATTTTTCTGTTAGTGCTAGATCCGAGTTGGACATTCATTTTATTTCCTCTGCTCTGGCTCAGCTTTGTGTGACATTCCCTCTCCCTTTGTCCCCTAGTGCTCTCTGATTAGTGGTGATCTCTCTCCGCTGTTCGTGGTCGTGACTGGTTTGTAGTCTCTCCAGCCTGGCTGCGGTTGTTTGTGTGTGTGTGTGTGTGTGTGTGAGAGAGAGAGAGGCGCTGCTCTCCCTCTCCCTCCTCCTCCTCCCCCAGCCCTGGCTCTCTCGCTGTGAGTGGAAGGCGCTTTCATTGAGCGGGAGCTTTCCTCGTCCTCCCTCATCCTTCCGTCGCTCAGTGCTCCAACACAGCCGCGCAAGTTTGATGGGGAATTTCACACCGCTCCAGAAAAATGCCTGTTATGAAAGGATTATTAGCGCCACAAAACACTTTCTTGGATACCATAGCAACGCGCTTTGATGGGACACGTAAGTTTTTGTTTTGCTCTCTCTCTCTCAGTTCTGGTTTGCACATGTGAGGAGTTCTGAAGGTGTAGGGATGCAGGAATGAAGAGGGAACGCTGCTGAGGGACTGGGAGAAGTTAGTAAAGTCCTGGCTCTCAGTGCCTTTAGGAGGTGAATGTGAACAGCTTGTTCCTGGGCGATGCTTGTTAAAGCGCGTCGCTATAAAGGATTTCTCTTAATGAGGATGGGAGGGTATCCTGAAAGAAGCGGCAAGATGATGAGATGTGAGGGACGGGTCCAAGATTCCAACCTTCAGCTCCGTTCTTTGCAACCGAATGTGGATGACTGCCTGTCCCAGGAGTTGTTCTGTTACACTCATTTGTAATCCCGTCTCAGGTTCCGACGCTAACTCAATTCGTGTTAAGGTTTTATACTTTGACAAGGGGAGGTTTGATGAGACAGGAGACATTGACATCCTCCCCAATGATTTCGACTGGGATGTAATGTCGATTGATTTGGTCGATCTAGTTTAACTGTAGTTTTGCAACTCTTGGCATGAATTATTGTCAGGCATTTTAAAAGCCGTCATTATCTTTTACAAATTTCTTCTCCAAAGCTATCATGTAACGTTCCTTCTCGATATTGTTGAATGTACATCTAGCGGCGAGTTGTCTACCGCCGACCGACTTTCTAAAATTAGCCTTGAATGCTCAGAGATCGTTCATTGGCTACTCTGTAGATTGGTGAATCTGCTAAACTCCTGTTTGATTATCTTTGTTAAAGGGATCGTGCTGCTGAGAAGTCGGCGAGTTTGATACCACTTGGAACCTGACATTCTTTGGCTCTGTACCTTACAGTCTAATAATTTTGAACCATTAGATTTTTCCAGTATGTTTTTCATCATACCTTATCATAGCTTGTTTGTACAAAGAACTCACCGAGGTGAACCCCAGGCTTAGTGTGTTCGAAAGTTAATTAAAATATTACGTAACCGTCAAGTTTTGCAATCCGGCCTTCTAAATTCCTGTCCGGTTTAAATGACGGAATATACTGAGGTTCTGATACTTATGAACTAGATTTAGACCCGCAACGCATTTAGGCAAAAGTAAGGACTGCAGATGCTGAAAACCAGAGTCTAAATTAGAGTGGTGCTGGAAAAGCACAGCAGGTCAGGCAGCATCCGTGGAGCAGGAAAATTGACGTTTCATCAGGGCTTTTGCCCGCAACGCATTTAGTCAGCTCCTCACGACAGAATACTTTGAGTGAGAAAAGGAATTAACACATTAAATAATGCAAAACTCTCGCATCAAATACTGTCGTAGGGATACACCTATTTATTGCAATTACGTTCTATAATCTTAAATAAATTGATAAAGTTTAATATTACTGCACCCGACAAATATTACATTAGACATTATGTGACTTCACATCTGGGTGCAAAAAATGTACATTTTTCAAAGAATAAGAAATAGTACAATAATACATCAAAGGTGACAAAGTTAAAACAAAAAATGGAAATATTAGAATATCAGGAATGTATTATAAAGTAATAAAATGTTAGAAATAAATGGTATGGAAGCCATTTGTAGATATTTTGTTGATACAAGATATTAAACAGTTTGTTTCACACTATGGTACATTACTGTACAGTCTGTCACAGTCTGAGCAATTCTGTGAAGCTTCCTTTTACCCATTGGCAGAGGATAGATAACAACAGAGGGCTGAATTTTCCAAATGTATGGGTGCCAAAATGAAGCCTTCTTGATGGAAATACATAACAAGAAATCACAGATAACATGTCCATGATATTTAAACTTTTCATTTCAAACTCATGAATGCAAATTTGGTATTCCCCAGGATACTATTTGGTAGGAAAAACTGCTAGTAGCATTTATTTGAATAATAATTCCATACATGCATCAAACAATATCCTGACATAATCATACTCACTAAGGTCACGATATGGTGTTTGGTAAATACAGTCATCAGTTTTGACTCTCGAACTCATGAAATCTCTGTCCTTTGAGAAACAAATTTGCTGTCCTTGAGGAAGCAAATTTTCTGCTGACTATTTATCATCCTATTTCAGGTTAGGTTTGGTACTCATGGAGTCATAGAGTCATAGAGATGTACAGCACAGAAACAGACCTGTCAGTCCAACTCATCTACGCCGACCAGATATTCTACATTAATCTAGTCCCGTTTGCAGCCATTTGTCTAAATCCTTCCTCTTCATGTACCCATCCAGATGCCTTTTAAGTGTTAGAACTGCACAGCCTCTAACATCTGTGACAGCTCATTCTATGCACGCACCACCCTCTGCATGAAAAGTTGTCTCTAAGGTCCCTTCTAAATCTTTCACCACTCACCATAAACCTATGCCCTTTAGGACTCCAGTACCCTGGGACTATTCATCCTATCCATGCACCTCGTGATTTTATAAACTTCTGTAAGGTCACCCCTAATCCTCCAACACTCCAAGGAAAATAGTCACAGCTTATTCAGTTTCTCCCTATTGCTGAAATCCTCCAACCCTGGCAACATCCTTGTCAGTCGTGCATCTGTGGTCAGCAAGGTTTTGGAAAGAATTCTGAGAGATAGGATTTATGGCTATTTGGAAAAGCATAGATGATTAAAGGCAGTCAGCATTGCTTTGAGGGGGGCAGGTCATGCCTCACAAATCTTATTGAGTTCTTTGAGGAGGTGACGAGACAGGTTGACGAAGGTCGAGCAGTGAATGTGGTGTATATGGACTTCAGCAAGGCATTTGATAAGGTTCCCCATGGTAGGCTCATTCATAAAGTCATGAGGGGTGGGATACAGGGAGATTTGGCTGTCTGGATTCAGAATTGGTTGGCTGACAGAAGGCAGAGAGTGGTTGTAGATGCAAAGTATTCTGCCTGAAGGTCAATGGTGAGTGGTGTTCCACAGGGCTCTGCTTTTGGGTCTCTGGTCTTTGTAGTTTTTATAAATGACTTGGATGAGGAGGTTGAAGGGTGGGTTAGTAAATTTGCAGATGACACAAAGGTTGGAGGTGCCATTGATAGTATCAAGGGCTATTACAGGCTGCAGCGTGACATAAACAGGATGCAGAGCTGGGCTGAGAAACGGCAGATGGAGTTCAACCTGGATAAATGCAAAGTGACGCATTTTGGAAGGTCAAACTTGAATGTTGAATATAGGATTAAAGACAGGATTCTTGGCAGTGTGGAGGAACAGAGGGATCTTGGTGTTCAAGTGCACAGATCCCTCAAAGTTGCCACCCAGGTGGATAGGGTTGTTAAGAAAGCATATGGTGTTTTGGCTTTCATTAACATAGGGATTGAGTTTAAGAGCTGCAAGGTTTTGCTGCCGCTCTATAAGACCCTGGTGAGACCACACTTGGAATATTGTGTCCAGTTCTGTTTTAAGAAGGATGTGGAGGCTTTGGAGAGGGTGCAAACATGGTTTACCAGGATGCTACCTGGACTGGAGAGCTTGTCTTATGAAGAAAGGTTGACTAAGCTCAGCCTTTCCTCTCTGGAGATAAGCAGGAAGAGAAATGACATGATCGAGGTATACAAGGTAATGAGAGGCTTGGATAGAGTCAATAGCCAGAGACTTTTCCCCAGGGCAGGATTGACTAGCAAGCGGGGTCATAGTTTTAAGATATTAGAAGGAAGGTATAGAGGAGACATCAGAGGTAGGTTCTTTACGCAGGGAGTTGTGAATGTATGGAATGCGTTGCCAGCGGAGGTGGTGGAAGTAGAGTCATTAGGGATATTTAAGCCACTGCTAGACATGCACATGAATAGCAGTGAATTGAGGGGTGCGTAGGTTTGGTTATTTTATTTTAGATTAGTAATAATCCTAGGCACAGCATCATGGGCCAAAGTGTCTGTTCTGTGCTGTACTTCTCAATGTTCTAAATCTTTTCTGAATCCTTTCAAGTTTCACAACATCTTTCCTATAGCAGGGGGAACCAGAATTGAACACAGTATTCCAAAAATACTCCTTTACTGTATTTTTTGTCTATCACTAAGATTAGTTATATGACTTTTAATCTTAAACTCATGAATCTGTTCTACGTTTGTTTGTCCATGATGGCGTTAGTAGGATTGACTTCTGCACGGAATTTGCACAATGAATATCTTCCATTATGTCACATGGCAAGAGCATTCTGCTAAATTGGATAGGTTAAGAACAGATCTATCACATCAATGTTGGGTAGCCAGGGTATGCTGGGAGCCACTGGCAGCAGCAGAATCTGTCATAATAATCTGGAACAGTATGACTCAACATATTTCTCAGACATCCAGCACCCTGAAGCCACAGGAGATCAGGCCTGGCACAGAACCTGGTGCATCTGAAAATCAGGTGCCAACCTGGTGAAGTTAAGAGTCAAAGTAGCATTCTCTAGACTGAGCTAAGCGATCATACAACCAATAGTTCTGGTCATCACCCTGCCAGTGTTCAACTAATCAAATTTACTGTATGTTACATCAAGAAGTAACAAAGTACCAACAACACTGCAGCTTTCATATTGAAGAATATATGTTCCAGAATTAGTTGCATTCTTAGCTTAATTGTTGGCTTACTGTTACACCATGGACATCTAGCTGGCAATGTGGAAATAGAATCATAAAATGAATACAGAATAAAGGAAGGCTCTGTCCAGCTCTCTGCTAACCACTGCTCTGCATTTTATCACAAACCTGCATTCTTTTCTATTCAGATGCTTATCAAATGCAATTTGAAAGCTCTGGTTTAATCTGCCTCCATGAGACTTTCAGATATAGTATTCCATATCGTAACAACCTGCTGCATGACAGAAAAGTAAACCCAAAAAGTCAAAAATAAACTACCAATTCTCATCTTATTGGCCTACTCCCAATTACTAGCAAAATGATAGAATGAATAATCAACAATGCTTTAAGACAATACTTACTCATTAACACAGAAATTGCTGGAGAACTCAGCAGGTCTGGCAGCATCTGCAGAAAGAAAACAGAGTTAACATTTTGGGTCCAGTAACCTTTCTTCAGAACTGATTATTTTGATTTACTTACTCACTAATAATCTGCTGGCCAATGTTCAGTTTAGATTCTGCCAAAATCACTTGGATTTAGTACAAATCAAATTCTTTGTGTACACATGGACATGGGAGGTGAGTTTCCGAGGTGAGGTGTCAGTGATAGCTCTTGACATTAAAGCAGGATTTTAATGAATGGAGAAAACCCTCTAGTGGCTGAAATTATATCTGGCAGGAAAAGAAAATGTAATTGTGTGAGATCAAAGACCTCAATATACAGATATTGCTGTAGAATTTCTCAGTTTGTAAATGTTTTTAATGAACTTGACTGTATGTCTTACAATACAACCTGGAGCAGGTCGGAGTAGTAGGGACTGTACCGTTCCATCCCAAGGGCCCTAATTCTCGGAGTGTATTTTTTAAATTAAAAAACCTTGAAACCAGACCTCCTGACTCAGAGGTAGAGATGCCACCACTATGCCACAGGGGTCCCCTAATTTCTCTGGACAGCATTGGAGACCAAACTATATTCAGCTGCCTCATTTAGACATTCCGTTCATTCCAAATTCTAAACTGAGGTTTCCTGCTAATGAATTACACAATGTTCAGTTCGATTTCCAATTTCTCAGATAATTAAGTAGCTCATGCTAAGCAAGCTTGGATGCCATTAGGGATTGGCCTGATAAATGGCAAATTACATGCTGCGCAAATGTGAACCAATGACCATTTTTAACATGAGAGAGCTTAACTAGGTCACTTTGACATTCAATAACAGTGTCATCATTAAATATGCTCCTGGACTGTTGGAGCTCTCCACCCATAAGATACAATGGAGAAGTGTGTTGGAAGAGTCCCCAGTTAGTTGACTGTGTTTATGTGTAACAACACTCAATGACTCTACGCAATCCGGAACAAATTTGTGTTGTTGATAAAGACCTCATAACATTCACTCTTCCGCCACTGGTGTTCTTTGGTTGTCTGCTATGCATAGAGTGTTCTGCAACAAGTTGCCAACACATTTTTAGCAGCACTAAAAAACTCTAAACCCTATGTAGGAAAACATAGATAATAGTTGCAGAAGAACATCAGCTTCATGTCATATATTATTCAGCTTGAACATCTATCACCATGCTGAAGTCACAATTTGAGATCTTCCTATCTAACAGCATTGTTGAATTACTTTCACCATATTAACTAGACCAATTCAAAAAGAAGGCAAGTCACCATTTGCATATGGCAAGCACGATGAATATTAAGAGCTGATCTTGCCAGTGGTGCCCTCAAGCTAAAAAGTAATAACATTGGAGTACGAAGGAATTTTGAGATCAATGTGGAAGAATTACTTGGTGAATTAAAGTTACTTAAGACTTCATATCCCCTTAGCCAAATAGTATGCATTTTAGGACGTTGAAGGATAAGGTAGGGAATTTTGTGATCACCCAATACCACTCGAAAGGAATCTTTGGCCATTGTTGACTTTATGTTGGACTAGAAGAAAACAAATATAATATATTTAGAAATGGATACCAGCATGGCCTGGTCAATTACAGGTAAATTGGCTTAATATCAGTAAAAGGATATATTCATTAAAACCATTCTGGGAGGTTACTGGAATCAGCCTAAATGGACTTAGATTATACAAATCATGCCTGACATAGTTTGCTGCTCTTTGATAATCTTACAGATATACACAATATAAATATACATAGTATAGATATACATAAATGATAAAAGCCTTTATGACAGTTTATTTGGACTTCAAAGTCTTTCACAAAGTTCCACTAAAGACTAAAAACGTTAAAAGTAATTCATGTGTAGAATACAGAAATAGGTAAAAACTAGTTAGGAGAAGAAAAATAGAAATTACTAATGAGGAATAAAGTATAGCCCACATGAGTCATTGCTTGAATCCCTTTTGTTTTGAATCTGCATTAATATTCTAGATGGTAAAATCAAAAGTAAACTTCTCAAACTTTCTGACAAGAATAGAAACAGAAAATACAGTTAAAATTTATAGAAGAGTTTTACATCAACTAGACTTACAAAGTAGCAAAGTAAGCCATTGCTTTCAATGCCTGGAAAGAAATGGTACAGCAAACACCAAGATTTATAATTAGAACAGGTTTGGTGGATCAGCTACCTTTGTTGGCTGAATGACTGGTTTGTGATGCAGCGTGATTCTAACAGTGTGGGTTTGATTCTTTCACTGGCTGAAGTTACCATGAAGAACTGTCAACCTCTCCCCTTGTGGCATGGTGACCCTCAGGTTAAATCACAAAGATGTTATGTAATTAAAACAAATAAATGCAAATCTACTGAAATTTTGTGAATTCTGCATGAAAGGTTGGTTGAGCTACACTTAGAGAATGCGCTGTAATTCTCTGTATTGGACATTATTGTGTTGGCTGCTGTCAAGTATAGGAAGTTAGGAACAAGATAGGCTATTCAATCTCACTACTCTATTATGTCGATTGCATCAGATCAATACTGACTTGTATCTTAAATCCATCCATTTGCCTTGATTCTGGATGTTCCTCACTAAGCGAAAGCCTAAATGTTATTGTCATTAGATAACTAATCCAGAGATTTCAGTTTATGTTCTGGGGACCTGGGTTCAAATCCCATCATGGTAGATGCTGGAGTTTGAATTCAATAAAAAAAACTGTGCTCATTGTTGGGGAAAAAGAACAATTTTCACTAATATTTACTAATATCCTTTAGGGAAGAAAATCTGCTGTCCTTATCTGGTCTGGACTACATGTGACTTCAGGAACACAGCAAGATGTTGACCCTTAACTGCATTGTGGGCAATTAGGGATTGGCAATAATTGATAGTCCAGCCAGTTGCGCCCACATCCTGTGAATAAATAAATGCTAAAAAAAAGGACTTCAACAAATTTAATTTTAGACAAAGCATTTTGAAGGTAGCTGTTGAGATACTACCAATTTTGTTGTACAGCTCAAAATGAATTTCTACCCCACTGTGCTCAATGCTTGTCATAGGATCACAAACAGGATAACAAGTTGAGCCTCATTTCAGGAAAATGTTGGAAGACCCAGAAGTATGTTAATTGAATGGGAGTTTGGATGCATTGTCTCATAACAATCGTGTGAAACGTCCACAAGAAACTCTTTATCCACAATCATAGCTTCTATTGCAAAATTACAGAGTTGACAGGATGACATGAGTTGTGGATATTACCTTTGATTGGGTTGGCAGTGTCAGAAGTTTGCCTGTAGTCCTTAATTGTGCAGTGGACCTGCAGGCAACCAATTAGGATAAAATGCAGCAAAATGTTACCAGCAAATGGAGGTTGAGGATCCACTTTTGTCTGATATCAGAGTTTTGAAGCCTGCAGTCTGTTCAAGATACCATATACAGGCACTTTGAAATGGATTAGCTGTTGAAACATGAATGAAATTTCAGAGAAGATGCCTAGAGAGGCAACTTTGTGAAGTCATGTCTTCATTTCTTATTTCTTTAGCAGATGAATGGCTAGCTCTATAGTTTTCTGATCTGATGATGTGTGTGTGTGTGTGTGGTACTTGCAGTGTAACTGAAATCAGAGCGATCGTCTGTGAAATTGACAATGATGCTAACTATAAAAGAGACACTCTTGTAGATTGTAAAACTGAGGATTTTAATTACCTTTTGATAGACATCAACAGGGGGTCATTGGAGGATCTATCAGCTCCCCTGTAGGTAACCATCCATAGGTAATTAAAGAGCTGGCATTTAGCAATCTACACAAGAACTACTGGCCAGATTCCATTTTTGTCAATTTCACAGATGGTAGCTCTAAATTTTGCTACACAAAGTCAAGTACTGTACTTTTCCTCACCATACCAGAAAAGCGTTCCGATTATTTTTAAGACAAACTGTGGATCTATCTTCAATTCTCTGAGGGGAAAAAAAAATCAATTTTCTAATTGTATAATGATTGAACAAGATTTGGTGACAATTATTAACTAGAGAGATGACAAACATCCCTCCCATTCAATTCATTGAGAGTTTAGTTTCTTGTGTAATTTGGGTGAATACATTTTTATTCTCGATACAAAAGCAATATTTTGCAGGACTAAAAGAGAAGATACTGCAAATACTCAACAGGTCTGCTAGCATCAATGGGAAGTGAAACAGTTCACATTTCAGATCTATGGCTTTTGTCAGGACGAGGACAAGTTAGAAACAAAATCAGGAATTACTGGAAAAAATCTCAGCCGATCTAGCAGCATCTGTGGAGAAAAAGCAGAATCAACATTTTGGGTCCAGTGATCCTTCTTAAGAAGAGGAGAAACTAGAAATATTTGAGGTTATAAAGAAGCAAATGAAAGATGAGGCACCTTGGGAAAAGGAACAAAAGGGAAGATGAAAAGTGATGGAATGGATGGTAGGTGAGATTAAATGGCAAAAGGATCTATAAGAGTTTGCTCTTGCGAAACACTGGCTTCTAGAAATCTGAATAACAAACAGCAAGTGGTGGAAACAACCAGCAGATCTTGTTAGCAGATTTGTAGAGGGAAATAATTTGATGCTTTACCTCAAAGGCATTTTCATTGCAGGAAGAGCAACAAACATCTCCCCTCATAGCCGATCCCAGGATTAAGGGAAAAGTGCTATAAGGACACTTGGATCTGTAGTCTGCAAAGAAAATGATTAAGGATAAGGAAGCTCCTTGAGTTTTATTGAATTGTAAATGGCACTAGCTGATATGGAGTGGTTTTAGTCATGGAAAAGTGTAAAATAGTCATGCATCTGTTGCTGTAGTTGTCATTCTGCTTGTCTTCCACTCTTTCATTCTTTTTACCTCCCTCATTTTGTTTGATTTTTTTCCCTGCGATTCTCATTTGGTTTCTCTTCTTGTCACTGCCCTATCTTTTCAGTCTGTACTGTACTTCCCAGATCAACGTTGTTATAGCAACAGCTGTGAGCATTGTTGTAAAGGTTTCTTGGACCAATAATCACACAGAACCACAAGTGTTACATTTCTAATAATAACATGGTTTCTGGCTGGAGAAGACTTTCAGTCCAACTAGTCTAACTATCACAGTAAATGAATACTGTGATCCTAACCCTGAGCCTCATATGTTTCAAGAACTTTTTTCCACGACCCATTGCAGTAATATATGTGACCTACTTTCTTAATTTAATCTAGTCCCATTTGTCAGCATTTGGCCAATATTGCTCTAAACTCTTCCTATTCATATACCCATCCAGATGCCTTTTAAATATTGTAATTGTACTAGCCTGCACCACTTTCTTTGGCAGCTCATTCCAACATGCACCACCCTCTGCATGAAAAAGTTGCCTTGGATCCCTTTTAAATCTTTCTCCTCTCACCTTAAACCTATGCCCTCTAGTTTCGGACTTGCCCACTCTGGGTTAAAGAGCTTGTCTATTTACCTTAACCATGCCCCTCATGATTTTATAAACTTCTAAAAGGTCACCCCTCAGCCTCTGACATTCCAGGAAAAACAGCCCTAGTCTATTCAGTCTCTCCCTATAGCTCAAACCCTCTAACCCTGGCAACATCCTTGTAAATCATTTCTGAACTCTTTCAAGTTTCACAACATCCTTCCAATAGGAGGAAGACCAGAATTGCATGCAGTATTCCAAAAGTGAATAGTTGAAGAAAAGATCTACAATCTGATTTTTGAGGAGAATTTCTTTCTTAGAACCTCTAGTAACAACTGCTTCATGGAGGTATATAACTGAAATCAGTATTAAGGTTCCATTGATGGTTATTTTGGAACTGAATTACAGCCCTAAAACTCACTACCAACTTTCAATGACTACGCATAATCACCTCTTCATGTACCTTTTCGTAGTATGGTTAATGAGCATTGTGTACATATCATTGTAAGAGTGTCTTGGGTCTTTGTCTTGATTTTACTGTTTGCTCTTATCTGTGTTGAATGAGTCAAATGGATATTTTGTACAGGGTCAGAAACATTATTACTATCTAATTGGATTAAAATGTATGCAATTACCTTTAAACACTTTCTGCACTGCAAGCTCATGAGCAGAGGCTTCCTGTTTCTAAACTTTTCCAGAATGCCTAAATTCAGCAGCAAAAGGAATTAGTTTGGACACCAGCAGGTGTTGTACTATGTTCTATGATTTAACAGTTCAGAAGCACAGCCAGACAACTTACGAGTTGACATGGAAGGGTAAGAATGTAAAGGTTCCAGGCAGGTGGGGGTAGAGTGCCACATAAATGATGGCGTGCTTAGAGTAAGTCGTGGATGTGATTTTGAAGAGGATTAGGTGACTGGAGAAGGAAGTGTTGGATCTGGGGTGGGAGGTGGGGGTGGTTATTATGCTGTGCCCTCAGGGTTTCAGACTGGCCTCTGGGGTATTAAGTCTGACTGGAAAAGGGTGTTAGCAGTGTTAGGTCTGGGTTGCTCAGAGGAGCAACTGGGGTTGTTGGGTCTGAATGGGAAAGGTTCAAACAGGATTGGTTGGGGGAGTTGGAATTGTGTTTGGTTGGAGGTGGGTTCTAGTGTGGGTATTTGTCAGGAGTCCAAGATTCTAAGGAGTCAGGGAAGGTGTAATGGGCAGAGAAGTCAGAGGTGAGTCAGGGATGGGACGAGCGGCTGAGGAGGGGATCAGCTTAACAGTTATTCTGAGTAACGTTTAGCTTAGACAAGATGGATGTCTCTGAATTCTCCACTTCACCACTTCTCCTTCTCTTCAAGGGTTGTGAGAAGAAGGCAGGAGAATGAGGTTGAGAAACATTTTAGCTATGATCAAATAGTGGAACAGACTGAATGGGCCAAATGGCCTAATTCTGTTCCTATATCTTATGATCTTATGTCCTTTCGGAGTGTTCCAGATGTAGGGGATTTGCCCATTGGAAAATTCAATTTCCTTAGCAATTTCCATAGAATCAGCCGCGTGTAGGATTCTGCATGGTCCCAAGGCACAATTCTTAGTCTACACAGGAGAAAAACCAAAAGAACTGCGGAAGGGTCACCGGACCCAAAACGTTAACTCTGATTTCTCTCCACAGATGCTGCAAAACATGCTGAGCTTTTCCAGCAATTTCTGTTTTTGTTTCTAGTCAACACAGGTCTGACTCTCTGGCCATCAGAATATTGGTAGTTTTAATAAACCCTGTAGCACAATATCAGGTAAGTGGTGGAATAATATTGCACATTCTTGTTGTATATCACTATGTTCTCATGAATATTTCAGGATACTTAGCAGTGAAATAGATAAATTTGAACTGACAACCTAAAAGCATAAGCAAGTCTAGTATGAAAAAAATTCTAGCTACTTTTTTTGTAAGCTTGCACTCTCCAATGTACAATGTGCAATTATTTCACATATAGGAAAACATTGCTTATAAGTGTGGCTAAATGCCAAATTGTCAAGCTTTTACTTTCAGTCCTTTGTTTTTGTATTTTTGTTTTTAATTTTCTTTTGTAAGGATACTGTAACTACATAACTCAATGTAAAACCTATTTGAAAAAAATAGCATTTTATTCTCTGAGGCATAAAAGCCAACAGTAGAAATCCAAGATGGAATAATAGAGCATACTTCTGAATATGACGAAATCCGGGTGGGTTGGAGCAGAGCCCTGAAAACTGAGAACACCAATAGAAAATCAGGTTGTAGCCTTGCCACCACATCACATTCTTGTCTCACTTGTTTTGGGAATATAATATCACTGAATTTAGCATGATATGTCATAATGCCAAAGAACAATTTATATTGTTTGACTCTGTCTTGTTACGTTATTCAAGGGACGTTTTCATTTTGCCAACAATAGCAGCATCTTGCATTTATATTGCCACATTAATATAGCAAAATATCTCAGACACTTCTCAGGATGAAAATGAGATAAAATGTGACACAAAGCAAAAACAAAATAAGATATTTGATTGAAAGCTTCGTCAATGAAGTAGATTTAAAAATGGATGTTAAAGGAGGAGAGAAAAGTGGAGTTTGGGGGAGAGAATTAGAGTTTCGGGTGAAGATCCTTGTGCACGGTAGAGTGTTTGATGATTCACCTATTGTTTGCATTCTTATAGAGAACGTTTAGATTTAAACATTAATTTGGATGCTTTTTAAAGAGTTTAGTATAACCTACTAAATGCAGTTACTACTCAGTGGGTAAAAAATAAATAAGTCTTAATTGAGCCTTGTTGATTTTATTCTTATCTTCCGATGTGACCATGATAGAAATAAAATCATGTTTAGTTGGATCTAAATAATCAACATATTAAGTGGTTGTAGTAAGCTTCATAATATGCATTGTGATTTTATTTGATCACTATAAAATTCAGTTCTGTGAACCAACACAGATTGGTACATTATTTAAAAAAAGTAACCTTGCTGGTAAATTATGTCATATACAAATAATGTTTTTACACCTACAATAAATATACTCAGAATGCATTCCAGTACTTGATTCAATGGTACAAATTGCATCTACAAATATTAATCAGATAGGAATTTTCAGTTTTTGCATAAGGAATGATTATATATTTTTGAGTACAGAGGAATCTCGATTGTCCGAACTAGATGGGCGGTTACTACAGGTAGAAGATCCACTATCTGAACATCCAAAAACCGAAAAGCTCCAAAATCTGAAGGTTTTTATTTTGTGAAGTTTTTTTTCTCATTAACAAGGTTGTTTGGCGAGCAAACAGTTAACTCAAGTCGACACCCACTCGATGCGTGTCACTCAGATGCGACATGTGGGGAGGGTGGGAAGCATGGCCAAGCACATTCTTAGTTAGAAATCTGCTTCTTCAGTAAGATTTTTAAAAATTTCACCATTAAACTGTCACATTCTGAAAATCGAAAAATTCCAAATTCTGGAAAACCGCTGGTCTCGAGCATTTCGGATAAAGGATCTTCTACCTGTATTTCATTCAGATAATTGATTATTCAGATAATCAATTTTACCTCAAACAAGGGAAGCCATGCTGATCTAAACCTATGCTCTACTAGAGAATTTATTTAAATTTATAATTTTACTGTATTGAGTGCAAGAGGACACAGATTTCACATGATGATCAAAATAAAGCAATGATAACACAAGAAAGCTTTTTTAAAAATGCAGCATTGGTTAGCATTTGGCAAGGACTGGTGAAGACAGCATTAAACAAAGTCCCTAACAGCTTTTACGATTGCAACATCATTTGTCAGTCTCCGGGAATGCAGTCTCGTGATCTAAAGACAGAAGTACCACCTCGCACATGCGTAAACATTCTCAGCCTTTCTTTTAATGAATGGCCTGGTAAAGTGACAGGAATGCCTGTACAGTAATGTAAAACACTTACTTTTGCAAAGGGCTGTGTAACAATCCTAACTTAAATAATATCCAGTTGCTGATGCTTGAGCTGCTTGTGTTTCTTTGCTTTTGCCAGCATTTTCACATGTTCTTCAGTATAGGCAAGTCGAATACACTTACCTCTCTGATGTAATGTTTTTGCGGGACCTTGAAATCTTCTTCAGATAATCTGAAATTCGGATAATCGATATTCGGATAATCAAGATTCCTCTGTACATTGATACTGTTTCAAGAAATTGTCCTTTTAGTAAGCATTAATATTGCCTATTTTGCCAATCAGGTAATTTGTTTAATGCAGTCAATTTGTCTAATAATAGGCTAATACATGTCCTATAAACATTCTGAATTACGAGTCTTTCAAGTTACATTTCTCATGTAAATTTTACTCTCTGTTGTAATATTTTTTCATTACAATTCTTCCTGAAATGTTTACACATTATAATGCAAATTGTATTTTAATGCTAGTCAATTTAAAACATTTTCATTTAAAATTCAAACTTGAAATGTAATATTAAAATGCCTGAATACAAAGCAATTAGTATTCCTCTTGCCATTAAGAATGTAGATAGGGAATTATTAAAATAATAACCTTAATCACAGCTCATGTGCTTTTGTAGTAACTAATGTACGTATTTTCCCATTAACTTGTTATTTCTCTTTGCTGATTTTATTCATGCTTAAAATGTGACTTGTAGAAAATAACTCATAACTTAAAGTTAAGTATGTATGAATGTAAATTCTGAGTGTGTTTTGTATTTGAATGAAATGCTAAATTGTAAAAATCACTTTCTATAATCAAAAGGACACGTTTTAAGAAGTGGTTTTGAATACTGGTACAGTATAATTGTCAGTTGTCCAACTTGTATTTAATTCCTGGTGTTCTCATTTTGTTATAACGTTTCCTAATTTTATGTCAAGAAAAGAAGATAAACAGTGATGAACTAAAAAAATGTTATTCATTCCATGTTTTTCCCATGTTTCAATTTAACAACATTTATGGGGGAAAATAAAACAAATGCAATGCAACAGTGCAACCAAACCCTGAAACATATAATATTCTTAGGTGACTTAGTAGCGCAGAGACCAGAGGACATAGTCTCAGAGTGAGGAGTTGTTCTTTTAAGACAGAGATGAGGAAGAATTTCTGTTCTCAGAGAGTAGTCAATCTTTATAGAGGGCTGTAGAGGTTCAGTCGTTAAATATATTCAAGCTGAGACAGACAAATTTTTAATCAGTAAGGAAATCAATACATGGAAAAAAACAATATAATAGAGATGATCAGCATGGTCTCATTGAATAGCAGAGCAGATCAATGGGCTGAATGGCTTACCTCTGCTGCTATGCCTTCAGGTCTCATGGGCACATTTTATGCATGCACAGATTTATTTCAGACTCTTTAGAAGTTGATGCTTGATGTTCTCTATGCAACATGATTGGTCTAAGGTATCATTTTGATTTATAATTTAGAATGACAGCTACTCCTGAACATGTAAAGTAAAACAATAATGCTGTCGTAACAATTTATATTCAGGTTGAAGAATAGTAGGGTAATTAATGCTTCATTATGTTATTAGAAGCATTGGTCCTCAGTCATGAATACATATGTCAAAAAGCTACTATGACTATTATTTTCATGAGTTATTTATCTTAGAATACAAATCATTTGTAAGCCACTGGTAACTAGCATTTGAGAAAAAAAGATTTATGATTTGCAATGTATATGTTAACAACGGAGCTGGAATTTTCATTCCTGCTGTGCCCCATAAATATCTGCAATTAGAGGTAACAGTAAAATATTGCATAAATCTGCAACCTTGAGCTCTTCCTTTACTGCACATGATATGTATTTTGGGAATGTCATATCAATATATAGAAATGTCCAGATGCTGAGAAGTGGGAACTTCATTAAATATAGAAATGGAGTTTCAGATGATACCAAATAGAGTTCTCCTTTGGTTTTTGGCTGGTGTCCCAGATCTGGAATCATTCATCAATAATTTCATACTACAGCATTGCTAATCAGCAGTTGTAGATGCTTAGAAGGCCCAAGGAAGACAAAATATTTGCTTTGATGCTTTGTAAATGTTTTTTGTATTTTGTATCAAGTTTTTATTGTGAAGTTTCTGGTTCTGCACATGTTCTTGAAATGTGGACATTGCGTTTCGCTCTGGAAATTGAGCTATTATGATGTTTTGAGAGCGAGGAAAGAAGATCATTTGAGGATTGTCAAATTAAGGAACATCATGGGAGGCATATATTGGCTCAGTGATTAGCACTGCTGCCTCACAGCATTCAGGACACAGGATCAATTCAAGCCTTGGGTGATTGTCTGTATGGAGTTAGCATGTTTTTCTCCCCATATCTGTGTGGGTTTCCACTGGGTGCTCTAGTTTCCTCCCAAAGTCCAAAGATGTGCAGTTTAGGTGGATTGACCTTGCTAAGTTATCCAGTAGTGTTCAAGGATATGCAGGTTATGTGGATTTGTCATGGTCGTTGTGGATCATGATTTTGGGATGGGGTGCTGTCTCTGGGTGGGATGCTCTTTGGGGTGTCATTGCAATCTCAATGGGCCAATTGGGTCTCTTTCTCCACTATAGAGATTCTAAGATTATATTGGACTTATTGAACCTTTTTACCCAGCAACCCAGACAGAACTGGACTTAACTGGATTGTCATAAGGAATTCTGGGTTCATCCATACTTAATCTCAAATTGGTACATCACTGCTCATGCCACTGAAACTAATTTCACCACTTTCGTTTTCTGTCTCAAGTTTATTGCAGGCATGGGGAGGGAACCTAACACGGCCAACAAAGGACAAATCCTGTCAAGTCTGCTTTCTATTGCATAGTGGTAAAAACAATGACTGCAATGCTGGAAACCAGATTCTGGATTAGTGGTGCTGGAAGAGCACAGCAGTTCAGGCAGCATCCAAGGAGCAGAGACATCGACGTTTTGGGCAAAAGCTCTTCATCAGGAATAAAGGCAGTGAGCCTGAAGCGTGGAGAGATAAGCTAGAGGAGGGTGGGGGTGGGGAGAAAAGTATCTACTTCATCAACCATAAAATGGAGTGCTGCTGGAGAAATGCCATTCTATCATGTACTCCAGACTCCACAATTTGCTGTCTGTTTTGGTTTTCTATTTTGTTTAATTTTGACTACTTTTGTCTCTCTTCCTGTTCAACCTTGAGTAAAATTGGAAACAAATCTAAATACCTTCATAAAACTTTCCAATAATGTGCAAGAACCTATCTCCCTCCACCCACCCAACCCCACCCCCAATTCAGCCACTTAGGTTTTAGTCTTTCAAGTCTAATAAGCTCTATGTTCCTTTATGAAGTAACTGCAGTGAGAGCTGCAAAATTATATGGAAATTAGTTGACCCAGAAAAAGTATGCTCAGCCAGCACAATATGATTCTGGTTAGATTTGCAATGGACCTTAAATGCTTTGTTCTGATATCTTTCAGATTTGATATGCTCACACAAGTTAATCAGAGGCAATTTTCTTACCCTCATAACGGAGAATCTATATAAACTAACTTTAATTAATGTTAGATAATAAAATACATTCCAGAATAAAGTTGCAGATTTTTAAGGTAGGGATTCTCGGACCTCTTTCTGAAACTTGGATATGGCTTTCTAATTTCCATCGGATCAAATTTGTCAGTATCCCATAAACTAATCTCGCCCCACTGGTGAGGCTGAAAGAGGGCTCCTTTGGTATTTTTGGCTTTTAACCTCTGTTACTTTTCATGTAAGAGGCAAAGGAAGTCACTTCAGCTTCTCCTGGGAGTCAGTAGTCCAAAACATAAATATACACTGCTGGAGAAATTCAGCAGGTCTGGCAGCATCCATGAAGAGAAAACAGAGCTAACAGTTTGATTCCAGTGACTCTTCTTCAGAACTGATGAAGAGTTTCTCCGGCAGTTTCTGTTTTTGTTTCAGATCTCCAGCATCTGAAGTTTTTGTTTTATATGAGTAGTCCAAAGGTTTTGTACTTTCAAAATCATGTAAAACTCAGCCAAAACTATCAATAACACAGAAAGCCAAAATATTCTAGTAGCCAAATTGCTTCAACCAGCTTACTAACTGCTTGCACACCATTTTGCTTTACAAATGTAGGAATGACTGAATATAATACTTACAGGCATCAGGATCGTACATCAAGTGCAGGAACTCACTGACATATTAATGATGAGACATGCAACATTGACAGCTACTCAGGATATCTCATGTGCATCTTAAGCATCTTTTGGCAGCGATCACCTTTTAATTCACTTGATGAGTTGTATTTCCTCCATTTAATTGTTTACTAATTCTGAATGCAAAAATAAGTTTGTGTTTCTTTCTATCCGAACACACTGATTTGATATAGAACACATCAGTAACATTGATATTTGGCAATTCCTCAAATAGTTTACAAATTTTTCCTTTAAAAAAGGGAGGCCTTATGGCTCAAGAAATGGCAGTGCTGCCTTTGGGTTCATAAAGCAGATTGGTAATCAGCATACTAATCCTTCAAAAATTCCCCACTAATACCCAAACGGGGTGAAAAGTTATGCATACAGATATGAAACAATTTATTTTTAATATTGCATATGATTCCACCTTTGTAAATCATTTGCCATTATTTTCATTTTATTCATAGTCTACATGCAATCGAAAATAATTAGCTTTTGTAAAAGATTTCCTGAGCAGAAAAAGACAATTGCTACTGCAATTTTCACTAATAAAACTGTTCAGATTGCATTTGATTCATTTTAACTACCTGAAAAATTGAGTTTGAGCTTTGGTTTAATATCTCATCCAAAAGGTGGTACCTCCAAAAGCACAGTACTTGCTTATTGCATTCAAGGTTGAGATTTGAAATCAGTGTTCTAGCTTGGAGACAAATGACTTATCTCATAGAAAGCACTGTTGTTTTCCTGGATAACTTAAACCAAGGAGAATTAAATTATGGTAAGTAGACTGCAGCTTCAAAATAATTCACTATGAATCATACCTCAGATTAGGAAAAGTGGCCAATATTCACACTGAATAATAAATATATATTATTTTGCCTGAATTCCGCTGTAATTTGGATTCATTTGATAACTACATATTTACTTTGTTTAAATTTGTCAAAGACAGGCTAAATATTTTGCGGTTTGAAGCAACATGAGACACAGAAGTAAAGTCAGCTAAGTAGGACATTAATGATGAAGATGTGAGTGTGTTAAAAAAATTAAATGAGAGAGAATTTGTCAGAAAAGCATCACATTCTGTCAGTTGCAGCATCTAATTATTTCATTTGATCTCCTTCCATACATTTATCCATTTTATTTTAGAATCTCTGCCTCTTTCCCTCCATATCTCATTTCCTCAATATGGTTTAAACTAATATCTCATATTTTCCATTCTTGCCAAAGTATATGCTGTTTTGTATGATTCTGTGAGATATCTCTTTTCCAGACTGAACTACAGAAGTGTTAACATCTTTCATTGACACTCATATCCTTGATGAAAAGATTAGCCTACTGGTTTTTCTCTGTATTTGAATATCTCATTTGTTTTTGGGTATAGTGCTCATGTGTAACCTGACTGTACAGTTTTATCGATCCTCCATTGCCTGATATTTTACTGTTTAGGTTCTGTATATAAGAAAATAAGAAATAGGAATAGGAGAAGACAATACAGCCCTTCAAGTCTTATCATTCTGAAGAAGGCTCCTTTGGACTTGAAATATGAATTCTGATTTCTCTTCACAGATACTGCCAAACCTGCTGAGTTTTTTCAGCAATTTCTGTTTTTGTTTTTGTTTCTGATTTCCAGCATTTGCAGTTCTTTTGGTTTTCTGATCAATCTGATCTTGTCCTGTAACTCCTGTTTTCTTTTCATAGAACATGAATATCGAATGGTACAGCACAGGATCAGGCCCTTTGACCTACAATCTTGAGCCGAACATGATGCCAAACTAAACTAATCCCTTCTGCCCAATGGTCCAAGTCCCTCCATTCCTTGCATATTCATGTACTTATCTAAAAGTCTCTTAAATGTTCCTATCGCATCTGACTCCAGTACTACCCTGGGCAGCATGTTCCAGACTCCTCTGTTTAAACAACTTGTCCCTCACATCTCCTTTAAACTTTCCCCTTCTCACTTTAAATGTACGCCACTAATTTTAAACATTTCAACTCTGGGAAAAAGTTTCTGACTATCAACCCTATCTATGCGTTTCATAATTTTATAGACTTTTATCAAGTCACCCCTTAGCCTTAGCCTTTCCAGAGAAAACAACCTGAGTTTTTCCAGCCTCTCCTTATAGCTCATACTATCTAATCCAGACAGCATCCTGGTAAACCTCTTCTGTACCCCCACCAAAGCCTCTGCATCCTTCCTGTAATGTGGTGACCAGAATTGAATGCAATAGTCTAAGCATGGCCTAACCAAAGTTTGATTAAGCTGCAACATGACATCCTGACTCTTGTAGTCAATTCCATGACCAATAAAGGCAAGCATGCCTTTCGCCTTCTTTACCACCCTATTAACCTACATGACCATTTTCAGGGAGCTATGGCCTTAAACCCCAAGATCTCTCTGTACATCAATGCTGTTCAGGGTCCTGCCATTAAATTGTATATTTTTCCTTAACATTTGATGTCCCAAAGTGTAGTACCTGACACTTAATTGGATTAAACTTCATCTGGTATTTCTCCGCCTACAACTGCAACTGTAGTCTTTGATGACTTTCGACACAATCAACAACTCCACTAATCTTTGTATCATGTGTAAACCTCCTATCCCAGCCATCTACAGTTTCATCCAAGTCATTTACATATATTACAAAACAGCAGAGGTCCCAGTATGGATCCCCGTGGAACACCACTAGTCACGGACCTCCAGCCAGAAAAACACCCTTCCACCACTCCCCTTTGCCTTTTCTTTTCACTCTCCATATTGTTTGATACCAAAAGACACCAGCCATCTGTCTACATGAACCTTAATTATACTTGTTAACGCCACATCCACAATCTTCTCAGGTGGAAAATTCCAAAAATTAACAGTCGACAATTGAATAAGTTTCTTCTCATCTATCTTCAGTAATTATCCCTTTGTTTCCCTTCTGGATTCCCCAGCCAGTCTAAGCATCTATCTTATCAAACTGCTTCATAATCATGAATATTTCTGTGAGATGTTATGAGAGTTAGTTTAACACTGTCCATTGGGTAAATGCTGTTGTCTATTATTAAGAAAAGCTTTCTCATAACATTTTGGTTGTACACCAGAACCATCTGAGATACCTTGGACATATTCACTGGCACAAATCATTCCTCTTGGTTTAGTCTGAGTTACTAATGGAAAATTAGGAAGAATACTGACACAAGCTTTTGCTTCAATATTGATAAACAGAATTTGTTTATTACGTATTATTTAATAGTTAATTTCATTACATCTGAGATACCTGATAGCCTCTTTTGAGACATTGATCTATACTCAAGAGTACATCATATTGCTACTGAAACATTCTGGTGCTCAACTGAGAGACATTTGAACGTCACTAACTTTGGTTCACCCCTACCAGGAACAATCATTTATGTCCTGATGGTGGAGTTTATTTGTGTTATCAGTTAATCTTTTCCAGTACTAATTGCTTATATAAAAGTTTCAGTGTTGTATTTAGAAGAACATAGTATGATTAGAAGCTAACTAGCCTTTAGTTCCCTAAATCTCTTTTCCCCCTTTATTGGATAGCAGTGTTATACTTACTGACTTTTTCAAAACCAGCGCAATCACAATCTCAGCAACGACTTCTTTTAAGCTGTCACTTCCTAGCGATTTGTTGGATTTTAGTCATGGGTTTCTCCAGTTGTTCAACATTATTTTAGTTCTTTTTACTGCTGCTCCTCATTGATTCGACATGACAGTCATCAATTCTACTTAAACCCATAGGGCTCTGAAACTTTTGTTCTTAGCTCTTGCAGCATGATTTGTGGAGTATACAAATTTAAGGATTGATATATGAAGATTAATTCCTATATCTTCAGTCTGTGTCTGCTTTGTACACTTTCTTTATGTTTGAAGTGTATTTGCAGCTCTCAATTCAGTGACAATGTTTATTCAAAGCTGTATGATTCAGATATAAATTTGTTATTCCAAATCCTTGTGGATAAAAATCACCCAAGTTAGTGGAATTTACATTTCTATTAATTTGGTTCACATTCTGCTTACCAGTTTTGTTGGATCTTAAGCAATGAGTAAATCAAGCTTTGCACTTTGCAAATTGTTACAGTATAAGAAATTCTGAATATGTGTAATTTTTTTGTATAATTTATCTCCAAAAATATAAACACTTCACTTCTGTAAAAACCTTCTGATTCATGACTTTGCACAATTATGATGTAACTTTTTTTGTGAATAATCTCATTTTAACTCTACTCATAGACAGATCATTAGCTTGACTTTACCATTATTTGCAAACATCTTTCCAACATTTGCATTTAAACGCAAAATGATAAGTCTTAACAGGTTTTGATGTGATAGCTCCTGATAGTTCAATATGGCATTGTGCACAACTAATAGATAGTTCTGAGTGAAGGTTTCATGTATGCACATGAAGGACTAGTTTTTCTTGGGTGGTTTGGTCTCATGAAGGGCAACACTGACTTGCTCTGACATCAAATTCTATGAAAGTCTAGCAACTAATGAATGGCTCTCGGGGCTCACATCCAAGAGTTGCAAGCCAATCAGAGAGCTGGCAGCTTCAAAGCCCCAACATGATCACCAGGATCAGTGACCACTGCTCAAACTGCACCCAGTTGTGAGAATCACTGATGGATTCCGGCCTAGCAGCAAGATAATTGGGACTGGAGGTCACCATGGACAGTCAGTCACACCCAGGTGGCAGTCTGGTTAGTATGAGTGGGTAAGTGAAGTACTACTACATAACTGGACGCTCCCGCTCTAGGGACCTCCTCTATAGGCCTCAGGTTCCTGTAATTTGACAGGCCTGTCCAAAACATAGAGGGAGGTCACCAGATGTTGCTGTAAAGTCTCCCCACAGGATGTGAGGTCCACTTAATGCTTTAAATGTCAGTCACTGCTTATGCCATCTTCGCAAAGGCAATTAGAGGTTGTAGTGGACATTGACCGTGACACGCAATGTGTAAAATCCAAAAATAAGTGAAACTGAAATGTGGAATAGAATTTTGTACCCTCTGCTGTGCTGAGTTTGTTGGTTGGGGACAGTTAAACAGGCACTGAAACAGGGTGGTGGGCAGGTGAGGACTACACTACCTTCCTGCCTCCAGACTGAATAAGTATGCGGCAAAGGGACCTATGCATGGCTTCCCTTCCCTGCCACCAATTGAGACCCGTAGGTGGGCACTGAATCAATTCTTGCCTTGCATACATCAAAATACATCATAGCTTTGGTATGACTAGTATGTTCAATTCCAAGTGTTAACCGGTTTTTGACTGCTCTTTTCATCCTATTAGCATACATATGAACTCAGTAGCAGGTTGGGGATTCGCCAATGGGAGAGTACAGCAGTCAAACCCTATGGGGTTTGCTTGTGGTCCCCTGGAGAGGAGGGCTGGGTTTGGGTACTGGGGAATGGGCCAGTCATTGGAGAGCTCTTTCAGCAGTTCAAAGCAGACAGGGCATCTACTGCAGGCAGGATTGGTGATTACGTGCCTGACTGGATGTCATTTCCAAAGAGAGGTAATGAGGCTTTCATTGACTCTCTAGCCAATGCTGAGACCCTGCCACCTCCACAAGATTCCATCTGTGATCTGTAATGATTATTTTATATTGATGAATCCATGTTCTCAAATCACTTGAATTAAATTATAACTGATATTAATGTCTGTCTTTCATTCAGTGAGCTATATGATAGTCATTATAATGAGCTGTGTTGTAAGTTATGCTCATTTAAAAATTCAGGAGTAATTCCTATGCCTCTGGAGAGTCTCAACCATTGGAAACATCTCTCAGAAATGTGCAAATAGAATGCTGACGATTTTTTTGACTGCTATTTTAAATTATTGGAAATGTATGTGCAGTGGGCAGAATTTGAGTTTGGTCTCTTGAGAAGTGACAGTCCCCATGTGGAGGCATCAAGTGATAAAATTACTTTGCAGCTTATTGTTTAATTTGTAGAAATGTTCGATAATAATAACCCTTGTTGCTTATCAATCACAAGTCTCACCTAAATGATTTGTGATCTCTTCAGATTCTTTCCTTTTTGGTTCCCTTTTAAATATAAATCACTGGTTACATTCCACCTGGAAGGACAGATGAATATCAGAGCCCTGGAAGTTGCAGGGGAAATGTACTGGAAAAGTGCCAGGGGTTCAGGAAATTTAGTTGCATGGAGAAACTAGGGAATTTGAGGTTATTCTGTGATCATGTTATTATTTATCACAAAGGGAATTGAATGCCAATGTAAGTACAGTGGTGAGATCACATCTGGAGTACTGTTCACAGCATCGGTCTTCTTATTTAAGCAAGACTGTAAATGCATTGGAAGCATTTCAGAGAAGGCTTACCAGACTAATACCTGGAATGGGGAGTTGTCTTATGAAGGAAGACTGGCCAGTTTCGACTAGTAACTGTTGGAGTTTAGAAGAGATAACTTGATTGAAATGTCTCATCAGGATAGATGTGGAAAGGATGATTTCCTCTTTTGGGAAAATTGAGAATTAGGCGTCACTCATTTAAATCAGAGATGAGGAATCTTTCTTTCTCAGGGGTTCATGGGTCTTTGGAACTCTACTCCCAACAAGTTTTCAGGAAGAGAGGCCTTGAATATATGTAAGGCAAAGCTAGATATATGTATGTATGTATGTAAGGCAAAGCTGTGCCACCATGGGTGGCATGGTGGCACAGTGGTTAGCACTGCTGCCTCACAGTGCCAGAGACCCAGGTTCAATTCCCGCCTCAGGCGACTGACCGTGTGGAGTTTGCACGTTATCCCTGTGTCTGCGTGGGTTTCCTCTGGGTGCTCCGGTTTCCTCCCGCAGTCCAAAGATGTGCAGGTCAGGTGAATTGGCCATCTAAATTGCCTGTAGTGTTCAGTTAGGGGTATGGGTGGGTTGCGCTTCAGTGGGTTGGTATGGACTTGTTGGGCTGAAGGGCCTGTTTCCAGACTGTAAGTGATCTAATCTAGATAGATTTTTTTTGTTAAGGAAGTGAATGAAAGGTTATTGGGGGTGTGGTGTTTGCAGTATGGTGGGAGGGGGGGGGGGGTGGAACCAAGAATGTGGATTTGAGGTTACAATCAGATCAGCCATGATCTTATTTAATGTTGGAGCATTAATTTTGTATGCTCATTCCAGGGAAATTTAGCACTGGTGGCAAAATGATGAAAAACTTAATTTTTAGCTATAAAGCGAGGTTGAATAAGCTTGGGTTGTTTTGTTTAGAGCAGAGAGGTTGAGAGGGGATCTGATTGAGGTATATATGAAAATGAGGAGCATGGATGGTGTGGTAGAAAGCAGCTGCACCACTTAGTTGAAAGGTCAATAGCATAAGGGCATCATTTTAAGGTGAAATACAGGAGAGGATTTTGTGAAAAATGTTTTTACCGGGAGGAATGCACTGCCTTGGAGGGTGGTTGAGATGCAAAACTTCACAACCTTTGGATGAACACTTGAAATGTTGTGATATTCAAGGCTATGGGCCTGATGCTGGCAAGTGTTGATTTGCAGTTGTTTTTGTCAGTACAGCTTTGATGGGCCAAAGGGCCTTTTCTCTCTTCTGTATTGTATGATTCTATAAATTCAATTGCATAAGTAAGAAAATTTACAGTGGCAGAAGAGCCAGTATGCAGAGACCACAGATTTAAGGTAATCAAGAATTAGTCACAATGATCTGAGGTGACATATTTTAATACAGTGAGTTGTTCTGTGCTGGAATGTGCTGCTTGAATGGTTTGTGGAAGAATATTAAATATTTTCCAAAGGGAGTTGGAAATATACTTGAAGGAGAAAAGTTTTGAAGGATAGATGAACATAGTGGTAGTAATTTTAGAGTTCTTCTGGTTTGATGCATTGATTCAATGAGCTGAATGACCCCCCCTGTGCTTGACTTTTCTAAGATTATATAATTAGAAAATAAGGGAAAGAACCAGTTGGTACCTGAAAGCAGGTAGTTCTTGAACATATTGCTCCTTGGTATATAAAATATCTGTGGACTCCTTTAACAGAAGCATTTTTGTATAAAAATGAATTATATAATTGGATAAAAGAAATCAAGTTTTTTTTTCTTTCATGCTGTGTATTTTAATGGGTCTATAATTTTTGAGGTCTCCAAATGTTCATTGGACGTTCAATAATTTATCTTCACTCTATTTATTGTATGAGCCTGTAATGCTGTCTCAAGTTGATTTGAGAAAGAGTTCTGCCATATTTTATTATGGCACAAATCTGTTACTATGTTCAGTGGCTGCTTCCACAAGTGGAAACCAAAGCATCATTACGCCAATTGATATGAATTAGAACCTTTGAGTACCCGCACAGTCGTTGCCCACTGCTTGTCTAAAGTAGGGAATTCCGAAATCCTCAAAAGAAAAAATTTGTTTGCCCTGAATGTGACCCCTACTTTTAAAGCAATGCCCCCCTTCTTCTGGACTCACCCACAATCTGAAACATCTTTTCCACATCTACCTTGTTAAGAGCATTCAGGATCTTATACATTTCAATTAAGTCACACCCTTGTTCTTCTGAACTCCAGTAGAAACAAGCCCAGCTAGACTAACCTACTCTCATAAGGCACACCACTCATTCCAGGTATCAATCCAGTAATCTCCTTGTCCTGTATCCAATGCATTTACATTCATCCTTAACTAAGGAAACCAACGCTGCACACAGTATTCCAGATGTGGTCCCACCCATGCCGATATAACCAAAGCATAACCTCCTTACTTTTATATTCAGTTCTTCTTGTAATAAAGAATAGCATCACAAAAGAAATTTAAACACATTAACAATCCAATTGCAAACTAACGTCTCGTCATTCTACTGGGGACAAACTGTACTTTCAGTATCTAAATATTATTATTAATTAACATTATGCACTATTAGCTTATCTATCAGCAAACCCCATTCTTCATTACTTTAACTGGTGCACTTGAATAGGGCATGGTTGATTTTTCAGAGCAGCTGATTGTAATGCTGATTGATCATCAGTGTTAGACTGTGACTTATTTCCTTGTGACCCTAACTTTAATTGAATTTTGCCATTTCAAAATTAGTCACTCATTGTGTTTTACTCATCATACTGTCAGGATCAACAAATGTCCCAGATTGAACAAGGCTTTTTTTGAAACAGCCTCACATCCTTAGTTTTTCACCACATTTCTTTCAGTTGTGAGCATTGTAAAAACTGGCATTATATGAGTTTCCTTTGTTCTGCCTACACATACTGAATAAAAGCTGTCAGGTTTTACACAAGGCATGAGAAAAATGAATGCTTCATAGTGTCACACATCATCACCTCTAATTGCTGTTGGACAGCTCTTATTTTTATTTTAAATAAAAGATGTTGTCTGTGGTCTTACGATCTGCTTAAACACTCTAACACAAAGTAACTCCAGTTCTTGCTGTTGTTATTATACGCAATGATGGACAGAGGAAATGCTTTTGTGTGTTATGCACGTTATCCTTCAATTTGAATATTTGAATTCTTAGGTTGCAGCTTTCAATATTTCTTATAAATCATTGAAGATAGCCTTGTTTGTATTTTTGAAGAGTTATGAATTCGGTCATACTAATTCTTAATCTAGGCAGGAAGTAATGTTTACTTCATTCATTTAATGTGATTTCTATTTCAAAGATTACTGGAAATATATAAACATGCAGAGGGGTAAAGCAGGAATAGAACAAATCGATTGTCTCAGCAAAGCATATTCTGATCTTGATTTCTGTTCATTTTTTGCAGGAATATTTTTTGGACAGGGAACAGCAATGAGGATAAAAATTGTTGTGTATTGTATCTATTGTTCAGGAATGAAACACAAACAAGGTGCACTAAATTCTGTGTAAGACTCACACCCTCATCCACCCTGTAGAAACAGTGGATGATGTTTATTCCACCTAGAGAATGGAGCTGATTGTAGATTTATTGCTCCCTGGTTGGTATCAGCTAACTCAATCCACATCAAGAATTGAGCCTGGGATTTTACTGGTCTGTAAGGAATTGGTCAATAGTCAGACCATTTCCTCTAACTAACAACCTCATTTCATTATAATTTACTGCTATGAAGGTTAGCTTGTCAAAATAAATACAAAGTAGGAAGTTTCACTGCTTTGGGAAAAGGGTCATTTCAGTAATTGGGAAGATATCCACTGTACAGTTTAGCACCTGAACTGCATACTGTCAGGATCTGCATACTGGGAGTTGGGAGTGAGTAGATGGGTATGGAAGCAGGGGAACAGTGTTGGTGCAAGATCCGAATCATGTTGAAGGTAAAATAAAGAATGATTCATCTCTGTTCTTGGAGTAATATATATTCCTGTAGAACTGGCCATCAATCCTTCTGAAATTGATTTACCTTGTATGGTTATTAGTAGTCGAAAGGTTTTATATTTAGATGCCATCTAGTACTAATTTGGCCTAAGAGAGGTATTTAAGGCAAAATCCCTGGAACTGCCCCAGAATTATGGTGTGGGAGCAGCGTAAATTGATGATGGTCCGTGTGGGTGTCAATAATCATTTGCAAGCAATACATATGCTGCTTTTTGCTGGAAATTTATGAATGAAGTAAGTACATTTTGATACATTCTGGATTCTGCCCAGAGCTACAAAATTCCTGCTCTCTGTTGGGTGGATTTGCATTCCTGGGATTCTTGCAATTTATGAACTACAATATTTTGCTTTAAACATTTTGACTTAATGGATGATGCAACACATTTCTTTCTTGAGATTGGAAGGTAGGGAAGTGCAGCATGTTTTTCTTAAAACACATCTTGAAACCCCCTCAGATCATGAGAAGTCAAAAATGCAAGTTCTTTCTCACCATTCTGTGCTATGGATAACTAAATGCAATCTTCAGACACTGCCACACCTTGCATTCATTTGCAAGCTTGGAGAAAATAATTGAACCCGTTCCAACAGCTTCAGCTTTCCAGTAGTTGGAGTTTCACTCAAACCTGATGTGGTTGAATTTGACACAATTTCACAGGTAGCATTGGAACTCCCAAGCCATTATTCTTCATCTGTGCAGAGGGACAGTAAATGGAAGGTCCACTGAAAAATAATAGAATGTAAAAACATATTTCTGCTGTATTTTCTAATTTCTTGTTTGGAGATCAGCAGGTCTGATCATAATTCTGGGTCAATAGATAATGTTAAACATTCTGTAAAAACACTTTTTGTTATGGCCTTACATTGGATAATTAGATATTTATGAAATTGCATTATTATGGAATTCCTAAATTCGTGTATTTAGGTTATACATAATTGTATTTTTAAACAAACTTGCTGAACTTGAACTGCTAGTAGCTGATCATAGCCTTAATTTCTTTACCTGGATTAAAAGTTACCATAGGACTACCATGCCACAGAGCTGCTCTCTCATAAGAGAGAGATGACTGAGGGTGGTTTAACCTGAGCATCATCACATCTCAGGTGAGAAAGAGAATCCTTCATGGTAAACTCAGCCAAGTACAGGAACTGAACCCATGCTGTATTGTAAACCAGCTATCCAGCCACCTGAGCTAACCAACCTCCTATTACCAAGTGACAAAACATTGTGAAGTACATATTTCATGAGTAAAGAGTCTGCCAAAAGTCCATTTAAACCTCCAATACATTTTAAATGCTACAGAATTGCTTTATCTTTCCCAAGTTACTTTGCCATATGGGAAAAGGCAAAGGATTGATTTGTATTCTCTGTACTTTAGTTAGAAATAAAAGTTGCCAAGGCAATGTTAAAAGAATGGGATAGGGCTAAGGCTACGAGTAGGGAATCCTATCACATGGTCAATTTCCATTTATTCCCTCAAACAGTGCCATAAAAACAAACATCCATTTATTTATTTCAGTAGGATGTTACTGTGCATAAAATAAATTATCTTCCTTTCACGGAAATTCTTATGGAAAGGAATACACCTCAAAAGTACTAAAATGGCTGTGAAGTGTTTTGAGAAGTTGTAAGGTTATGAAAGATGCTTTATGTTGCAAGCGCTCTCTGATTTTATTTTAAATAACTCCTTCCCTCAGACAGCTCATAAGGTTGCGGTGGACTTCCACAGGAAGGGCATTGCGATAGTAACCTACTGAATTGGTCAGCTGCACCTCACTTATCAAAACGCTTTCCAACTACCAAAGGCAAACAGATTTCATTTCATGCAAAAAGTAATTTTAAGTTTCTTTCGGTAATCTAATTTGAAATGTTGAACATTTCTGAAGGTTGATTCTGATTCTAGAAGCTGTCAGATAGTGCCACTTTGCATAATTTGGTTCACTACAAATCCACAAAACCCCAAAGCTTGACTACAATTCTTCACGTGCTGCTTCCTATAAAGACTATGTTCCATTTTCCTGATGTCTATATCTCAGTCATTTCTATACCAATGATGTTATCTTCCACACCAATACTTCTCATCCAGCATGGTCAGTAGGATCCTCCTTTGTGTACAATCCATTCCACACACCTTTGCTCTGACTCTTCCTGTGCCTCTCCGCACAATGATAGGGCTCACCATGTTCTCTCCGTGCAGTCTCACCTCCAGAATATTCAGCAGACTATAAACTATTTCTACCAGCACTAGCTTAAAGTAAACATCAAATACGTATTCTCCTGCCATCCCCTTTCAGCATATCATAGGGATCATTCTCTCCAGGGCACTCTAGTCCTCTCCCCAATCACCTGCAACACCTTTTTGTGTAAATGTGGGAAATTCAATCCCTGTCCTTTCACCATATTCCTCTCACAAAACACTCCTTCCAAGTGGAACAGTGATGTCCTTCTTTCAGTTAGGTATGACGTATATGATGTGGCCTTCCCTACAGTGGATGACCAATTCAGGTTGGATATTGCTCTGAAGGAAACCTCCAGTCCGTCCACAAGCAAGCTGTCGTCGCCACTTGTCTTTTCTGCCCATGACTATAGAATGAAGGAGGAAAAATGGGGTGTACAGCCCATCAAGTCTGCTCTGCCATTCCATGAGATCCTGGCTGATCTGATCATTCTCAACTCTATAACTCTCTTTATCCACTTTTTCCCTATAACCCTTGAATCCTTTACTGCTTAAACGTCTGTCTATCTCAGCTTGAATATACTTAGTGATGTAGCTTCAACAGCCCTCTACAGTAAAGAGTTCCCTCTGAGGGAAGAAAAAAATCCTTCTCATCTCTGTCTTAAATGGTGACCCCTTATTCTGAGATATCGTCTCTGATCCCCAACTTTCCCACAAGGAGAAGCCACCATTCTGCATCTACCCTGTCACGTCCCTTATAAATCTTGCATGCTTCAATAATGTCATCTCTCATTCTTTCAAGCTTTCAGTGAGCACAAATTGAATCTACCCAATCTTGCCTCTTATTGACAGTCATTTTATACCTGGGATCCATTTAGTAAATATTCTTTAGACTGCCAGTATATCTTTCTTTAAATAAGGGGCCCAAAATTGTTCACAGTATTCCAACTGTGGTCTGCCTAGTGCCTCATATAGTTTCATCAAGAACTTCTTACTTTTATTCTCCATTCCCTTTGAAGTAAAGACCAACATCAAATGTCTTCTGAAAGTGCAAGCTTGCTATATCCATTGCTTCCCCATTATCTATCCTGCTTGACCTCTTCAAAGAATTTTAATAAATTTGTCAGGTATTACTTCCTCCATCATTGAGCCATGATAACTTGATATGTTTCTAAATGCTCCGCCATTATATTCTTTAGTGATAGACTCTAACATTTTCCCAATAACAGTCCACAGATATCATTTTTTTTTGTCTCCCCCTTTTAAATAAAGGTATTACATTTATAGTTTTCCATCCTCTGGAACTTCCCCTGAATATTTGAATTCTTGGAAGATTACTACCAGTGCATGCACTATCTCTTCTAATATCTGAGGCTGCACCCCACCAGATCCAGAGGACTAATCAGTCTTTAGCCAACTAGTTTCCCGAGCTTTTCTTCTTTAGTGATAGTTATTGTATCTATTCTCTCTCCTCTTTTGGACTCTTGCATCATCCAATTGTTCTTTCTGCTTCTCCACTCTTCCCCTCTCCACTCCTTTCAGCCTCTTACATTTCTTTCCTTATGAGTATCATCGAGATTATTTCTCTCCACAAATTCTTTCTGAGGTTTTCCTTTCAGGTTCCAGTAACCACTGTGTTTTGCTTTTGAATGGATTTGTACATCCCCCTGGCTTTGAGTTCGCAGAGAGAACGTTAAGAGAAGGATCAATGATCGTAGACACTAGAGGTCACTGTTTCAGCCAAACAGTAAACAATGATCACAGTACTGTTGCTGTTACAGTATTGCTTTCATCCACAATTGGTTCAGATAACCACTTCTTTATAGCGATATTGATCTTGACGAGTTTGAGTTGATGTTTCATTGCTCAATATTAATATTGAATATATTGACGCATTTGAAGGAAATTCCTTTCAGACAAGAGGTGTTGACACTTTAAAATTTTGAATATTGAACAAAACATTTGAGGGCTAGGCGCTAATTATTTGTCACTAGTATTGCAGCGTTTGAATTCACTCAATAGAGGACAATTTTGTCTTGCAATCCTCTTCCAGAATTCTGTCAAGGAATTAACATGTACAAAAATAAAACCAGGAGAAAGTGCAGACTGCAGATGCTGGAGATCAGAGTCGAGAATGTGGAATTCCTGAGGAAGGGCTCTTGCCCGAAACATTGATTCCCCTGCTCCTCGAATGCTGCCTGACCTGCTGTGCTTTTCCAGCACCACACTGATGAATTTCTTTACCTGGATTAAAAGTTACCATAGAACTACCATGCCACAGAGCTGCTCTCTCATAAGAGAGAGATGACTGAGGGTGGTTTAACCTGAGGATCATCACACCTCAGGTGAGAAAGAGAATCCTTCATGGTAAACTCAACCATGGGAAAGTGCTTAAATTTACTAGTACTGTTCTGTGTTATGCATCTAAACTAATTGATGACAAAAATGTACAAAGGGAAGTTTCTGCTTGCTAAGGACTTCTAAGGTGAATTATGATAAACTTGTGCAGCATTACACAGGAGAAGCTCTAGTCCTGTACTTCACAGGATATAACATAAAACAATAATACCTTTTTTAGTTATCGAGGTGACCAATTAAATACCTTTTCTACATCTGATTTTAAGCAAAATGATCCATCAACCAAGTTTCTTAATAAACACAATTAAAGCTTTATTGTCAAATCAAAACTTACTGAATAAAGATGTAATAATAGGTTAACACAATCAATAATATGGAACTATAGATGCTTATCCCTCTAAATATCCCTAAAGCACACACATTAACATTTAAATTCTCTTGAGACATAGAGGGGATAAACTTCTCAGCAGAGATTGGCTTTCTGAAAAGAAAACACTTTGGCCAATGGGTTTGCCTGAAAGCAAAAGGATAAAGGATAGGATATTCCAGAGTATGTTGCCTTTATGTTCTGCACATGTGGGCAAATCAGTAAAGCACGATTGCCTCTGGAATCTCACAGGCACAGTCTGCTCAGGATATGCAATATTGAGGTGTTCTTTCAATTGTTTCAAAAGAACAAAAAAGTGTCATAGAGTCATAGAGATGTACAGCGTGGAATCAGACCCTTCAGTCCAATTTGTCCATGCAGACCAGATATCCTAATTAATCTAGTCCCATTTGCCAACATTTGCCCCATATCCCACTCCAAACTACAGCCTAAATTCTGTTCCCTCTACACTTCACTTCAGCTCTGATGATTCATCTAGACTCGAAATGTTAGCATGCTCTCTCGCCTTGGATGCTGTCTGACTGGCTGTGATCTCCAGCACTGGTTGGCTTCAGCCCCTCTAAATCCTTTCTACACTATACCCACCCAGATGTCCGTCTTTCCTTGAACCTCTGCACTCTAGTTTTGAACTTCTTCACCCTGTGGAAAAGACCATGACTATTCACTCTATCCATGCCCCTCATGATTTTTTAAACCTCTATAAGATCACCCCTCAACCTCCGATGCTCCAGGGAAAACAGTCCCAGCCTAGTCAGCCTCTTCCTATAGCTCAAATCCTCCAACCCTGGCAACATTCTTGTAAATCTTTTCTGAACTCTTTCAAGCTTCACAACATCCTTCCTAAAGCAGAGTGACCAGAATTGAATGTAGTATTCTAAAAGTGGCCTATTCAATACCCTATCTAGCCATAACATGACCTCCCAACTCCTATACTGATGCACTGAACAATAAAGGCAAGCATACCAAATGCCACCTTCACTACTCTGATAGGTTTCATTCTGAACTGATGTCAAAGGTTTCCTTTTTAGAAATGAGAGAGATCAGCTAGACAGCTCATGCGTAACAATATTTCTTCCAATTCATCTTATTTGAAAGCTTTTACGTCCAAAAGAACAAGTTAAAATTGAGAACATCTTCAAGCCAGCAGGGTCAACAGCAAAACAGTTATCACCAGAAGAGTTTTCACATATCTGCTGGGAAGCCATGTTAAAACATATCTTCAATGTTGACCATGAACTTTCAAAATTACCTCCTTTAAGGATGACACTCCAGATATTTCCACAAAGCGTGAAATAAACTCTTGCTTCTACAATCCTTCAAAACATATGTCCTCAAATAAATATTCATTTTAAAACATCCTTGTAACAATATATATTCGTTATGAGAGCTGAATTCACATTGTGAACAGTTGTTGGTCAAGTAGAGATTTCAAAATATCACCAAAAGGCTGACAAAGATAAATCATAAAGTTGAGTTTTCAGCACCATGACACCAGTGCCACAGCTATGACCACTTCATAATGCACAGGGCAACCTGGGAGCCTAAGTGCATTGGCAGGCATGATGCACAGTTTCACTGACAAGTTTACAGTGATGAGTTTGGGACTCATGTGGCATAGTCGTATTGTCCCAACTTTAAGCCAGAAGGCCTGAGTTCAAATCCCACCTTCTTCGGAGGTGTGGTATAACATGTCTAAACAGGTTGTTTAAAAGTATCCACAACACTGAGTGTCTGCAATTGTGGAGACTTAAACACAACAGGAAGCTGAAGACTGAGTTATGCTACCTGGTCCATAATAACAACAGACAGGCTGCTACACCAGTGACAGGGACTAGAGCCACTGCCTTCAACTTGAATATCTTAGGAAGCATTTCTCCACTCACAGAAGAGACAATGTAAAAATCACTCACTTTATTACTCACTGCCCTGTTAAGGAGGTAGTTTTTGGCTCATCACCAAGGCACCCACATGCACTTTAGCAACAACTGGCAGCAGCCAAGGCAAACATCCCACAACTCTTTCAAGGATTAACCACTCAGTTCCTCAGAATTAGACACTATGAAGCCTGTATTTTGCTGATATCACTGCATAATCCCTCAGGACTTTAACAGAGACATCGTATGAGGGGGAAACAGGGCCAATGTGAAGCAGATGCTGGGATTGTACAGCAACACTGCAGATGTTTGACCTGTCCAGTGTGTCTTGCAATATCTCTTCAGAAAATCAGCAGGAGTTTCTTTGGAGATTTTTTCAACTAACTACTGAAGTAACACCTAGATTGGTGGAAACCCATTTACGTCTTCATCTAAAGTCTCTTTATCTCCTGCCAATTTAACAGGTTCTCTTGTTCACCCACCTAAAAGAGATTCTCAGTGAATTAAATAAAAATAAAACCACTGCAGTGATATGTTGTGAGCAATGACTTTACCATGGACTAGAACGGTACTAACAAAAAGTCATAGAAAATGAAGAGGTAGAAGAAACACAACAGATACCAAGAGAAGACCAGATGCTGCATCCAGACTGTAGCAAATTATTAGGAGAAAGTGAGGACTGCAGATGCTGGCAATCAGAGTCGAGAGTGTAGTGCTGGAAAAGAAGAGCCAGTCAGGCAGTTTCTGAGGAGCAGGAGAGTCGACATTTCGAGCATGTCCCACTCCAAACTATAGCCTAACTACAGGAATGAGGGGGTGGCCCAAGGGCACTGAGAGATAAAAAGGAGGGGGTGGGGCTGTGGGGTGGGGGATGGTAGCTGGAATTGTGATAGAACGATGAAGATGGGAGGGTGATGGTGATGGGTTGAAGAGATCGGTGAGAAGGAAGATGGGCAGGTAAGACAGTTCATGAGGGCGGTGCCAAGATAGAGGGTTGGATCTGGGATAAAGTGGGGGCAGGGGAAATGAAGAAACTGGTGAAATCCACATTGATCCTGTGTGGTTGAGGGTCCTAAGGCGGAAGATGAGGCGTTCTTCCTCCAGGTGCTAGTGGCTAGAGTTTAGCAGTGGAGGAAGCCAAGGAGTTGCATGTCCTTGGTGGAGTGGGAGGGGGAGTTGAAGTGTTCAGCCACTGGGCGGTGGGTTCTTTAGTGCGTGCGTCGCAGAAATGTTCCCTGAAATGTTCCGCAAGTTGGTGTCCTGTCTCCACAATGTAGGTCAGATGTATTCCTGATGCTTATGCTCAAAACATCGATTCTCCTGTTCCTTGGATGCTGCTTGACCGGATGTGTTTTTCCAGCACCACATTTTTTGACTCTGTAGTAAGTTATTAGGAAGGCTAATGGAATGTTAGCCATTATCATATGAGGACTTCAATATCATAGTTGTCAATAGTATAGAAGTGCAGTAAGACCCCATCTGGAGTACTGTGTGCAGTTCTGGTCTCCTTATCTCAGGAAAGATATGATTGCCATAGAGGGAGGGCAATGAAGATTCACCTGACATGTTCCTGGGAGGGTAGGACTGTCCAATGAAGAGGAATTAGACAAACTCTGCTTGTATTCTTTAGAGCTTCAGGTAATTTACTTCCTCTCATCAAGGAGTCCAAATCCAAGGGACACAACTTGAAAATAAAGGAGATGCCATGTAGGACACTGATAAAGAGAAATTTGTTTAGGTTCTAAGTTTGCTCACTGAGCTGAAAGGTTTGTTTTCAGATGTTTCATCACCATCCTAAGTAACATCATCAGTGAGCCTCTGGTGAAGCAGCAGTGTTATGACTCTCTTTCTATTTATAGAAATAGAAAGCGGGACAGAACACCAGTAACTGATGATGTTACCTAGGTTGGCAATGAAATGTCTGAAAATAAGCCTTTCAGCTCAGTGAGCAAATTTACAACCAGAACCTCAACTTGATCCACAAATATTCTCAAAAACTGCAGAAATTCTTTTACTCAGAAGATTATGAATCTTTAGAAATCTTTACTCCAGAGGGCCGTGGAAGCTCAGATTTTTAGTATGTTTCAAATAGAGACGCACAGATTTCTGACAGGAGAGGAGAGGTAACACTGATGGGCGTGTTTTAGAGGCCTTGCAAAGTTCCAGGGATGTGGAGGAGGGGATTGGCTAATCGATTCTGGCAGGAGTGAAAGAAACAGGGTGGTCATTTAATCTCCCCAACATTGACTGGAAATATTAAAACTGTAGTATTTCGGATGGATCAGTTTTTGTCCAATGTGTGCAGGAGCGTTTCCTGATAGAGTATGTCAAAGGGCCAACAAGAGGGAAGGCCACACTGCATCTGGTACTTAGTAATGAACCAGGCCAGGTGTTTGATTTAGTGATAGGTGGAGAGAGTGACCATAATTCGGTTACATTTTGTTTCACAATGGAAAGGGATAGGTACATGCCACAGGCAAGAGTTATAGATGGGGGAAGGGCAATTATAATGCGATTAGGTGAGCCTTAGGAGGCATAGATTGAGGCAGGAAAATGCAGGGGATGGGGACAATCAAAATGTGGAACTGGTTTAAGGAACATTATTGTTTGTCTCCCCTTTGGTAGGTATGTCCCTGTCAGGCAGGAAGGAATTGATAAGGTAAGGCAACCATGCTTTACTGAAGAAATTGTATCTCTTGTTAAGTGGAAGAGGGAGGATTATGTGACGTTGAGGCAAGATGGTTCATAAGACCATAAGACCATAAGACATAGGAGTGGAAGTAAGGCCATTCGGCCCATCGAGTCCACTCCGCCATTCAATCATGGCTGATGCGCATTTCAGCTCCACTTACCAGCATTCTCCCCGTAGCCCTTAATTCCTCTAGACAACAAGAATCTATCAATCTCGGCCTGGAAGACATTTAGCGTCCCGGCTTCCGCTGCACTCCGTGGCAATGAATTCCACAGGCCCACCACTCTCTGGCTGAAGAAATGTCTCCGCATTTCTGTTCTGAAATGACCCCCTCTAATTCTAAGGCTGTGTCCACGGGTCCTAGTCTCCTCGTCTAACGGAAACAATTTCCTAGCATCCACCTTTTCCAAGCCATGTATTATTTTGTACATCTCTATTAAGTCTCCCCTTAATCTTCTAAACTCCAACGAATACAATCCCAGTATCCTCAGCCGTTCCTCATATGCTAGACCTGTCATTCCAGGGATCATCCGTGTGAATCTCCGCTGGACACGTTCCAGTGCCCGTATGTCCTTCCTGAGGTGTGGGGACCAAAACTGGACACAGTACTCCAAATGGGGCCTAACCAGAGCTTTATAAAGTCTTAGTAGTACATCTCTGCTTTTATATTCCAACCCTCTTGAGATAAGAGACAACATTGCATTCGCTTTCAGATGAGGCAATGGAAAGTTACAGAGTAACTAGGAAGGATTTAAAGAGAGAGTTAAGAAGAGCAAGGAGGGGAATTGAGCAGTTTTAAGTAGTTAGAATAAAGGAGCACCCTAAAGCTTTCTATAGATATGTGAGGAATAAAAGAATGACTAGGGTAGGAACAGAGCCTATCAAAAACACAAGTGGGAAGTTGTGTGTGGACTCTGTGGAGATTGGAGAGGTGCTAAATGAATATTTCTCAGCTATTTTCACTCAGGAAAAGGAGAATATTGCAGAAGAGAAGACTGAGATACGGGCTATTAGACTTGACAGGATTGAGGGTAGTAAGAAGGATTTGTTATCAATTCTAGAAGGTGTGAAAGTAAATAAGTCCCCTGGGCCTGATGGGATTTTTTTGAGGATTCTCTGGAAAGCTAGGGAGGAGATAGCCGAAACTTTGGCCTTATCTTTGAGTCATCATGGTCTACAGGTTTAGTACCTGAGGACTGGAGGATTGCAAATGTTGTGCCCTTGTTCAAGAAGAGAGGTAGAAATGACCCAGGTAATTATAGACCAGTGAGCCTTACGTCTGTTGTAGGAAATGTTTTGGAAAGGATTATAAGAGATAGGATACATAATCATTTAGCAAGCAACAACTTGATTGGAAATATTCAACATGGATTTGTCAAGGGCAGGTTATGTCTCACAAAACTCATTGAGTTTTTTGAGAAGATGACCAAGCATGTGGATGAGGGTAGGGCAGTTGACGTGGTGTACATGGACTTCAGTAAAGCCTTTGATAAGGTTCCACATGGTAGGCTGTTGGAGAAAATGTGGAGGCATGGGATTGAAGGTGATTTAGCAGTTTGTATTAGAAACTAGTTTTCTGTAAGAAGGCAATGAGTGGTGGTTGATGGAAAATATTAGCCTGGAGTCCAGTTACTAGTGGTGTGCCACAAGGATTGGTTTTGGGACCATTGCTGTTTGTCATTTTTATAAACGACTTGGACGCAGGCATAGATGGGTGGGTTAGTAAGTTTGCAGATAATACTAAAGTCAATGGAGTAGTGGACAGTTTGGAAGAATGTTACAGGTTGCAGGGAGACTTGGATAAACTGCAGAATTGGGCTGAGAGGTGGCAAATGGAGTTCAATGCAACTAAATGTGAGGTGATGCACTTTGGGAAGAATAACAGGAAGGCAGAGTCAATGGAAAGATTCTTGGTGGTGTGGATGTGCAGATAGAGCTTGCTGTCCATGTACGTAGATCCCTGAAAGTTGCCATCCAGGTTGATAGTGCTGTTAAGAAGGCATATGGTGTGTTAGATTTTATTGTTAGAGGGATTGAGTTCCGGAGCCATGATATCATGCTGCAACTATACAAAATGCTAGTGCGGCCTCACTTGGAGTATTGTGTACAGCTGGTTGCCCCATCATAGGAAGGATGTGGAAGCATTGGATAAGGTGCAGAGGAGATTTACAAGGATGTTGCCTAGTCTGGAGGGATGGTCTTATGCGGAAAGGCTGAAGCACTTGGGTCTGTTCTCACTGGAGAGAAGAAGGCTAAGAGGGGATTTGATAGAGACATACAAGATGATCATAGGATTAGATAGGGTGGACAGTGAGAGTCTTTTTCCTAGGATGATGATGTCGGCTTGTACATGGGGGCATAGCTATACATTGAGGGGTGATAATTTTAAGACAGATGTCAGAGGCAGGTTCTTCACTCAGAGAGTGGTAAGAGTAGAATGCCCTACCTGTCAATGTAGTTAACTCAGCCACATTAGGGGCATTTAAACAGCCCATGGATAAGCTCTTGGATGATGATGATGTGATAGTGTAGGGGGATGGGCTTAGATCAGTTCACAGGTCGGCGCAACATTGAGGGCCAAAGGGCCTGTTCTGCGCTGTATTGTTCTATGTTCTATGAATATCAGTGGTTTATTTAAGGGATGCTGTGGGTAAAAGGCACTGAATTTTTTGATCAGCCATGATCATATTGAATGACAGAGCACACTTGACAGGTTCAATGCCTTAATCCAGTTCCAATGTTCCTAAAATATGTGCGTGAGGATTGAATGTTCTATTTTGGGGTGTGGGTGTTCCTGGCTGGGCCAAGATTGATTATCCATCCTTAGTTGCTCTTGAGGTGGTAGTGAGCTATCTTCTGGAACCACTGCAGTTCAATTGGTGCAGGTGAACATACAATGCTGTTAAGGAGAGAGTTCCAGAAATTTGACCCAGTGACTGAAGGAATGGTGCGACGTTTCCAAGTCAGGATGGTAGGTGGCTTGGAGGGGAACTTGTAAGTGGTGGTGTTTCCATTGTATTTGCTGCCATTGTCCTTCTGGAAAGTAGTAGTTATGGTATGGAAAGTGTTGTCCAAGGAGTCTTATTTATGCAGTGCATCTTGGAGATGGTGCACATTGTTGCCACTGGATATTGGTAATGGAAGAGGTATTATTTGTGGACGTGGTGCCAATCAAGTGGGCTGCTTTTATCCTGGATGATCTCAAACTTCGAGTTTTGTTGAGCTGCATTCATTCTGGGCAAATGGGACTATTTCATTATACTCCTCACTTGTCCCTTTGTTTGACTCATGTAAAGCCAATCTTTTTATTTCATCTTATTTTTGACTGTGGACTAAAAAAGAAAGGCACTGCTTTAAACCAAGGGTAAACTAACGACCTGAAGAAGGAGCAGCACTCCGAAAGCTTGTATACCCAAATAAACCTGTTGGGCTATAACCTGCAGTTGTGTGATTTTTAAGTTTACCCACACCAGTCCAACCTCCATGTCATTATACCAAGGAGACTGTGCCAAGAATTGGCTGCCTTTAAAAATACTGTTTACCTGAATACATTGAGAGTTGTATACAATGTTGCTTTCCCCTGATGAAGTGAGAGCAAAAGCAGACACCATGGAGCCAATGGGATTTGAACTAAAGTGGTGGGGGCTGTCAATAGCTTGACAACAACATTTGAAATTGCTCCTGACCAGCCAATCATGGCTTGTGTGGAGTTGGTGCAGCAGAGAACTACCCAGATTGTAAAGGGAAAGAGGCAAGATATCTTTGTGTGGATCTCTCTGTCCTGTGTGGAGCCATCAGAAAGTCTCCCAACAACAGGTAGCTGTCTTCAACTCACTTCTGTGTTCAAATCTCCTGTTGATGAAGAATTGAATAGTTTTAAAGGTAGAGAAAAGGCACTGTACACATGTGGAGGCACGGTACACACGGAGGTATGGTACACACACGGAGGTATGGTACACACATGGAGGCACAGTACACACAGGTATGGTACACACATGGAGGCATGGTACACACAGGTATGGTACACACATGGAGGCACGGTACACACGGAGGTATGGTACACACACGGAGGTATGGTACACACACGGAGGCACAATACACACAGAGGTATGGTACACACACGGTGGTATGGTACACACACAGAAGCACTGTACACACATGGAGGCACAGTACACACACAGAAGCACTGTACACACATGGAGGCACAGTACACACACGGAAGCACTGTACACACATGGAGGCACGGTACTCACACAGAAGCACGTTACACACACGGAGGCACGGTACACACATGGTGGCATGGTACACACAGGGAGGCCCAGTATGCACATGTAGGGATGGTACGCACATGAAGGTTTGGTACACGCACGGAGGCATGGTACACACATGGAGGCTCAGTACGCACATGTAGGCATGGTACGCACACACAGGTACGGTACACACACTGAGGTCCGGTACACATATGGAGGCCAAGTACGCACATGTAGGCACGGTATGCACACGGAGGCCTGATACACTCATGAAGGCACGGTCCACACACACACAGGCAAGGTATGCACGTGAAGGTACCATACACACAGAAAGGTTCAATCCAGGCACAAAACTTCAGTCTAGGACCCACACACTGAAACATACACAGAGGCCAGGTTCCATCACCAAGTCACCTTTTACTTTACTAGTACATAGTGCTGTGGCCAGCCAGCTTGGAGTTGGTCCTCAACCAAAGAGGTTCTAATCACCTGCTTATATATATTTTATATATATTTATATATTTGTTTCTTCTTTTATCCCCTCCCCACAGTACTGCCAAACAGCAGTAATGTTTATTTCTCCCCAGCATCCATGTCGTGTGCATTAGGTGTAGGACACAGTGAAGAAACATCGAGTGCGGAAATCTTTATTCAATTTCCACCACCAGGAAGAAAGGAAACACCTGGGTGGCTAGTGACAAGCTGTGCCCTTTCTCCTGGTTATTGTTTTTATTTTATGAAATGGTGCAAAATACTAACAGTTAATAGACAATGAGCAGCAGTTCAAAAAAGACCACTAATTACAGGGAAAGGGATAGCAAAGCCAAACCCCAAACCTCAGCATGCAATCAGTTCACAGTGAAAACAGGACAATCCTCAAATCCCACTTTACCTCATCAGAAACTCTCACAAACTCATACAAGACAGTCCCATCAAGCAAACAATAAAACAGTACGTAGACAAATACACTCCAGCAAACCACCCACCCCTCTCCTGGTTATACAATTTTTTCCTTTTTTTATGTCTTCCCTAAACAAGGGGAAAGAAAATGAAAACTCTACTCCTCCAATAAAAAGCAGAAACCACTAGTATCAGAAACACACTTACTGTAGCACCAGCCAGCACAGAGTCGGTCCCCGAAACTGAGGAGACGCCAAATCCCTGGTTATATATATTTTTTCTGGTTATATCTCTTTCTATACCCTCACACGACCACCTAACTGCAATAGTGCTTATATTTTCCCTAGCCCACATGTGGTGTGTGTGCAGGTATGTGCAGTGAAAGACAACAGGTGTATAAATCTTTATTCATTTTCCATCACCAGGAAGAAAGGAAACACCAGGGTGGCCAGTGACAAACTGTGTCCTTCACATCGAAGGGCAATGCTGCATGATCAAAAAATTGAAGGGTAGGGTAGGGATTAAATCAAAATATAGTTGGAGGGGAAATAAAGCTCTCCTTGTTATTTATTTTTATTTCCTCAATGAAAAGGAATACCAGTTAACAAACTGACTAAATAAGTCAGCTAGTTCAGGAATCAGGTTCTCCTTCCACTCCGCCCCATCCCACCAAAAAAAAAGCAGAAACCAGCAGCAACAGTAACACACTAACTGTCACCCAGCCAGCACAGAGTCAGTGCCCTAACCTGGGGAGACTCCAAATCATCTCCTGGTTATAACAGGGCTTTCCCGATTGTCCCAGGTGAACAACCCCAAGCAAGAACCTCATAGTCAACAAGGTCCACCTGCTCTCAATCACTGTCGGCCTCTTCCTTCTCTTACTTCCATTCTGAAGCATCATAAAGGTGCTATGATTCTGTCCAAAATACTTTACACAACAAGAATATTTAACATGTTACATTCTTGGCCACCAGTTCTCATTTGGAAAAGCGCAGCAGGCCAGGCAGCATCCGAGGAGCAGGAGAGTCGACGTTTCAGGCATAAGTCCTTCTTCAGGAAGGGTTTATGCCCGAAATGTCGATTCACCTGCTCCTCGGATGCTGCCTGGCGTGCTGCGCTTTTCCAGAACCACACTTTTCAACTCTGGTCTCCAGCATCTTTCTCCCATCAGTCCTCATTATCCATTTTGGAGGCAGGAGTGAAAATGGAAATTAAATTGGAGCTCATTGACTGAAAACCGGCTCCAAAATGTTTTTTAGCCAATTTAGTCAGTGACAGTATCACTGTAGACATTACCATGTCAATTTTGATGGGATTAGTTTTGCATCAATGGGAAGAGTAATCTTGCCAATGACAGCACTGATATTACACCTGAAGGAGGTTACTCATCCATTACACATTGCGACCTCAAAAATGAAATATCCCCATTCCCATCAGTGAAAGGCACATGCCATAGAAGGAACAGAAGAATAGATTCAGTCAACTCATAAGACCACTGCCTTAAGCAGTAAAAATCTTTTTTTTTAATTGGAAGTATTATTTGATTGCAACACGTATTCAAAGATTTGTCTACTCCACTGTCAGTGTAATTTCTGGTGACTACTTTAGACTGTTTTAAGGTTGTCAAAGGCATTATATGCAAGCAGGTTTTTTTCCCTTTTCATTGCACTTTAATCTCAATTTGGAGCAGAGTTTTGAGATGGAATGTATAGAGAGATGCAGTTAGTGTGTCAGTCACTGAACAGTGGTCAAATTGCACAGAATTTGTTCTGATTTAGACTTGGAGAGTAGGTAATGTTTGATCTCTGTGCAATTCAGATTCTCTGAACTGCAGTTTTTGAACGTCGTAACGCTAATTATGTTTCTTTGTTGGAAAAAAAAGCAGCAGATTTTTGAATTTAAATAGCAGGGTTCTAAGCAGTATAGGTTAAGGTGAGATATTTGGCAGATCCAGATGTGAAGTCCAGCAAGGCCTATTGTGATGTCTTGTCACATGTTAAAATGAATTAAAGACAAGTGTATCGCTAGAAAATAGCAGGTTGACAACTAAGGGGAATTATTGCTTGTTAAACGCCTTGTTTGTAGTCCAACCTGACTCATTCATGTTGTGCCTCTTATCTTACTAAACTCACCAAACATGCTAAAGATCAAGAAACCTTGATGTGGAAATGGACTGGATTCACCTCACTACTTCCTCTGCAGGAACTCCATGTTGGATACGAGGCACTGGAGCATGCACCATGGGCACTAGGCATGCCCAGCCCATATCCACAGGCATTGGTATCCAACATGTACCAACCTTAAGATCCCTCGTGGCATGTGCCCGGTCCACCTGCTTAAGTGCTTCTGCATTTCAATGCTGCAGCTCAGGATACAAAAAGCAGCGATTGTTATAATGCTGTTGGGAGACACTGTACATTCAGGGACGTGCTTCCAGTTCATGGACTGGACCATGCTGCATCTCTGGGTTCTTATTGCTTTGTCTTGCACTCATTTGCTCTGAGCCTTCCCAGAATGCCTACGAAACCCCTACTTACCTTTGCATTATTGAGCTTTATCCCGTTAGCCAGAGATAAGAGGGGCTTATTCCTTCTGTATTGCCTTGCCATTTAACATAGACACAAAACAAGGAAACCTACCATGGTTGTCAGCAGGTCTCAGTTGTCAAGTGGGATCACCTTTGGTAAGGGGGGTCCTAGCACAGTAAGTCAAAGGCAGCCTCCGATGCTGGCCCAGGGATTTGGAAACAGTAACTCGGGATGTTCGGAGTCAACATGCTTCCTGCATAAGGGCTGAGAGCTCAGTGTCAGGCAGCCCATCCCCCATCTTGAGTCTTTCAGTCCTGTTGGATGGTGCCTTCCCCCTAGAATGAGAGGGCAGTACATATTACGGAAGATGAAATTGGGTGGCAGTGCTATTTCTTTTGGTGCAAGTTCAGCAGTATCTTGAGTGAATGAGTGGGCAGTGCAGAGGGTATATAGGGTTAGTGATGTCAGGCAATGGGGTGGGTGACAGAGAGTGAGTTGCTGGCAATAGTCATGAGACTTGACGGGAGGTGTCTATAGTTTTATAGTTAGTGAGTGTGAGGTAGTGGAGAGAAGTGTGTGGTCACTCAGCTGATAGAGTGGAAAAGGCCATTGGCTTTCTTCTTGCAATGCTGCCCATTCCTCCAAATGGTTGTGACTGCTCTGGGCTGAACTGGCACAGTCTTGTATTGTGGCTTCCACTTCAGGTCCCACAGGAGGAAGAAGACCTGTGTCAGTATCACCCCATTCAGCAGGTCCTCCAGACCCCATAAGTCCATAAAATATAGGAGCAAGATTAGGCCATTTGGCCCATCAGGTATGACCCACCATTTGATCGTGGCTGATATGTTTTCCCACCCCGTTTTCCTGCCTTCTCCCTATAGCTCTTACTACCCTGTGGTGCTGATATCCCCCTGTCTGCCATGTCCAGGGCAAATATCAAGGCAGAGCAACTTCAGACTGACAGAGCGTGTCCGGTTGCAGAACAGGCCTTTAAAGACAGTCTAGGTGAAGGATGCCAGTGAATTCTGAGAGATATCTGCTGAGTGTTGCATAACTTCAGGAACAGCTTGTGGTAAGTTTGTGCAGGGATTCGATGTGAGGGTTGGGGTAGAAAGCTAATGAGGCAAGTTTGACAAGACACAGTGAGAACACTCACCCGGCTTTGTGGCGGAAATCCTTCCAGAGAACTTGGCACAACTTGGACTGAGCCAAAAAAATGTACAATTCAATTCCAAGACTTTGAAATAGCATTGACTGAGATTCAGGCATTCAATAGTTTTGACATTTCTGCAAACTTGCTGAACACCAAACATGCTAGACTTATTAATATAAGTAGCCAGGTATTTCCTGCTTGTCAGTTGTCAGTCAGTAACTGTTTTTTTATTATTCATTTGTGAAATGTGGGTATCACTGGCTGGCCAGCATTTATTGCCCATCCCTAGTTACCCTTGAGAATGTGGTGGTGAACTACCTTCTTGAACCGCTGCAGTCCACCTGCTGTGGGTTGACCCACAATGCTAGTAGGGAGAGAATTCCAGGATTTTGACCCAGAGACAGTGCAGGGGTGATAATGCATTTCCAAATCAGGATGGTGAGTGGATTAGAAGGAAACTTGAAGGTGGTGGCGTTCCCGTATATCTGCTGCTCTTGTCCCTCTAGATGAAAGTAGTTGTGGGTTTGGAAGGTGCTGCCTAAGGATCTTTGGTGAATTTCTATACTGCATCTTGTAGATAGTACATACTGCTGCTACTGAGTGTTGGTGATGGAGGGAGTGGATGCTTATGGATGTGGCACCAACCACCTGGGTTGCGTTTTCCTGGATGGTGTCAAGCTTCTTGAGTGTTGTAGAAGCTGTACCCATTCAGGCATGTGAGGAGTATTCCATCACACTCCTGACTTGTGCGTTATCAGGCTTTGGAGAGGCAGGAGGTGAGTTGCTCACCACAGTATTCCTAGCCTCTGACCTGCTCTTGCAGCCACTGTATTTATTTGGCAAGACAGTTGAGTTTCTGGTCAATGGTAACCCCAGGATGTAGACAGTGGGGATTCAGTGATGTAACATCATTGAAAATCAATGAGCAGCTGTTAGGTTGTCTGTTTTTGGTAATGGTCATTGCCTGGCATTTGTGTGGCATGCATATTACATGCTACTTATCAGTTCAAACCTGGATATGTTCAGATTTTGTTGCATTTGAACACAGACTGTTTCAGTATCTGGGAAGTCACAAATAGTGTTGAACATTGTGCAATCATTGGTGAACACCCCCATGTCTGATCATATGATGAAAGGAAGGTAATTGAAGCAGCTGAAGGTGGCTGGGCTGAGGATACTACCCCAAGAATCTCCTGCAGAGATGTCCTGGAACTGAAATTACTGACCTCCAACAACAATGACCATCCTCTGACCACCAGAGAGTTTGCCCTCGAAACACATTGATTCCAGTTTTGCTAGGGGTCAGTTGAAAGCAGTCTTGATGTCCAGGACTGTCACTCTGACCTCACCTCTGGTATTCTGATCTTTATCCATGTTTGAACCAAAGTTGTAATGAGGTCAGGAGCTGAGTGGCCCTGGTGGAACCCAAACCGGCAACACTGAGCAGGTTATTGCTGAGCAGGTGCTGCTTGATAGCACTGTTGTTGATGCCTTCCATCACTTTACTGAAAGTAGAATTGGAACAGTAATTTGGATGTAATTTTGCTTGCTGAGCTGGAAGGTTCAGTTTAGACGTTTTGTCACCACATTAGGTAACATCATCAGTGAGCCTCCAGATGAAGCACAGGTGGTATGGCCTAGTTTTTATGTATATGTTTAGGTTTCTTTGGGTTGGTGATATCATTTCCTGTTGTGATGTAATTTCCTGTTCTTTTTCTCAAGGGGTGGTAATGGGATCCAAGTCGATGTGTTTGTTGATAGAATTCCAGTTGGAATGCCATGCTTCTAGGAATTCTCACATGTGTGTCTCTGTTTGGCTTGTCCTAGGACTGATGTGTTGTCCCAGTCGAAGTTGTGTCCGTCTTAATCTGTATGTAAAGATACTAGTGAGAGTGGGTTATGTATTTTTGTGGCTAGTTAATGTTCATGTATCCCGGTTGCTAGTTTTTCTGCCTGTTTGTTCAACGTAGTGTTTTTACTACATTGGACTACAAAATACTACATTGAACAAATAGGCAGAAAAACTAGAACAAGCCAAACAGAGACATCTGTGAGAATTCCTAGAAGCATGGCATTCCAACCAGAACTCTATCAACAAACACATTGACTTGGACCCCATTTACCACACCCTGAGGGAAAAGAACAGGAAATGATATTGCCTTAAGAAATTGCATCATCACAGGAAATGACATCACCAACTCAAAGAAACCTAAACACATAAATCAAAGCAGGCCATACCACCAGTGCTTCATCCAGAGGCTCACTGATGATGTTACCTAGTATGGTGACAAAACATTTGAAACCGAACCTTCCAGTTCAGCAAGCACGGTGGGCGGCACGGTGGCACAGTGGTTAGCACTGCTGCCTCACAGCGCTGGAGACCCGGGTTCAATTCCCGCCTCAGGCGACTGACTGTGTGGAGTTTGCACGTTCTCCCCATGTCTGCGTGGGTTTCCTCCGGGTGCTCCGGTTTCCTCCCACACTCCAAAAAATGTGCCGGTCAGGTGAATTGGCTAAGCTAAATTGCCGTAATGTTAGGTAGGGGTAGATGTAGATGTAGGGGTATGGGTGGGTTACGCTTCGGCGGGGCGGTGTGGACTTGTTGGGCCGAAGGGCCTGCTTCCACACTGTAAGTAATCTAATCTAATCTAATCTAATCAAACCTACATCCAGAACCTCAACCTGAGCTACAAATCTTCTCAAAACCCAGTACAATAATTGGCTGAATTGGATTTCTTCTGCTTTTTGTGTACAGGACAATACTGGACAATCTTCTATATTGTCGGGTAGATGGCAGTGTTGTAACTGTATTGGAAGAGCTTGGCTAGGGGAGCAGCAAGTTCTGGAGTACAAGTCTTCAGTACTATTGCCGGAATGTTGTCAGGGCCTGTGGCCATTGTAGTGTCCAATGTCTTCAACCATTTCTTGTTATCACGTGGCTCGAATTGACCTGGCTAAAGACTAGTATCTGTAATGCTGGGGACCACTGGAAGAGGCTGAGATGGATCATCCACTTGGCACTTCTGGCTGAAGATTGCTGCAACTGCTTTAGCCTTATCTTTTGCACTGATGTGCTGGGCATTTCCATCATTGAGGATGGGAATATTGTGGACCCTGGTCCTCCAGTGAGTCGTTTATTTATCCACCGCCATTCATGACTGGATGTGGCAGAAATACAGATCTTATCTGTTGAGGGACTACTGATCTGTTTATTATGGGATTGCTTAGTTCTGTCTGGTGGCCCTCCTGCATTCACCATTGATCCCCTATCTCGATGGTAATGGTTAAATGGGAGACATGCTGGTCCATGTTGTTACAGATTGTACTGGAGTACAATTCTGCTGCTGTTGATGGTCCAAAGCACCTCATGGTCTTGAGTTGCTCGATCTATTCAAAGCCTGTCCCATTTTGCACCGTGATAGTGTCACACAACATGATGGAGGGTATTCTCAATGTGAAAGTGAGAATTTGTCTCCACAAGGACTGTGTAGTGGCTACTCTAACTGATACTGACTGATACTATCATGGACAGATGCATCTGTAGCTGGCAGATTGTTAAGGATGAGATCAAGTATTTTTATTGTCTCTTGTTTCCTTCACCACCTGCTGCAGACCCAGTCTGCAGCTATGTCCTTTAGGACCCGACCAGCTTGATCTGTAGTGCTGCTGCCGAGCCACTTTTGAAATCCCCCACACAGAATATATTTTGTGCCCTTACCATCCTCATTGCATCCTTCAACTGTTGTTCAACATGAAGGAGAACAAGTTAATCAGCTGACGAACAACGGTATGTGGTAATCAGCAGGAGGTTTCTTTGCCTATATTTAATCTGAAGCCACAAAAGTTGGAGTCAATATTGAGAACTCCCAGAGCAACTCCCTCTCAACTATATGCCACATGCCACCACTTCTGCTGGGTCTGTTTTTTTCAGTGGGGCAGAGCTTACCAAGGGATAGAGTTGGTGGAGTCTGGGACATTGTCTGTAAAGTATGATTCCGTGAGTATGACTATGTCAGGCTTTTGCTTGACTAATCTGTGCGACAGCATTCCCAATTTTGGCATTAGCCCGCAGATGTTAGCAAAGAGGACTTTGCAGGGTCAACAGGGCTGTTTCTGCATAAAAACAAATTACTACGGATGCTGGAATCTGAAACCAAAAGAGAAAATGCTGGAAAATCTCAGCAGGACTGGCAGCATCTGTAAGGAGAGAAAAGAGCTGATGTTTCGAATCTAACTGACCCTTTGTTTCTGGCTGTTTCTGCAATTGTCTTTTCCATTGCCTAGGTCGATACCAGGTGATCCATCAGGTCTCATTTCTTTGAGACTTTGTAGCGATTGATGCAATTCATTCTTCAAATAATGTGACTTACCATGGACTGGAAGCTGGATTTCACTGGGATTGGTCTTCATCTTACTCTAAGTCAGTGACACACTGGCTCATATCTTTTGTTTAATACAAAGCATTTTAAACTATTGTTTCTGAATATAGGGAGAGTAAAGCACAATTTTATCCGAGTTATATCTGCAGCTTTAGAATGAGTGTTTCTCGTTCTCACAATTGGGTAGCAACTGTTTACATTGGATGGAGCAATTAGGACTATCATGGTTGGGCTTCTTAGCATCCTGTTAATGAGCTGCTCACACAATTGGATTGTTTTTAATGGAAGTTCAATTGGCAACAATTGGTGTAATTGTGAATTGCACAGTATATAACTTCCAAATTGCTTATTTTGTTGCTGTGTTTTATTGTACTTTACTTACCTTAGTGGCACAAACTCTCAGAAACCTTGCTTTTGCAGCTAGTAAAAAATTCAGGATCCGTTTAATATATTGGAAGAGGATTTTCTATTTTCTGCCAACGGCAACAATAACTTGATGTGACAGCAAGTGAATAGGCAGGAACCTGGCCTAGGCCATGAGCTAGGTGTACGTATCTGAACACACAAAGTGTGTTTGTTGCAGTATTACAGTGAGAGTTGTTGGTGTAGCATGAGGCACAGCAGTGAAGTGCAGAAGTGTATTGTAAATAGTTTGGACAGTTGCCAGAGTACTTTTGGCATGTGGGTTTTTGTCATTTTGTATGATGGTGGTTTGATAATTAAATGGTCAGTCTCTCTGTCACCACAATATTTTTTTTAAAACAGCAAGAATTCCTGGAGTGATAATGGGAAGTTATTTGTGTCATGAAAGTTTTACGATTAGAGAGCGTACATTTGAAAAGCATTAGCTTGCTTTTGATTGAAAAGAATCAGAATTTTCTTTATTACTTGGGGTAAGGGATCCCGTAGATCTGAAAGCTTTTTATTATTAATCTTGGTTAAAATTAGATGTGAGAACAATTTCTCCTGCAGAAAGGAGTTAGTTCAGTACAATTGGGACATAGATTATCTGAATGTAAGAGTTTTAGTTTGAAATTCCTGACCAGACGTGTTTGGTTAGAATCTTGAATTGGTGACTTGAAGTTAAGAAACTGTGTCACTGTTCAAGTAAAAGGCTATTAAAACTTTCAAGAACAGGTATTGAAAGATGTAGATTTGTTAAGTCTATAGATATGACGGAGAAGGGAACTCTCTCTGGTATTGAGTAGTATGAATTGATGATGTTGGAAGGGGAAAGATATGAAAGGGATCTAAGGGACAACTTTTCCATGCAGAGGGTGGTGCGTGTATGGAATGAGCTTCCAGAGGAAGTGGTGGAGGCTAGTGTAATTGTAGCATTTAAAAGGCATCTGGATGTATATGTGAATAAGAAGGGTTTAGAGAAATATGGGCCAAGTGCTGGCAAATGGGACTAGATTAGGTTAGGATATCTGGTCGGTATGGATGAGTTGGACCAAAGGGTCTATTTCCATGCTGTTCTTTTCTATTACACTACGACTCTATGAATGATGGGCTTATATTTTTAAATGTGTGCTTTTAAATCTTTCAAATAGCGCTGTATGTAAATAGCTTGATTCATTTTATTATATCTTAATATAAATTGTGTGAAAAACTACTGCTTCGGCATTAAATCTGCAGCATTGTATTGTATATTTTAGTGTCATGTTTTGGGCCTGTGTCTTTAAGGTGAAATGAAGGAGGTCATTTGACTCAATCTTAAGTCTGTCTGACAGCAAACTTGAGAGTTTGATTGCTGGAGATTAAATGGGGCCCAGAAACTTGGAAGAAAATGCAAGGTGCAACATGTGGAGGCAGTAGTAAATGGTGTGTTAATAAAGGATGGATTGATGCTTCAAAGACCCATAAAAGTGTTGAGAATATTGGGTTGTAAATAGATGTCCTTTGAACTGTCTTTTTTTTATGTGGATATTGGATGTGGACATCACTGGCCAACCAGCATTTATTCACCATCTTTAATATCCCACACGTCGGTTAAAGTCAGCCACATTGCTGTGGTTCCAGAGTTGCATGTAAGCCAATCGAAATAAAAAGAGCATATTTCCTTCCCACAAGGCCATAAATAAACCAGATGGGTTTTCACAACAATTGATGGTAGTCACACGCTCAACCTTTCATTGCAGATTTTTATTGAAGTTTAAACTTCAGCATCTGCTATGGTGCACCCGACCATTGTCTTAGGGGTCTAAATAACTTGTCCAGTGGCCTTATCAATTTTCCAGAAATTTATTTCCAGATAGGAGACAGTTGGGTCTCAAGGATAGCTTGTCAGCTGTTCTACTTTTTTATTGAATGATGGAGCAGGCTCAAAGGGCCGAATGGCCTACCCCTGTTCCTATTTTTTATTGTCTTATATGGATACAAGGCCATGTGATGCAGGTTACCATGGAAATGGACTTTGACAGGAAAGAGTATAAGAATTTCTTGGAACTTTCAGAGAAGGTTTGTCTGCCAGCAGCTGGGAGAAAATGAGAGTGAGAGTGAGAGAGCAACCCTTGGCTAAATGGAATGTAATTCATTACATAGGATCATGATGGGTGTTCATGCCTAGATTTAAGATACTAAACAATTCATCTAGTTCGAGGTTTAGATTAGATTAGATTACTTACAGTGTGGAAACAGGCCCTTTGACCCAACAAGTCCACACCGCCCCGCCAAAGCGCAACCCACCCATACCCCTAACCTAACACTACGGTCAATTTAGCATGGCCAATTCACCTGACCTGCGCATCTTTGGACTGTGGGAGGAAACCGGAGCACCCGGAGAAAACCCACGCAGACACGGGGAGAATGTGCAAACTCCACACAGTCAGTCGTCTGAGGCGGGAATTGAACCCGGGTCTCTGGCGCTGTGAGGCAGCAATGCTAACCACTGTGCCACCATGCCACCCACACGGTGGAGGTAGAGAGAGAATCTCTAAGGGGGAAATAACAAAGATTGTTCTCAGTTTAAAAACTTTCAGGCTGAGGATTTACCAGGATATTGCCAGGAATGGAGGGTTTGAGTTATAAGGAGAGGCTGGAAAAGCTTGGACTTTTTTCACTGGAATGTAGGAGATTGAGGGGTCACCTTATAGAGGTTTATACAGTCATGAGGGAAAGGGGTAAAGTGGTTGACAGGTATATTTTCCCTCAGTTTTAGGGGATTTCAAGACTAGGGGACACATTTTTAAGGTAAGACATGAGTGGCAACTTGTTCACAAAGAGAGTGGCTTCTGTGTGGAATGAACCACCACTGGAAGTGATGGAGGTGGGTACAGTTACTATGTTTAACAAAGCATTTAGATGAGTACGTGAATAAGAATGATGTGAGAAAAAAAATCTTCTCATACAGTGACCAGTTAGATTATGGAAATATAGTGGAAGCATTCAAGAGGATGATTATTTGATTAAATGGTGTGCAGGCAGTTGACACTGGGGAATAGAAGGATGGGCTGAATGGATTCCCTCTGACCAATAACAATTCTGTCATTCTTGCCTCCTAGAGAATTTTATGTTTACATCAAGGACACTATAAAATATACCTGTTCAGCACATTCTCATGTAAGCCAAAAGAAAAAGGTGAAAGTTCTGCTTTGTAGTTTGAGGTACTCTTTGCTGAAAAATACAGTAATTATTTAATAGTGCTTTTGCTATAGTAGTGGTCTCAAAGTGCAAAATATTATGTGATCCTTTGTGAATTCAAATTTCTTTTAAAATGTTACCAGTCTCCATGTAACAATCTATTCTACAGTAATGGTTGCTCTTGTCTTGAACTTTAATTTAAATTAGTTCTGTGTCAGATGTTGTGACTTTTTTACATCTTATTTCTGATGCTGTTGTTCATTTATATTAATCAAATGCTCAAGCAAGTGATGTCAGTAAATAGCCTTTTAAAGTGACTGTACTCAGGGACTTCTCTGTTTCATTCCTCAATCTCTCCTCTTCCTTGAAGCCCCAGGAGCAACCAGGAGGATCTGAGATGCTATTGAAATGAGATACAGAAGCAGCATTTGGTTCTGGAGCAGTGCCACTGTTTCCTTCCAGGTTGGGGTCAGCTAGTTGATCACACCACCTCAGGCTCACTAAGTTGAAGCCAATAATCTGAGACTGGAAGTTTGAGTACTCTATCCCTTTGACAGGCACAACACAGACAAATGCATTTGTACTCAAGCCAGAGTTGAGCTTGCTAGCTGTCCTTTGAGGCGGATTTTTACTGACCCTGGGGTAACAGGCTCAGAGGTGGGTGGGCTGGATAAATGACAGGGGATTGCATCAAAGAGGAAGCCTGAGTTGTCACTGTCTCTTCTGAACCTTTCCGGAGAGGGCCAGGCTACACATGGTAGCACAGAGTCAAATGATCTTGTTAACAAGATAATTGCCCACAATTTTGTGGAATCTTTTAGATTTTATTGGGTAGCACAGAATCTCGTCAATTATATTGAGATGTGAGTTCAGCAGCTCAGGGTTGGTTGAAGCTGCAATTCATTCTGAGTAGAAATGTTGCAATATGAAGAGAGTGAGAAGTAGTAAAGCCAGAGTTCTTGTGAAGTGGACACATATGTCTGGGGCATAACTCTGGAAAGGTCCCTCTGAGCTGCACTTCATGGAGTCAGAGTTAGAAGTTGCTAAGTCCTGAGATGAGAGTATTTCAGTGAACAATGGGTCTCATGAATTCAGGTTTCTAAGTCCCTCTGGGAAATAGGTTAATGAAAGTTATAAAAAGGTGTAGCCAAAGGGAATGGGTCTGCAACACCCAGAAGAACAGTAAACCTCTGAGGGTGAAAGGAAGATCCGGATGTCGCTCAAACATACGACAGCGAAGGATGCTATCTAGATGAAAGGGATTACTGACAAAAGCTTTACTTCTTGAAGGTGTCACAGAATCATTGTTCACAATGCAGCGCCTATCCAAGGGAGCAGTCACAGAGCTGTGGGCTGTGCTGAAGGTCGATCTGAACCTGATGAGATTTGGTGCCTCTTGGTGGTGAAGGGCACATCAGCATTTAACCTTCACACCTCAGGATCATTCCAGTGAACCTGTGGAGGATATCTGTAGGATATTCTAGTCTGCAGTCCAACATCTCATTAAGTTGCTCGCTTGAACCTGGCCAATTCATACACTTGTATACGATTCAACACAAGAGCAATGATGAATTTGGGATGATTGCTGGAGTCCCTTAGCTGCATTGGGAAATAAACTGTTAAAGCTCCTATACAGCAACTTGAAGTGTTTTCACTCACTCAGTGTTCAACTGTGATCAACGCATGCAGATCGTTCAGATGTGTGCAAGGTCTCCAGGTAGCTGTCATGTCTTCGACATTCTGTGGTAATGCTGAACGCTACACCATTTTGGGACGTTGAAGTGCTTTCATGAATGAAGACTTATTGACAAGGTCTGTGCAAAGAAGACATTGCTCTTTATATCTCTGCAGAGGCCCAGCACAGGGACTGTGCATACCTGTAACTGCTGTCATACAACTACAAGGCTCATAGATGAAAATGCAGTGACTGAATAAGTGACAGTGGAAATTAAATAAAAGCCTCACTAAGGGTCTCACATATCAGTGGTGTGCCATTCTCTGCAAAACCTACTTTCCAAGAGAATTGAAGCTCTGGAGAGTGAGGTCTTCCTTACACACACTGCCATCAAGGGAAAGCAAGATTCACTGGGGCGTGTGGGCCAGACAGAGAATGCTAATTCTCCTAAAGGACTGCTGGCAGCCTGCCAGGGAAGTAAGTGCAGAGACAATGGCATAATGCTAGTATCACTCAAATGGAAATCCAGAGCCCAGGCTACATCTCTGGTGAGATGGGTTCAACTCCCAACGTTGCTATTGATGGTATTTCAATTCAAATGAGTGAAAATCTGGAACTGAACATTGGACTCAGTAATGGTGACCACGAAACCATTGTTGTAAAAACCCCTCTACTTCACTAATGCCCCTTCAGGAAGAAATTTGTCACAGTTGCCAGCTCTGGCCTTCATTTGTGATTCCAGATTCACACCAATGTGGTTGACTCTGAAATGGTGTTGCAGATAAGTTGGAAAGCAAATAGTGATGAGCAAGAAATGCTGGCCTTGGCAGCAAGATCTCCACCCCACAGAAAAAAATTTAAAGGTGTATCATTCATGCAGGCTCATTTTTCCTGAGGCACCCATGTCAATGATATTTATTCACCTGCATGTAACTTTGTTAGTTTTGTCTTGGATGTATTTACCAACTCAATCAGCACAACGTAGCTAGAAAGACATTTTACATTTTATATTCCTAGACAGTGCAGAACTTTGCAGGTTCACTGGAACGCTGTCACTTTAGATTGTGGCTGTTCCTCTGAAGCTGTAAATATTATTCCTGCCCTTGATTGTGCCTTCTCTTCAGAGTGACTCATATGGCACGGTGCCATATTTTGTTTTATAATGCTCCTGTGAAACATTTTTTAAAAACATTAAAGAAGCTATTAGTAAAACATAGAACAGTACGGGCATTTAGGCCCATGATGTTGTGCCAAACGTGACGCCAAATTAACCTAATCCCTTCTGCTTACCCTAGGTCCATGTCCCTCCATTTCTTGCATATTCATGTATTTATATAAAAGACATTTAAATGGCTCAATCGAATCTGCCTTCACCATCACACCTAGCACCGTGTTCCAGACTCCTACCACTCTCTATATAAAAAACTTGCTCCTCGCATCTTCTTTGAACTTTCCTCCTCTCACTTAAATGCATGCCCCTAAGTATTGGACACTTCAACTCTGGGAAAATGATTCTGTCTGTCAACCCTACCTGTGCATCTCATAATTTTAGAAGACTTCTATCCAGTCTCCCCTTAGCCTCCACCACTCCAGAGAAAATAACCCAAGTTTTTCTAGCCTCTTCTTATAGCCCATATATTTTAATCCAGGTGGCATCCTGTTAAACCTCTTCTGCATTCTCTGTAATGTGGTGAGCAGAATTGAGTACAATACTCTAAGGCTAATAAAGCTACAACCTGAAATCCTGAACCTTGGATTCAAATCTCAGAAAATAAAGGCACAGCAGGTCAGGCAGCATCTGATGAGCAGGAAAATCAATGTTTCGGGCAGGAGCCCTCCTCGAATGTTGCCTGACCCGCTGTGCTTTTCCAGCACTACTCTAATCTTGACTCTGATCTCCAGCATCTGCCGTCCCCACTTTCGCCGATGCCATACACTTTCTTTATCACCCTATCTACTTGTGTGGCCAATTTCAGGGAGCTATGGACTTGAACCCCAAGATTCCTCTGTGCATCAAGTTGTTGTTGAATTGACTGCACCTTCCTTCTTATCACAAACAAGTCAACTACCCTACAGCCTGCTTTCACTGCATTTTTGCATGTGTCCCATTGATTCCTGGACCCACATGGATGGTTCACATGCTGCAATCCTGATAAACAGTAGCCTGATGTAGGAAAACAGAAGTTTTGGTCATTTTACTGGGGGCTGGATCTCTTTCTTCACAAAGTGGCTGGTCTAATGGTTATTGTTGTATTTTGGAAGCTCTGACAGCCAATTGCATAGCGATAGAATAGCAGCTCTCAGCAACTAAATATGGATGCATAATATGTTAGCCAGATAGTTCGTAAATGCCAACAGCATGGATTTCAGTTCCTGTTCTAGCTGACGTTGACTCAGGGTCTGCTTCCTCACCTTGATCTATAGTTTTAAAGAAAATAACAGCACTTTGTAGTCGTTCGAGAAATAATTGCCAATTACCTGTCTTCAGATAGAGAACTCGAGAAGGTGAAACTGCCATCTAATCCACCCACAACTGCCACTTAGATGATAATCTTCATTCCTGTAGATGATGCTGGCTCTCACCATTTCCTGAACCATCTGGGAGGAGGGGTCACTCACAGACTCCTGCGAAGCTACAATAAATTGCATTGATTGCTGCAATGACGAAGAGACGTCCACGATTTTCCCCAACTAAGGGCTGTAGATTCTAGAATCACATCTGATCTTCACTGGAAATTTCAGTGCCTGCACAATGTTATAAACCTCCTCAAAATATTTTCCCTTTTAACTGACGTCTCCAGAAGATTAGGGTTCCATGACTCTGAAACCAAGGACAGCCTTTTCTACTTGCATATCCTTATTCTTCTCTTTTATTTATTCTTCATTTTTCTGTTTTGATTATGCTCTGAGAATTGCGCAGTGCCACATTCTCATTCATAGAAACTAACTGATGATCTGAATGACCTTCTAAGCTGTAAAACATTATGATTCAATGATTACATCTTCATCCATTGACGGTGAAGACGACTGAGCTTGAGTTGATGATTGAAGGTAATTGCTGGTTATTACCTTATGGCTCTACCTATTTCCAGATTTTATGCAAATGTTTTTAGCCAATTTCCATTCGACAGTGATACTGAAAATGTGTCTTCTTACAAAATTGTATCATATTGCTCCAGCATTTATAAGTACATTATAAAACATACTTCTTGCTCGTGATCTTCACAAAGCCCATTATTTTGCAAATGAAATTTTCTTCTTGTTTCAATAATTTATTCCTAAGTTCCCTGTCACAGCTAAAAGTTATTTAAACTCATCTTCAAACATTGTCTTATCCTTATTTCAAACTTCTATTATGTTTAAATATTCATTGCAGTAAATTTTCCTATTCATTACGACTGAATAACAACCATCTCTACAGCTATTTCCATTATTTCAATGGATATTAAACATATCATGTTAAGGATGTTGACAAATTAAAAGTTCTTCCTGTAATTTGACTCACATTCTTACTTCAATGGATGCCACCTAAAATCAGTTAAACTGGTTATCTGTCTTGCTGCTCTTTGTGGGACACTGTTGGCATTAAATTGCTGGCATGTGCCATATTATGAGAGATAAATGCTGTTCTTCTTACAAAGTCCACGGGCCAGCATGCTTAGGAAATCCTGACACAGAACAAACTACTCGTATCAACCCATTACCTTGACTCATCCTCATGAGTCCTTTTAGGTGTTGCATCAATTTAGTGTCAATTTACAACTCTTATGTGTGTTCGTTTTCTCCAACACCTACCAGATCAACTCATCCTGTATCCACAGTGAGCAGACTTTAAGAGCAATGCTGAGATCAAATAAAGTTTTTAAGAGTCTAATGAACTTCACATTTTTAACACTAAATACTCATTGTTAAAAACCCATTCACTACAGTTAACTTCTTTTAATCCCTTATAAACACAATCATTTGAATTCATAGCCCTACTTTAAAGAATTTGTCATGACTTGGGAAATCAATCAAACTGTAGTCAGACTAACACCCCGCTGTGATAATGAAAAGTTGTGAAATCAGTCATACAATGCTAATCCTGTAATTATGGCCCTCATTCTTACCTCAATTGCAATAATTCAAGGTAGTTCACCACCACCTTCTCAAGGGCAACTACACATGGGCAATAACGGCTGGCCAGCCAGCAATATGCATGTTCCACAAGTGAATTAAAAGAAAAAGTTATAAAATAGAAAACAATTAAGATAGTGTTTACAAATAGTTGAAAGAAAAGAAATGTAAATGTTTGGCAGTTTGACAGTTCTCTTGGTTGCTGATTGACAGTTTTCTAAGCAGCTACCTTAACCCTTCCGATGAGCCTGACAGTTCCAATGCATTTGTGCACTTCCTCAACACATTATGACTACATTTAACAATCACAAAGGACAAGAGAAAGTGAGGACTGCAGATGCTGGGGATCAGAGTCAAAAAGTGTGGTGCTGGAAAAGCACAGCTGGTCAGGACACCTTACAGCTCCCAATGTACACAGTGTTTTGGACCAAGCTGGACTCCCTCCAAACATTTCAAGAAGGTAGCCCAGATCCTAACTTTGCTCATTGTTTTAAGCAGGTGTAAAGTGGATGTTCCAGGAGAAAACCAGCTGGCCAAACCACATAGTTTAAAACAAAATCGAATTTATTTACAAGATTATGAAAGGCAACACGTGGTGAGGTCAGTGCAGGAGAGAGAGAGAGAGAGAGAGAGAAAGAAACTCACACTGCTCACTGACACAGCAGTGAACCTGCACAGTTACTGCCTTTGCTGTTTGAATTCATGTATCACTGGACATTGGAGTGCATTTGGGAAAATTAACAAACAGTGAAATTCACAACTGATCTTGGAGGAACCTGTTTGGGAGAGATCACAGCACAGAAACAGATAAGTGAGCATGTTTAAGTGTGGTCTTACAGTAAGTCTACAGTAGTGAGTAGAGTAGGGTCTTTCTTGATTATATGTTTTATTGAGATATGTCTCTTGATTAAAGTTAAAAAAATATAAGCCATAAGTATTAAGTTAGCCAGGAGCAGTGTTTTGTAGAGGAATAAGACACTTCAATTTTCTGGGTCTGCAGATTGGAAGAAGCAAAAATGGCCCTTAGTAGAGTGATATGCTCTTCTTGTCAGATGTGGGAGTTTAGGGAGAGTTTACATGTTACTGAGGATTATATCTGCAATAAATGCCATTGGTTGCGAATCCTATCAGATCGAATGGATCAGTTGGAGAGACAGTTAGAGGCAATGAGGAATTTACAAGAGCAAGGGGATGTGATGAATGGCAGTTATAGGAAGAGAGAAAAGTTTCAGATATAATTACATAGATGGGTTAACTCTAGGAAGGGTAAGAGAGGTAGGCAGGTGGTCCAGAAGTCTTCTGTGGCTATCCCCATTTCAAACAAATTTGCTGTTTTGGAAAATGTCGGGCATGATGGATTCTCAGGGGAAAGCAGTAAGAACAGCTACGTTTCTGATATCAAGACTGGCTCTAATGCATTGAGGGGTACGTCGGGTTCAAAGAGATCAATTGTGATAGGGTAATCTCTAGTCAGAGGTGCAGATAGACGCAGTGAAAAATCAGAATGGTGTGTTGCCTCCCTGGTGCCAGGATTAAGGATGTCTTTGAGAGGGTGCAGAATGTTCTCAAGGTGGAGAGGGACCAGCAGGAGGTCATTGTCCACATTGGAACCAATGACATAGGAAGGCAAAAGGATGAGATTTTGAAGGGAGAATACAGAGAGTTAGGCAGGAATTTAATGAGGAGATCCTTAAGAAGTCATATCTGAATTACTCCTGGTGCTACGAGCTAGTGAGGGTAGGAATGGGAAGATAGAGCAGATTAATACATGGCTGAGGAGCTGATGTATGGGAGAAGGATTCATATTTTTGGATCATTAGAATCTCTTCTGAGGTAGAAATGACCTGTACAAGAAGGACAGATTGCACCTGAATTAGAAGGGGACTAATATACTGGCAGGGAGATTTGCTGAACAAGGTAGGACTGATAATTAAACTGCATTTATTTCAATGCAAGAGGCCTAACAGGAAAGACAGATGAACTCAGGGCATGGTTAGGAACATGGGACTGGGATATCATAGCAATTACGGAAACATGGCTCAGGGATGGGCAGGACTGGCAGCTTAATGTTCCAGGATACAAATACTACAGGAAGGACAGAAAGGGAGGCAAGAGAGAAGGGGGAGTGGCGTTTTTGATAAGGGATAGCATTACAGCTGTACTCAGGAAGGATATTCCCGGAAATACATCCAAGAAAGTTATTTGGGTGCAACTGAGAAGTAAGAAAGGGGTGATCACCTTATTGGGATTGTATTATAGACCCTCTAATAGTCAGAGAGAAATTGAGAAACAGATTTGTAAGGAGAGCTCAGTTATCTGGAAGAATAATAGGGTGGTTATGATAGGGGATTTTAACTTTCCGAACATAGAACTGGACTGCCATAGTGTTAAGGGTTTAGATGGAGAAGAATTTATTAAATGTGCACAAGAAAATTTTCTGATCCAACATATGGATGTACCTACTAGAGAAGGTACAAAATGTGACCCACTCTTGGGAAATAAGGCAGGTCAGGTGACTGAGGTGTCAGTGGGGGAGCACTTTGGGGCCAGCGGCCATAATTCTATTAGATTTAAAATAGTGATGGAAAAGGATAGACCAGATCTTAAAGTTGAAGTTCTGAATTGGAGGAAGGCTAATTTTGATGGCTAATTTAGGCAAAAACTTTCAAAAGCTGACTGGGGGCAGATGTTTGCAGGTAAAGGGATGGCTGGAAAATGGGAATGAGATAAGAAGAGTCCGGAGACAGTATATTCCTGTTCAGGTGAAAGGAAAGGCTGGTAGGGATAGGGAAAGCTGGTTGACTAAAAAAATTGAGGGTTTGGTTAAGAAAAAGAAGGAAGCATATGTTAGGTATAGACAAGATAGATCAAATGAATCCTTAGAAGAGTATAAAGGCAGTAGGAGTATACTTAAGAGGGAAATCAGGAGGGCAAAATGGGGACATGAGATAGCTTTGGCAAATAGAGTGAAGGAGAATCCAATGGGTTTTTGCAAATACATTAAGGACAAAAGGATAACTAAGGAGAGAATAGGGCCCCTAAAGATCAGCAAGACGGCCTTCGTGTGGAACCGCAGGAGATGGGGGAGATACTAAATGAGTATTTTGCCTCGGTATTTACTGTGGAAAAGGACGTGGAAGGTATAGAATGTAGGGAAATAGATGGTGACATATCGAAAAATGTCCAGATTACAGAGGAGGAGGTGCTGGATGTCTTGAAATGGTTAAAGGTGGATAAATCCCCCGGACCTGATCAGGTGTACCCTAGAACTCTGTGGGAAGATAGAGAAAGGGGTGATCACCTTAGCTGGGCCCTTTGCTGAGATATATGAATCATCGACAGTCACAGATGAGGTACCTGAAGACTGGAGGTTGGCTAATGTGGTGCCACTATTTAAGAAGGGTGGTAAGGACAAGTCAGGGATCTCTAGACTAGTGAGCTTGATGTCAGTGGTGGGCAAGTTGTTGGAGGGAATCCTGAGGGACAAGATGTACATGTATTTGGAAAGACAAGGATTGATTAGGGATGTCAACATGGATTTGTGCATGGGAAACCATGTCTCACAAACTTGATTGAGTTTTTTTGAAGACGTTACAAAGAGAATTGATGAGGGCAGAGTGGTGGACGTGATCTTTATGGACTTAAGTAAGGCATTCGACAAGGTTCCCCATGGGAGAGTGGTTTACAATGTTAAATCTCATGGAACACAGGGAGACCGAGCCATTTGGATACAGAACTGGAGAACTGGCTCAAAGATAGAAGACAGAGGGTGGTGGTGGAGGGTTGTTTTTCAAACTGGAGGCCTGTGACCAGTGGAGTGCCACAAGGGTCCTCTACTTTTTGTCATTTATGTAAATGACTTGGATGTGAGCATAAGAGGTACAGTTAGTAAGTTTGCAGATGACACCAAAATTGGAGGTATAGTGGACAGCGAAAAGGGTTACCTCAGATTACAACAGGATCTGGACCAGATGGGCCAATGGGCTGAGAAGTGGCACATGGAGTTTATTTTGGTTAATGTGAGGTGCTGCATTTTGGGAAAGCAAATTTTAGCAGGACTTATCCATTTAATGGTAAGGTCCTGGGGAGTGTTGCTGAACAAAGAGGCCTTGGAGTGCAGGTTCATAGCTCTTTGAAAGTGGAGTCACAGGTAGAAAGAAGGTGTTTGGTATGCTTTCCTTTATTGGTCAGAGTATTGAGTACAGGAGTTGGGAGGTCATGTTGCGGCTGTACAGGACATTGGTTAGGCCACTATTGAAATATTGCGTACAATTCTGGTCTCCTTCCTTTCAGAAGAATGTTGTGAAACTTGGAAGGGTACAGAAACCATTTGCAAGCATGTCGCCAGGGTTGGAAGATTTGAGCTCCATGGAGAGGCTGAATAGGCGAAGGCTGTTTTCCCTGGAGCGTCAGAGGCTGGGCGGTGACCTTTGAAGTTTATAAAATCATGAGGGGCATGGATACGATAAATACACAAAGTCTCTTCCCTGAGGTGGGGGAGTCCAGAACTCTAGGGCATAGGTTTAGGGTGAGAGAGGAAAGATATAAATAAGACCTAAGGAACCACTTTTTCACACAGAGGGTGGTACATGTTTGGAATGAGCTTCCAGAAGAAGTGTTGGAGGCTGGTACTATTGCAACATTTAAAAGACATCTGAATGGGTTTATAAATAGGAAGGGGTTGGAGGAATATGGGCCAGGTGCTAGCAGGTGGGAATGGATTGAGTTGGAATACCTGGTTGGCATGGACGAGTTGGATCAAAGGGTCTGTTTCTGTGCTGTACTTCTCTATGACTCTTTGACTCTATGAACAGAAAACAGAATATCAAATAACTAACCTATCCGAAAACCCAACAGATCATCCCAACTTAATGATGCTGTTCCTAATACTCGCAACAATCCCCATAAAAACCCCTTGGCACAAAAGGTAAAATCAAATAGAGAGTCTTACAGGATAGATGTCAGAGAGAGGGAGTACCAGCCTGGACCTGCTGCTGTGGGTCCAGCAACTTATTATCTCATTACTGCTAAAATAAACCAAACCAGAGTAAAGCTGAGCTGGGAGAGCTGGCCAAACCCCTTTCTTTGTATAATGATTTTTTTAAAACTTGAAAGCCTCTGTCTGAGGCAGTATCTGTTAGTTGTTATAAAATTGTCCCTAAAACCCTACACCTAAGACTTTTTGGAGTCTGTGACATTTATGACCTCTGTAAAAAAAACGAGGACAGCATATCCTTGTTAAAGGAACGGTTTTGTCATAATGGCCTCTCTCAAAGTTGCTCTGGGGTCATATACAAAAAGGTACCCACCCAATCGAAGAACTGCAGCAGATTTGTAGTCTTTGCTTATGTGGTCTAAAGTTCACACATCATGCTTACACCAGGGAGAATGCTGTAGATATGCCAATCAGTATTCTTGTAAGCTCATCCACCTGAAAAGTTAACTTATTTCTGTCTCTATACAGCTTTTTCTCATTATTATTCCATGGAATATAGACACCATTGCTGAGGTCAGCATTTGTTGCCCATCCCATATGATCTTGAACTGACAGTCTTGCCTGGCCATTTCAGAAGATAGGATTGAATCACATTGCTGTGGGTTGGGGTCACACCTAAACCAGACCAGGTAAGGATGTCAGATAGTCTCCCTGAACAGCAGTAATGAATTGGATACTTTTTAAAACGACAATTCATAGTCACCATTAAGGAAAATAATTTTCACCTCCAAATGTATTAACTGAACCTCATTTTGATATTTTTCTGTGTTAGGATTTGAGTCCAGCTTAGCAACAGCCTCTAACCTCATTATTTCTATGCCACTATCTCCATGCTGATTTTTTCCAGCATTTTCTGTTTAGATCAGATTTCCAGTCTCCATGTGTATTCTGCTTTTTAGTGAGTATTCGTGTATGTTACCTTCAATCCTACGTTTGTTCATGCTTGAGTGGAGAGATAAGATATCTGGTGACATTACTGGTACATACTAATCTCTGGAACAGAACCATTCTATCACAATTTTCTCTTCTTTAGAGGAACTATCACATAATGAAATTGCAACTAGTAATTTTAAATATTTACTGAAACACACATTTATTTCTGTGCCTAATACTCTGAATGGAATAAATGGATAGATTATAATGTTACCCTCTTAAATTATCCATTGCATTTTCATATTCACATTATATTACATACCAGGAATAATAGTTTAGAAATCATATTAACATCATATTGATATTTGAGAATTTGGAGATATCATAGCAGCATATTTAATTTAAAACATTTTCATTTATTTTTATGAATGCCTTCCAAGCAGGATTCTGATTAAGTGAAAATTATATTTCGACTTCAACATCTTTTTCTTACATGTCACAAAAATGGATGGGAGCTCTGTGAAATGGAACAGTTTTCCATTTTATCACCTGGCCAATGCTGAGCACTCCTGTGTCAGATATATGATGGACTATATATAAAGTAAAACTCCTTACGTTCTCCCTGAGCTTCAGAGAAATGATTCTAACTGCTGCAATGTAAATTTTCTTTGATTCACACCATTTCCCTCAGTGATTGTTGCGAATGCAACTGACAAATTATCGTCTGTTCCGAATGATTAGGTTCCCTACAGTATGGAAACAGGCCCTTCGGCCCAACCAGTCCACACCAATCCTCTGAAGAGTAACCCATCAAGACCCATTTCCCTCTGACTAATATACCTTACACTATGTGCAATTTAGCATGCCCAATTTACCCGACTTGCACATCTTTGGACTGTGGGAGGAAACTGACGCAGACATGGGGAGAATGTGCAAACTCCATACAGATAGTCACTCGAGGCTGGAATCAAACTTGGGACCCTGGTGCTGTGAGGTAGCAGTGCTAACCACTGAGCCACCGTGATGGCAATGTATTGTATCATGGCTCACATATAGCTAGTTTGAAAGCACCCATTATCTGAATATATTCCAATGTTCAAATGTTTTTCTATCATTGATTGAAATTGGATTTGAATCTATAAGCACAATTCCCACTTTTTGAGATTGGTATGGTTTTAAATGAGTTAAGTTCTCAGCCCATTTCTCAGATGTGAAGAATAATACTGTATCCTGCCACAGCATCCAATAATTTTTACATCAGCCTTATTATTGCTTTTTATATATGGTTAAAATATAAGGTATCAGATGTCCCGTTGAAATTTTCTTATGCAGTGATCATGAATTAAACAAAAAAGGTTCTTAGAGCATCTCATCCTGGAACCACCCAGACTTGATATTGTGTAATGTACATTTTTGTGTAAAATGAAGTACAAGTAATGACCTCAGAGTAAAATCAGTTCTAGATAGTAGTGATCATAATGTGATTGAATTTTGTAACCAGTACAAAAGGGAAAAGAGCAAGTATAAGACTAGTACTTTAAACTTAAATAAGGCAACTGTGCAGCATGAAAACTGAACTAGCTAAAGTGAACTGGGAAATTAGGCTGGAGATAGATCATTTGAGAAGTAGTGGTGGACATTTTTGAATGTTCAGTGTTAAGTATGTTCCTCCTATGAAGAACAATTCCAAGGGAAGGATCCATTATCCGTGCTAAACTAAAGATGTTAAGTAACACATTGAAGTTAAGGATAAAGGATGTAATTACACAATTATGAGTGCTGGTCAGAAAACAATAAAAAATGGAAAGAATGTCTGATAAATAAATCAGGATAAGTCAGGATAAATAAATTAGAGAAGGCTAGCTAGTATTTAAAACATGCCCAGCCTATCCAATCTTCCCTCATTAGACAAACAGTTCATTCCAGGTATAAATCTAGCAAACACACTCTGAACTATCTCCAGCACATTTACACACTTCCTTAAATAAAGAAATGAAAACAAACATCACATTTGAGCAAGAATTTCTGTTGATGTCCAAGGAAAATGGTAAATAAAGTCATTGTTGATCTTCTAGAGGGTAAGAATGGGAGTTAATAGTAGATAATAAAGAAATGGTGGATGTAATGAATAAATATTTTGTTTCTGTTAGCACTATAAAGGATACCCAAGATATTCCAGTGATATCAGTAAACAGGAGGTTGAAGGAAGAGAGGAACTAAGTGAAATTATATTCACCAAGGAAATGGTACTGGAGTTGTAGGTTGAAATCAATGAGGAGAAAGTGAGAACTGCAGATGCTGGAGATCAGAGTCGAGAGTGTGATGCTGGAAAAGCACAGCAGGTCAGGCAGCATCCGAGGAGCAGGAGAATCAACGTTTCGGGCATAAGCCCTTCACCAGGAACAAAAGTTGAAGTTGATGAATTTCAACCTTTGGTCTTAAAAGAGATGGCTAATAAAGCAATAAATGATAATGAGGTAATAATTAACAACATTTTAAATTTCCCAAATGTTTTTTAGGTTCTGGAAAAGTCTCATCAGACTAGAAAACAGCAAATATAATCCCTCTATTTAAGAAGGCAGGGAAACAGAAACAGTTAATTTTTTGTTGGTAGGATGGTAGAAAACAGAGAGTATGCATAAATGGATCTTTTTCCAATTGACAGGATGTGATAAAGTAGAATCCTACAGAGGTCTGTGCTGGCCTCTCAAACTTGTTACAATTCATATCAATAACTTAAATGTGGAGATTAAAGGCACAGTGGCTAAACTTGCAAAATTTACAAAGAAGGTAAAGAAGTATGTTGTGAAGGTGGCAGCCGATGGTATGCCTCTGTAAATGAATAGGCATAAAGTTGGCTGATAGATCATATGGCAGGAAGAATAGTAAAAAAGAAGTGTATCATACAAATGGAGAATGACTGCAGAATTCCATGCTATGGGGGATAACTAAGTATAAGTGTGAGTCACAAGAAGTTAGTATGTAGGTACAGCAAGTGATTGAGAAGGCTAATGAGATGTTATCCTTATGTACAAGAGAAATTGAACAGCAAAGTAAGAATGTTATGCTTCAGTTACATATGACATTTCTGAGACCACATCTCAAATACTGTGTTTGTTTTCATTTCTTTATTTAAGGAAGTGTGTAAATGTGCTGGAGATAGTTCAGAGCATGTTTGCTAGATTTATACCTGGAATGAACTGATTGTCTAATGAGGGAAGATTGGATAGGCTGGGCATGTTTTCACTGGAGCTCAAAAGAATTAGGAGTTATTTTTGAGGTTTATACAAATCTGAATGGTCTTGAAAAGGTGGACCTGGAATGAATGTTTCCTCTTGTGGGGCAGTACTAAACTAGGGGATGCAGTGTTAAAATTAGGGCTGGCCCTTGGAGGACAGAGATGAACGGAATTTTGTATAACTTTGAAACTCTGCCTCAGAAGATTGTGGCTATAAGGGGGAAGTGGATAGATTATTGTGAGGCAAGGACACCACAGGTTACTGGGGGGAGACGGGAATGTGGAGTTCAGAACACAAATATATCAACTTGGACCTTATTGAATAGCAGAGCAGGTGTGAGGGACAAATTACTGATGTCAGCTCCTAATTCCCAGGTTTGTGTGTAGGTTAACTCCATGACACTGCAGATTAGTGATTAATTGAGCTAATCACTAAAGATAGTTACATTTACAATAGTTAAATAATGTTATATACTGAGCTATACTGCAGTTCATAGTCTCAAAAATATTTGAGTGTGGTATTCGGCCAATGAGAGTATCTGATAGACCAAAACATTAAAAATATTCCACACAAGTTTCTAAATGTTCCAATCATCCGGTGAACTGTGAAAGCACCCCAATCAGATATTTGGTGCATGTTAGACAGTTCAAAGCTTTTAAAAAAGCTATATTTCCAGGCCATGCTTTGATGTGAGCTCAGTGAGGTAAAGTGAGAGTTTACATTGTCTGCTCATTTAGGTTATCAAGCATGGAATGTGAACAATGTCCCCAGATGGAGACATTGGTCTAAAATAGGTTCGAGTTAGGGCTATCCAGTGTCTTCAGACATTTATTGATCTCACATTGAGTGCATGAAATTTGATTGGCATCTGTAATGCTAAGGACTTTTGGATGAAGCTGAGATGGAGCATCCACTCGACATTTGTCACTGAGGATGGTTGCAAAAGCTTCAGACTTGTTTTTAATACTGATGTGGTGGGTTCCCCTACAATTGAGGATGGATATAGAATCATAGAGTCATACAGAATAGATATAGATCCTACAGTCTAACTAGCCCATGCCAAACATAATTTCAAACTAAACTAGTCCCACCAGCCTGCTCCCGGCCCATATCCTTCCAAACCTTTCCTATTCATGTACTTCTCCAAATGTCTTTTAAATGTTGTAATTTTGCCCACATCCATCACCTCCTCAGGAAGTTCATTCACAAGCCAACCACTGTTTGTGTATAAAATTTGCCCCTCATGTCTTTTTAAAATTTCTTTCCTCTCACCCTAAATATGTGCCCCAATCTTAAAATCCCCCATCCTGGGAAGAGACACATACCATTAGGCCGATTTATACCCTCATAATGTTAAAAAACTTCTATAAGGTCACCTCTGAACCTCCTATGCTCCAGTGAAAAAAATCTCAGCCTTTTCAGCCTTTATTTATAACTCAAATCTTCCACACTCCTCAACCTTCTGGTAAATCTCATCTGAATCCTCTTCAGCTTAATGAAATCCTTCATATAACTGGGTGATCAGAACTGAACACAGTATTCCAGAAGAGCCTCACCACTGTTCTGTGCAACCTCGCCATGACTTCCCAACTCCCATAACCTAAAGGACTGAGCAATGAAGGCAAGCATGCTAAATGCCTTTTCAACCAAGTTGTCTATATGTGATGCAAACTTCAAAAAATTATGTACCTGAACCCTTAGTTCCTTCTGTTCTACAGTATTACCCAATGTCCAACCATTAATTATATAAGTCCGACCCCCATTTGTTGCACCAAAATGCAAGACCTAGCACCATCCAGATTGAACTCTATCTGCCATTTTTCCACCCATTAAGCTATTTGATTAAGATCCCTTTGTAATCTTAGAAAATCTTCTTCACTGTCATCTCCTGTTAGTTTTGCATCGTTCATCATTATTCATAACTGATATGGCAGGACTGCGGAGTTTTTATCTGATCTCTTGATCTGTCACTGTTGTTTACTCAGCTTCACGTGCACGTAGTCTTGTGCTATAGCTCCACAAGGTTGACATCACATTTTTAGACATTCATGATGCTGCTCCTGCCATAGCTTCCTGCACTTCTCATTGAACCAGAGTTGATGGTCATGATTGAGTGGGAGTTATGCCGGGCTATGAGTTTACATATTTTGGTTGAAAACATTTCTTCTGCAGCCGATGGCCCATAGTGTTTCCCAGATGCCCCTTTTTGAGTTGTATGGTCTGTTTGAAGTCCGTCCAAATTGGTGCAGTGGTCAAGCCACCTAATACAATGGAAAGCACCCTCAACGTAAAGATGGAGCATCGTCTCAGCATGGATTCACTAAAGAGAAATCATACTTGACAAATCTTCTGGAATTTTTTGATCCTGTGACCAGTAGATTAGACAATGGTGAATGAGTGGATGTCATGATCTGGACTTCTAAAAGGTTTTTGACAAGGTTCCACACAAGAGATTAGTAAGGAAAATTAAAGCTCATGGTATCAAAGGTAATGTATTGACATGGATAGAGAATTGGTTGGCAGACAGGAAGCAGAGAGTTAGAACTTAATGGGTCCATTTCAGAGTGGCAGGCAGTGACAAGTCGGGTACCACAGAGTTCAGTGCTGGGACCTCAGCTGTTCACAATAGACATTAATAATTTGGACGAATGAATTGAATGCAGTATCTCCAAATTCACAGACAACACTAAGCTGGGTAGCAGTGTGTCCTGTGAGGAGGATGCTAAGAGGCTGCAGGGTGACTTAGACAGACTGGCTGATTGAGCAAATACTTGGCAAATGCAATATAATGTGGATATATGTGAGGTTATCCACTTTGGTTACAAAAACAGGAAGGTAGATTGTTATCTGAATGGTGGCAGTTTCGGAAAAGGTGAGGTGCAACAAGACTTGGGTGTCATGGTGGAACAGTCGCTGAAGGTTGGCATGCAGGTGCACCAGGCAAGAAGGAAATCTAATGGAAGCGCTCCTGCATAGCAAGAGGATTTGAGCGTCAGAGTAAGGACGTCTTGCTGCAGTTATACAGGGCCTTGGTGAGGCCACACCTTGAGTATTGTGTGCAGTTTTGGTCTCCCAGTCAGAAGAAGGATGTTCTTGCTATTAAGCAAGTCCAAGGTTCACCAGATTGATTCCCGGGATGGCAGGACTGACATATGAAGAGAGACTGGATTGACTGGGCTTGTATATACTGGAATTTAGAAGAATGAGGGGGGAGTCTTATAGAAACAGATAAAAATTTGATGGGTCTGGACAGGCTAGAAGTGGGAAGAATGTTCCCAATATTGGGAAAGTCCAGAACAAAGGGTCACAGTCTAAGAATAAGAGGTAAGCAATTCAGGACTGAGATGAGGAAGTATTTCTTCACTCAGGGAGTTGTGAACCTGTGGAAGCTATTGGGGCCAGTCTGTTAGATATATTCAAGACGGAGCTAGACATGGCCTTACAGCTATAGAGAACAAAAGGTATGGGGAGAAGGTGGGAGTGGGAGACATTGCATGATCATCTATGATTGTATTGAAAAGTGGTGCTGGCTTGAAGGGCTGAATGGCCTATTCCTGCACCTTTCTTTCTATGTTTCTATTTCATTGGCACTATTTGAGCAGTGGTCACTGAAGCTGGTGCTGTCATGGATGGCCGGTTGTTTAGTGATACGAGGCCAAATACATTCTTCCCTCTTGTTGGTTCCCTCACCATCAACCACAGAACCAGTCTAGTACCTATATCCTTTAGCATTCAGCTATTTCAGTCAGTAGTTGTGCAACTGAACTACCCTTTATGATGGACATCGAAGATCCCTGCCCTTAATCCCTTAGTGATTTCCCAAACATGGAGGAGGACTGATTATTCAGTTGAGGAGGTGTGGTTGGTACTAATTAGTTGGAGGCTTCTTTCTCTTGTTTTATCAGATGTCATGAGACTTTATGGGGTGGAGATTCCTATGGAGAGCTCCCAGGGCAGTGTCTTCCTGACTTGCGCCACGATCTCTAGTGGGCCTATCCTGTTTGTGAGACAGATAATAGGTGAGGATAGATTTAATGGTATTTGGAACATTGTAAAGTATGATTCTGTGAGTGTGACCATTGCTTAACTAGTTTTTAGGACAGCTGTCCCAATTTTGGTGCAAGTCCTCAAATGTCAATGTGGGGGACTTTGCAGGCTCACTTGTTATTGTAATTTCTGGTGCTTAGATTGATGTCAGGTGGTCCATCCAGATTCTTTCCTTTGTTTAGGCATTGTTTTAGTTTGATGCAACTGAGTGGCCTACTCGATCTTTTCGGAGGGCAGTTAAGAGTTTTGAGTCACATGTGGGCCTGTTGTAGTGGGATGACAGCTTTCCTTGCCTAAAAATGGCTTTTGTTTATGACAATCAGCAGTGGCTATATTATTGACAGTAAAATCACTTTTAATTTCAAATGTTTTTATTGAATTAATATTTCACAATCTGCCATGGTGGGATTTGAACTCATGGCCCCAGAATATTGCTGGAGTACTGTGAGCAGTTTGGGTTCCCTTATTTATGGAAAAATATCATATCATATTATGGGTGACATTTTGGCACCGTGTTTAGGGACCTGGGTTTGATTCCAGCCTTGTGTGACTGTCTGTGTTGTGCTTGCACATTTGCCCCATGTCTGTCAAGTGCTCTGGGTTTCTGCCACAGTTCAAAGATATTCAGGTTAGGTGGATTGGCCACGTTAATTCGCCCGCATAGAAAATGTGGGGTTACGTGGGGTAGAATGGGGGACTGGGTCTGGTTAGGATGCTCTTTGGAAGATTGGTGCAGGACTCGATGGGCCAAATGGCCTCAATCTGCACTCTCGGGATTCTATGATCATTTCTTTGGAAGCTGTCCAAAGGTTCTTTCGGATGATCCCTGGTGTGGGGGAATTGTCTTACGAGAAAAGGCTAAACAAGTTGGGAATGTACTCACTAGAGTTTATAAGAATTAGAGATGAGCTCATTCCTCCATATAGGATTCTTAACAGGTTGCCAGGGTAAATACAGGGAGGACGTCTTCCCTCATGGGTGACTCTAGGACCAGAGGAAACAGTCTCAGAATAACCAGTCACCGATTTAAGATGAAGATGAGGAGGAATTTCTACTCTGAGAGTGTTTGAGTCTTTAGAACTCCTTTCACTGAGAACTATGGAGGCAGAGTCCTTGTGACGTTTAAGATAGATGGATGAGATATAAAGATTCCTGAGCAGTAAAGGAATCAAGGGTGACATCGAAAGGGCAGGAAAGTGGACATGAGGAATGTAAGATCAGCCATAATTTTGGTGAATGGTGAAGCAAGCTCAAGGGCCTGAATGGCTACTTCTGTATCTATTTCTTATAGTGTTACGGAGCTGACTGGCATGACTTTCTCTGGATTCAGACTGTTTGTTAGGTAGGGTGACCAGAAGCATATGCATGTGCTGAGACCTAAATAATGCTCAATCTATTCTGTACAACGAAATATCATATCAAAGTTATTGCACTGAATATCAAAATGTCTTATTAAAATAATTGAAGTAATAAATAAAAAGCGGTGGACAAGCGATGTAATCAGTTTGAGAAAGCAATTGGGTTTATTGGTTGCTGGATCATTTTATTAACTTTATTTTGACCTGTGGTAAACAGGGTATTTACAGCAGCTGGTGAAATATTGGGACTTGAAAGAAAATTTAAGACAGCCAAATTGCACATGGCTTATTGCATTTTTAGCAAGAAACCTCCACAAGTCTCAATTGGGAACATAAAGCATGTAAGTGAACGAAGGTTGGACTGAACATCAAAGCAGATTAATGTGCTTGAAAATTGAGGCTGAGGCTGTGGACACAGTTTATTGAATATTAGATTAAAGCAACAAGTATAATCATATTTTAGTTGCTGATTCTAGTTTAGAAGATTCAAGAACTTTAATAAAATCTATATGAGTTAAAGCATTGGATGAATGGTTGTGAAGAAAATTGGGTCATCTGGGGAGGGCAAGGGAGAAGAGAATGATCTAAGTAAATGTAGTTATATATCAAGGGTAATCATGATCTTCTGGAAGGTCTTCGGGAATTGCAACAAATTTTATAGTTTCTCCTCACGTGGGTCAAAAGTAAAAGAATCTCACCAGCATCAAATTCAATTTTTAAAAACTGTTTAGACGTTATGTTCACCTTTTTTTTTGCATATTGCTTTGTTCCTCTAAATCTGATACTTTGATATTCAGAATGATGGGTATAATGGGCTGGAATTTGCTAAGATTGTAGCAAGGTTATTAGTACTGGCTGTTACTTAGGGATAAGTGAAGAAAGCAGCTTCAGAGGAGCAGATGCACAGTTGAATGTGAATATACAGCCGATGTTTTTTGAACTGTCCCTCTCAGTTTTGTGAAAATCATAGATCCCAGTTTTAGAATTTACTGTGTTTGCCTGTTAACTGACAATTTAACTCACCATTGACAGTTTAGTCTTGTCTTTACAGGAGGACGTACTCTAACAATGTGAACCAATGATTGTTAATGTCCACAGCATTGTTATTTAGTTAGTACAAATTTGAAATCTCATTCCTTCATGGTTTGAACTTTTCAGCAAGATTTTAAAACTGACAATATTAAAAACAAAATCATTTGTCTTTTCTCTCTCTTAGTCCAATCTTTCTTTCCATCTTAATTTTTCTTGCTGCAACAAATACAACATTGAATTTGCCTGATACAGTTTGCCCTTTCCTCCGTTCGTTTCATAAACACAAATTTAATCGATTAAAGAAATACCCATATGATTCCATTTTTCACTCATCTCCCAATTGTGCTGTTAACACAATTATCAGCTTATACTTTCAGGAATGATATTGAACATCCGTTTTTGAGATGAAAAGTGCTGTGGTCAAATCTAACTACCAGATTGTGTCCCCTATTACAACAATGCCATGCTACAGTCCTCTTTTTATATTGCAAAAACTAAATATTTCCAGTGTCCAAACCTACATTCTGACAAATAAATATTTTCTCAGACCTGATCAAGAACTTAGGCTTTCTTTTCAGCAGTGGATTTGTGTGGTTATTTGGTTATGTTGTGTGTATTTATGTGAATACTTGCTGATAAAAATCAAGGAATGTGAGTGAAATGCAGATTTGGTTCACCATTTATCACTGATCCAAACAGAAAGGCATAGCTTAGTATTTTGACAAATCAACAAACAAACATTTGAGCGAACATAAAACCTGATTTCTCATAAAATAGATCTATTCAGTGTTTAATCCATTAGATAAGACTATTGCATGATATGTTTCAATTACGTTTTAATTATAATCTAAAGCCATACTATAATAAATCAGATATTGATGTAATCTTATTAAATTTTTTAAAATGGTAGTAATCCTAAATTCATTTGTCATTTAATTGACAAATAATAGAGGTGAAATATTTAAGTGCAATGCATCTTTGAATAGAATTTTTTTTATTCATTTAGGGAAGTGCAAGTCACTGACTAGTTCAGTATTTATTGTCTATCTTTAATTAAGTTTTATTGTTTGTGAACTATTTTATAGTACCACTGCAGTTCATGAGTACACACAAAATGCAGGACCCAATGATATTGAAGGAACAGTGATATATTTCAAGTCAGGATTGTGTCTGGCATTGATGGACCTTACAGATAATGTGTTGCCATTCAGTTGATGCCCTTGTTTCTCTAGGCAGTGGAGGTTGGGAATTTGGAAGTTTCTATCAAAGAAAACCAAGGAAAATTGCTATAGTGAATTTTGTATCTGGTACACATTGCAGCCACTGTGTGCCAGTGATGAAGGGGTTGATGTTTAAGATGGTGGATGGGATGCTGATTCCATGCGGCAAATCTTGAGCTAATTTATAACGCTGAGTTTATCCAATGCAAGAAATTGAAGAAATACTGTATGATTAAAATCTATTCTTTGAATTTACCACTTACAAATTCCAGTAATTTATATCTTAATCAGTGAAGCTTGGTGCATAGATACTGGACATTAATAGTCAAGAGTATGGTGCTGGAAAAGCACAGCCAGTCAGGCAGCATCTGAGGAGCAGGAGAATCGACGGTTTGGGCATAAGCCCTTCACCAGGAATTAATACCCTGACTTCATCATTAGGTAAGGTTACATATCAAGAAATTATGATGGTTTTACTGTGACTACATCACAAAAATTCTGTAATTTTAATGCTCCGCAATAGAAAGCCCATAAGGATAGCATAGGACTTTAGAGACATAGATTGGTCATTCAGATCCTCAAATCCTTTCTGCGTTTTCTGACATCATGGCTGAACAATGTCCTTGTCCTGCTGTATATCGGAAATGAATCAATTTCAGGATTCATATTCTGAATTGAAGCAGTAGTTAGTGACTTTTTTGAGATAAAGTTCCATGGACCAGCTTTACATGAAAAAGTATTTCGAAAATTCCTACCTGAAACTCATAACTTTTATTTTGTTTTGTTTTGATGCCCCCTTGTCACAGTTTCCCCTGCCAGTGAGAGAAGTTTCTCTTTACCTGTTCTATCAATATTTGTTCGGAGACAGGCAAAGAAATTCTTCTCTCATTAGGGATAAGTAAATAAATTGGAAACTTGTTTCACCCTCAATGCCATTTCAGTCGTCTCTTTAAGAATCACAGGTTAGGTCACAGAGAAACTCAATGGAACTTGTGCAATATATTCAGAACTCCCACACATCAGGGTAGGGTAGAATGGATGTTGGGTGGGAGTTCATTGTTGAGAAGATCAAAGACAGGAGGCAGTGCCTAGAAATAGATCAGGCAGTGTATATTTTGCATCTTAAAAACAGATGTGACAGGACCATGTCTCCCCCGCAATTGCAAATCTTTCAAACACTCAATTCAGTGAATAATTTTGACATGCTTCAGGAAGGAAGAATATATTCTTCAAGTATTTAAATGACTTTGTAAAATGTACAAACTGAAACATTTTTAAATGGTAATTACCAAAAATGAATTAGTTCTGGATAATTAAAATTGTACAATGAATAAACATTACTCGTTTCAAATTGACCAACAGGCTGCAAGAAATATAGTCACCAATGCATATTAGTACAATTTCCATTCTGACGTAACATCAATATCACAAATTATACAACAATTAGTTTTGAGAGGGAGGAACTTGAGTAAGAAACAACTGTGCTAAGCTAAAATAGGGGTAATTACAAGGAATAAGAGCTGGGCTAAATTGGAAAATAAATTTAGCAGCAAAGATGATTGAGGAACAATGGTGGACAGGAAAAATAGAGGAGTTGCATATTATTTAAACAGACTGCAGAAATATACATAATGAAGGGATTTAAGATTCCGAATACCTGAATCACAAAACATTAGCATCCAAGTTCACTGGGTAATAGGGAAGAAAAATGAAATGCTGCCCTTTATTTCAAAGGGAACAGAGTATAAAAGTAGGGAGGCAAGTTTCAGTTTGGTTATTGAGACTGTAGTGGTAGACTTGAGAACAACATCAGTGAGGAGATGCTAAGCCTCTCACAGCCTTGGAAATATACTCAAGTATCAAGTTTTGAAGTTGGTTGACTTTACTGGCAAGCTGAAAGAAGGTCAGGACAAAGAAAACCTTTATTAAAATCTGGAATTCGGAGTCTAATGACTCCATTGGCAATTGTTGTAATAAAACCTTTGATTCACAATGATCCTTTAAGGAAGGAAACTGCTGTTCTCACCTGATCTGGTTTATGCATAGACCCACCCCGAAGTCGTTGACTCTTTTGACAGCCCCCTCAGCAATTAGGGATGGCAAATAAATGCTGGTCTAGATAGTGATGCCCACATCATGTGAATGAATTTAAAAAAGGATTTTGCAAAAATTATACAAGGAACTTTGATTCAGTGCAGGATCTGGAAGGAGGCTTGGTAACAGTATTCTCCACAACCACAAGTCATCAGTGGTTTGTACCACAGTGTGCAACAATGGTTTCTTAAGAAACAATTGTCAAAGTTTAGGACAAATATATACTAAAAAAAGACAATGTCACATTGCATGTGCTGGAAATAAAGGTGCTAAAATCAAGTAAAGTTGAAGCTGAAATGAAGAATCAAAGAGAGAGCATGAGATGATAAGAGGTTAAGAATAAAGAAAGCAAGGAAGTAGTGAGATGCAAATTCTCCCTGAAACATCAAGAAGAATAGTTATATATTAAACAAATGGATCAATGGAAAGAAAATGTGAGCTAGAACATCCTGAGACAATAGTTTACTGAGGTGATGGAGCATATTTGGAGAATAGTGGGTACACCTTAGGTAGACATTACAACATGGAAACAGCCATTTGCCACAATGTATGTAACCAGATAATGCAGGGGCTCACTTTGCATGTATGCATATAAATCAAATCACATTTACCCATCTTATTTATACATATTCAAAACCTTTTCCTTTATCCATCTGTCCAAACCAAACTTGACCCTTGACTTTGTTTCTGCCTCAACCTCATGAGATGAACTAAACAGGATCAGCACTCTCTACGATAATAAATTTCTCCTGCCCTATTTTAAATTTCTTATAATTTACCTTGTATCTGTAACTGCCCATTCTTGAATCCTTAAAGATCTGCTTTTATTTACCTTATCTGTCCATTGTTAATGTACATACTTTCCTATTGCCCTATAAGGCACATTGGTCTAATGAAACTGACACAATACCCACAACATCAGTGCTAAAGACAAGTCTGAATCATTTGCATGCATCTTCAGTGACACATGTTCCATCTCAGCTTCATCCAGAAGTCCTCAGCATTGCAGATACCAGTCTTCAACCAATAATTCACTCAATGTGAGATCACTAAATGTCTAAAGACACCGGGTAGCCCTAACTCTCACCTACTTTAGACCAATGTCTCCATTTGGGGATATTGTTCACATTCCATGCTTGCTAACCTAAATGAGCAGACAATGCAAACTCTCACTCTACCTCACTGAGCTCACATCAAAGCATTGCATAGAAATTCAGCCTTTTATAAAGTTTTAAACTGTCTAACGTGAACTCAATGTCTGATTGAGGTGTCTTCACAGTTCACCAGAACATTTAGAAATTTGTGTGGAATATCTTAATGTTATGATCTATTGGATATTTCCATTCACAAATATTTTTGAGACTACTAACTGCTGTATTAGCTCAGTAAAACATTATTCAAACATTGGAGAAAGTGAGGACTGCAGATGCTGGAGAGTCAGAGTCCACAAGTGTGACACTGGAAAAGCACAGCAGGTCAGGCATCATCTGAGGAGCAAGAAAGTCGACGTTTTGGGCATAAGCCCTTCATCAGGAATGTGAACTTTGTAAATATAATCATCTTTAGCAAATATCTCAGTTAAGCAGTAATCTGCAGTCTTATGGATTTAGCCAATATACAAACACGGGGATTAGGAGCAGACATCAACCATTTGGTCCCTCACACCTGCTCTGCTGTTCAATAAGGTCAGAGTTGATATATTTATGTTCAGAATTCCACATTCTCGTCTCCCTCCAGTAACCTGTAATGCGCTTGCCTCACAAGAATCTGTCCACACCCACCGTAAAAATGTTCAGTTACCCGACAGCTACAAGCTTCTGAGGTGTTTGAAAATGAGAAGGACACTGGGGAAGAGGAAACATTCAGACATTTTTAAAATAACAGCACGATTGGGAAATTTTAAATAAATTTATGGCATTGTAGAAGTTAGCTACAGATGCTCCCCACCCACTCACCTGTTTTCATTGATCTCTTCATGAAGCCAAAAGGGACATAATGGGATACATCCAATGTTCCTCAGGGAAACCAGGAATAGAACAGTATAAGCCTTGGAGTTATTCATTCGAGTTTCAGTGAGAATGGGTACACGCTGGAGGATTGGGAAGTGGTAAATTTAATATCAATTTACAATATGTGAAAGAAATGCAGAAGAGAGTCACCAAGAAATTAACTAGCAGTTTAGGTATGAAGAAATGTTGGATTAGCTGGGGTTGTTTTTCGAGCAGAGACCTGATAGAGGTGTATAAAATTATGGCAGTCATGAACAAGATGGAGAGAATACAGCTTTCCCCCTTGTTTTAACAATAACAAAGGTATATATTTGTAAGGTGGAAGACAGAAGGTTGAGACGGGATTTGGGGAAACCATTTCTCACCAAGAAAGTAATGGGAATGTGGAATGCACTGCCTGGGAGGCTAATAGAAACGGGAAACCTCATATCCTTTAAAAACACGTGGGTAAGCACTTAAAGTATCATAACTTTCAAGGCTATGGACCAAGTCCTGGAAAGTGGGGCTAGTATAGGTATAGAATAGTTTTAAGCTGAAAATGTGTTGCTGGAAAAGCACAGCAGGTCAGGTAGCATCCAAGGAACAGGAGAATCGACGTTTCGGGCATAAGCCCTTCTTCAGGAAACTCTGATCTCCATCATCTGCAGTCCTCGCTTTCTCCTCATAGAATAGTTTTAGCCAGTACAGACCCAATGGGCTGAAAGGCCTCTTTAATGAAACAAATTCTATTTTTTTTAAAGATCTCCAGTGCATTGGATAATTTGGGTGCTCTGGCCAATGATGTACTGCTGTACCCTTTGCTGCATTCTGTTCTACAGAATATATTTAAGAAAAATACAAATATGTTTTTCCATTCAGATTTTCCACTAGGATCATATAAAATGGCAGGGCAAGCTCAAGGGGCTAGATGGCCTACTCTGCTCCTACTTTATATGTGGCTAAACATCTATCAGTGATCACTTCTCCTTTACGAGCTGTTGGCTATCTTTCGGTGGTAGAAATCCTCTCTTGAATCTGTTGCCTGACAAAATAATAACTGAACAGAAGCTGTGCAATTAACTCAGGCAGCTTATTTATTCTAGTTCAATAAAGTATGCCATCTATGGCATCAGTCAGACTGAATGAAGGGCTGGTCTACAGTCTGTCTAATCCATGCTGCCATCCAAATCCACCCCATGGTCCATCTGCCCCTGCGAGTGGATTTGCTTCCTTTGTTTTGTTTTAATGCTGTATACACCATTTCTCAACATTTTTGTTTGTCTTATGCATAATTAATTTTCAGAAGCTGTAGGTTAAGTAATTCTGTCATGTTTTCCTTTAATTACATTTAGACTCGACTCTAGCTATGAACCAAGTACACTTGCAAAGTAATTGTATTCGATAATAACTATTTTCAGCCAGTTTCATTCCAATCAGTCACTTTGCTAATATGTGGCTACACTTTCCTCAGCAGTGCAGTGGTCAGCAAGTTCACTGCTGGTGGATATCTTTGAACTCTTGCTATCCTTTGGGAGCTATCCAAAGGTTTGCAGATCTTGGTCATATGACTTAATTAGTAATATCCTTCACTGCTCCAAGTTAGTGAATTGCAGTTGTAAATGCCAAAAGGAGCTACCTTTGCAATCTTACAAATAAATGATTTTTTAAAAATCCCGTTTGGTTTGCTACCGAGAATATATGTGAGGCAAAGTATATGGACAGACATTTATGTTTTTTTCTCACCTAAAAACCTGCTATTACTTTATATTTGGATAAAAGCCTTGCACAGCTCATGGTGTTGTGAACCTTGATATTCAGGATAAAATCATTCTAGGTTTGGAAAGATTAAATTAAAGGAAAGGCACAATATTCGGAACACCTCTTAAAGACAAAAAAAAAACAGGGATCTGGAGCAGTAGTAAGGAAATGTTGTCAAAGAGAAGAAAACAGTTATCCTTTTCAATCACAAGCACAGCTTGTGACTGTACTTTACCTTAAGTGAGGGACATTGTGGAGGCTGTATCTGTCCTTTACTGTTTTCTGACTCCGTTGCTTTTAGGTAAGTCAGATCTGGTTTGCCTGTAATAGTGTGGGTGTTCACTAAACTGTTGCAAAGTATGGACTCAAAAAAACTGACTACCAAGAAGAGAGCTTAAAGAGTAAATATGAAAAATGTTAGATCTTCCAAACACAGTCATTTGAAAATGGATTAACCAACCTAGAATTGAAATTCCATGTTATGCTAACTAATAACATAATAACCAACAAGATTTTCATTGATACAATCCATTTCTAACTTATGAATATTACTGAAATCTTACGTCATTAAAGGTGGCGTAATAGGTTGTGAGTGCGGTTAATGAACATTCTGGGTGTTACCATTGCCTACAAACAGAACTATACTCATCTTATCAATACTGTGGTCAGAAGAGCAGGTTAGAGGCTAGGACATGCAGCGAATACCTCATTTTTTGATTTCCCCAAACCTGTTCATCATCTACAAAGCACAAATCAAGGGTGTGCCCACTTGCCTGGGTGAGTGCAGCTCCATGAAGCTTGACACCATCCAAGATAGAGGAACCCATTGAATGAGCTTCACATCCACAAACATTGACTCCCTCTATCACCATGTTCAGAAGCAGCACTGTATCCTACAATATGCACTGCAGTAACTCAGCAGAGCTCCATTGGCAGCATCATCCAAACTCACAATCACTACCATCTAGAAGGGCAATGGCAGTAGGTACATAGGAATATTGCCACCTTCAAATTCCTCTCCAAATCACTCAACATCCTAAATTTGAAATATCACTGTTCCTTCAGTGTCACTGGGTAAAAGTCCTGGAACTCCCCTCCCTAATAGCATTGTACATATCCATACGGCGAATAATTTGCAACAGTTCAAGAAGGCAAATCACTAAACCCTTCTCAAGGGATGGGCATTAAATGCTGCCCCAGCCAATGATGCCCACATTCCCTCAAGTTAATTTTTTAAAATGTCCATTTTATTCTGAGATTTATTAACAAGGGCAAGGGAGGTAATTTTGAACTTATATAAGATGCTAGATCAACCTCAGCTGGGATATTGCACCCAGTCTTGGGCAGGGCATTTTAAGGAAGGATGTGAAGACACTAGAGAGGTGACAGAAAGGATTCACAAGTAGGTTTCCAGGGATGAGAGACTTCAGTTACAATGATGGACTGAGAAGGTAAGCCAGTTTCCTTGAAATCAAGGCAAAGATTTGATAGAGGTTTTTAAAATCATATGGGATCTGGACAGAGTAGAGAAAGAAAAGCTGTTCCCAATCTTTGAAAGAAAGGTCAAGAATGAAAAGACGGAGACTTAAATCACAAAACAAGAGGAAGAAATACATGAAAAAACTGTTTTGTAGAGCAAAAATGGTTGAGGTCTGGAATGTACTGCAGCAGAGTGTGGTGGGGTTCGGTTCGATTGAGGCATCCGAGAAGCAATTATATTTATTTCAAATGTAACAATGCGCAACGTTAGAGTGCAGGCACAATAATGACATGAAATAAATTGCTCTTTTGGAGAGATGGAACAGCCATATGGCCTCCGCCTGCACTTTAATAAATCTGCAATCTTTTATTGCCTATGTACACGAATTTTTTTGTTAAACCTTTTCTCGACCGCTATCAAAGCTGTAATTCCTCAAATAAGAAGGCTTGAAGTAATTACTGCTTTTAATCATTTCAATAAAACTTCCTCAAATATACACCGTACAAGTGCCAAGATCTCGCCACAGTGCATTCAAAAATTTATTTTATCAAAGGCTAGAGAAAATCGTTCTAAAGTACAGAATACACTTAAACTTCATCAACAGTGGCTCTGGGAACATCAGCTGCCTAAATTAGTATTCACAGTAGTGCACTTTGCACGGATTTTAAGTGACTCCCTAAAATTACTTTACTTCACAAAGTGTTTCTATAGCACACATAACCAAAGTGAAATGATTTACTTCTGGACATGAAATCAGTAAGTTCCCTTAGGATTTAGTGCCCTTCACCCAATATCCAACCAAAATAATTTGTAAAGACTGGCTACCTATGATTAGAATACAGACATAAATCCACTTTTCACCATGATAAGTCTGACATAAGATATATGTTTTTTCCTGGCATGTGTTGTCCATTGAATTAGCTGACATGATAATCTGCTTCCATTAACACAGAATATTTACAAAGTCAAGTGCAAAAACGCCCTTCCTGATTGGCACCTTGGACAATTGTCTGTGTGGAGTTTGCACATTCTCCCCACATTTGTGTGGGCTTCCTCCGGGTACTCCAGTTCTCACTCTTAGTCCAAAGATGTGCAGGTTAGGTGAATTGGCCATGCTAAATTGCCCCAATGTCCAGGGATGTGTAGGTTAGGTGCATTAGTCAGGGGTAAATGTAGCGTATTAATAATAATAGGGGAGGGTGGGACACTCATTAGAGGGTTGGTGGGGACTTATTGGGCCAAATGGCCTGTTTCTACACTGTAGGGGTTCTACAAAATTCTTTGATTTTAATGGCCCTGAAGAAATTTGCTCGTAACCATCATCTTTGAGTTGGGGTAAGCATTTCTGGAATCATACGTTAGTTGGAAAACTTGATTTGATGCTCACATCGAAGAAGAGGCCCAGTATGTGGAAAGAATGCATTATTTTTTGGGCAAATTATATTGGTGCAGCTGAAGTGAATGAATCATCAAACCAGTACAGTTTGTGGAATGGACAGCTCTGGTCATTCCAATTGTAAAACCCAATGGGTCTGTTTGTGGGGATTTTAAACAACCAGTAAATGGCTTCTCACAGTTGGATAAATACCAAATCCCTCACACAGAGGAGTTATACAGAAAGCTGGTTATGGGGGGCTGTCCTTCACAAAATATTTGCAATTGTGGTTAGATGAGGATTCCCAGAAGTAGGCTTCAATTAATACCCATAAGGGTTGCACCAATATATGAGACTGCCATTCGAGGTATCATTAGCCTGTGTCATTTTTCAGTGGACCATGGAGAACATTTTACAAAGGTTCCACTCAGGTTGCCATTTATCAGGGTGATATGCTAATAAATGCGAACAGCAATCAAGAGCACTTACAGAACTTGGATAAAGTCCCTGGGCATTTCTCCCAGGCAGGCATACACCTTAGAAGAGAAAAATGTGTGTTTCAGGCACCTTAAGTGATCTATTTGGTCGATAGAGTCAACAAGACTGGGTTACATCATTGGAAGATAAAGTGAGGCCGATTGAAGGTGCCCTGGCTCCCATGTCTGTACCAAAGCTTGGGTCTTGGATTGGTGAATTATTATGGAAGTTCATGCATTACCTGGCCTCCGTTCTCGTACCCTGATATCTGCTATTGAGATAAGGTCAGTCTTGGAAGTGATCTTGTAGTCAAAACATAGCCGATAGAGAAGCAAAGAAGCAGCTATCATCGAAGGCATTGGCACATGTTAGTCCCAAGCAAGAGCTGGTGCTGATATGCGATGCCTCCCCATTGGTTATCAATCCAAAGTTTAGACTTGCTCCAACTGAGATGACTGGTTTTTGTTTGTTGCTTATGATTAGAATCCAGATCATTGCTCTTTCATTATATTGTGCTTTCAGAGTAATTTGTCTCTCAGCACAAATATGATGCCATCATATAGCCTCAATCTTACTTTTGAGGGCTTAAGTTTTGAATCATAATGTTGAGCCACTTTGCACAGATCTGTGAGGTCATGATGTTGACAGCACAGTAATGCCTATTTGACACTTTATGTTGACTTAATGTTTTCCTTCATTCCAACAATCACAAACTACTTTTTCACCTATTGATGTATCCAAACTATTAGAAGATCATAAATTGTAGGAACAGAAGTAGAGCATTCAGCCTATTGATTCTGTTCTGACATTCAGTCCAATAATCTTCAATTCCACTTTCCTGCCTTTCCTTTTGATTTCTTTAAATAATAGAACTATGGATGCTGGAAATCTGAAAGAAAAATAGAAATTTCCAGAGAAACTCAGCAGTTCTGGAGGATCTGTGGGGAGAAGGCAAGAATGAACATTTCAAGGCCAGTGAGTCATCAGAACTTTTCATCTGGTCTCCAATGGCAGGATATCTTTCCTTGGATAAGGGGCCCAAAACTGTTCAGAAGGTTTCAGCTGTGGATCGACTATTGCCTTGCATAGTTTTATCAAAACCTCTCTATTTTTATATTGTGTTCCCTTTGAAATAAATGCCATCATTCTGTTTGCATTTCTTATTACCTGTTGAACTTAGATACTAGCTTTTTGTGATTCATAGATGAGAATTCCCAAACTCTCTCTGTTCCACAGCTTTCTGCAGTCATTCTCTATTTAAATAATATTCAGCACCTCTATTTGTCCTGTCAAAGTGCATAGTCTCACATTTCCCTACATTGTATTCCAACTGTCACATTATTGCCCACTCACTTAACCTGTCATCCTCAGTTTCCCATCATTTTTTGTGTCATCTGCAAACTTGGCTATAGTGCATTCACTTTCCTCACCTGAGCCATTCTTATGTAGCTAAAATAATCACAGTCTAAGCACTGATCCCTGTGGCACACCACTAGTTGCAGGTTATCATCCTAAAACAGTGCCCCCACCCGCCCCACCCACTTTTCTCAACATTCCCTCTTCTATTGGTTAGCCAATTCTCCGTCTGTACGACCTCTAATATCATTTTGCATAGTGTAAAATGATATTACAGAATCTTCAGCTGATGTCTTTCCAGTGGCCATTTATACTAGCTTGTTGTGCTTCCTTCTAGCCATGCTCTTACATGCAAAATGATTCACTTTCTATAGTGAGATTACTGATTTCCTCATTCTGGACATGCCTTCTTTTCCTTCATGCCTTCTTGTCCTCCACAATATTTGGATCCTACACTTCATCACTGCTCTTTCTGCACTTTCAGCCTGGAATGTTTATCAGTCTAATATAAGGCCTGACCTGTCTGGGTATGACTATACTACAGTTGCTGTTTTACAATATTTACACTTCTGCACAGGTTAATCGTTTTCCTGACAGTATGTATCTCTTCTCTTAGTAGACATGCTTTCGCTGTGGGATCTCAAATGCCTAATATAATCCAGTCTTTGATTAGATTGTCTTACATATGCACAAATTCACAGGATTCCATGAGCTGTGTTAATCCTTGGGCCGTAATGTTAAATGCGTATCCTATACGTTACATTCATTTGGTATTCAAAACTTGGTGTTCCCCAGCGAGATTTAGTGTGGTAGCCATCTCTTCCCAACAATAATAACAGTGTTGTTTTTCACAACTGCTCTGGTTTGATATTGTGTGAAGAAAAATGTCAGGTCTGTTTAAGATCATCCTTTATTCCAATTGGCACAGTTACACCATCTCAATTGTGGTCAGTTTCCTTTTTTACCTTTTCTGTAGCTTCCTTTCACAACTCTGAACATTCCTGTTTCCCTCTGTTTGAAGCAGCTGTTATTTTACAGCTCTTCAACAGGGAAACAGAAATTAGGGGCATGTTGGTACCAGTGATCATTATACTATTAGTTTAACTTGATTATGGATAAGCTTAGGCCTTGTATAAAAGTTAAAGTTCTTTATTGGTGTAAGGCAAATTTTGACAGGCTGAGACAGGAACTTTCAAAAGCTGATTGGAGCAGACTGTTCCAAGTAAAGGGACAACTGACAAGTGAGAGACTTTCAAAAGTGAGATAAGAGGAGTTCAGAGGCATTATTTCCTGTTAGAGTGAAAGGTAAGGCTGGTGGGAGTAGGGAACAATGGATGAATAAAGATATTGCAGCTCTGGTCAAGAATAAGAAGGAGACATATGTTAGGTATAAAAATTGGGATATAATGAATCTCATGAAGTGTATTAGAGGTGTAGGGGCTTTTTTTAAAATTATATTTTTATTGAAAAATAGATTTTTAAATATTTCAACAAATACAAAACAATACAATTCAAAACAATACAAAGAAAGAAAGAACACCAATAAAGGTCAAACCGCCCTCATGTACAAATGTATAAATATGTATAGAAAAATATCTATATTAAAAAACTCCAGCTAACTACTTAACTAAATTAATAATAACCAGTAACAAAGTAATAAATAAAAATTCAGCTCAGCCAAACAAAACACTCACTCTCAAATATCGAGAGCATTAGTTTTCACATATTCATACAAGATGGAGTTTAATTCCGATAAATGCGAGGTGCTGCATTTTGGGAAAGCAAATCTTAGCAGGACTTATACACTTATTGGTAAGGTCCTAGGGAGTGTTGCTGAACAAAGAGACCTTGGAGTGCAGGTTCATAGCTCCTTGAAAGTGGAGTTGCAGGTTGATAGGACAGTGAAGAAGGCATTTGGAATGCTTTCCTTTATTGGTCAGAGTATTGAGTACAGGAGTCGGGAGGTCATGTTGCGGATGTACAGGATATTGGTTAGGCTACTGTTGGAATATTGCATGCAATTCTGGTCTCCTTCCTATCAGAAAGATGTTGTGAAACTTGAAAGGGTTCAGAAAAGATTTACAAGGATGTTGCCAGGGTTGGAGGATTTGAGCTACAGGGAGAGGCTGAACAGGCTGGGGCTGTTTTCCCAGCAGCATCGAAGACTGATGGGTGTCCTTACATAGGTTTACAAAATTATGAGGGGCATGGAGAGGGTAAATAGACAAAGTCTTTTCCCTGGGGTCGGGGAGTCCAGAACTAATGGGCATAGGATTAGCATGAGAGGGGAAACTTTTTCACGCAGAGGGTGGTACGTGTATGGAATGAGCTGCCAGAGGAAGTGGTGGAGGCTGGTACAATTGCAACACTTAAGAGACATTTGGATGAGTATATGAATAAGAAGGAATTGGAGGGATATGGGCCAGGTGCTGGCAGGTGGGACTAGATTGGGTTGTGATATCTAGTCGGCATGGACGGGTTGGACTGAAGGGTCTGTTTCCATGCTGGACATCTCTATGACTCTATGACTCTATTTGTAGTTCCCCCTCTCTAGATATTGGACTCATAAAACACAATTGTTACGACTATATAAAATTCCTTATTAGTGTGGCAGACAAATCTGTGTTCCGGATATTCCAAAAAGAGCTGCCATGTCTGATAGAAATTCTCAGTCTTGTGGTATAACATACTTATGAGAAAATCCAAGAGAATATGCTCCTTAACAATCTTCTGCCAACCTGACAGGCCCAGGGGATTTTCGGATACCCAACCTAACAAGATATTCTTTCTTGCTCAGAAAGTGAGAAAGTTGAAAAGCTTTTTCTTAAGCACATCTGCAGGGAACACACTGGGCAGGCCAAGAAGATGAAAATTCGGGTCCTTCTCCACCCTTACACCCAAAATCCCCTCCGTTGCACCCGCCACAGTGCTCCAGTATGTTTGAAGCTGACCAGAGATAATGGGTAAGAGTGCCTGTACCAAATTTACATTTGGGACATGTTGAAGATACCCCTGGTTTAAACTTTGACAAATGCTCCAGAGCCAAGTGGACCCTGTGGAGAATCTTCAACTGTAACGCATGGGTCCTATTGTAAATTGAGATCTTTCTTGCATTTTCCCAAATATCTTTCCATGCCTCTGAGGAGACCTCAGTGCCTAACTCTCTCTCTCACACCCTGCAGAGTCAATCGAATCATCTGAGGGGGTCCCCCCCCAATTGATGGTATAAAGTGCTGACAGAAAGTATACTCTTAGCACTGAGCACCCTCCTCTCTATGTTGGATTTGTAGCAATCAGTCAAAAGTGTAGTCTTTTTCTGAATAAAATCCCTAACTTGAGAAAACCGAAAGAGGTCCATGTTAGATGGCTCGTATTTCCATGCTAACTGATCAAAGAACATCATTGTGTCTCCCTCAAATAATTCACCCTAGCAAGACACACCCCTAGCTGCCCAATGTTTGAATCCTGAATCTATCATCCCCAGTTGAAAACCCAGCATACCCACTTTAGGTGTAAGAGAAGATGTTTTGCCAATATTGCCTTCTCTCTGCCGAATTGCTTTAACAGTAATGATAACTATTGGGTTATGGCAATATTCCCTAACTGTCCTCAATTTGTCCAAAAACAGCAAGCTAGTAAGGGGACACCCTGCCTGAGAGGTTTCAATATTTAACCATACTGAAAGAGGGTCTCCACAAGCCCAATCACTCACGTAGGATAAAAGCGAGCTTAATTGATAGTTTTTATTGTCCAGGAGATCCACTGCCCCAAATCTGTGAGGCAATTGCAGTTTAGCTAATTTAATAAGGGACCGCTTACCATGCCAAATAAAAGAGCTGAACCAGCCATTCGGTCTCCTGAATGTTTGCTTATCAAAAATCAGAAGGAGCATCCGTACAGGGTATAACAAACAGGGGAGAATATTCATCTTAATAAGCACTATTCGACCTAACCATGAGACTGGAAGTGCCTCCCATATTTGAAGGTCTTGTTTGATTTTGTCAAACAGTTAAACAAAATTAGCTTTGAACAACTGATCAAAAACTGCAGTGATGAACATGCCCAAATATATAAAACACTCCTGTGACCACTTAAATGGGCATCGATATTCACCCTCAAGATCTAGCACCTTCATAAAACTACCCATAGGCTTAGCCCCCAAAAGGTGCCAAATGTGCTGATGCATTGTATCAGGCAAGGACCGAAACTGCTGGATTTGACAAAAAAAATTAGCTCATCGTTCACATACATTGAAATCTTATGGAATTTTGACCTTACTTCTGGAGCTGATATATTAGGATCCCTATGAAAGGCCTCTGCCAATGGTTCAATCACCAGTGTAAAAGGCAGTGGTGAAAGGGGACAGCCCTACCAGCTGCCCCTAAAAACGTTAAAATTGCTTGATCATACCACATTGGCGATGACTGCAGCGAGAGGGTCACTGTAGAGAACATTTACCCATCTTATCAAGGCTTTGTCCAAGCCAAACTGCTCCAAAGTATAGAAGAAGTACAGCCGCTCAACTTGGTTAAATGCCTTCTCTGCATCTAGAGAAATCACCAATCCCTGTATTGACTGTTGTTGATACGCTTCAATTATATTTAGCAGCCTCCTAACATTATTGGAGGATCTGCGGCCCATTATGGAGCCCGTCTAGTCCTCTTTAGCAATAGAAACTAACACCGTCTCCAGCCTTAAAGCAAGAGTCTTAGAGAGGATTTTGAAGTCTATATTTAAGAGTAAAATGGGCCTGTACAAAGCACAGTCCTCCGGGATCTTCCCTTTTTAAAGAATAAACAAAACATTGGCCTCTCTCAGAAAAGATGGGAAACAATCATGACTGTATGAGTCATTTTCCTCATTTCCCCATCCCCCACCTCACCCTAGTTCCAAACTTCCAGCTCAGCACTGTCCCCATGACTTGTCCGGACTTGTCCTACCTGCCTATCTCCTTTTCCACCTATCCACTCCACCCTCTCCTCCCTGACCTATCACCTTCATCCGCTCCCCCACTGACCCATTGTACTCTATGCTACTTTCTCCCCACCCCCACCCTCCTCTAGCTTATCTCTCCATGCTTCAGGCTCACTGCCTTTATTCCTGATAAAGGGCTTTTGCCCGAAACGTCGATTTCAAAGCTCCTTGGATGCTGCCTGAACTGCTGTGCTCTTCCAGCACCACTAATCCAGAATCTGGTTTCCAGCATCTGCAGTCATTGTTTTTACCTGTATGAGTCATTGAACATGTTGAGCATCGGGCCTGAAGATACTTTATAGATTCCTTATAGAATTCACTGGGAAGGCCATCAGGACTGGGTGCCTTTCCACTCTGAAGCTGCATCACAGCCTCCTGCACCTCTTGCTCTGATAAGGGGGAATTGGGAAAAGACTCATTCGGGGGTCTCACCCAGGTGCTCCAGACCCTTGAAAAAGGACTCCATCTTAGCCCATCCCTCCTCACAACCCTCAGATTCGTATAACTTAGAGTAAAATGTCTGGAATGCCACATTAATCTTTTTGGAATCACATGTTAGGTTCCCAGACCCTTCCCTTGTTGACGTAATGGCATGAGGAGCGCTCCTTTTCCTGGTGTGATATGCCAGGTACTTGCCTGGATTGTCACTATGCTCATATAACCTTTGTTTTGCAAAAGTAAGCTCCTTCTTTGCTGTCTGCATGAGCATGGAATTCAATGCAGACCGCAGTGCCATAATCCTCTGTAGCTTGACCAATGAGGTCCTGTCAAAATAAGCCTTCTCGGCTGCTTTCAACCGTGCTTCAAGGAGACGTTGCTGCTCGCCCTTCTGCTGCTTCCTATTGGCAGAGTAGGAAATCACTAACCCCAGCATAGACTTTGGCAGTTTCCCAAAGGACGGACGGGCTACTATCCGAGCCTGAGTTAATGTCTAAAAACACCCAAAATTCCCTAGAGAAGTACTCCACAAACTTATTATTCTTAAGGATAAAGGGATCCATTTGCCAGTGCCTTGGGCCCACTGTAATGTCCTTAATCTTAACCAATAAGTACACTGGAGCATGATTGGAGATGGTAATATCTAATATCTTACAAGACGCCACCAAGTCCAGGGTTGCTACGGGGGTCAGAAAAAAAATCAATCCTGGTGTGGCACCTGTGTGGATTGGAAAAACTGTAAAATCCCCCTGTAGGATGGAGATGCCTCCAGATATCCACCAACCCTAACTCCACACACAGATCCACTAATTGTTTAGTTTGTACAGAGGGTATCGGGGGGAACTTTGGGCAATCTGTCTACCGTGGGATCCATAAGATAATTAAAATCTCCCCCCTATGAAGATATGCCGGGACTAGAGACTGATCAGTTTAGAGAACTCATCTACTAGAAATTTGAGGGGATGGGCCGGAGGGCAATAAACAGTTAAAACACTATATTCTTCCCCATTTATCAGGGCTTTGAGAACTACAAATCTCCCATGTGTATCTTTAACACACTCTAATAACTTAAATGGGAGATTCCACCGAACGAATATAGCCACTCCCCTACTTCTGGTATTAAAAGATGAAAAGTAAAACTGATCAAAGCCTTTCTGCCAAAGTTTCAAATGCTCCCTATCATCCAAGTGTGTCTCCCGTTAAAAAGCAATATCTACTTTTTCCTTTCTAAGACTCAAAAGTACCTTCTTCCTCTTAATTGATGAGTGACTACCCTTGATGTTCCAGGTATACCATTTAATCAAGTCATTAGCCTCACCCCCTGCCCAAAGGGGTCATCTACACATCCCAGAACCCAACTTCCCATCCAACTGCCAATAGTGCAGCCAGGGCATTTAAATACCTGAACCGGGCATAACCTGCCTGTAAGTAGGCATCTAGCCATCCCAACTATTTTCCCTCCTCCTAGCCAGAGCTGCATTGCAAACACACACAGAAAAGAAAGAAAATACACCATGGAATAGCAATGTGAATAAAGAAATTTTGAAAAAAAGCGGGTAAGTACCCCACCATCCTTTGATATAACTTAACTTAGAAATAGAAAGTACACATCCCAACGGCTGCCAGACATAGTTTAGACCAGATTATTACCAATAAAAAAGAAAGGAAAAGGAAGCCCCAACCAAACTACCTCTTTTTTAAAAAAGATAAACAGAGACATACCAAAACAACACTACTATTTGTACCTAATAAATTGTTCAGACTAAGTTAATTTGGCCACAAGTTCTCTTGCCTTCTCTGATGTGTCAAAGAGATGTACGGATCCATCTAAGGTGATCTGAAGCACCGCTGGATACTTCAGAGAGTACTGGATCCCAAGCTCCCTCAGTCTTCTCTTGACACTGTCGTAGGATTTACTTTTCTGGATCACTGCCGTTGAGAAGTCCTGAAAGACCTTAGAGCCATTGTGAACTAGGGCCTTCGGATCCTTCCCCTGGATTCTGGAAGCTTCTACGATTCTCTCCTTATCTCTATAACGATGAAACCGCACCAAGATAGGACGAAGACGTTGGTCCAGACCTGACCTCTGTGCCGTGACCCGATGACCCCTCTTGATCTTCAAGCCTCACATTCCAGCCTCCAAGTTAAGGAATTTCAGCAATCAGTCCTCAAGAAATTCCACTGGCTGCTTACCTTCCTTACCTTCCGGCAGACCAACAATCCAAATATTTTTTCCCCTGCCCCTGTTCTCCAAGTCATCAACTTGGTCAAGCAAATTATGGACCTGATTTTCCAGGGCTTGAATCCTCCTTGGAGGAACTGGTATCAGCTTCCACCAATGCGACTCTATATTCTACCTCCTCCGTCCTTTTCTTCAGGTCTCCCAGCTGCTGTTCACGATTCTGCAGCATGATAGCGATCAGGGCCAGCTTCTGCTCTATCTGCTTACCCAACATCTTGCAAGATTTCATGAGCTCCTTCACCAGGGCCTGGTAAGAAATTGAGTCCGAGGATCCTGCAGGGTGGGCCTCTTCCTCCCTTCTTCAGCATCCCTGCACAGCGAAAACCAAGGTAAGTTGTTATTTAAGAGTTTCCTGGGACTACACGACCTTTCCAGAGTCCCAAGATATTGCAATGGTCCAGGTAGAGTGGGTTAAAGGTTTATCCCACTTGCACTGCAGTGCAGGGCTCTGCAACATGATCTTCCTAGATCACCGCCATCTTGGAACCCCACTCATAGGGGTATTCTTAAGAAGGAAATCAGGAGGGGAGAAAGGGGATATGAAATAGCAATGGCAGATAAGATTAAGGATAATCCGAAGAGATTCTGCAAATACATTAAGAGTAAAAGAGCAACTAGGAACAGAATAAGGCCCCTTAAAGATCAGTTAGGAGAAAATGATTAGAGTAGAAAACTGTGGTGCTAGAAAAGCACAGCCAGTCAGGCAGCATCCGAGGAGGAGAGTTGACATTTCGAGTATGATCTCTCATCATGAATTCTATTGGCTGAGGAGTGACAGATGGAGTTTAATTTTGATAAATGCGAGATATTACATTTTGGTAAAACAAGCAAGGGCAGGACTTATGCAGTTAATGGTAGGGCCTTGGATAATGTTGTCAAACAGAAAATCCAAGGGGTTCAGGTACATAATTCTTTGAAAGTTGCATCACTGGTGGACAGGGTGGTTAAGAAGACATTTAACATGCTTGCTTTCATTGCTCCCACGACTGAGGAAAGGAGTTGGGATGTCGTGTTGAGATTGTACAAGACATTGGTGAGGCTGCCTTTGGAGTACTGTATGCACCCTGCTTTATGGAGGATATTATTAAATTAGAGAGGATTCAGAAAATATTTACCAGGATGTTGCTGGGACTAGAAGTTTTGAAGTATGGGAGAGGCTCGAACTTTTTTCACTGGAGCATAGGAAGTTGACTTTATAAAGGTGTATAAAATCATGAGGGGCATAGATATGGTGAATAGCAAAGGTCTTTTTCCCTAGGATGGGAAGCTCAAAGCGAGAGATATTTATATGGTGAGAGGAGAAATAGCTAGGGCTCATGGGTCCTCGCGTTTTCCCATTAGTCACTGCCTGGCGCTCAAAAATAGATCCATTTATTCCCTCTCAGTTTACTGTCTATCAACCAATTTTTGATCCATACAAATATATTACCAGCTTCCTATGTGCTTTAACATAGCCCACAAACCTCTTATGTCTCATTGTCATACTCATTGTCTAACATTTTCCCCAATACCACTGTTAAACTAACTAATCTCTAATTTACTGTTTTTTCTGACCTTCCCTTTGTAAATACTGGGGTTACATTAGCCACTCTCCAATCTCCAAACACTCAACCCTGAGCTCCACTCTATGTTCAGTGTTCAGCTGAGTGCAATTAGGCTTGTACTGTTTCTTTACGAGATCTTTCTTTAGATGGATCCCTGCTGTGTTAGAGGACATATGGCAATCAGGAAGCACATTAATGCAATCTTGCATTTCTATTCAAAAGAAGGGTTAAACGCAGAAGGCAGGCCAGATGCAAAGCTCCCAATTTTATTATTCAATTTAAATGGAGAGGCTACTCTCTGAGAGCAGGTTGGATGGCCACTCATTGGCTATCTCAAGGTTTAAAGTGAGTTGGGATCACTTTTGAGATTTAAAAAATACCATCAAATCCCTAATCCATTTGTATGTTGTGGCTGAAATTACACTCTTTGTTGCAGAAACCTTTCTATTTGGTTTAGAAGAATAAGAATAATTGAGACATATAAGAACCTGTGGCAACTTGACACATTGGTTGTTGGAGGATGCTTCCACTTGTGGGATAGACTAGAATTAGGAACATTTAAGAAGTGTCCCATTTAAGATTAAGGCAATGAGGAAGGTTTGCTCTCAAAGTAGTCACATGCATTTAATCATTCCCAGAAAACATCGGAGGCATGTCGATTCTTGACTAGTAAGGGACTCAATACTTACCAGAGATTGATGGGAATGTGGAGTTGAGGTCACAGTCTGACCAACCATGACTTGGAACTAAATGACCTTTACCTATTCCTTATTCATTTGTTTGTAAATTAATAAGATACAAAATAGTGTTTTCTTTAGGTCCCACCATGGCTGCATGATCAGAGGAGAAGAAACAAGCTGGCCTGCAAGATTAGATTACTTACAGTGTGGAAACAGGCCCTTCGGCCCAACAAGTCCACACCGACCCGCCACCCACCCAGATCCATTCCCTTACATTTACCCCTCCACCTAAGACTACAGGTAATTTAGCATGGCCAATTCACCTAACCTGCATACTTTTGGACTGTGGAAGGAAACTGGAGCACCCAGAGGAAACCCACGCAGACAGGGGGAGAACGTGCAAACTCCACACAGTCAGTTGCCTGAGGTGGGAATTGAACCCAGGTCTCTGGCGTAATGAGGCAGCAGTGCTAACCACTGTGCCACCGTGCTGCCCGTTGCTTTCTCATGCAAGGATTCCATACCCACCCCCACCTTTCCCTAGACCAAAACATATAAATTAACCACTATTGCCTCTTTCCTATTACTCATTGTCTCTTTTATTCCATGTACTATAACCTTCCTCACAAGTCCATGTCTACCATAAATATAGCGTTATCCTCATTGACCCTTTCTGTTACCTCTTCAGAGAACTTAGGCAAGTTAATTAAACATGATTTCCCCTTTTTCAATTCATGCTGGCTCGTTCTAAACAAACCAATTTATTCCATGTGTGAAATAAAGTATTTGAAATTATTTGGAAGTCACTGAGCTGTAAATCTACCCATTGAGGTTGGCTGTTTTCAAAGTATATGAACCATGAGGAAATGAAGTTTAAAAAAAACTGCTGAATTGTTAAGAAACTGTTTAAAGGGTACAATTGGTGAAGTGATGTGTCACACTGATTGTATGAGCTCTTAACCTTGGAAAAGAGGGAGAAGGAAAATTAGGCTATTGTTAACAATGAATATTCAGTGGTGAATTTACTCTGTCAAAAATGAATAATTTAGCCTTTTATTCATAACTTCAGTAGTCCTTTAAGTAAAGCATGTCCTTAACTCACTTCCTGTGCTAACCTCTGCAAAATTTATTTGGTAAATGAGTATGAAATTATGATATCTTTCATTTGCTGTTTTAGTTAATAAAACTTGACATTTGTACCTTCTGAAAGTGGGCTGAGGATAATTAAAAGGATATTTATAATAAAGGGGATTGCTTGAAAACTTCTGAGTGCTGGAGAAGAGGCTTGTCACCCATTTGCTCTCATTAACCCAGATTTCCACCATTACTATAACGCAGAAGTTACAGGATCAGTTCATTCCAAAATGGAAGAAAGATCCTAGGAGGAGGCATGGGTGGCCATGGCTGACAAGGGAAGTTAAGAAACATATAAAGTTAAAAGAGAAAAAGTATAACATAGCAAAGATAAGTGGGAAAACGGAGGACTGGGAAACTTTTAAAGAACAATAGAGGATTGCTAAGAAGGAAAGACGCAGAGAAAAAATGAGGTACGAAGGTAAACTGGCCAATAATATAAAGGAGAAAGTGAGGACTACAGATGCTGGAGATCAGAGCTGAAAATGTGTTGCTGGAAAAGCGCAGCAGGTCAGGCAGCATCCAAGGAGCAGGAAAATTAACGTTTCGGGCATGAGCCCTTCTTCAGGAATGAGGAAAGTGTGCCAAGCAGGCTAAGATAAAAGGTAGGGAGGAGGGACTTAGGGGAGGGGCGTTAGAAATGCGATAGGTGGAAGGAGGTTAAGGTGAGGGTGACAGGCCAGAGTGGGGGTGGGGACGGAGAGGTCAGGAAGAAGATTGCAGGTTAGGAAGGTGGTGCTGAGTTCGAGGGTTGGGACTGATACAAGGTGGGGGGAAGGGAAATGAGGAAACTGGAGAAGTCTGAATTCATCCCTTGTGGTTGGAGGGTTCCTAGGCGGAAGATGAGGCACTCTTTCTCCAGCCATCGTGTTGCCATGGTCTGGCAATGGAGGAGTCCAAGGACCTGCATGTCCTTGGTGGAGTGGGAGGGGGAGTTGAAGTGTTGAGCCACAGGGTGGTTGGGTAGGTTGGTCCGGATGTCCCAGAGGTGTTCTCTGAAACATTCCGCAAGTAGGCGGCCTGTCTCCCCAATATAGAGGAGGCCACATCGGGTGCAGCGGATGCAGTAAATGATGTATGTGGAGGTGCAGGTGAATTTGTGGCGGATATGGAAGGATCCCTTGTGACCTTGGAGGGAAGTAAGGGGGGAGGTGTGGGCGCAAGTTTTGCATTTCTTGCGGTTGCAGGGGAAGGTGCCGAGAGTGGAGGTTAGGGGCGGGGCTCCAAGGCAGAGGAGCAGGAAGTGGAACAGATGCGGTGGAGAGCATCGCCGATCACGTCTGGGGGGAAATTGTGGTCTTTGAAGAAGGAGGCCATCTGGGTTGTACGGTATTGGAACTGGCCCTCCTGGGAGCAGATGCAGCGGAGAATGAAGGAATTGGGAATAGAGGATGGCGTTTTTACAGGGGGCAGGGTGGGAGGAGGTGTAGTCTAGGTAGCTGTGGGAGTTGGTCGGTTTACAGTAAATGTCCGTGTTGATTCAGTCACCCGAGATAGAAATGGAAAGGTCTAGGAAGGGGAGGGAGGAGTCTGAGACGGTCCAGGTAAATTTGAGGTCGCGGTGGAAGGTGGGTAAAGTGGATGAACTGTTCAACCTCCTCATGGGAGCATGAGGCAGCGCTGATACAGTCATCGATGTAGCGGAGGAAAAGGTCGGGGGTAGTGCCAGTGTAGCTGCGGAAGATGGACTGTTCCACATATCCTGTGAAGAGGCAGGCATAGCTGGGGCCCATGTGGATGCCCATGGCTACTCCTTTGGTTTGGAGGAAGTGGGAGGATTGGAAAGAGAAGTTGTTCAGAGTGAGGACCAGTTCAGTCAGTCGAAGGAGTGTGTTAGTGGAAGGGTGCTGGTTGGTACGGTGGGAAAGGAAGAAGCGGAGGGCTTTGAGTCCTTAGTGATGGGGGATGGAGGTGCACAGGGACTGGATGTCCATGGTGAAGATAAGGCATTAGGGACCGGGGAAGCGAAAATCATGGAGGAGGTGGAGGGCGTGGATGGTATCCCGAATGTAGGTGGGGAGTTCTTGGACTAAGGGGGACAGGACAGTGTCAAGGAATGCAGAAATGAGTTCGGTGGAGCAGAGCAGGCTGAGACAATCGGTGGGCCGGTGCAGTCAGGTTTGTGGATTTTAGGCAGGAGGTAGAAACGGGCGGTGCGGGGTTGTGGGACTATGAGGTTGGAGGTGGTGGATGGTAGGTCCCCTGAGGTCATGAGGTTATGGATGGTCTGGTAGATGATGGTTTGGTGGTGGGAGGTGGGGTCATGGTCAAGGGGGCAGTAGGAGGAGGTGTCTGCGAGCTGGCGTTTAGCCTCAGTGGTGTAAAGGTCGGTGCACCAAACTACAACCGCGCCTCCCTTGTCTGCCGGTTTGATAGTGAGGTTGGGGTTGGAACAGAGGGAATGGAGGGCTGCATGTTCCGAGGGTGAGAGGTTGGAGTGAGTGAGAGGGGTGGAGAGGTTGAGGCGGTTAATGTCGCGGCGGCAGTTGGCTATGAAGAGATCGAGGGCAGGTAAGAGGCCAGCACAGGGTGTCCAGGTGGATGGGGTGTGTTGGAGGCGGGAGAAGGGGTTGTCAGAGGGTGGGCGAGAATCCTGGTTGAAGAAGTAGGCGCGGAGGTGAAGGCGGCAGTAGAATTGTTCAATGTCTCGCCGCGTGTTGAACTCGTTAATCCGAGAGCGTAGGGGGATGAAGGTGAGGCCTCTGTCGAGGACTTATCTTTCATCCACAGAGAGGGGTAGTTCTGGAGGAATGGTGGAAACACGGCAGGGCTGAACGCTCGGACCTGGTGTGGGGCTGGAGCTGGGAGTGTGGTGGGGTTAGGCATGTGGGTGGGAATCGGGGAGGGGACGGAGATCGGGGCGGGGGTGGAGTTAGGCGTGCGAACGGAGATTGGCGTGGGGGCAGGGTTAGGTGTGGTGACAGATATCGGCGTGGGGGCGGAGACGCATGAGGCCTGGTCGTTGTGCAGGTGAGTGATGTCAATGGGGGCGGAAGTGGCTGCGGCAACGGCAACCCAGGGGGCGGAAGTGGCTGTGGCGATGGCAGAAACGGTGTTGTTCCCAATAGCTGTGCACCCCGTGGAGGCCGCGAATCTGTTGGCGATGGTCTTCCTGGCGATCATGGAGGCGGTTGTCTGGGCGGCGATCGGAGGATAGTGAAAGGTTTTTTAGGTATGTGAAAGGCAAAAAAATGGTTAAGACTAAAATTGGGCCCTTGAAGACAGAAACAGGTGAATATACTATGGGGAGCAAAGAAATGGCAGAAGAATTGAATTGGTACTTCAGATCTGTGTTCATTGGGGAAGACACAAGCAATCTCCCTGAGGTAACAATAGCTGAAGGACCTGAACTGAAGGGAATTTATATTTGCCAGGAATTGGTGTTGGAGAGACAGTTAGGTCTGAAGGTTGATAAGTCCCCGGGGCCTGATGGCCTACATCCCAGGGTACTGAAGGAGGTGGCTCGAGAAATCGTGGATGCGTTGGTGATCATTTTCCAGAGTTCGATAGATTCGGGATCAGTTCCTGCGGATTGGAGGGTGGCTAATGTTGTACCACTTTTTAAGAAAGGTGGGAGAGAGAAAGCAGGAAATTATAGACCAGTTAGTCTGACTTCAATGGTGGGAAAGATGCTGGAGTCTATTATAAAGGATGAAATTACGACACATCTGGATAGTAATAACAGGATAGGTCAGAGTCAGCATGGATTTATGAAGGGGAAATCATGCTTGACTAATCTTCTGAAATTTTTTGAGGATGTAACTCTGAAGATGGACGAGGGAGATCCAGTGGATGTAGTGTACCTGGGCTTTCAGAAAGCTTTTGATCAAGTCCCACATAGGAGGTTAGTGAGCAAAATTAGGGTACATGGTATTGGGGGCAAAGTACTAACTTGGATTGAAAGTTGGTTGGCTGATAGGTAACAAAGAGTAGTGATAAACGGCTCCATTTTGGAATGGCAGGCAGTGACCAGTGGGGTACTGCAGGGATCAGTACTAGGACTGCAGCTTTTTACAATATATGTTAATGATATAGAAGATGGTATTAGTAATAACATTAACAAATTTGCTGATGATACTAAGCTCGGTGGCAGAGTGAAATGTGATGAGGATGTTAGGAAATTACAGGGTGACCTGGACCAGTTAGGTGAGTGGTCAGATGCATGGCAGATGCAGTTTAATGTGGATAAATGTATGGTTATCCACTTTGGTGGCAAGAACAGGAAGGCAGATTACTACCTAAATGGAATCAATTTAGGTAAAGGGGCAGTACAGAGAGATCTGGGTGTTCTTGTACACTAGTCAATGAAAGTAAGCATGCAGGTACAGCAGGTAGTGAAGAAGGCTAATAGCATGCTGGCCTTCATAACAAGAGGAATTGAGTATAGAAGCAAAGAGGTTCTTCTGCAGCTGTACAGGGCCCTGGTGAGACCGCACCTGGAGTACTGTGTGCAGTTCTATCTCAAAATTTGAGGAAAGACATTCTGGCTATTGAGGGAGTGCAGCGTAGGTTCACGAGGTCAATTCCTGGAATGGCAGGATTACCTTACACTGGAGCGACTGGGCTGGTATACCCTTGAGTTTAGAAGACTGAGAGGGGATCTGATTGAGACATATAAGATTATGAAAGGATTGGACACTCTGGAGGCAGGAAACATGTTTCCGCTGATGGGTGAGTGCTGAACCAGAGGACACAGCTTTAAAATACGGGGTATACCATTTAGGACAGAGATGAGGAGAAACGTCTTCACCCAGAGAGTGGTGGCTGTGTGGAATGCTCTGCCCCAGAGGGCAGTGGAGGCCCAGTCTCTGGATTCATTTAAGAAATAGTTGGATAGAGCTCTCAAGGATAGTGGAATCAAAGGTTATGGAGATAAGGCAGGAAGAGGATACTGATTAAGGATGATCAGCCATGATCATATTGAATGGTGGTGCAGGCTCGAAGGGCAGAATGGCCTACTCCTGCACCTATTGTCTATTGTCTATACTATCTTCCCATGACAACATCAGGTTGGTGCTGTATTGAGTCCATAATGTTGATCACTAGGTGTCTTTGAAACTTGTTGAAATTATCGATAATGTTGCACATAAATTAGTATTTCCTAATGCCTATCTAAGTTTCTCCTTTACTAATAACAACTTAGCATTCCTAACCCAAACTATCAGAACATATCTTTTTTAATCTTAATATCGTTGTCACATTAATTATTTTATGTAACTTGATGAGGTCCCAACTGAAAATTTTTCTCAGAGCTAAAGAACCATCGTGTTACAAGTTCACTCATCTATTTAATATTGATAAGTAGCCTCATTGTTTTGTTTTCTGCACTGCTTCTACAACCTATGAAACTTCCTCATAGCAATGCGCAAAGCTATACAAGTTACAAACTAATTAAACCACCAGGAGACCATAAATCTCTTGGGATTTGAATCTTATTCTTTTGCTCAATGCTGCATCAAACTGCTTTGACTTAGGGTGTGGGAAATTCCTTCCCTTGAAATGACAGGTTATGTAGTACATAGGAGAAATAATGGAGCAAGTTGGTGTTATTGAGACACCCACCCTTCTTCTGGTACCTCAGCAGCTAATTTCTGGGTGGGGAGGTGCATGTGTAAGCTTTCTGACCAGTAACCATTGAGGGTACTTTATGATCCATTAATGGTCATTTCAGGGTCTCAGTCTGCCCCCAGCCCAATGACTTGCCTTTCCAGCAGTTGAAATTCTTGCCATTGAAACCAAAATATCCTGATTGCTGTGGGTGCCTCTATTTGCCCCAATCTGGCAGCATGGATGGGGGCTGGCCTGGTCACTGAAAGCCATTGCCTGCCCTTGCTTCCAACCCTCTTAAAACAGCCCTTAAACCACATTCTCTTCAAAAATACATCCTTACCAGTGCAACCCTTCACAGCTGCGCAATCTGGTCCTCTAGTGGGGATCTCCCACCCCCAAAAGCTACAAACCTCTGATTGTCTGATAGCTTCTGACAGGCATTTGATACACCCAGAGGTAGACTGGTCACCTCTAAAGTGATTGGTTCAAGCTTGATCTGGTGTATTTTCTCAGTGGAGTTGAAAGGTTGCTGTCCCTGAAGATGCCTGCCATTACATTTCATGTGGAAAACTTCAAATCCAACCTAAGGAGTAGACATTGCACTTCATTGCATTCATTATATACCTGTAAACCAGTGTAAGGGTGTTGTATTATTGCATTCATCCCAGTCCAGACAGTCAGATGGCATCACAATATCTGAGGTTTGTCAGTGAAGGTACCCATCTAACCTTCAGTAGAAGTAACATTCACAGTAATAACAGCCAGCTAGGTACTAACAGCTTGACTAAGGCTGCTTCACCTGACAAAGGAGCAACGCTCCAAAAGCTTGTACTTTCAAATAAACTTGCTGGACTATAACCTGATATCATGTGACTTTTGACTACGTATGGGAACATTCCTGATGAAGGGCTTTTGCCCAAAACATTGATTTTCCTGCTCTTCGGATGCTGCCTGACTGGCTGTGCTTTTCCAGCACCACTCTAAGTAGACTCTGATTTCCAGCATCTGCAGTCCTCACTTTTGCCTATGGGAACAAAACAGCAGATTTTACAAAGATTGCCATTACTTTTAATGTCTTTTACAGCATTTGCAGATGTGGTTTATAAAAAAGCAAAAAGCCATGCAAAGACAACGGAGGGCATAATATTTGTGTAGATGGTAACAAATTGCTACAATAATTGATGCAAAGATTTCTGCTGGAAGTAAGTAGGAATAATGGGGCAGTGACATTGGGAGAATTGGGTTTTTTTGGGGAATATGATATAGATTATGATTCTCTGTTGTACTCCAGTGTTGCTGACCTGGTAAAGATGTTTCTCTATTAAAGAACTCAATGGCTCTCATGTTCATACAACAGCAAGTTTGGCAAGATACACAGTAGGTCTCTTGGCACACTGTGCCACTGCTAACCTAGGAACACACAAGCAGGAACAGGAATGTAAACTATTTTGTACCTTCATCTTCTTTTGAAATTCATGTAAATCATGATTGATCTGTATCAGCACCTTTCACTCGTTTTACCATCAATATTCTTGCCTAATAAAATATTATCAATCATTTTTGACATTTTGAATTGGCCATTAGCTTTAACATATGTTTTTGAGGGACAGAACTACAGATTTCCACTACCTTCCATGTGAAGAACAACTGTTTGACATCACCCTTCAACAGTTTAGCTCCAGTCAATATTCTTGACCTGAAATTAAAACAAAGGCCTTAGATATTTTAGTCTTAAAACAGAAGTTGCTGGAAAAACTCAGCAGGTTTGCCAGCATCTGTGGAGAGAATAGAAGGGCTTTTGCCTGAAACATCAATTTTCCTGCTCCTCGAATGCTGCCTGACCTGCTGTGCTTTTCCAGCACCACTCTGATCTAGACTCTGATCTCCAGCATCTGCAGTCCTCACTTTCGCCTCTGTGCAGAGAATGCAGAGTCAATGTTTTGAGTCCAGTGACCCTTCTTCAGATCCCAAAACATTATCTCTGATTTCTCTCCACAGGTGCTGCCAGACCTGCTGAGTTTTTCCAGCAATTTCTGTTGTTGTTTCTTGTTTCCAACATTCTGCGGTGTTTTTTAAATTTGGACATTTAGTATCTCTGTTTCTCTCCCCCCGGTTGCTGCTTGATCTAATGACTATTTCTGGCATTTGATTTCTGCTTTCCAGTATCTGTGTTGTCTTATTTTTGTTTCTGTGGGGTAAATTGAACAACAATTTGCTCAGTTTCCTGACATCACTGCTGTGTATAAATAAGCAAATGGGATTATTTTCAGTGCTCCCCTGGCACTGAACCTAACTGAGGAACATCAGTGTGTACAGGGGTGATTGACAGAGATATGAGTGGGCACCAGAGGAATACTGTTTTGTCCTGTGGTGAAACAATTTAATGGAAATACAGCTCCAGGCACAGCAGCTACCTTGCATTGATTGAAGAGGAGCATCACAGGTGCCAAAGGTTCATCAGGAAGACCATGACAGGCTGCTTCATCTTCTATAAAAAGATATCCAGACAATAATTATTTTTTGGACAGCACAGCAGTTCCTTTCAAGGTCACAACAGTCTCAATATTATACTTCGAATGCCTTCCAGACTACCACAGAATGTTTGCAATGTTCACAAAGATGTTTCGAGGGGACGTCTGATGCTGTCATCAGGATGGACAATGCATTCAGAACATTTGTCACCTTACGAAGGGACTGCGCAATTCGATCAACTGCTGGCTCTCCTCGAGTAGAAAGAGTAATCAATTGCATCTGTGTGGTCATTTGAATTACTGTCTGTAAATATGTTGAACATGATGATGACAACTCACTCCATGCCCAGCTGGTTTGTTACCATCAGAATAGAAGCAAGTTGCTCCGAGCCCACTCTGAGGAAGTTTCTTTCTACCTCACTGTCTGTTGTGTACCAAATACCTGTGCCAGTTTTATTTGAAAAGGAAGCAAGCCTGGAATGGTGATTCCTGCGAGACCAAGACTGATCTTTCAGTTCTGGTTTCCAGGACTGTCCCATGATTACAGCCTCAACTTCAATACAGCAGGATCACCGTGTATGTTTTCTTTCCCGTCTCTTTACAATTTATAGTGCTTGACCTGCAAGGCAGGCTATCCTTACCCTGCATGCTCTGTTGTTCAGCAATGTTGTTGAGCGAATGCTTGCCAGGAGAATACTGCTTCAAGTGTTTAACTATCTCAGAATGTACAAACTTACACATTAAGGGCAGGAGTAGGTTATTTGACATCTCAAGCCTGCTCTGTCATTTAATAAGATCATGTTTGATCTGATTGTAACCTCAAATCTACATTCCCATCTCCCCCCTTGAAAATCTTTCATTTCCTTCCTTACCAAGAATCTATTCACCTCTGCCTTCAAAGATTGCCACTTTCAGGTATTGGTCTGGTAAACCTTCTTAGAACTGCTTTCAACATAGTCTCGCAGATTCATAGAGATTTACAGCATGGAAATAGGCCCTTCAGCCCGACTTGTCCATGCCACCCAGGTTTTACAATTAATCTATTCCCATTTGCTTGCATTGGGTCCACATCCTGTCATACCTATCCCATCTGTGTACCTGTCCAAATGTTTCTTAAATGAGAAAATTGTACTCATCTCCAGAACTACCTTTAGTAGCCCATTCCAGACAATCACCACCCACTGTGTGAAAACAATTGCCCCTCTGAACCTTTTTGTATCTCTCCCCTCTCACCTTAAACCTTTGCCCTCTAGTCTTAGCATGGGCAAAAGCTTTTGGCTATCTACCTTATCGATGCCAAACTTGCAATCTTTCTTAAGTAAAGTAATGAATTAGTGTATACACTGTACTCCAGATCTGTGCTATACAGCCTAATTGCAGACAAACAACAATTTGCTCTCTTAGCGTTCTTAATGTAGTAAAATCTCAAAGTACTTCAAATGCAAATCATTAAATGGCTGTGATTTTTGAGTCAAAGTAAACAGATTATTGCCTCAATTCAAATAATGACCAGGCGAACCATCAATTTGGGGAAACTTCTAATACATCTAAGCCAGGTAAGGTTTTGAAAACAAATAAATGGACATGACCCAACACACCTCCTATACACCCAATTTTAGTGCTAATGGATGCAGCTGGGGGACGGACAACCAATTCACTCTCCAGAGGTGGTCAGTCGCGCAAATATTTTAAGCCTCCACTTTAACCATTAGTTTTGATGGTTCCAGACTGGTTTCCAGGCCACAAGCACCCAACGACTGAAAGGCTGTGTGAACACTCAGATTTTTAACACTCAGATTGTAGACAGCAGGAGCGGGAGAGTTTCTTTCCCCTCTCCAGCTCATCAGGCTTACTTCTCAAGATCTACCATGCTTCCCATCAAACACCCTGGGAGATCTATTGAAAAGATTTCTGACTGAACTCCTCCTCCCATCACGCCCACCACACCTCCAATGCTCCATCACTCCTTCTTACTTCGGGTTTTTATCAGGACCAGCAGGGTTTTATTCACTCTAATTTCTGGACTGTAGCTGTCCTTTCTTTCATGATACAAAGCTTTGTTCTCAAATAAAGAACTGCAGATGCAGCCAGATCTGCTGAGTTTCTGCAGTAATTTCTGTTTTTGTTTGTGTCACATTTTCTGCTGTTTGGTATTTCTCTTCATCTGAACTAGTTCTCTTGATGCCTTGTAACCATTCTGATTTGGCAAGAATTGCCCTTAGCTTATTGGAATGTTACTGTGGTTGTATCCCCAATTCTTTGGTCCTTTATCATAAGTAAGTGAAATTAAGTACTAGCAATATTAAAAATGAACCATCTTCCCACAGGATCGATTTCACTTATCTTCTACAAGGGCACTCGATCATCGTCATGCAGGTGCAAGCCACCTCTGAAATAATATTGCCTGTCTTGAGCTTTGCTGTTCTTCCCTACTGAATGGAATTGCTTAAGAAGTAACTTTATTAAGACGACTGTTATTCATTTACCAAAATATTCCGCCTTTTGCTTTCTGATAGGAAATTGACTGCCCCAATAGTAACATTTCATTCAGGGTATTATTTATTAATATAAACTGATTAAAGTCTTTCTAAAGTTCAATCTTTGATAATCTGCATCTGCAACAGAAATGAACAAGATTTAAAGTTATGAATAGGAAAGCCCATTATGTTTCGTGTGCTGGAAAATGAGATTAAACCATACAATTCGCTTCTTGGTCAGCACACATGCATTGTGGCCTTATCTGTGCCATGTTTCTACATTTTTAAATGTGTGGAAAAAAGAATGTGAGGATGAGGCAGGGCTATGGCATGCACGAATTTCTCCTTTGGATGGCCAGTATGAACATGATGGTTTAAATGGCCTTTGAAGTTTCCAGAACTTTTTTCTCATTCTCATATTTAAGGTTGATTTCCCAATCATAATGGAATATGTTGCAATGGATTATCCATTCAGCATTTATTTATTTCAGAGTACCTTTTGTCATTGTGTCATGCCTCTTGAGGGGAAAACAAACAGTTAACCATCTGCAACTTCATTAGATCACAACACCTCAGCTTGAGTTCAGTTGTAAAAAGAAGTATCAACGCAATTCTTAAATCTGCTGCACATTTCCTAACTTGTACAATGAGCTTCCCTCTGCTCAGTGACCTATAATCACTGCCAGTCCAGATGGATTGGACAGGAGGTAGTGGCATTGTGGTAATGTCGTTTACCTAGGAAAACAGATCTCAGTTAATGTTCTGAAGATATGTGTTTGAATCCCACTATAGCAAATGGTGAAATTGGAATTAAATACATATCTGTAAGTTAAAATTAGCCTGATGATGAACAAGAAACTGGTGTCAATTGTCATAATAACCTATCTTGAGGGAAGGAAAGTTCTGGCCTAAATATAACACTGGATCCAATGAATTGTGTCAAAATTGCTACAAAGTCATAAATAAGGATTGACACTGGATGTAACACCCAGCATCGACCAGCAAACACAACCCTGTCAATACTCCAATTGCATCCTTACCAATAAATTGGGATTTGTGTCAAAATTGTCAAATACACCAGTCAACCAACAGATGAAACAGCTATACTCATAGTATCATACCTGACCGACAATGTCCTAGATACCACCATCACCATAAGAGTTGGTGGACAATGCACATCATACAGTGCTATAAAGTTGGGTGTGAATTATCCTGAGAGCTTTAACCATTGAGTCTACAACCTATCTGGACTCATGGAATCAGGTAGAACATGGGCAAGGAACCTATTGCTAGTTATGGCCCCCTGTCCCCTCGGTTAATCACTAAGTACTCCTCCATGTTGAGGAGACAAGGACACTGAATGTACTCTCGGTGGGGGACTTTAATGACTATAACAAGAGTAGCTTGGTAGTATCACTGTTGACTAGCAGAGTCTTAAATGATGTAGCTGCTGGACTGGGTCTGCGGCAGATGCTAAGGGAACCATCAAGAGGGAAAAGTCAATTTGACCACATCATTATCAATCTACAAATCACAGATACATCTGTTCTTGATCACTCCATTGTCCTTGTGGAGATTAAGTCCCATCTTCACTTTGAGGATACTGTGCATTGTGTTATGTGGCACAATTAGTCTGCTAAATAGCAACTCAAAACTGGTATCCAGAAGGTGTTCTCACTGTCAGCATCTGTGGAATTGTATTCAACCACAATCTGTAACTCCAGGATGTAGCATATTCTTGTCTCTAAGATTGCCATCAAGCCAGAGAATCAACCCTGGATCATCAGAGAGCATAGAAGGACAGGCCAGGAGCAGCAGCATACCTAAAAATGAGGCATCAACCAAGTGAAACTACAACACAGGATTATCTACATGCCAAACAGTGAAGCAGCATGCAACAGAATAGAGCTGAGTGATCCCATAATCACTGGACCATATCCAAGCTCTGCAGCCTGCCACACCCAGTCATGAATGGTACAGGATAACCAAACAACTAGCAGGAGATGGCATTTTCACAAACACCCCATCCTCAATGATGGAATAGCCCAACACATGAGTGCAAAAGATAAGACTAAAACGTTTGCACACATTCAGCCAGAAATGCGGAATGGATGATCCATCCCAACCTCCTCCAGAGTTCCCATCATCACATATGCAGACTTAAACCAATTTGATTTGCTTCAAGTAATATCAAGAAAAGACTAAATACACTGTATTCTGCAAAAGCTATGGCCCTGACAACATTCCAGCAACACTACTGAGGATTTGTGCTCTGGAATTAGCCACACTCCTATCTAAGCTCTTACAGCACTGGTATCTTGCTGACATTATAGAAACTAATCCAGGTATATCCTATCTACAAAAAAAAACAGGACAAATCCACCCTGGCCAATTTCTTCCCAATCATCCTACACTTAATCATTAGCAAAGTGATGGGATGGGTTGTCAACAGTGCTTTCAAACAGCACTTGCAAAACAATACCCTGATCATTGATGCACAGTTTAGTTTCTGCCAGGGCTACTCAGCTACTGACTTCATTTCAGCCTTGGGTCAAAAAATGAGCACAAGAGCTAGCCTCCTGAAGTGAGGTGAGAGAGATAGCTCTTAATATCAAGTCAATATTCAACTGAATATAGCATCAAATGCCCCAACAAAACTAGTGTCAATACTAATCAGGGGCTAAATTCTTTATTAGTGGAATACGCAGCACAAAGGGAGATAGTTGTGCTTGTTAGAGGTCAGTCATATCAGCTCCAGGACATCCTCAGTGCACTCTGGGCTAAACCTCTTCAGCTTCCTTTGACCTTCCCACCACCATGTGATCAGAAGTGGGGCTGTACATGAATGACTGCACATTGTCCTGCACCATTCATAACTCCTCAGATACTGAAGTCATCTATGTCTAAACGTAGCAATACCTAGACAGTATTCAGGCTTAGGCTGGTAGTCACCAAATAACATTTATGCTGCAGAAGTGCCAGGCAATGACTCTCTTCAACAAGACAGAATCAAACCATTGCCCCTTGATATTCAATGGCATTATCATCACTTAATTCCCCACAATCAACATCCTGGACATTACCATTCACTAGAAACTGCTCTGTAACAACTGTACATACTATGGCTACAAAAGCAGGTCAAAAGCTAGGAATTTTGTGGCGTGTAATTCAACCCCTGTCTTTCCAATACCTATCTATCATCTATAAGGTACAAGTCAGGATTGTAATAAAATACTGTCCATTTGCTTGGATGGCTGCAGCTCCAACTCAAGAAGCTTGAGACCATCAAGACAACACAGCCTGCATAATAGGCACCCCATCCACAAACATTAACTCCCTCCACTACTAATGCATAATGGCAGCAATGTGTACAATCTACATACTGCACTGCAATAACTCACCAAGGCTCTTTCGACAACACCTGCCAAACTGCAATCTCTACTACCTAGAAGTACAAGGGCAAAGGATGATGGGGACGCCACTACTTTGCAAGTTCCCCTCCAAGCCACACTTTATCTTGACTTAGAGTAATGTTGCCATATCTTCACTGCTGTTGGGTCAAAGTTCTGGATTCTCTTTCTAACTGGCTCTTCTGGAAATCAGCAGTTCAAGAAGGCAACTTATAACTCCCTTTTCCAGGGCAAATTGGAATGGGCAGTAAATGCTGGTTTGCCTGACAATGCACATTGAATGAATAAAAAAGAAACTGCAGGTGTCTACAGGACTACTGAATATCCCCTGCCCTCTTGGTTCTCTGGAAGTTTGTCTCTGCTGTTTTCAATTTTCAGCCTTGAAACACCATCTCTCACACCCATCACCAACTCCCCATGGCACCTCTATTCCCCCATGCCAAATTACTACTCAAGCATGCCCTCTTGACACCCCTTGGATTAGATTAGATTCCCTACAGTGTGAAAACAGGCCCAACAAGTCCATACCAACCCTCCAAAGAGTAACCCACCCAGACCCATTTCCTCTGATTAATGCACTTATCTTAAAGACTCACGCCAACGTAATGCTAAATTATATCCTCCAACCATCAACCTTCACCTTTGCATTCAAATTGTTATCTCCACTCAAATCCATATTAAAATGAAATCAAAAAAGGTAAAAATTTCTTTCATAGTGTTTGCTGTAGTAAAAACAAACGCATATTTATAAAACTCCATTCAAAACATTTAAATTCTTCAAGAACCTAATCCCATATAAAAACAGACTTGTATATGTAAACAGATATTGAAGACAGCTAATTTTTTGATAGCCTCTTTCAGCTATCAATCAAATAGCAAAGTTAGTGTGACCTGAATTGATAACATGTGAGGAAAGCAACCAAGCACATATAGTGACAAAATAATATAATTTGTAAGAATGTGAACTGTTGTAATTGCCGAAACATTTGTTTTCAACTCCCAGTGACAGGCTGGCTCTTTTCATAAATTATCAAATGACTCAGGATTTAAATAACTCAACAGTTTGTGTTTTTAACCTCTTACCATTATCGGCAGGCTATTATTTTCATGTTTAAATTGGAAGGGGCGTAAATAACTTTACAGCTTGACAGTTCTACAGACCTTATTTACACTTCAGGAGTATTTATAACCACTCACAAAATTTGTAGCTTGTACACATGCTAGGCTCCCTCCACAGTGAAATGGGGTGCATTTGAGCTCAGCACTGTATTCCAATGGGCCTGCTGAATTTTGGTTTCCCTCGTGTGTGAGTACTTTCTTGTCCAAATCAGCTATTGTTGAAATTGGGATTTGTGAGAAATGATGCTGGATTTCTGCATCTGGATCTCACCCATGGTTCTAAAGGCCATGGAGTCTCCAAACTTCCAGGTCCATGTATCAAATTTTATGTAATAGCTCTCTTGTGAAAGTCTTTGGAATGTTTTGCTTTGATAAAGATGCTTTGAAATATAAGCTGGAATTATTCCTACTAACTGTGATCACAAAAGGTAAAACTGTCTGTCACTGGATGTGATTATGACAATCCACTGGCAGTCATGAGGATGAGAACATGACCATCAATAATTTAATAAACCATTTCTCTCTACAGTTCTATTTAATACACATGTTTATAGAACATAGAACAGTACGGCATGGTACAGGCACTTCAGCCCCTGATTTAGTGCCAACCTTTTATCCTACTCTACGATTAAATTAACCTACATACCTTCCATTTTACTATCATCCATGTCACTTAAATATCCCTAAAGTATATGAATCCACTACCACTGCTGGCAGTACATTCCACACACTCACCACTCTCTGTATAAAGAACCTACCTCTTAAATCTCCCCTAAACCTTCTTCCAGTCACCTTAAAATTATGCCCCCTTGTGATAGCCAATTCCGCTTTAGGAAAAAGTATCTGGCTATCCACTCTATCTATGCCTCTCATCATCTCCATCAAGTCACCTCTCATCCTTCTTCACTCCAGTGAGAAAATCCCTAGCTCCCTCAACCTTTCTTCATAAGACATGCCCTGATTGAAGAAGGTAACAGTGGTACATTACTCAGTGTTTTACTATTCAAAACCTGAGAATTCAAACTTGGCTGAATGACAGGAAACAAAGTAATGGGTGATGAATTAATGGATGATGAATATTTTTCTAACTGGGGAAAGGCTTGTAATGGATTTCCCCAGAGGTCGATGTTGGGGCTCTTGGTTTTCTTAATACATGTTATTGATCTAGGCTTTAGTGTTACGGATCACAGTTTCACAATTTGTGGATGATACAAAAATGGAAACATTGTAAATTGTGAGGACAGAATTGAACTTGAGTAGAACATGTACAAGTTGATGAAGTGGGCAGATACTTGGCAGATGTAGTTCAAAGCTGAGAAGTTTGAGATGATACATTTTGGTAGGAAGAACATATTGAGATAAGATGAAACAAAGGAGATTCTTCTAAAGGGTGTGCAGGAGCAGAGGGACTTGGCTGTTCATGCCCATTAGTCATTAGGTGGCACGACAGATTGAGAGGGCAGTTAATAAAGCACACAGTATCCTGAGCTTTATTATTAGGGACATAGAGTATGGGAGCTAGGGGGTTATGACAAACCCATAGAAGTTACTGGTTTGACCTCAGCTCCCAGTTCTTTAAGTGTGCAGAAGTAGTTTGCAAGAATGGATTCAGGAATGAGGAATTTCAGTTATGCAAATAAATTAGAAAAATCAGGAAGTTTTCTGTTGAGCAGATAGAAGATTCCAAATTGTAAAAGGAATGAACGGACTAAATAAGGAGAAAATGTTCCCACTTCTGAAAAGGCCAAGAACAAGAGAGCTCAGACTTAAAGTTATTCATTACAGAGGCAAAGGCAAGAAAAGGCTTTCCTCACATGAATTGTTCGGTTCTTAAATGCACTGAATGAGAGTGCGGTCGAGGCAAATCAGTTGAGGCAGTCAAAAGGAAATAAGATGTAATTTGAAAAGGAATAACGTGCAGAATTATGCAGAGAAGGCAGGAGAATGACACTAGATGAGATGCTCATTTATAGAGGCAGCAAAGACATGATGGGCCGTATGTCCTCCTTTTGTAATGTAACATTTTGATGATTTTGTTTCAATCCTGATTTACCTTTTAGCAAAAAAAAATCTTCTGTCCTGCAGAGGAAATACTATATATGAGTACGCGTAGAAGCTGTTAAAATGAAGTGCGGTGTTATGATTGTGTGAGATGAAAGAGAAGCAGGGGATGGAAGCAGGGTTGCAAATGCAAGGGTTGTCCACATGGTATAAGTAAGAGGAGAGATTAAGTGAGTGGTCTGCACACTGTGCTCATCAAAGTGGACACAGTACATCTCCTCCTTTCAAACACGTGGACAAGGCTCTCCAGGGAGGCACCAGAAGACCTTTGTGACCTATTTGATATTCCTTCAGCCCAATAATAAACAGCCAAATGCTGCTAACAGCCATAGAGATTCTCCTTCTCGCAAGTTGCCTATACGCATGGTGGATAATATTGGCAATACAGGGTTTTTGTAGGATTTTCCTGTGTTCCCTGGTGCTATATAAATGAACATATGCAGAGCAAGACCCATCCCCTTGTTCTCACTTTCAGGTCTAGTGGAATTTCTAGGTCTAAACGTTTTAAGTAAGCTAATTGGATTATCAGGAAATATTTGAAACTTCGGTTTTAATATTTTGTAGATTGTCTTTGCATTTAGGTTGGTCTCACATGTAAAAACCAAACTCATTCCTGTTTCAACATCATGGACTACTTAAAAGGTGGGTTGCAGTGAGATTCTAAACTTTGAAAAATCTCAAAGCTGGCCACTTCCCCATCTCCACACTGCTTCTTCCTAGTTTTAGTAGAAGCAGCTGAACAGTGGGTAACAAACTACTGCCAGGAGCCAGGCTAGCTAATCAAATATTGGTGACCTTGGGGAAAACTGAAAGCTGAAGAAGGACACAGTCTGCTTTATGGAAAAGCCATTACACAATTTTTTGTGGGCCAGGGAGTGCATCACTCTTCTCTCACTCAGCTCTCCAGCTTTACTTGCTACCTTGGACCTTCCTTCTCCATCACAGATGATCACCCCATCTCCTCCTAAAAACTTTGCCTCTGATTAGAGCACTGTAGGATCAGGGTTCAGGATGCTCTCCAAGTTTACATGACCAACCTTCTCAAGATCAAGACTAAACTTCATTCCTCCTAATCCAGCTGCAGACTTCCTCATTGCCTCAGGATATTAGACTGCCTGAATCCTCCCTAACATGGAAGCAAGCTTGTTAATGGGTATGGAAATATATTTGAGAAAAAATGCAAGCTGTAAAGTCAATGCATCACAGTGTGTAGAGAAATTCAGACCCTCTACCATCACCCCACCTGCCTCCACGCAAAACCATTCCCAGTCTAGATCAGAGCGAAGGGTTCTGCGTCTCGAGATTGCACATGTGCAATCCATTTGTCATCAAATTCTCTGAATCTTTGTTTCAACATTAAACAGTATCCCAGCGCAAGGTTCGACACAAGAAATCAATGCACAGATTTCAAACGAATAGCAGGACATGATTGTATTTTAATATGACAAAAAAAATGTTAACAACAAAACCATTTCACAGAAATCTGCTGATATCTTCTAAATAATGCAGAATCAATTCTGTGCTTCTCATATGTGATTGAAAAAGTATGTGCTCGTTAAATTTTGCTAATGAATGTACAAAGAGTTATGTAAGACCTAACAATGTGAACAACTCTTTTTGTACATGATGTATTATAGAACTCTTTTAGACTTTTATATTTTGGCTCACTACATCACATCAGAGTCTGCACCTGTCCATCAGTTTCTATGAGGTTAGTACTTGAATTGAGCTGTTACTAAATGGAATTATTGCACTTTCAACAATACTTACGCCATGAAAGTGAAAACTATCATAGTGCTATTGGTCAAGTGAATATCACACTACTCTGCAACTAGTTCTGGGACAGCAAAGCATTTTGATTTATTATTCCTCAATCTAGAATAAGCATTTCGGTTTGGGGTTTTACATTTTCTGATCGTACTGAAAGATAGCAACACCCATTATTTTTAGTTATGTACACTGTAAAGCAATTCCATTATTTGATCTTAGAATGCAAAGGCCATTGTTATTACTCATTACTTCTTTGCCTTGAGGAAGCAAGTTGCATTTTGGGCCACTTGAAAGGTGTTAAAAATCATCAAACAACAGTCATGTGTAGGGGATGCAGAGTAACAATGACAGATTATCATCTGTGAATCCAATAATTTTCAGGGTCATGTTTTTTTTGGTATCAGACCACAAATCTAATGTTTTATACACTTCAAGTTCCCAACTTCCTCAAGTGGGATTTAAACTCATGATTTATGGGTTTCTAATCTCAATGAGGAGAAAATGAGGACTGCAGATGCTGGAGATCAGAGTCAAAAGTGTGGGGCTGGAAAAGCACAGCCAGTCAGGCAGCATCTGAGGAACAGGAGAATCAACATTTTGAGCAAAAGCTCTTCATCAGGAATGGGGCAGGGTATTTGACCCAAGGAATCTGAGAGACGGATCACCTGGGATATGCAGTGAGAGAGAGACTCAGAGTTCCTTGTGGAGGGTGGAGGAGAACTTCTTCAAGGTGGGCATCCTTAGAAGAGGCTTCACAGTAAGGTTATAATCAATTAGGAGAAAGTGAGGACTGCAGATGCTGGAGATCAGAGTCAAAAGTTCTCTTCCATCAACAAGGATCTCAGTGAGTGTCTCTCTCACTGCAGCTCTCACGTCATCTCCTCTGCCCTGAAGCTCTTCAACCACGTCCTGAAGCAGACCCGCTACCACAGTCACATCTCCTTCCTCAGGGCCTGCCTATGCAACCAACTGATCCTGCATGGACTCCAGACTATGTTCAGACCGATTTGGACCTGACCAGGACAACTGCTATCTACAGCAAATCGAAAGCCTCCAGAGTTTCTGGATCCTCCACTCCACACTTGCAGCCATACACCACCACCCACTCTCCCTGCAGTCAGCCCTGCTCCAGCTCAGCACCACACTCTCCCAGACCTGCAAAGGACCTCTACTGTTCTTCATCTTGAGAAGAATGCACGCACTCAACAAACGCTTTTCCGAAGGCTTATCTGACATCAAGCAATGTAAATGCAACAAACCTTTGTGTCCTTTCCTCCAAACTCAGGATTTCTCGATCATTCTAGAACCTTCTCCTGGCCTCTGGAACTGCTCAGACACAATTAGCCACACGGCCACTACAGCCACCACAATCACAGCAAAGGATGACATCACTTCCGCCCCCGCTGAGTCACAGACTGCAGCCACCACGGACTATACCGACTCCGCGATTGCTGCCAGGATCATCACCTCTGTGATTGCCGCCAAGACAACTGCTTCGATCGCCGCCAGAACCACCATTGCTGAAACCACCATAAAGACTATCCAGTACGTCACTTCCATCCCTATAGTTGCCGTTGCCTCAGCCACTTCCACCCCCACCCACATCACTCACCGGTACACCACTGACAAACATGCAGCCAACGCCGAAGATATCACAAACGTCACATGAAATATCACTTCCACCCCCACAGATGCCACTGAATGCACCACTTCTGCATCCCTGACCCCCACAGTGAGTGTCATTTCCTTTGATGATGTCACCCACCATACCATGACTACAACCAGTCTAGAGACAGTCTCTGTCCCCACTTCCACCTTCAGCCCCACACGAGGTCCTAGTCCCTAGCCTTGCCTTGTTTTTAACCATCCACCCCAGACCTCCCCCTCACCGATTTTGAATGATCAGTCCTCAGTAAAGACCTCACCTTCACCCCACTATGCTCCCACGTCAATGGATTCAACACGGGTTGTGACATCGAATTTTTCTTCTGCCGCCTCCACCTCCGTGCTTACGTTTTCAGTCGGAACTCCCAACCACTCTCCGAGGACCCCTTCGCCCACCTCCAACATACTCCATCCACTTGGATACCCCACGCTGGTCGCTTACCCACCCTCAATCTCTTAATCCCCAACTGCCGCTGCGACATTGACTACCTCAACCTGTCCACCCCTCTCACCCACTCCAACCTCTCACCCTCGCAACGTGCAGCCCTCGACTCCCTCTACTCCAACCCCAAACTCACCATCAAACCAGCAGACAAGGGGTAGAGAGTGCGCAGTGGTAGTTTGATGCACCAACCTCGACACCCTGAAGCCAGGTGCCAACTCGCAGACACCTCCTTCTCCTGCACCTTAAGCGTGACCTCACCTCCCATCACCAAACTACCATCTCCCAGACCATCCACAATCTCATCACCTCAGGGGATCTCCCATCCACAGCCTCCAACCTCATAGTCCGGAATCCCCGCACAACCCAATTCTACCTCCTTCCCAAAGTTCACAAACCTGACTGCCCTGGTCGACCCATCGTCTCTGCCTGCTCCTGCCCCACTGAACTTATCTGCTCATTTCTTGACACCATCTTGTCCCCTTGGTCCAGGATCTCCGTACATGCATTCGGGACACCGCCCATGCCCTCCACTTCCTCCATGACTTTCATTTCCCCGGCCCCAAGTGTTTCATTTTCACCATGGACATGCTGTCCCTGAATATGTCCTTCAACCATGATAAAGGCCTCCAAGCCCTCCATTTCTTTGTCTCCCACAGACCCAACCAATACCCTTCTACCAACACACTCGTTCGATTGGCTGTACTGGTCCTCATCCTCATCAATTTCTCCTTTGAATACTCCCATTTCCTTCAGACTAAAGGGGTAGCCATGGGCACCCGCCTGGGCCCCAGCTATGCCTGCCTCTTTGTCGGGTATGTGGAAAGTCCATCTTTCACAGTTATACCCGCACCATTCCCCACCTTTTCCTCCACAACATTGATGACTGTATCAGTGCCACCTTGTGTTCCCATGAGGAGGTTGAAAAGTTCACCAACTTCACAAGGACCTTCCACCCTGACCTCAAGCTCACCTGGACCATCTCGGATACCTCCCTCCCCTTCCTGGACCTCTCTATCTCCATTTTCAGTGACCGACTCAACACAGCTTCAAACCCACCAACTCCCACAGCTACCTGGACTATACTTCCTCCCACTCGTCCCCCCACCCCCAGCAAAAAATGCTATCCCTTCCTTCCAATTCCTCTGCATTGACCACATCTGCTCCCAGAAAGACCAGTTCAACTCCATAACATCCCATACGGTCTCCTACTTCAAGGACCACAATTTCCCCTCCCAGGTAGCCAACAATATCCTCCAGCACATCTCCTCCAACTCCTGCACCTCCACCCTTGAACCCCACACCTCCAATCACAACAAGAACAAAACACCCCTGGTCCTCATCTTCCACCCCACCAATCTCTGGATACAATGCACCTCCACCATTTTCCTACAGTCAGACCCCACCACTAGAGATATATTTCCCTCCCCATCCCTTTCAGAATTCCGCAGTGACCATTCCCTCTGTGACTGCCTCATTAGGTTCACGTCCCCCCACCCCCAGCAATCCACCCTCCACTCCCAGTACCTTGCCACCACAAGAGGCGTAAAATCTGTGCCCACACCTCCCCCCTCACCTCCCAGCAAAGATTTTCCTGAACATTCTGAACACCTCATCTAGTATTGCTCTGGTTTCCTCTACATTGCGGTGACAGGACATCTACTTGCGGAGAAGTTCAGAGAACATATCTGGGATACACGCACTAAACAACCCCACTGTCTTGTGGCCGACCACTGCAACTCCCCCTCTCACTCTGCCAAGGACATTCAAGTCTTGGGTCAGCTCCACTGCCAAGTTCTAGCCACCCTATGCCTGGAGGAAGAACACCTCATCTTCTGCTTTGGGACCCTCCAACCACATGGGATAAATGTTGATTTTACCAGTTTCCTGATCTCCCTTCTCTCCACCTTATCCTAGATCCAACCTTCTAACTTGGCATCATCGTCTTAAACTCTCCCACCTGTCCATCTTCCTTCCCACCTATCCGCTTCACCCTCCTTTCCGACCTACCACCATCAGCCCCCAACTTCATCTTCCGATCACATTCCCAGCGACTTTCCCCAGCTCCAACTCATTCCCATTTATCTCTCAGCCCCCTTGAGCACCACCTCCCCAACATTCCTGATGGAAGGCTTACGCTCAAAACGTCAACTCTCCTGCCCCTCAGGTGCTGCCTGACCAGCTGTGCTTTTCCAACACACTTTTTGATTCTAGTCTCAATAATCTAGTCTCTATAATTAGAAATGTCATCTCCGATCTCTAATTCTAGTCTCTGTATTCAGTGAAACACTATGTGTTCACTGGTGGTTTGAGGCATGGTAAGTGCATGGCAGTGGGGAGCTCTACCTTTTGGCTGTACACATTGGAAAATCACCAACAAATTCCCACCATACAATATGTGCTGAGTAAACCACTAAATGCCTCTTTTCTATGTCCTAACTGTACATTTCAAACAGTCCATTGCCAAAAGGTATTGAAGAATAATGCTTCCATAAGTGAGTTTCTTTCTTGGATTCAGTGACCCAGATTTTGTGGAAGCAATGACAGTGGCAAACCTGTCAGCATTTGCCATTATTCCTCCTCTGAAACTGACAGTAAGTTTCAGAGCTCACACATGTATAAATATTAAAAACAATAAGCTACTGTCAGCAGTTCTGTGGTTCTCATATGGGTGCACTGTTGAGGTCTCCCAAGGCTGCAATCAATCCCTGCGAAGGATGAGGGGTGACTTGATAGAGGTTTATAAGATGATCAGAGGAATAGATAGAGTAGACAGTCAGAAACTTTTTCCCCGGGTACAACAGAGTGTTACAAGGGGACATAAATTTAAGGTGAAGGGTGGAAGGTATAGGGGAGATGTCAGGGGTGGGTTCTTCACCCAGAGAGTGGTGGGGGCATGGAATGCGCTGCCCGTGGGAGTGGTAGAGTCAGATTCATTGGCGACCTTTAAGCGGCATTTGGATAGGTACATGGATGGGTGCTTAATCTAGGATATAAGTTCGGCACAACATCGTGGGCCGAAGGGCCTGTTCTGTGCTGTATTGTTCTATGTTCTATGTTCTATGTTCTAATTAGAAATCTTGAATATGATAAGCACTTCTATTCTTATGCAATTAGTCTCCTTATAAAGATTAGATTTATGGAATGTCAAATCCCTTCAGTTTCACAGGAAATGATGGGGGTGGCACGGTCGCTCAGTGGTTGGCACTGCTGCCTCACAGAACCAGGGACCTAGGTTTGATTCCAGCCTCTGGCAACTGTCTGTGTGGAGTTTGCACAGTCTCCCCATGTCTCTGTGGGTTTGCTCCGGTTTCCTCCCACAGTCCAAAGATGTGCAGGTCAGGTGAATTTGCCATGCTAAGTTGCCCATAGTGCTAGGTGCATTAGTCAGAGGGAAATAGGTTGGGGTGGGTACTCTTCAGAGGGTCGGAGTGGACTTGTTGAGCCAAATGGCCTGTTTCCATACTGTAGGGATTCTAGTCCAGAAAAAAAATGCAACATGTACTGAAAATAATTTCAATATTTTTCTGCAATAATTTATCTTAAACCTTCTTCTCCTGTTCATTTCCTGATTTTTTTTTCTCTATCTGTATAATATAAACAATAAAGTTCATTTGAAGACTGTATTGGTGGAAGGCAGATGAGAGTGCCCAGCCTCTGGGTGGTAGGGAGTCCCACCACTTCCTGCTGATATAGATGTGCACCAAGTTGGAAGTGCCTTCTGAATGTTTAAAAATGGAGTCGGTGAGCCACCATTGTGGAGCAGGAATCTCTGCACAGAGGGAGCCTGTGACTGCAGCTGTGACCCATCATCCTCACAGCTCCTGGCTAGTTGGAGGATTAGACTTCATGGTAGCATTAACAGCTGACCTCCTGGCCCAACCCCCAGGATGACCTTTCCAGATTCCTGCTGGTTTTGCCTTTAGCAGGGTTCCACCCATTGTTAGGAATATCCTAACGGTGTCATCAACTTGGCACCCGAAGGCTGTTAATTTATCCGATAAGACTAGCTGCTGGTATTGAGTGAGCAAATACTGCTGTCCTCATCCCACAAGATTTCCTAAAGGTAAGAACATTTTGGGGGAGAATACCAAGGCACAACTTTGAGAAATTTCCCACCCTCTTCTAGCCACACACATCTGCACACATTGTTCTTAATTTAGAATTAGAACCCCTACTGTGTGGAAACAGGCTATTCGGCCCAACAAGTCCATGCTGACCCTTCGAAGATTATCCCACCCAGAGCCATTCCTCTACATTTACCCCTGACTAATGCACCTAACATACACATCCCTGAACACTATGGGCAATTTAGCACAGCCAATTCATCTAACTTGCACATCTTTGGATCATGGGAGGAAACCCACACAGACACAGGGAGAACGTGCAAACTCCACACAGGCAGTTGCCCAAGGCTGGAACCAAACCCAGGTCCCTGGTGCTGTGAGGTAGCAGTGCTAACCACTGAGCTCCTGTGCCACCTTGGTGTTTAAGCACCGAATTATCCAAAAATGTGATTCCGTGCAGGAATGTTTCAAAATCTAATATACAGTTGACCGCCTGAAAGTTTTGTGACTGTTTCAAGTTTGTTTATTTTTTTCTGGGGACCTGAGCAGAATAATGGCTCACCAGTGTATAAAAGGAAGAACCGAATTCATGAAACTTATGATTACAAAATTCCCAACTCTTTCCTGAATTAAAGTCTGCAAATGAGAAGCAAGAAGAAGCATATTTCTGGCTCACTTTTGCTTAAGGTTTTCAATAATTGCAGAGAAAAGTTAATTAGATGGTAAAATATCCTCCTTGTATAGAAATCAATAAATGTGTCATTATTCATCTACTGTAATTAAATATGTTGTCCTTGTTAAAGTAGGAGTCGGAAAATCCTGGGATTAATAAAGATTTCATTGTTACTACCATCGTAGTTTAAAAAAAGAAACATTTTGTAAATGAAGTTTTATCCCAAGGCATTTGCCATGAGAGAGCAGGAATTTTGCCTGACTTTGCTTTTTTTGAAATTGCTGCCACAGAGGCATAAACATTATCTTGGCCTTGGCAGAGTGCTGGAAGAATTCAGCACAGAAGGTATTGTAAGGAAAATGAAGAGTTGTGGAAGTCAGATGTCTCAAAAATGTGTCACAGAGCAGTAGGAATACACTCAGAGCTCCCTCAGCTTCTATTTTCAAAATGAGAAGCAAGAATTATGCAATCATTATGGGAGCAAAAATTTACACTGAAGGATTGATAATTGCTGGTAAATTACAGTACATTCACACACATATGGTAAATGTGATTTAATTATCTAGCAAAATTGGATTTTTTTTAGAAAATAATTTTCCGTGAGTATGTGAATAATTTGAAACATAGCAGGTGGAATATAATGCCTAACCCCGTGGTGATTTTGACAGTGGGGAATGTTTAATGAGGTGTGAAGGTGGTGGATGGGGACCTTGTCACCGGTCCAGCCTCCGACTTGATTCAATCCATGGTGGGAAGGCTCATGGAAGCCTGCTCAGTGATATCCTTCTTCCCCTTGTTGCTAAACCCCTTCCCTTAATTAACTGCTCCACATACCCCACCACTCCCCATTTCCCTCACATCAGGTTCTGTGGCCTTGTGTGGGTGTAGTACCCACAACAACCACAACCAACCTAGTGGTGCATCTGGGCAATGATCACTGCTTCTCTCTGACTGACCAGCAGCACTTGGTAGGTGGGACCTCCAGCCCCTTTGTGCTAGCTTCTATCTCGAGGCTTGGTGCCCCCTCTATTGTGATCCTTGAATTTGGGGAAGGCCTGCCTTTGATCAGCTAAGTGCCTAATTAGCTCTTAGGTGATTGCTTTCCCAAAAAGAGGTGATGCTAGGCGTTGCCAGTTCTTTAGCCAGTGAGCAAGACCTCTGTCACCTGTGTTAAGTACTGTCTGATATATGGTAAGTATAACATGTTTGAGAGCAATAAGTGATTCCAACCTATGGCTCCAAAGCTCTTAACTGCCAGGGAATCTGTTGCTTCCATGACTGTTTCTGTTGGATGTGTATTTGTTCGATAGAGATTGATTACTCCTCTACTGTAGACAACAACTGCATTATCATTATACCAAGTGACTGCCAGGATTGTCAAAGGGGTCTAGATAGAACCTGCTCTTTTCCTTCCATGCAACAATGTCTATGTTAAATTTCTAATTTATTGTGCTGGTTCAGGACTTCCCAAAGTGGGGATTGGGACCCCCAGTGGAGCCACGAGCTGAAATGTTGGTGTTCCATGCTGCAAAGCAACAGTGGCTGACCCTCCTGCTCTGCTGTCATAGATCTTCACCTCCCCATTCCACCAGTCACTGAGGGACCATGACAAATTTCAAACATCAAAATGGGGTCACAATGGGGGAATGTTTGGAAAGCGCTGGTCACGTGTTTGAATCTGCAGCTGTGAAGCCATTGAGCAGAAGCTCCCACAAAGACCTACCATTTCTAATCTCTGTTCTTTTCTCTGTTCTTTTACAGACAGTAACTTTATTCTTGCAAACGCACAGGTGGCAAAGGGATTCCCTATAGTTTATTGCTCAGATGGCTTCTGTGAACTCACTGGATTTGCTCGCACTGAAGTCATGCAGAAGAGCTGTAGCTGTAAGTTTTTATATGGTGCTGAGACAAATGAACAGGTAACACTTCAAATCGAGAAAGGTTTGGATGAAAAGACAGAATTTAAAGGAGATATCATGTTTTACAGGAAGAATGGTAAGCAATCTGATTCTTATTTTTAAACATATTCATAAAACCCATACTGTATTAAAAGTTCATGGTGATTCTTTTTGTTATAGTTAAGACGGGTTGGAAGCAAATACAACAGTGTAGGAAAGCAGTTTCGGCACAAGCCAGATTTCTCTCATCTACTCATATTGACCAAATGAAATATTCAGCTGCTCATGCATTTCCTTTTCTACAGAATTATAAGGACTTCAAAGAAGTACTTCCATAAATCAGTAAATTTAAATAGTTCACGTCCTTCATTAGTTCATTTATAACTTAAGCATATGATATACCCATTAATGTCCACTGCTTGGTTTACTTTAGGTTCTACTGTATCAACATATATAGGACTCCACTAATCAAAAGATATATTGTACAAAATAAATCAAACTTGTCACAGCCTTTGTAACTAATTTGTGGCTTAAGTATTTTATTTTACATCAAAACAATTTTCAAACTTGCATTTTAAGTGAGACTATGAGCAGAATACATCTCATTGAGTTATGGTAATGTCTGGAGACCAAACCTCTGGGACAAGCGAGGAGAGAGGGAGCCCGTTTTTTCTTTAATTAGAGTGGGGGCAAGTATTTAGACTCTTAGTTAAGCTGATATTCTGTTTCAGTTCTTCGGACACGTTTTGACAGAAGTTTAATCCCTGGCCATAGAGATGGGTTAAATTCTAGAAATATGGGAAAGTCAATCCTAACCTGCTGTGCATGTGCCCACTTTTGGTTCAACCAGAGAGGTTTGGGAGATTGATGAGTAAAAAGAGGTGGGTCTATAACATTATCACAATGGCCTGTCTCAGATTTTAGTGGCTCTGTGAAGTTAATAGCTGTGAGTTGAGTTTGGCAGGGCTTGAAATGTTGGCCACTAAAGTGTTTTTCCCTGATCTCTCCTGAGTGTCCATGAACGGGGTGTCAAATTTCTCCGACCTTCCCAGGGGGAATGATCCTTTCTGATGCCTGCGTATATGATCCCTCCCCATTACTCCCTAAACTTGTGCACTATCCCTCTGCATCCTCAGAAACATAAAGAGAGGGAAGCAGAGTGGAATAACTACAGACTATGAGAGATTGTGAAACACAAACTGTGTGAAAGAAGATGAAAGCAGAACACAAACTGTGAGAGGATGGAGAAAAACAAACTAGGGGAGACGAGGTGGGAGGTGTTAAAATGCTTGACACCGAGTGGTTTTGAAACATAGTACATTCTGACAAATGTGAATGTAATTTTCCAGAGGTTTTTTAGAGCTATCTAGTGTTTGTGAATCTTCATTACCCTCAGATTTATAAGCTGTCCAACAATACGTGCTAAATCAGAGTCATAGAATCATAGAGATGTACAGCACAGAAACAGACCCTTCGGTCCAACTTGTCCATCCCTAAATTAATGTAGTCACAATTGCCAGCACTTGTCCCATATTCTTCTAAACCCTTCCTATTCATATACCCACCCAGATGCCTTTTAAATGCTATAATTATATCAGTCTCCACCACTTCCTCTGGCAACTCATTTCATACACACACCACCCTCTGTGTGAAAAAGTTGCCCCTTAGGTCCCTTTTTATATTATTCCCCTATCTCGCTAAACCTATGCCCTCTAGTTCCAGACTGCCCCACCCCTGGGAAAAGACCTTGTCTATTTATCCCATCCATTTCCTTCATGATTTTATAAACCTCTATAAGGACACCACTCAGCCTCTGATGTTCCAGGGAAAACTGCCCCAGCCTATTCTGCCTTCAACCCTGGCAACATCCCTGTAAATCTTTTCTGAACCCTTTCAAGTTTCACAACATCCATTCTCACAATCTGTTTCTCTTAGTGGAGATCGATATTTATTTCACTAAGTCCTTAGTACAATATATTGTGTAAATATCTTAGATATTAAGTGCCATTGGGAGTAGGGCAGGGAAACAATAGACAATTAGCAGGAATACCCATTATGAAAGGCACTGATATGGATATTGATTTTGGAAGGACTGTGGGTTCTACTGGGATATCCTCCTGGATTGGATTGCTGTCGCACTTGCTGTCCAACCCCAGATAAAGAATGAGTACCGTGGTGACCTCAAGAACGTCTGAAATATTAAACTGCTTCCAAGTAAGGAAGGTAGAGTTCAGAAAAAAACACACACTATAATTCAACATAATGTTGTAGCTTTAATATCTACACACGTTTGTGGAGCTTCAGTGCCTGTTCGAAAATCCAGAGACAGAACATTTGAAGGAATCTTGAAACGTATAAGGTACAGTTCATCTGTGCACTAGTGCCTCTGATCTCCAGTACTGAAGCGATAATTTAATGATGTATAGCTCCCCATAGAGAGGTACTTACTTATCTCCCGCCTGCTTTCCAAAACATCTCTGCAGCATGCACCAAGTACAGTTCAACTGTAGCTATCTCATGCTGGGATTAACCCAATGGTGACATGCGGCATGTACAACAAGAAAAGCTGTGTGGCTTCTTTGTGGTCGTCTAAGATGGAGGTTGGGACCCTTGTTATAAAACATTCACTACCTGATTGCAGCATGGGAAGAGTAGGGGAGAACCCTCAGAGCCAACATGCTGCCAATCCCTCTATATCCCTTCGCCCATGACACTCTCTCCAGAACACCCATGCAATCTTTCCTTAACTGTGGCCTGGTTGGTCCCTGACCCTGAACCTCCAGCAGGTGCAGTTCCAGCAACCACCCCCTGGTGGTGCCATTTAGTCAGTGATTGGCCAGCAATTGTTACAGGTGGGAATTTCACCTTTGGATCCTTCATGCCAAGGAAACCACTGATGCCTATTTTAGTGCCTCAATGGCACAATCCCAGCGGGCCTTCAATGAGGAGGCAACAATGTCTCTCACTGACTCTTCAGCCAGCAGACAAGACCGTATATGTCTTGATAAAATCCAATCCAAATTGTGTACAAGACTCTAACCGCCTCAACCTGTCTACCTCCCTCCCCCACTCCAACCTCTCACCCTCACAACGCACAGCCCTCCAATCCCTATGCTCCAATCCCAACCTCACCATCAAGCCAGCGGATAAAGGGAGCACGGTGGTAGTCTGGCGCACTGACCTCTACACCGCTGAAGCCAAACGTCAACTCGAGGACACCTCTTCCTACTGCCCCCTCGACCATGACCCCACCCCCCCCATCACCAAACCAACATCTCCCAGACCATACAGAACCTCATCACCTCAGGAGATCTCCCACCCACAACCTCACAGTCCGGGAACCCCGCACTGCCCGGTTCTACCTCCTTCCCAAGATCCACAAGCCTGACCACGCTGGCCGACCCATTGTCTCAGCATGCTCCTGCCCCACTGAACTTATCTCTACCTACCTCGACACTGTCCTATCCCCCCTAGTCCAGGAACTCCCCACATACGTTCGAGACACCACCCACGCACTCCACCTCCTCCAAGACTTCCGTTTCCCTGGCCCCCAACGCCTCATCTTCACCATGGATATCCAATCCCTCTACACCTCCATCTGCCATGACCAGGGCCTCCAAGCCCTCCGTTTTTTCCTCTCCAGACGTCCCCAACAGTACCCTTCCACCGACACTCTCATTCGTTTGGCCGAACTGGTCCTCACCCTTAACAATTTCTCCTTTGAATCCTCCCACTTCCTCCAGACCAAAGGGGTAGCCATGGGCACATGTATGGGCCCCAGCTATGCCTGTCTCTTTGTTGGCTACGTAGAGCAGTTGATCTTCCGTAATTACACCGGCACCACTCCCCACCTCTTCCTCCGCTACATTGATGACTGCATTGGCGCCACCTCATGCTCCCGCAAGGAGGTTGAGCAATTCATCAACTTCACCAACACATTCCACCCTGACCTTAAATTTACCTGGACCATCTCTGACACCTCCCTCTCCTTCCTGGACCTCTCCATCTCCATTAACGACGACCGACTTGACACTGACATTTTTTACAAACCCACCGACTCCCACAGCTACCTGGATTACACCTCTTCCCACCCTACCTCTTGCAAAAATGCCATCCCGTATTCCCAATTCCTCCGCCTCCACCGGATCTGCTCCCAGGAGGACCAGTTCCACCACAGAACACACCAGATGGCCTCCTTCTTTAGAGACCGCAATTTCCCTTCCCACGTGGTTAAAGATGCCCTCCAACGCATCTCGTCCACATCCCGCACCTCCGCCCTCAGACCCCACCCCTCCAACCGTAACAAGGACAGAACGCCCCTGGTGCTCACCTTCCACTCTACCAACCTTCGCATAAACCAAATCATCCGCCGACATTTCCGCCACCTCCAAACAGACCCCACCACCAGGGATATATTTCCCTCCCCACCCCTTTCCGCCTTCTGCAAAGACCGTTCCCTCCGTGACTACCTGGTCACGTCCACACCCCCCTACAACCCACCCTCCCATCCTGGCACTTTCCCCTGCCACCGCAGGAACTGTAAAACCTGTGCCCACACCTCCTCCCTCACCTCTATCCAAGGCCCTAAAGGAGCCTTCCACATCCATCAAAGTTTTACTTGCACATCCACTAATATCATTTATTGTATCCGTTGCTCCCGATGCGGTCTCCTCTCCATTGGGGAGACTGGGCGCCTCCTAGCAGAGCGCTTTAGGGAACATCTCCGGGACACCCGCACCAATCAACCACACCGCCCCGTGGCCCAACATTTCAACTCCCCCTCCCACTCTGCCGAGGACATGGAGGTCCTGGGCCTCCTTCACCGCCGCTCCCTCACCACCAGACGCCTGGAGGAAGAACGCCTCATCTTCCGCCTCGGAACACTTCAACCCCAGGGCATCAATGTCGACTTCAACAGTTTCCTCATTTCCCCTTCCCCCACCTCACCCTAGTTCTAAACTTCCAGCTCTGTAACTGTCCCCATAACTTGTCCGGACTTGTCCTACCTGCCTATCTTCTTTTCCACCTATCCACTCCACCCTCTCCTCCTTGACCTATCACCTTCATCCCCTCCCCCACTCACCCATTGTACTCTATGTTACTCTCTCCCCACCCCCACCCTCCTCTAGCTTATCTCTCCACGCTTCAGGCTCACTGCCTTTATTCCTGATGAAGGGCTTTTGCCCGAAACGTCGATTTCGAAGCTAATTGGATGCTGCCTGAACTGCTGTGCTCTTCCAGCACCACTAATCCAGAACCTTTGATATCCCTCCCAGTTAATAAGTTCTTGTGATGTAACAGGAGTGCTTGTGCAGCAGTTTAACTGCTGAACCTCACTGAAATATTGCAGTGAATCATCATGCATTCTTATATCTGTGGCTAATTCATTTTAATGGAAGGAAATGCAGCACTAAATGAGCCATTGTACTGGTAATGTTGCAGTAATATTACGTTATCAGTTCTTGATCTACTAGGAAATGAAAGATCATGATCATTAGCCAGAAACATATGCTTCCTCCATGCTAAGGATCCTGGATTGATGGATAAGGTAGGGGGTTGTGCAGGGCCCAAGTTGGTAGGTACTGGAGAGCAGGTTGGGATGATGGATTTGAAAGACTCGGGGTGGTGGGGGAGGTCTAAAAGCAAGGGACTTCAGGGGGTTGTGGCTCTTGCCGACCCTGCAAACCCACAAAGTTACTTCCCCATTCCAGCTTGACACAATCACACACAGCTACAACTGCAGAGCTTCCCAACTGGAATAGGCCTCCCACTTCCATAGATATAATACCAAAATGAGGCCTTTCAATGGATTTTAATCATGCTCCACTAGGCACAAGTCTCTCATTTAATTGAAGTGGGCAAATGGTAGCCATTGGATTATATGTGCTTCCTGCACCTTCATACCTGCTGACAGATGCGCAATTTATCCAGCCCAGCACCTTTCAATCAGATGGCTAAGTTCAGAAGCCACACCCCTCCCATGTCCTGTACCCACAATATCTACCATAAGACACATTCCTTGTAATATTAAGCAGTGCACAAATGTAAGTTATTATCTCACCATGAACTGTCTGAAGTGGCTTTCCACACTGTTCAACTGAATGAAAGTTATCCTCTGTCTAATGTCCAGATAATATACACTTTTAATTTAATTCTCCCACTGCTCCCTGAATGTCACCCACTGAACTTCTACATGTCTTCTACACAATACACCTTTGTCATATTTTTGGAGGAATCATTATGTGCAGTAGCAACAGTAAGGAACAGTCAACAAGCTTGGAACAGCATGAAAGAAATTTACCGATTAGTATTGGTAGACTTATTTTATACCACAAGGTCTCCACACTGGCAAACGTGATCTGTCTATCTGAGTTTAAATCGGGCAAGGCATCAGAGCCCTTTACACCATTACACACTCCCTGTAAAGGTCAGACTGATTACTTACCAATCACCATTACATTGCAATTACACAATTCAGTTTGAAACTGAGCTAGCAGGGTGATGACAGAAAGACTTAGTAAGCTATTTCCCTGACTATAATGGATTGAGTCTTTGAATTTTGCAGCATTTTTGCTGTATCAGTTTTAATCTGTTGAAGTAAATAGTACATGGTGCAAATCTGTATTTTCTTTTTAGTAGATTTCTTTTAAAGAAAATCCAGACTACAATCCCATGTGGTTCTAGTTGACCTGGTATAATATATAATGGAAAACGTGGTGTAGCAAAATGAAATATCACTGGGTTTGACTAGAATGCATGTTTTATCTGAGCTACTATGTTTATTACACAGTCGGTGTCATCAGGATTAAAAGTTTGTTTCAATAATTAGTTATTTTTTAAAATTGACCCTGAATTGCTGTTTGTTTCATTTCTCCAAAGTCGGGGTAAATGGAAAGGAAGGACTCATCTGTCATTCACCTTCTTCACCTTTTATTCCAAATGTGACATTTTCACTGATGCTAAAACTAAAGTCTTCAGGAAGAAATGCACAGTGCAGCACAAAAGTGGTTGTGTGACATTTTTCAGTGCTAAGCTGACATGACTTATATAATGTAATTAAATCTTTGGAATTGCTCCTTTTTAAAGGTCTTTAGGACTGCTCTTAGTTACATTATTTGTTTCCGCTTTGTCTCACAATTTTCCTACCTTCCCTTTTTCTGAATCCCCTCTTCATTCCAATTTTCTTATTGCTTGTTGCATACTTTTCTTCTGTTTCTATTGGGATGGAATCTGATTATGTTCTATCCATTTTGTGGATACAAACCATGTGCAAAGAATATCGATTTAGCATGGGAATGACTTCCACCCAATGTACTTAGGCATTGGTCCCACTGCTAAATCTATGTGCTGCATTGTTATGGCAGCCTTGCATCTGTTGAAAAGTGGGATTGGCACTCTGAATATTGTTATTGTGCTTGTCAAATAGTCCCTTGTCATGATCAGCATTCCTCAGCATTCCATTAACTAATGGTAAATGTATTTATCTCTTAAAAATCTTTGCATGGATTCAGAATAAAAAAAGTGTGTTCCCCTCACCGTGTAGTCCAGGTGATGCATTCCCTTACATTGCCTGTTGTAAAATTTATCTGGTGTAGGCAGCCTGATGTTCAATGTTTCAGAAGTGTAGGCAACCCATGGAGATGTGCCAAACATCAACAGTTCACCCTTAATATTTAGATGAGGCCTGAGGCTCTATTTTCAGGCTGGATATGGGCTTCCCTTTTCTCCTGGGATCTGTGTCTGTAAAAAACCCCAGATTAAATTCCCCCTGTTGGTAAAACAAAATTAGTAGAATGGTTATAGATCAAACTGATGGATGCATGGAAACAATCAAATACCCAGGTAATTTTTCTGTTAGGGTGAAGAAGATAGTGTCACATAGACTTAGGGGGATTGCAGCTTAAGATCTCGAAGGTCTACAATCTGTGTTCTCTTCATTATTTCAGTAGCAAAGTCCATATTCAATAACTGTAATAAACTACATTTTGCTTAAGACAGAAACCTTTTCTTTGAAGATCATCAGGAGGTTTTCCTTTACCAAACTAGAACAAGCAGGCCCTGATAGATACTTATCAGGAGAGAGGATAATGGCAGAAATCTACCAGATAGCTCAGACAACATGATGAGCGATGGTGAGGTAATATCTAATAAACACTCTGAACTTGAATTTGTGTTGAGATTGTCGCCATGTGTTACGACTCCAACTGATGGTAAATGGATGAGTTGAATTCTAACATGAAGTCTAGGTAATAATTTCTATTTTTGAAATTTGATCACTATGTTCAGTTATTGAATGTATTCACATTAAACTGTCATAAGTTCATAGTAATATTTTTACAAAAAGAATTGCACATAAAAAGGGAAAACAATAGCTTTATATAAGGCAATTTGGAAGATTGTGTCATAAACAGCACAAAGCAACACCCAGCAATATCCTTCACAGATGCTCAAGCACAGTGGAGGATCAGTCCTATTTTCACTTTAAATTTTCTTACTCATTCAATGAGATTACAAGTGTTTCCTTTCAAGAATGACCTGAACAGTCACCAGACGTTATTCATCCACAGAGAGACAGGTTAACTCACTATATTTTTACTAAATTCCAAGAAAACCTCTGGGCTTTTTCCAGTTATGCCCACTCGTATTGCTAAAAGAGTTGAAGATTTGTTTTTCTGATGGCTTGGAAATGACCAAAAACTAAAACTGCCTTTCAACAGGTGGGAATATCTTTCTTTTTATGAATGGAAACTTCTTATGGCCCTGGCCTCTCTTCCAGTACGTTATAAAAGATCAAATTATGAAGACTTCAACAATTAAATTACCAGGGACTTTGTCTAGTCATTTGTTTAAATCGCGTGCTTTCTTGAGGTGCTATTTTGAACTCACTGTTAAAAAATGACTTTTTGACCAACCAGCCCTTTAACCTGTGTGACTGTTGGGAGCTGCTCCAATATTCTGCGTGTGGCATTAGCATCGGCTTGCCAATGGCTTCGGTTCCGGAGGTCGCTATCATAGCCTGAGCAGCTAATGAGAAAATTAAAGGGAACACTGTTTCTGACTTTTATTTAAAAAATTCACAAAACTGAAGCCAAAAATCTATTTACCTCTATTTTAGAAGCCAACATCCCAAATAGTAATATTACAAATTATATCCGCTTAATAAATATTATTTGTGGTACTGGACAATTGGATCAAGATATCGTAGCTCCCCGTTGGAAGGCCTAATTGACTGATACAATTGGATTAGCAACAATGGACCGATAGGGAAGCATGAATCCAAAGAGATTCATAACCTGTGTGTATTGAAGCCAAATGTCTGTGTAAGAATCTGTTGCACCTAGCAAATAACATTGTAGAGACCTCAATTAAAAACCTTAGCACTTTTTCCACATTGTTTTCATTCAAATGTAACATGTATCATGTATTTACTATAAGAGTGCTTCCCAAGCTTTTTCACACAGTGATTCAATTTTGAGATATGGACATTTTCTCGACTCCAAAGTGAGAATTGTCAGGAGTGGGTGGAAGACCTGTGAGAGTGGGATGGGGAGTGGTGATGTTCTGAGTAAATGGGTGCCTGTCTGTCTGCAGAACACTGTTGTTATAACTCAGTCAGAGTTCTGTGGAGCCCATTACTGCTTTTGGAGCTCACAATCCCAAAATTTCAGCTTGTGACCAAGTGGGCTCCTGATCCCACTTTGAGAAACCCTGTACCATAAAATTGTGCAATTATAGCAGTTGCACAGTTACTTATTAATGTCTTTAATTTACCTTAGAAATATGTTCAATAAAAATTTACTTTTTGACGGAAACAAGCCCTAATCTCTGGAGATAATCCAATTTCTTAGTTTGCTTGTCCAGTATGCTCACTACCCATGGATTGGTCAAGGAGCCTTAGCTGGAAAAATGTAAGAATCCTGAATGCGTTAACCGTTGCACAATCTATTTCAAGTAATCAATCAGCCATGTCATGTGGCTCATTAATGCTTGCTAGGTGTGACATGCATTCATATATTCAGGGAGGTAAAAACAATGACTGCAGATGCTGGAAACCAGATTCTGGATTAGTGGTGCTGGAAGAGCACAGCAGTTCAGGCAGCATCCAAGTTGAAGCTACTTGGATGCTGTCTGAACTGCTGTGCTCTTCCAGCACCACTAATCCAGAATTCATATATTCAGGGCCCATTCTCCACAAATAGAAGTTATATGCTCTGGCCTTGCACCTTAATGAATTACCCAGGAGCTGGGGAAGCTGATAGTGCTCGCATTGCATTCTCTATGGCAATGACTCATCCAATCATAATCAACTTGCTCTTCCATTAACATGTTTCCTCCTGTAAAACCATAAAACATAGGAGCAGAAGTAGGCCATTCAGCACCTTGAGTCTGATCTGCCATTCACTGTGGTCATGGCTGATTTGAGAATGCTCAACTCCGCTTTCCTGCTTTTCCCCTTAACCACTGATTCTTTTAGATTAAGAACTTGTCTATCTCAGCTTAAAATATATTTAACCACCCAGCATGACAGCTCCCTGCATTAAAGAATTCCACAGATTCACTACCCTCTGAAAGAAGAAATTGATCCTCATGTTGTGGTGACACCTTATTCTGAAAAATCCGGACCTTGACTCTCCCACAAGGGAAAACAACCTCATCACATCTACCTCACCAAGCCCCCCATAAAAACCTTGTTAGTTTCAAAAAGATCATTCTTCTAAACTTCAATGATTAATGGCCAAACCTGTGCAACATCTCCTCATAGAAGTATATATTATGATTGTTCACAGTTTGTCAGTTTTGTACGTGTCTTGATGAGTACAAGATTAAAAGCTTTACCAGCATGCATTTCTTTGAGCAATATTCAAACATATTGACATAAAGTGCTTTTTATTTATTTTAGTTTTTAGGTTTGATGGAAAAGATTTTCATTTGCAGATAGTTAAAAATAAGCTTGAAACTCATCATTAAAATTGTCAAGTCATTATAATTTATTTTGACATTTTATGCCTTGCTTTAATTCAAGCATAGTATTTCAATTTATGATTTTGAATTACCTGATATATTGCAGATGATTTTCCCCTAGAGTTTCCACAAAGGTTGTGCCAGTGCATTGCCAGCTTGGGCCTTAATGCTTTGGATTAGATTGAGAAGATGCAAACTGTTCTATATTATAAAGAAATCAGCATCTTGTCTTTACAAACTGAAGTGCTAGCATACATGCTGAGCTGTAATTGTCCAAAGATCAAAGTTTGGAATTTTGGGATAATGCAGTAATAGGTGTAGAAACCATTTTAAATTAAAACTTTAAGACAAAGGCATTGACATAGTCTTGAGTGATTTTAAATATATAAACATATTTAACATACAAATGCCAGTATTGTCCAAGGTCCAAGCCCATGAAAACACAATAATGATAATCATCCTGTTTATAATTAGTTCTAACCGTATTGCTTCATTGTTGCATAGGTATTCTTTTACTTCTTTCTAAGTTAGCATTTGGCCCAATTTCTTTTCAATTATCATTAATCACAAGTACAAGATTATGAAATATTTTTGGAATAAGGACCTTCTCTACAGAGTCACAAACAAAAGCATGGTGTGGAACTAAGTATGAGAAAAAGAATGGCTCCCTTCTCAGCTGTAAATGTCTATGGTCTAAATCCTGTTAACCACAAAACTATAGAATGTCAATCCTGTTCTTTTCCCATTTATAGCATCTATTGTTCTTTTGATTCGATTCAGAATTGGAGTTTTGACTACCCTTGGGTGCAGGTTGACAATATTTTGTCAATTAAAATAAATTGGTCCTGTTGAGAGATTGAATATTTCAGGGAGAAAATGAGCTGATTGTCAGGTAGTATATTAGGTTTTGATATTCAGCTATGCAGAACATTTCTTGTTCCTATCCTACTTGGATCACTCCCCATTATTCTTTCTCCAGTACATCAATGACATAATTGGTGCTGCTTTCCTCTCTCTTTCGGAATTGGAAAAAATTATCAAGATTGCTTGCAATTTTCACCTGCCATTATCTTCACCTGGTCCAGCTCTGATTCCTCCCTTACCTTCCTCATAATCTCTGTTTACATTTCTGGAGATAAGCTGGCCACCAATACCCCCACTTCAAACCTACCAACTACCACAGTTAGCTGGACTTTACATCCTCACACTCTGCTTCCTGTAACGACTCCATTCCATTCTCCCTTTCTGTCGTATTTGTCCTGATAATGCCACCTTCCACAGACGGGTGTCAGAACATCCACATTTTCCTTATCCGTGAAATCCCCACTACCATGGTTGACTGGGCCCTTAGCCCTGTTCGGTCCATTTCGTGCACTTCTGCACTTGGCCCTTCTCTTCTCTCCCACAACAGGGACAGGGTCCCCCAGTCATCACTTACCACCTTTGCAGCCTCGCCATCTGAAAGGATTGCAAGCTGCCACTCCGTCACCTCCAATAGGATGCATGTTCCAGACATACATTCCCCTCCCTTCCCTTGTCAGCTTTCGGGAGGGTCTGTTCCCTTCAGGACAGTGTTCCCTCCTTCATTCCCAGAACCCCTCACACTGACATTATATCTTTCTATGCAATCACAGAAAGTATAACACCTCCCGATTTACCTCCTGCTTCTTCGCTATCCAAGATCTCAAGTGAAGCAGAGGTTGGACCTGCGCTTCACTCAATCTAGACTACTATATTCACTGCTCACAATGTGGTCTGCTCTGCATTGAGGAGATGAAGCATAGACTGCACAACTGCTTTGCAGGAGACCTGTACCTGAGCTTCCAGTTACCTGCCACTTCAACACACCAACCTGTTCCCATGCCAACATTTCTGTCTCAGGCCTGCTGCATTGCTTCAGCGAATCTCGGCACAAGCTCCAAAAACAATATCTCATTTTCTGCTTGGGGACTCTGAAGCCTCTAGGACTCATTATCTTTTTCAAGAACTTTAGAGCCTGATTCCATCATTCCATATTTTTTTACCCAGCCCTGCATCTGGATCCTGTCATGACATAGGTTGCTTTTAGCACAGTCACCCATTCTCATGTACTCCCAGGCCCATAATTATATTATATGGGTTGCATTCAACTTAACTAACCCATTTTCCTACTCTTAGCTCTTATTTTCACTTATCCTGCTTTTCTTCTGTCCTGGTCTGCTATCCATAATGTTGTTGTTTCCCCACCCCTTTCGTAACTCTTTGGGCTCTATCACCACCTATCTGCTCAAAGTATCATTCTTCCTCCCACTTCGTCTTCATCATAAATACCACATTCTCCTAGTTACTAAAAATTCCGATGAAGAGTCTTCAGGCTCAAAACTCTGCTTTCGTCCCACAAATACTGCCAGACCTGCTGAATTTCACCAGCAACCTCTGGCAGATCTCCAGCATCTGTTGTTCTTTGTTCCATTTCTGTAATTTACAAGTGGCAGTCATAAAACTGGGTCTGTGCCAAAATTCCAAACTCAAATGGCATGAAAAAGTTGGTGAAGATTTTGCCAAAACAAAACGTAAAATGGGCAATGTAGCACATGCTGTATCAGCTTTAGTGAATTTGAATCAGATTATCAGCATTACTTTAGTGTGTTTACATTGCAACTATTGGCTGTCAAAAATACAAGTAGCTGGTCAGGATAGATTTGATTCAAGGATCAAGGCTCCGTGAGCATTTTGCAGTAGAAATTGCAAGTGCATTGCAAGTGAACCAGTATGTACTCCAACAGGCCGCTGGCCCTTATAAGGATATGCCACTATCAAATGCAAGTTTCAGGTCTGAGTCAGTACTCTATGGACATGATGCTCCACACAAATATCAAGGCCGCACCGTTTTGCAGATAAGAAGGACAACATCTTAGGAATATCTTGAGAATGTGGTTTAAATAACCACAAATTATATGTTAATGAATTTTAACAAAGAAATATAACATTAGGTTTTCTTTCTAGCCTGGTGCTCCCGCTGAGGAGACCTAGATATTGGCAGCAGAAATTCAGGGTGCACTGTGCACAGTGTCTGATTCCACTGTGTGTCTTTTAGCTGTTTGATTTTAATTCTTTCCCTGATCCACTGATCACAGCAAAACACTGGTATCAAAGAAAAGACAGGAATTGTTTCAACAAATAATTATCCATATTTAAGGTATGCCAGCTTAAACTTTTCAAATATTCCTGCATTAAGTCATGGAAAATACTCTAATAAGGGGTGGGTCATTGGTCAGCTATACAGCATACCCAAGAGATGGCCCAAAGATAGATTGGTTCTTGATTAGTAAGGGGAGCAAGAGCAAGGCGAGAAGGCAGGAGAATGGTGTGGAGAAATGCATCAGCCATGATTGAATGTTGGAGCAGAATGAATGGGCTGAATAGCCTACTTCTGCTGCTATATCTCCTGGACCTATGGTCAAAGTGTTACACTCAAATTATTCCAGCTGTCAAACATAAATCAAGCAAAGAAATTGAACCATTTAATGCAAAATTAAAAGATGAATTTCTTGTGAATCTGCCTATACAATAAAAACCTTGCAGAAATATTAAAGATTGTGTTGACTAGGAATGTGTGGCACAAAGAGAATGCTCTGCACCTTATGTGTAGTTCACTTGTAATGTGTTAATGGATGTTTGTGCTCAATTACATATTTTGGGAGAACAATATCTATCCTCCCTCAGAACTCACAATATGTTCACTATGTAAGAAATACATTTAGAAAGTATCATTAAGTGAATGCGTTTAAAGTCATAAAAATTAAAAAGAATCCTAATGTCATGTTAAATTACGTTAACTCACAGAAACAGTAATTTCTATGTGCTATCCAAAATGACTCATACCGTGAGTTATGTACCCTTACCATTATCCCAAGTGTAATTGTCATAAATTCAGTTCACTCTATCACTGATCAACCATGATGGGAGTGAGCAATTGGATCAGTGTTAATAAAAGTTACTAATCTGGAAGATTGAAGAATGTCATCTAGAAATTGCCAATTCAACTTCCAGTGGCAGATTACTTGTCCTATTTGTGTATACTCAGATGGGTAATGTGGTGTTCAATAGCCAGAACAAAGCTGTGCCTTGGTAGCTGGCATCAGCATTATGGAATGCCAGGGCTTGTTTGGCTGCAGGGTATAATGTGTCCTGGAAACATGTGTAGCAATATCTATTTTGCACTAGGTTCATTAAGTACTTCCCCACCCCCACAACACTAAAACATATAAATTTTACTCTGGCTCAGAGTTAAAACGCTTGCCTCTTAGTCAGAAGACATTTGGCTCGAGTCCAATGCCAGTATCTGAATGCAAAAGTTAGGTTAACTCGCCAATGAACTGCTGGAGCAGTGATGCATTGCATGAGTCATTATGACGGTTGAGTTAAAAGTAAAAGGTCTTGCAGTATATTTTTCAGGAATTACAGAGAATGCAACAATAAACATAAGAAGGTCGTGCCTTTTTTGATATTAAGTATGAGACCAGCTGATTAACTTCCTATACTTTTTCTGTCTATTCCACTATTAGACTACACCAAACCTCCTCTACCTAACACCTTCCACCCCATCCTAACCTTGCACACTTGTTTCTTTCTTTAGTTTCTCACCTCTCTTGTTCACTTCATACTGTTTCCAAGTTCACCTTGTCTTTAGTCCTTGACCCTATTCCCAGTAAACTGCTTACCACTCATCTTCCCTTTCTTGTCTCTATGTTCGCTGATGTTGGTAATGTTTTCTGTTTTCAGGTCTTGCTCCTCTCTCCTTTAAGTTGGCCATCATCACCCTTTCCTCAATAGTCAGAGACTGAGAGGTGACCTTATAGAGGTTTATAAAATCATGAGGGGCAGGGATAGGGTGAATGGACAAGGTATTTTCCCCAGTGTAGAGGAGTCTGAGAGGGGAAAGATATAATAGAGACCTAAGGGGCACCATTTTCACACTGAGGTTGGTGCATTCCAATCTGCCATTAGAACTTGAATTGGCAATTTCTGGATGACATTCTTCAATCTTCCAGATTAATGACTTTTATTTGCACTGATCCAATTGCTCACTCCCATCATGGTTGAACAGTGATAGGGTGAACTGAATTTATGACAATTACACTTGGGATAATGGCAAGGGTATGCAACTCGCAGTATAAGTCATTTTGAATAGCACATAGAAATTACTGTTTCTGTGAGTTAATGCAATTTAACATATGGCATTAGGATTCTTCTTAATTTTTATGGACTTTAAACACATTCACTTAAGAATACTTAATGGAATGATCTGCCAGAGGATGTGGTGGAGGCTGGTACAGTTGCAGCATTTATGGGTACATGAATAGGAAGGGTTTAGAGGGATATACGCTAAATGTTAGCGAATGGGACTAGATTAGTTTAGGATATCTGTTCGACATGAATGAATTGGGCCAACGAGTCTGTTTCCGTGCTGTACAACTGTATGACTCTATAAATCAACTCTTTAACCTCCTCTATCCAAATAATCTGTGACTCCATCATCAATTTTCCTTTTCTCTCAATATTCTTTGAATAGTTTTTCTCCCAAATTCATGCTTCTCCATTATGAAATTTCATGTTTGAAGCCCTGCCACAGTACTGAAACAACTCTTATCAAAGTTATAAATGGCATCCTATGTGACTGAGATAAAATTGAACTATCTCTTACACTTCTCTTACCATCCTTCAACCTGTAGGCAGTCTTTAAATGCATCCTGCTCCTCTAACACTTCTCCACTGCAGTGCTGCTGGGTTCTCACCTGGTTCTGTTTTTATCTGATGTATTATCACTCTTGGAGTTTGTCCCTTGAAAAGCTCAGTTTACAAATGAGATAAGTATTACAACGTGCCACAAGTTCCCTGCACTAGAGCACTCGAGGCACAGACTGTGTCTGGAGATTACACAGAACTATATATACTTGTTTGCTGTAACTTAACATCCCGGCGATCTTCAAGTGAATGGAATCCATATACTTAAATTGTGTTACACTGAGGGCAAAAATATTATTACATTATTTATCTAAGCATAACTTGCAGTGGCTTCTGTTCACGTTCCCACACCATTGTGTTCAATATCCCCCAAGGATCTATCTGTGGATTTCCTATTCCTCATTTAGTTCTATCCCTTGGGGCATCATCTGAAAGTACAGCAATGTTTTCTGTATGTAAGTTGATGGCATCCAGCTCTACATCATAAATGCATTTCTCAACTTCTCTACTCCTGCTAAATTGTCAGATTATTTATCCAATTTCCAATACTAGATGAGAAGTAATTTCCATCGTTTGTATATCGGGACAGCTGAAGTGATTGTCTTCATTCCCTGCTCCAAACTTCAATAGCCATTGATTCATTGCCCTCCACAGCAGTTGTCTGAGACTAAATTAGACTGTTTGCAACCTTTGTGTCATACTCAACACCAAGATGAATTCGTCATTATTGCTCAAACATCATTCAACCTTGCTTCTCCCTCAGCTGATCTGCAACTAAAATCCCCAACTGTATCTCAGACTTGACCATTTTAATGCACACTGGCTAGACTTCAAAATGGTATCCTTCATAATTTTAAGGTCATGAAAATTTGCTGCCTTGGTTTTACTGTCATCAAATCCCACTCCACTATCACCTGTAATCATTGATTAGCATTGACTCCCAGGCAAGCAATAACTTGTTTCTAATCATTTTTGTTTCAAATCATGTAATGGCCTTGCCCCTCCCCAGCTCTGTAATCTCATTCAGCCCCACACCTCATGTGGCATTGATGCTTCTCTAATTGTGATCTCCTCAACATGTTCAATTTTATTCCTTCACATGTTTCAGGTGCCTAAGCCCTAAGGACTGGTATTGCATTCCCCCAAAGCTTAGTAATCATTTATGTTTCCTTCACCAATTAAGACACTTCTTAAACATACAACTTTGAACAAGCTTTTGGCTTTAATTCCTTCTTAAATTGACCCTTATACATAAGTGTGCCAGTCGCACACAAGGATTGATGAATAATAATATGTGCTCTTTAATTGAAGATGAGTCTATAAACAGGTAATGTTCACTGGCTGCTTAGTATGGGAAGTGCCGTTTTACCAATTTGGCAAAGGTAATCTGGAACATGAGTTTGTACAATGCTTTAGTGACAGTTTCCTGGAGCAATATGTTATGGAACCAACTAAGGGTAGAACTATTTTGTTTCTAGTATTATGCAGTGAGATAGGATAAATTAACAATTTTATGGTGAAAGATCCACTGGGGAACAATGATCATAATGCAACTGAATTCCATGTTAAGTTTGAAAACAACGTACAGTCAGTTCTGCTATAATGCAATGGTTGCGTTCTTGTCCAACCCTGCATTATAGAAAAAATGTACTTTAGAAACAGGGCTTAAAGTGTTGGTGCTATAATTGCATTACAGCCAACACACATTTTAAAAGCTCACGCTGTACATACAGCATCTCCAATTGATCAATCACAGTACAGTGAAATCGCATTGATGAAACGCGTGTTATAACTGAATAACCTGTACTCTAATCAGAAACAAAATCTGAAACTTATGCCAATTACATAATTGTGAGGAAAGTATTGGCTAATGTTGGTGGAGTAGTTAGATTGAAACATATGACAATAAATGAACAATGGGAAGTTTTGAAACCAACAATTCAAAACATTCCATCAAAATGCATTCCACTAAAAGTTGCCACACACTATCTTGTAAGTAGTACACACTGCTGCCACTCTGATGAGCAAGATTGTACCTGAGGACTGAGATTATTTTAGAAATCAGCAAAGCTCACCAAAGATTGATAAAATGGGAGAAAATTGCATATTAAAGTAATCTAACCAGGAATATAAAAAGAGATTGTAAGAGACGTTGTAAGTATTTCGAAGTAACACACTAAGGTTACAGCAACAGATCCTTCCAAACCTATGCCCTCTACCATCTAGATGGACAATGACAACAGAAGCATGGACAATGTATAAACAAAATACTGCAATGCTCAAATCTGTACTGAAAACAGAAAATGCTGGAAATCACAGCAGGTCAGGCAGCATCCTTGAAGAGAGAACAAGCTAACATTTTGGGTCTAGATAACTCTTTATCAGAGCTGACGTCAGCTGTGATTTCCAACATTTTCTTTTTTCAGATGCATGGACAAGTTCATTATCTTGAACTATCTGCAGGTTTGCCTCTGTAGTGATTATAATGAGGTCGGCCAGGTGAACCTCATAGAATATAAGTTCCCTGATTGAGGCTGTTAACCTGTATCACAAAGCTCGTCTTTTTTTTATCTAAAAGCTGTTCCTCGGCTCAAGGAGACTCTGTCCTTGATATTTTTCAGAGGGGTAATAAACCTGGCTGGACTCCGATCAGACTGGTTTGGTACAGAGATAAAAAGGATTTTGAGAGGCCTTTTGTTTATATGTAAACAGATGAGACGTCAGGCCAAAGTGGTCATGTTTTAGAAGTGACCTGGAGAATGAAAGGGGTGTGGTCAGCTCTCTAGCTGAGCTGAGCAGTTTACTTCAGTCCACAATTGGTTGGGAGTTCAACAGTGAGCTGTGTGGAAACTCTCTCTTCTGCCCTTCTAACATCAACCTGGAAGCATCTGACCCTGTTTTGTACTGTGTTTTAAAGGGAGTTTGCTTATTGGCACTGTTGTATATATTTGGAACAGCATACTTAAGTCTAGTTTGGATAGACTGTGTTCTGTAGGGGGTCTTTATTCTGTTCTTCATTTTTCATTGCGTAATTTTGTGAATAAATTTTTTTGTCTTTTTTAAACTTGGTAGTTAACCTTGCTAACTTAATTCGGGTAATGTTCACTGTACACATGCCGAAAGAAATTGCAAAGTTACGGTCTGGGCTGCCTGCTTAAGAATGTTTTGAGTGGCCTGGCCTAGTCCATAACAGATTGGGGGCTCTTTGCAGGATTTTAAACATTGAGTGGAAGGTGCTAGTATCTTTATTTCGGATGCTGGTTTGGTTGGGTAGACCCAACCAAAACTTCACTGCCTGAAGTAGTGCGAACTCATGTGAAAGAACAGCGAGTTAAAATAGCAAGTTTAGCAGCTGAAGTGGCTGATGATTATGAACTGGTCCATAAAACTCGATTTGGCTTCCAAAATCAATTTCAGTCCCTGAGGGATAGAAACTGAGACAAAGAGAAATCCTCACATGGAAAGGGAAAGGTAGATCTCAGTGAGGATCATAAGGATAACTTACCACAGGGTAAAAAAGAAATCCTAGAGGGGGACAAACAAGTTAAAAAGCTCCGGTGTTTTCATTCTAATAAAGTTGGCCGCACAAAATCACAGTGTTGGTGGGCAAGGAGAAAGCCAGATGTAGGAAAGTTGTACAAGCCTGGGAGTTTTGTTGAACTAATAACAAAAAGCACAAGGGCAGTTAGATAACTACCTCAGAGTGTGCAAGATGATCAGAGGTTGATTAAGGGGGAAGTGCCAGATCTTCTTAAAAATATATTCATGCACGGATAAAGTTTATTCACATTGGGCAGGAGCAGTTGGTAAGGAGGTTACAGAATGAAGGAAAACAGGATCTTCTCAGACTGTAATGCCAAAGAATGAGGAGATATGTACTCCTGAGACTCTACTGCCAGAAAAGGTACTGGCAACAAGAATTCATGGTGAGACAAAAAATGCTCAATTATGTAAGGTGAGGCTAGAGTGTCCAGAGAAGAGCAGAGAATTTGTGGTAGGAGTACTGGACAAACTCTTAGCCCCAGGAATACAATTTGTCCTTGCAAATGATATAGCTGATTCACCGGTCAGCGCGCTGCCTACTCTAGTAAAAAGCCAGTGGAAACACAGGCAACTGAAGACATGAAGAATGTTTTTCCAGGAATTGTCTCGGATTGTTTGATCACAAGATCACAGAGGTGCAAGCTGATGCAGGAGGGATCAAAAAACACAAATAAGGAAGCTGACATGATGTTATCCGAAACTTTTTTTGATCAGATAAGTGACACACAGAAGGAGCAAATAGGTAAACATGCCAGTATCTTTAGCTCTGCTAAGCTGATTGAATTACAGCAGAAAGATGAGAACGTAAAACAATTACATCAAAAGGCACTTACAGAGAAGAAAAGTGAATGCATTTGTTAAGTGTGTTATTACTTAACAAATAATGTCTTAATGAGGAAATGGAGACCAAGACATATTCAAGCAGGTGAGAAGTAGGTAGAGATTCATCAAATTGTTTTGCCAGTAAGGTATCGAAAGGAGGTGCTGCGAGTGGTGCATAAGCTAACTCTTGGATGTCACTTAGTGGTGAGAAAAACACAGGCTAAAATACAAAGACACTTTTACTGGCCGGGACAACACAAAGATGCAGTTGAATTTTGCCAGATGTGTCATACATGTCAACTAGTCAGAAAACCACAGGTAGAAGTAAAACCTGCACCTTTAATACCTATTCCAGCATTTGAGGAACCTTTCACAAGAGTCTTGATTGATTCCGTAGGTCCCCTACCTCAAAAAATGGGAATAAGTATTTATTAACAATATTGGATGTGTTGACTAAATTTCTAGGGCCAATCCCATTATGCAACATCACAGCAAAAAGGGTTGTAAAAGAATTACTTACATTTTTTACTCGATATGGACTACCAATAGAGATTCAGTCAGATCAAGGATCACACTTCACATCCAAACTATTCAAAGAGGTTATAGATAGTTTGAGAATAAAGCAATTCAAATTACTGCATATCCTCTGGAATCACAGGGAGCCCGAGAGAAATGGCATCAAACACTAAAGATCATGTTGTGGGGTTATGGTCAGGATTGTCCAGATTATTGGGATAAGGCAGTTCTGTTTGTACTTTTTGTGATCAGAGATGCACCGAATGAATCAATCAAATTCAGTCCATTTGAATTAATTTTTGGGCATGAAGTAAGAGGACCATTAAAATGGATTAAGGAGACATTAATAAGTCAGAATGCAGAGACCACCCATTTGGACTATGTGTCAAATTTTAGAGAATGATTAAATAGAGCTGGAGAGTTGGCTAGACAGCATTTAAAGGTATCACAGCAGACAATGAAACGGAAGCAGACAAGAAATCACAAATTCGTAAGTTTGCAATTGAGAATAAGATATCAGTGTTACTTCCAGTGACAGGTGAGCCTTTAAAAGCCAGGTTTAGTGAACCTTATCAAATCAAGTAGAAATTGAGTGAGGTGAACTATTTGATAAGGACTCCAGACAGGAAGAAATCTCACTGTGTGTGTCATGTGAATATGTTGAAAAGGTATTTTGATAGGGAAGGGAAGCAAGAGGAGAAGATGTTAATGATTACAGCACAGAAGGAAGAACCAAGTTCAGAGGACTCTGAATTAGGCATTCCTCAAATCAAATTGGACAATGGGGAAGTTGTCAAAAATTGGGATAAATTATTGAGTTATATTCCACAAGAAAATCGAAATGACCTGAAAGCAGTATTACTATCATATGGGGAGACATGTGGAAATAAACTGGGAAGTACTAACCTAATTGTGCATGATGTAGAGATAGGAGATGCTGTTCCGATTAAGCAACATCCTTATAGGCATAACCTTCTAAAGTTGGCACAGGTTCAAAAGGAGATAGAGCACATGCTCTAAGATGGCATAATCGAGGTGAGTTACAGTGTCTGGAGTTCACCCAAAGTCATGGTGCCAAAGCCAGATGGTACACAACGCTTATGTGTGAACTATCCCAAAATCAATGCCTGATGTATATCCAGTCCGACGATTGGAGGATTATGTCAAAACAATAGGACGAGCAACTTACATTTCTAAGTGGGACTTGCTCAGAGGCTACTGGCAAGTACCTCTGTCAGAGAGAGCAAAGGCACTTTTGGCTTTCGTAATGCCAAATCAGTTCAATATCAGTTCAAAGTCATGCTGTTTGGTATGAAAAACACTCCAGCCACATTTCAGAGACTAACTAATAAGGTCATTGCCAGATTACACAAATGTATTATTGATAATCTGATGATTTTTAGTCACTCATGGAAGGAACTTTTACAGCATTTATTGAACTTGTTTGACTGACTTTGGAAGGCAGGCTTGATGGTAAACCTAACTAAAAGTGAATTTGCCAAACCCAAGTCACCTTCCTGGGCCATGTTATTGCATATGGACAAATGGTCCCATGAGATGCAAAAATGAAAGTAATTGGGGAATTTCCCACACCATCGACAAAAAAAGCAGTACTATGATGCCTGGGGTGGAGTGGATTTTACTGAAGGTGATGGACTGTCAGGAGAATGTAGCACTGACAGCCAGGTTTCTGGTACCGAGAATGGCTCTGATGTATCAAGGGCTATGTCAGCTTCTAAGCAATCGATTGTGATACAGGACTGTCTAGTCACAGGCACAGACAGATGTTTCTGCAGCTGACAGTGAGAAATCAGAATGGTGTGTTGCCTCGCTGATGCCAGGATCATGGATATCTTGGAGGGTGCAGAATGTTCTCAAAGGGGAGAGGGACCAGCAGGAGGTCATTGTACGCATTGGAAATAAAAACGCAGGAAGAGGTAAGGACAAGGCTCTAAGGAGAGTTTATAGGAAGCGAGGTAGGAATTCAAAAAGTAGGTCCTCAAGAGTAATAATAACTGGATTATTCCTGGTGCCACGAGCTAGTGAGGGGAGGAATAGGAGGATAGAGCATATGAATGCATGGCTGAGGAGCTGGTAGAGGGGAGAAGGATTCACATTTTTAGATCATTGGAATCTCTTCTGGGGTAGAACCGACCAGTACAAGGACAGATCGCATCTGAATTGGAAGGAGACTAATATATTGGCAGGGAGATTTGCTAGAGCTGCTCGGAAGGATTTAAGCTAGTAAGATGTGGGGCGTGGGAGGGGAGACCCAGGGAAATAGTGAAGAAAGAGATCAATCTGAGGCTGGTACATTTGGGAAAAGGAGCGGGTCAACCAGTCAAGACAGCCAGGTTCAAAGCAGAGAACAAGGTAAGACTGATAAATTAAACTACTTATTTAAATACAAGAGGCCTAACGTGGAAGGCAGATGAACTCAGGGCATGGTTGGGAACATGGGACTGGGATATAGTAACAATTACACAAACATGGCTCAGGGATGGACATGACTGGCAGCTTAATGTTCCAGGATACAAATGCCAAAGGAAGGACAGAAAGTGGGGCAAGAGTGGAGGGGAGTGGTGTTTTCAATTAGGGATAACATTACCACTGTACTTGGGGACAGTATTCCTGGGAATATATCCAGGGAATTATTTCAGTCAAACTGAGAAATAAGAAACGGATAATCACCTTATTGGAATTGTGCTATAAACCTCCACTCCCCCAATAGTCAGCAGGAAATTGAGAAACAAATTTATAAGGAGATCTCAGTTATCTGTAAGAATAATAGAGTGCTTATGGTAGGGGATTTTAACTTTCCAAACAGGGACTAGGACTGCTATAGTGTTAAGGGCTTGGCTGGAGAGGAATTTCTCAAGTTTGTGAAAGAAAGTTTTCTGTTTCAGGATAAAGGTGCAAAACTTGACCTAATCTTGGGAAATAAGGCAGGACAGGTGACTGAGGTGTCAATGGGGAAGCACTTTGGAGCCAGTGACCATAATTCGATTAGTTTTAAAACAGCGATGGAAAAAGATAGACCAGATCTAAAAGTTGAAGTTCTAAACTGGAGGAAGGCTAATTTTGATGGTTTAAGGCAAGGACTTTGATTGGGGGGGTTGATGTTTACAAGTGAAGGAACGGTTAGAAAATGGCAAGCCGTCAAAAATGAGTTAATGAGAGTCCAGAGACAGTATGTTCCTGTTAGAGTGAAGGACAAGGTTGGTAGGTGGAGGGAATGCTGGATGACTCGAGAAATTGAAGATTTGGTCAAGAAAAAGAAGGAAGCATATGTCAGATATAGACAGGATAGATCGAGTGAATCCTTAGACAAGTATAAAGATAGTAGGCGTGTATTTCAGAGGGAAATAAGGAGGGCAAAAAGGGGACAGGAGATAGCTTTAGCAAATAGAGTGAAGGAAAATCCAAAGGATTCTATAGTATGTGATGGATGGCAGTTATAGGAAGGGGGGAAAGTCTCAGATACAGTCACATAGATGGGTTAACTACAGGAAAGTTAAGAGAGGTAGGCAGCTAGTGCAGGAGTTATTTGTGGATATACCCATTTCAAACAGGTTTGGTGTTTTGAAAAATGTAGGGGGTGATGGATTCTCAGGGGAAAGTAGCACAAACAGTCAAGTTTCTGGTATTGAGACTGGCTCTAATGCAACGAGAGGTACATCGGCTTCCAAGAGATCAATTGTATTAGGGGATTCTGTAGCCAGAGGTACAGATAGATATTTCTGTGGCCAGCAGAGAAAAAGCAGAATGGTGTGTTGTTTCCCTGGTACCAGGATCAAGGATGTCTCAGAGGGGGTGCAGAATGTTCTCATGGGGGAGCGGGACCAGCAAGAGGTCATTGTCCACATTGGAACCAATGACATTGGAAGGGAAAAGATTGAGATTCTGAAGGGAGATTACAGAAAGTTAGGCAGAAATTTTAAAAAGAGGTCCTCAAGGGTAGTAATATCTGGATTACTCCCAGTGCTACGAGCTAGTGAGGGCAGGAATAGGAAAAGAGAGCAGATGAATGTATGGCTGAGGAGCTGGTGTATGGGAGAAGGATTCACATTTTTGGATCATTGGAATCTCTTTTGGGGTAGAAGTGACCTGTACAAGAAGGACAGATTGCACCTAAATTGGAAGGGGACTAATATACTGGCAGGGAAATTTGCTAGAACTGCTTGGGAGGATTTAAACTAGTAAGGTGGGGGGGGGGGGGGGGGGAGATAGTGAGGAAAGAGATCGATCTGAGACAGGTACAGCTGACAACAGAAGTGAGTCAAACAGTCAGGGCAGGCAGGGGCAAGGTAGGACTAATAAATTAAACTGCATTTATTTCAATGCAAGGAGCCTAACAGGAAAGGCAGATGAACTCAGGGCATGGGTAGGAACATGGGACTGGGATATCATAGCAATTACAGAAACATGGCTCAGGGATGGGCAGGACTGGCAGCTTAATGTTCCAGGAAACAAATGCTACAGGAAGGATAGAAAGGGAGGCAAGAGAGGAGGGGAGTGGCATTTTTGATAAGGGATAGCATTACAGCTGTGCTGAGGGAAGGTATTCCCGGAAATACATCCAGGGAAGTTATTCCCGGAAATACATCCAGGGAAGTTATTTGGGTGGAACTGAGAAATAAGAAAGGGATGATCACCTTACTAGGATTGTATTATAGACTCCCCAATAACCAGCGGGAAATTGAGAAACAAACTTGTAAGGAGATCTCAGTTATCTGTAAGAATAATAGAATAGTTAGGGTAGGGGATTTTAACTTTCCAAACATCGACTGGAACTGCCATAGTGTTAAAGGTTTAGATGGAGAGGAATTTCTTAAGTGTGCACAAGACAATTTTCTGATTCATTATGTGGATGTACCTACTAGAGAAGGTGCAAAACTTGACCTACTGTTGGGAAATAAGGCAGGGCAGGTGACTGAGGTGTCAGTGGGGGAGCATTTTGGGGCCAGCGACCATAATTCTATTTGTTTTAAAACAGTGATGCAAAAGGATAGACCAGATCTAAAAGTTGAAGTTCTAAATTGGAGAAAGGCCAATTTTGACGGTATTAGGCAAGAACTTTCAAAAGCTGATTGGAGGCAGATGTTCGCAGGTAAAAGAACAGCCGGAAAATGGGAAGCCTTCAGAAATGAGATAACAAGAATCCAGAGAAAGTATATTCCTGTCAGGATGAAAGGGAAGGCTGGTAGGTATAGGGAATGCTGAATGACTAAAGAAATTGAGAGTTTGGTTAAGAAAAAGAAGGAAGCATATGTCAGGTATAGACAGGATAGATGGAGTGAATCCTGAGAAGAGTGTAAAGAAAGTAGGAGTATACTTAAGAGGAAAATCAGGAGGGCAAAACGGGGACATGAGATAGCTTTGGCAAATAGAATTAAGGAGAATCCAAAGGATTTTTACAAATATATTAAGGACAAAAGGATAACTAGGGAGAGAATAAGGCCCCTCAAAGATCAGCAAGGTGGCCTTTGTGTGGAGCCACAGAAAATGGAGGAGAATCTAAATGAATATTTTGCATCAGTATTTACTGTGGAAAAGGATATGGAAGATATAGACTGTAAGGAAATAGATGGTGACATCTTACAAAATGTCCAGATTACAGAGGAGGAAGTGCTGGATGCCTTGAAATGGTTAAAGGTGGATAAATCCCCAGGACCTGATCAGGTGTACCCGAGAACTCTGTGGGAAGCTAGAGAAGTGATTGCTGGGCCTCTTGCTGAGGTATTTGTATCATCGATAGTCACAGGTGAGGTGCCGGAAGACTGGAGGTTGGCAAACATGGTGCCACTGTTTAAGAAGGGCGGTAAAGACAAGCCAGGGAACTATAGACCGGTGAGCCTGACCTCAGTGGTGGGCAAGTTGTTGGAGGGAATCCTGAGGGACAGGATGTACATGTATTTGGAAAGGCAAGGATTGATTTGGGATATTCAACATGGCTTTGTGCGTGGGAAATCATGTCTCACAAACTTGATTGAGTTTTTTGAAGAAGTAACAAAGAACATTGATGAGGGCAGAGCAGTGGATGTGATCTATATGGACTTCAGTAAGGCGTTCGACAAGGTTCCCCATGGGAGACTGGTTAGATCTCATGGAATACAGGGAGAACTAGCCATTTGGATACAGAACTGGCTCAAAGGTAGAAGACAGAGGGTGGTGGTGAAGGGTTGTTATTCAGACTGGAGGCCTGTGACCAGTGGAATGCCACAAGGATCTGTGCTGGGTCTTCTACTTTTTGTCATTTACATAATGATTTGGATGCGAGCATAAGAGGTACAGTTAGTAAGTTTGCAGATGACACCAAAATTGGAGATGTAGTGGACAGCGAAGAGGGTTACCTCAGATTACAACAGGATCTGGACCAGATGGGCCAATGGGCTGAGAAGTGGCAGATGGAGTTTAATTCAGATAACTGCAAGGTGCTGCATTTTGGGAAAGCAAATCTTAGCAGGACTTAGACACTTAATGGTAAGGTCCTAGGGAGTGTTGCTGAACAAAGAGACCTTGGAGTGCAGGTTCATAGCTCCTTGAAAGTGGAGTCGCAGATTGATAGGATAGTGAAGAAGGCGTTTGGTATGCTTTCCTTTATTGGTCAGAGTATTGAGTACAGGAGTTGGAAGGTCATGTTGCGGCTGTGCAGGACATTGGTTAGGCCACTATTGGAATATTGCGTGCAATTCTGGTCTCCTTCCTATCGGAAAGATGTTGTGAAACTTGAAAAGGTTCAGAAAAGATTTACAAGGATGTTGCCAGGGTTGGAGGATCTGAGCTACAGGGAGAGGCTGAACAGGCTGGGGCTGTTTTCCCTGGAGCTTCGGAGGCTGAGGGGTGACCTTATAGAGGTTTACAAAATTATGAGGGGCATGGATAGGATAAATAGACAAAGTCTTTTCCCTGGGGTGGGGGAGTCCAGAACTCGAGAGCATAGGTTCAGGGTGAGAGGGGAAAGATATAAAAGAGACCTAAGGGGCAACGTTTTCACACAGATGGTGGTACGTGTATGGAATGAGCTGCCAGAGGATGTGGTGGAAGCTGGTATAATTGCAACATTTAAGAGGCATTTGGATGGGTATATGAATAGGAAGGGTTTGGAAGGATATGGGCCGGGAGCTGGCAGGTGGGACTAGATTGGGTTGGGATATTTGGTTGGCATGGACGGTTGGACTGAAGGGTCTGTTTCCATGCTGTACATCTCTATGACTCTATGCCTCTAAATACATTAAGAACAAAAGGGTAACTCAGGAAAGAATGGTGTCCCTTAAAGATCAGCAAGGCAGCCTATGTGTGGAAAGGCAGGAGATGGGGAGATACTAAATGAGTATTTTGCATCAGTGTTTACTGTGGAGAAGGATATGGAAGATAGAGAACATGGGGAAATAAATAGCAACATCTTGAAAAACATTATAGAGGAAGAGGTTTTGGATGTCTTAAAATGTATAAAGGTGGATAAATCCCCAGGACCTGATCAGGTGTACCCTAGAACTCTGTGGGAAGCTAGAGAAGTGATTGCTGGGCCTCTTGCTGAGATATTTGTATCATCGATAGTCACAGGTGAGGTGCCGAAACACTGGAGATCGGCTAACGTGTTGCCACCATTTAAGGAAGATGGTAAGGAAAAGCCAGGGAACTATACACTGGTGAGTCTGACATTGGTGGTGGGCAAGATGTTGAAGGAATCCTGAGAGACAGGATCTACATGTATTTGGAAAGGCAAGAACTGATTAGGGAGAGTCAAATGGCGTTGTGTGTGGGAAATTGTATCTCACTAACTTGATTGAGTTTTTTGAAGAAGTAGCAAAGAGGATTGATGAGGGGCAGAGCAGTGGATGCTATCTATATGTACTTCAGTAAGGCATTTGACAAGGTTCCCCATGGGAGACTGGTTAGCAAGGTTGGATCACCCTGAATACAGGGAGAACTATCAATTTGGATACAGAATTGGCTTGAAGGTAGAAGGTGAAAGTGAGTACTGTGGCTGCTGGAGATTAGAGTTGAGAGTGTGGTGCTAGAAAAGCACAGTAGGTCAAGCAGCATCCGAGGAGCAGGAAAATCGACGTTTTGGGCAAAAGCCCTTCATTAGGAATGAGACTGGAAGCTGCGGGGTGGAGAGATAAATGGGAGAGGGGTGGGGCTGGAGGAAAGATAGCTGAGCGTGTAATAGGTGGATGGAGGGGGGGGTAAAGGTGATAGGTTGGAGGGGAGGATGAAGCAGACAGGTGGGAAGGAAGATGGACAGATAGGACAGGTCATGAGGACAGTGCTGAGCTAGAAGGTTAGAACTGGGGTAAGGTGGGGGGAGGGAAAATTAGGAAACTGGTGAAATCCACATTAATGCCGTGGGATTGGAGGGTCCCGAGGCGGAAGATGAGGCTTTCTTCCTCCAGGCGTCAGGTGGTAAGGGAGTAGCAATGGAGGAGGCCCAGGACCTTCATGTCCTTACTGGAATGAGAGGGGGAGCTAAAGTGTTCAGCACGGGGTGGTGGGGTTAATTGGTGTGGGTGTCCTGGAGATGTTCTCTGAAGCGCTCTGCAAGTAGGTGTCCTGTCTCCCCAGTGTTAAAGAGACCACATCGGGAGCAACGGAGACAATAAATGACATGTGTGGAAGTGCAGGTGAAACTTTGATGGATGTGGAAGGCTCCTTTGGGGCCTTGGATGGAGATAAGAGTGTGGGTGCAGGTTTTGCAATTCCTGCGGTGGCAGGGGAGGTGCTGGGAGGGGAGGGTGGGTTGATAGGGGCGTGTACCTGACGATGTAGAGGAGTTGGGAAGTCATGTTGCAGCTGTACAGGACATTGGTTCAGCCACTTTTAGAATATTCTGTGCAATTCTGGTCTCTCTCCTATAAGAAGGACATTGTGGTGGAAATGGCGGAGGATGACGTGATGCCTATGGAGGTAGGTGGGTGGAAGGTGAGGACCGGGGTGGCGGGGTGGTGGGTACTGTCCTTGTTGTGGTTGGAGGGGTGGGGATTGAGGGCAGAGGTGCAGGATGTGGATGAGATGTGCTGGAGGGCATCATCAACCATGTAGGAGGGGAAATTGTGGTCTTTAAAGAAGGGGGCCATCTGGTGTGTTCTGTGGTAGAACTGGTCCTCCTGGGAACAGATGCGGTGGAGTCGGAAGAATTGGGAGTACAGGATGGTATTTTTGCAGGAGGTAGGGTGGGAAGAGGTGTTATCCAGGTAGCTGTGGGAGTCGGTGGGTTTGTAGAAAATGTCAGTGTTGATTTGGTCACAGTTGATGGAGATGGAGAGGTCCAGGAAGGGAGAGAGGTGTCAGAGATGGTCAGGTGATTTTAAGGCCAGGATGGAATGTATTGGTGAAGTTGATGAACTGTTCAACCTCCTCGTGGGAGCATGAGGTGGCACCGATACAGTCATCAATGTAGCGGAGGAAAAGGTGGGGAGTGGTGCTGGTGTGACTGTGGAAGATAAACTGTTCCATGTAGCCGACAAAGAGACAGGCATAGCTGGGGCCCATGCGGATTCCCATGGCTACGCCTTTCATCTGGAGGAAGTGGGAGGATTCATCTGGGAATGAGAACATGACTGGCAGATTTTGGCCTCAGCACAATCTGCAAGGAAGGAGTGAGGTAGCAGCATCACGGTATTGCCACAGAGAAACATAGAAAATAGGAGCTGGACTGAGCTATTTGAGACAGCTTTGTCATTCAATATGATCATGGCTGGCATTCCAATTCAGTACCCTGTTCCTGCTTTCATCTGTTTAGTCCTAAGAACTATATTTAGCTCCATCTTGAAAACATTCATAGTTTTGGCCTCATCTGCTTTCTGTGGCAGAGAATTCTGCATATTCACCACTCCCTGCGTGAAGAAATTTCTCCTCATCTCAGTCCTAACTGACCTAGTCCTTTGACTCTGATTCATGAGTTCCTGGTCATCGGGACTGTCCTTCCTCTGTTGAGCCTGTCTCGTCCTGTTAGACTTTGATTAGTTTCGGTGAGTGTCCCCCTTGCTCTTCTAAACTCCAGTTTCTCAGATGTTGATAAAGGGCCTGTTTCCCCATATGCTTCAGAGAAGGAATCAATAATGACCTGGTGCTCAGTTTCTGCATGAGTGCACACACAAGTGTTGCCTGTATACTGTAGGTCTCTTACTGAGGTTGGGGTGATTTCATTTTGAATTGAAGGCTGCGTAGGTTGAAGAGTTTCCCATCCGTTCAGTACGCATTTGTGCTGCTAATGCCAAATCACCTCCCTACTGAACGGTGGTGCATGCCCAGAACATAATGCACTCAGCATCAGAGGCAGTGTGCTTTCCCACAAATTCCTGCCTTCTAATTATAGGTCATCAATAGTGCCTGAAGAGAAGCATTCCCACTGAAACTGCAATTTTGTCAGTCAAGATGCAGGTGCAGATGTATGCAGTTGTACAAATGATTACAGGTATGAATTGCAACCTAAGGTTATATTAGTCTGTGCTTCATTAGGCACATTTTGTAGTTTGATTGTACCAGGCATTTACTGCCCTAATCTTTCTATTTAGGCAGAAGATGTGAACTGAATCATCAATAAAAAGGCTTATAACTGGACAGCTGCACGGTTCTGATCTAACTTGCAACAAACAATCCCATCCCAGGGAATTTGCCGTCAAAGAAAATCACCACTGGCTTTTACGTGATGTGGAAGTGTCGGTGTTGGAATGGGGTGGACAAAGTCAGAAGTCAGAAGACACCAGGTTATAGTCCAACAGCAGCACACCGAAAGCCTGCTATTTCAAATAAACCTGTTGGACTATAATCTGGTGTCGTGTGACTTCTGACTCTTACATGGTCACAGCTGCAGAATTTGATGCTGCTACAGCAGAAAGAAGTGATAGCACTTTAACCTGAGTCCAAATCCATTAACCTGTGGGTTCATTGGTATAATGCAGTAACAAATTCAAATAGTTTTGAAACTCATTAAATTTTTCACTGCTGTAAGCTGCAGAACATGGTTGGGATTCCCCATTGGTTCAATTAATCCGGGAGGCAATTTGAACTTTCCCATCAGTTGGCTCATATTCCCAAAGAACTGGGCATGCTTCTGGTTCACATTTGAAAATTTTCCATTTAGATGTAATATTCAAATCTAAAACCTTAGCTTGGAGTGTAGTGATAAATAAGGCAGAAAACAATCATTGTCATTTAATCTTTTATTTCTTTACCCCCTATTTTGTGGCTTTGCAGTTAAATATAACTCATGACAATGAAATAAGTCTCACTGCCCCATTGAGGAGACATGCTATCAATACACAGGTTAAAATTGTATTTTACTACATCTTTTTGCAAGATATATTTTTGTTGGAAACTTGAATCCTAGAAAGTGTGAGGAACAGATTGGTCATGACACTTCTACAACCAATGGATGAGTGAACAGCTTGTCCTGAATCTGCTGACCATATTGATTCTTTCAGGGACGTCCTCTTCATTAATTTTAAAGATGACAATGATTTCCTGTAGCCAATACATAAGAATGTTGGCAAGATGCTGTCAATGATTAGTTTCTCTTCTCAGAATGATTGTATTCATTGGATATTCCCAAGGGAGTAATTCAAAGAAAGGTTGGGAATTCATCTTCAGAAATAGTATTGAATTCAACTGGAGCATTAACTTACAATTTCATTTGCTAAAAATAACTGATTTTACAATGATGCCTTGTTAAGTAGAATCTACTCAATGTTTAAAATGATTTTGTAAGTTTTGCAAGCATAAGTTTGAGGGCGGGAGCAGTATGGTGATCATTCTGCATCAGTTCCGAAAGTGATCTCACATCTGTGTTTTTCCCTTATTGTGCAGATTCTCCCTTACTGTTTACATTTGTATTTGCATGCCCGAGGCCAAATAAATCATTCAATGATGAAGCACAATTTCTGTTGAGCTTGCACAGTGTCAGAACATCAAATTTACAATTTCAGTTCCTAATGTTAGCCACTTCAAACAGAAGCTCAATGCTTTCCAACAGGGATTTAATGGCAAATTACTGAGTTCTGTCAGATACATGCTGTCCTGCTAATGGTCCTCAAAGACCTTTTTGGGAAAATAAGTAAGGTAAATTAAATAAGCTTAACTTCATGAGAAAGTGTTTTCAATGTTTGTGTCACATTTATTACTGCCTTTAGTAATTGCAGTTAGTTTATAATAAAGTTCTGTAGCTTATAAAACCTCTTCAGTTAAAATTACTGTTAGCATCTAGACAGCGTGTTAAACAGAGGATAATTTTTTTTTTGCTTTTCCCAAATGCCAGGAGGAATATTTAGTAAGAGAAAATAAACCTTTTCATTGTAATTGGTTGTAAATCTATTTCAATCACATTCGTCAGCAAACAACAGAAGACAGTAAGAACCAGTCAGATCAGTTGGAAGGTTAAACCAAAGGCTGATTGAGAGCTTATTTACTTTTCTGCTCGGGTTGAATTGTGATGGAAAGATTGTCCACTCATAGAAGAACCTGCCTATTTTGTGTTCCATCAGATTTGTACCTGGTGTACCAAATGGTCTGATAAAATGAATCACTCTTTACAATGTTCCCCAAGACTTCATCCTTCTGGCCTATGTTGACACTCTTCACCAGCTTTCCTTTTGTTCATTGGTGTTAAGTTCCTCCCAGAAGGTTGGCAGCCAAGGATTCAACCTCTGTCCTGTGCTCGTCTTATCCATTCCATGAAAACCACAGTCCTTTACACTCATCATCCATTTTCTCTTCTGCTTTCCTCACCTACATTTTACCTGAATTGTTTTATCCAATGATTGTCTGCATCAGTAATGTAACCAAAGTAGTCATATGTTTTACTCTTTTATGAAATGTACTAATTTTCTTCTCTTCAGCCACTTACAAAACTCCTTCATGACACTTTCTGCCTGTATAAGATGTGCAGGATATTCTCTAACATTTCAAATATATTCAACTTATCAATAGTTTCTTTGTTCGTTGTCCATGTTCCCAAAGCTCATAACCGAGATGACAAAAATATAACATCTTAGAATCCTTTTCCTAAGATTCAGCTTCAGTTTCTTTGATGTGAACACATTCTTCATTCAAGTCTAACAATTACTTCTCTCATCATTTGTGATAATCTGCCCAACATGGTCACTTGTTCTAGGATTTGTTCACTTCTTCTAGGATTTGTCCATTTGCTTCAGTTTCCAGACTTATTGACATTTACAGCACAGAAGGAGACCATCAGTCAGTTGGTGTCCATGCTGGTCAAAAGGTATCTGACTGCACTCATCTGATTTTTCCAGTTTTTTGCTCATAGCTCTGGAGACTACAGCAACAAAAGTGAATATCTAAATACTGCTTAAGTATTATGAGTTTCTGACTCAACTTCACTTTCAGGTAAAGGGTTCTAGACTCCAAACACCTATGGGTGAAAAACATTATCCTTTAATCTCCTGTTAGCCTTCGATCTCCTATCCTAAATTTGTGCCCCCTGGTTATTAACCACTACACTAGTGAAAGAAAGTGCCCTTTTATCTCACCCAGGTATGCCCCTTATAATCTGATTCACCTTGATCAGGTCCCCTCTTGACCTTTACTGCTCTATCCAGTCTTTCCACATAGCTTAGACTCTCTGGCCTAAACAGCATCCCACGTGCATTACCTCACAGTTTTCTGGATTGAATTACATTTTCCATGGCTCTTCCCACCTGAACAGTCCATTGATATGCTCCTACAGTTCGCAATTATCCCCCTCACTATCTAGCATCTAACCAATTCTCATGATGTCTGTAAACTTCTTGATTATACCCCCTGTGCTTAAATTAACTTCATTTATGAACATCATGAACATCAAGGATACCAGCACTGAGCCCTGCACAGCCTCACTGTAAATAAATTTACAGTCACAGAAATGCCCCTCCATCATTACCCCCTACTTCCTGTCTGTCATTCTATTTTGGAGTCAGTTTGCTATTTTGCCTTGGTCTCATGGGCTCTTACTTTGCTGACCAGTTTGGCATGAGGTGTCTTGTTTCTTCTCAATCTTTGCTGGACTGCCCAAGAGTGTTAGACTGAGGGCAGCATAAATCTACCTTTGGACGTTTCTGTCCTCTGACATTCTTCCAAGACTCTTTGCTTTATACTTTTGTTTATACTGCTGGACTGTATTTATATAATTTTGTTTGTTTTGGACAGGAGAACAAAAGAACAGAATAATATTTATTTGGAGAAAAATTACAGAAAATTGCAACACAAAGGAAGTTGGGAGTACTTGTCCACAAGACATAGCAAGCTAGCACATAGATGCAGCAGGTAATCAGGAAGGCTAATGTTCACCTTTATTTCCAGGAAATTGGAGTAGAAGACTAGGAAAGTCTTAAAGATTCCAGTGAGACCACATCTCAAGCACTGTGAAGCAGTTTTGATCCCCCTATTGAAGGAAATATATAATTTCATTGGAGGCAGATCAGAGAAGGTTCACTAGGATTATCCCTGGTTTGACTGTACTCACTGGAGTTTAGAAGAATGTGAAGTAATCTTATTGAAACATTTAGGGTTCTTAAGGAACATGACATAATAAATGCTTAGACAATGTTTCCCCTGATGAGAGAATCTGGAATCATTGAGCATAAGTTTCAGAATAAAGGGCTGCCAATTTAAGACTGAGCTTTAATTGCTGTTGGGACAGGGTAGGGTGTGGGCTGGGAAAGACAATTCCAATTAATTGTATTGAAACATTTTTATTGAATTTCTCTCCACATCCAAGATGGCAGCAGAGTATGGCTTCCATTACGGGAGCTTATGTGTTCCATCCGTTTATCTTTAACTTTTTTTACTTTTTTCTCGGTTTTTTTCTTTTTCCCTTTTAACTTATCTCAGACAGCGAGTCCCCACCATGGACAGGAGGCTAATGTTCGCTGTGGACTGGAGGCGTGTCCCTGGCCTGGTCTGGAGTTGGGGCCCAGCACAGTCTGGAGGCGTGTCCCTGGCCTGGTCTGGAGTTGGGGCCCAGCACAGTCTGGAGGCGTGTCCCTGGCCTGGTCTGGAGTTGGGGCCCAGCACAGTCTGGGGGCGTGTCCCTGGCCTGGTCTGGAATTAAGGCCCAGCACAGTCTGAATGGGTGTCCCTGGTGTAATCTGGAATTGAGGCCCAGCACAGTCTGGAGACATGTCCCTGGCCTGGTCTGGAGTCAGGGCCCAGCACAGTCCGGAGGCGTGTCCCTGTCCTGGTCTGGAGTTGAGGCCCAGCACAATCTGGAGGCATGTCCCTGGCGTGGACTGAATGGGAGGACTGAAGTTCTGAACTTTTTATTTATTGATTTTTCTTGTTTATTGATAATTTTTTGTATTTTGCATCTAATGCTAGATTTTTAATTTCTTTATTTTTAAAATTTTTTCTAGTTCAAGAATTTGTACATGGATGCCTTAGGTTAGATTCCCTACAGTATGGGAACAGGCCATTTGGCTCAAAAAGTCTACACCGACCCTCCGAAGAGTAACCCACTCAGAATGTTCCCCTACCCTATATTTACCCATAACTAATGCACCTCACACTATGGACAATTTAGCATGGCCAATTCACCTAACCTGCACATCTTTGGATTGTTGGAGGAAACCAGAGTACCCAGATGAAACCCATGCAGACACAGGGGGAATGTGCAAACTCCACACAGGCAGTCACCCAAGGTGGGAGCTGAACCCAGGTCCCTAGTGTTGTGAGGTAGCAGTACTAACCACTGAGCCACCGTACTGCCTGTAGACATCATGTTGAATCTGCAAGTTACAGAAATATAATCAGTAGGATTTGAACCTATGCCAACCCAAATGGATTGGGAATCCATCACCTTAACCACTTAGCCATGATTACCAAAGTCTGGTAGGGGCAACATACCTTCATACTCAAGGTGATGCCATAAGTGGTGACCTGTAAACTTTTCACTGTACTCATTTGAGTACATGTGATAATAAAACTAATTCTAATAAAGCAAATTCTAGGAGGAATGTCTTCTCCCAGGGCGTTGGAAGTCTTTGGAACTCCTTGCCATGGAGAGCTGTGGTGGCAGATTCCTTGCGTATTTTAGAGGCTGAGATACATTATTTTTCAATAGGGGAACCAAGGGTTATGCAGAAAAAGCAGGAAAGTGGATGTGAGAAATTTTGGATCAGCCATGATCCTATTGATTTGCAGAGCAGACTCAAGGAGCCAAATGGCCTACTCCTGTTCCTATTTCTTATGGTCTTGCATCAAGTTCTTTATTTAAATAAATCTAAGGTCTTTTTTCCCAGGGTCCAAGACTAGAGGACATAGGTTTGAAATGAGAGGAGAAAGATATAAAAGGTACCTAAGGGGCAACCTTTTCATGCAGAGGGTGTTGCATGTATGGAATGAGCTGCCAGAGGAAGTAGTGGAGACAAGCACAATTACAACATTTGAAAGGCTTTTGGAAGGATACATAAATAGGAAGGGTTAAGAGATATATGGCTGGCAATTTAGGATATCTGATTGGCATGGGTGTCTGTTTCCATTCAGTACAACTCTATGATTCTAAATCATGGGGTGAATCGTTTCCTGAAATACTTTCCATGTTTCATCACCTCAATTGCTTATATTCTTCCAGCTTGCCTTAAGTCATTCTGTGATGTTTCCCACAATCATTTTCATAACTCCCCTGCATACCACCATTCTTGACCTTGTAGTCTGCATTCAGTCATGGATTTCATTTTTAATATTATCAGTTGTATCAGAGCTGTTGATAAGGCCAGCCATGTCAATTACATATCCTAATTCATGATCAGACTATTGAACATAGAATATTTGTGAAGGTGTCTTCTTTTACTAGTTTCATTCCCAATGAAATGAAGCTTGAGCAATTTACAGTAAAGCACAATTCATGGCATTAATCCAATTCACTTATTTGGGGTGGAATCTTCAGGGCCTGGGTGGGAGAAAGTAACTGAGTGAGAGACAACATTTCAGTTTTCTAACAGTAGTTTATAATTTTGATATCAAGTTTTCAGAAACTTTCAAGCAGATTGGCTTCATATTTCGTAACTTGTTTTGCATCCATTATGGATAGTCATGAATGCTCATTAACACCCCAGCCTACTAGAACTGTGTTCAGGGACACAATTTTCTTAGCCAGAAATAGAAACCAGATGCGTTCATAAATCAGGTGATATATGTGAGATACACGTCTGGCAGGGTAGATGACTTTTTCCAATCTCTGGTGAGAAGATCTTTTATCCTTTACTTGGCTTCTTCAGAAGCTTCCGGTGTTAGGGATAAAGACTTTCAATATTTTTCAGCACTTGAGAAGACACAATTATGAGCCATTAGACTCATGGCAATATTACAGTTTTAGAGGTCAAGATCGATCAGGTCCACCAACCTGCACAATCAAGGCTAATGAAAATCAACTTGACCAGGCCATGCAAGCGTGCTTTTACTTAAAAGGGATCAAATTTAAGTTAACCAAAAAGGAGCTACAATTTTAAAAGGACTTCAGTAAAACAAAACGTTGACAGAAAGATTGGCGGGATGCAAAGGAAATGAAAGGAATGCAATTTAATGAACATGTTGCTAAGGCAATGGAAGGAACTTTGCAAATAGAGACATCAAGATGTGATTGAGATGAGCGAATCAAAGTAATAGGGAAAATGGGGACAATGAAGGGCTGGATATCAAGGGGGCTATGGAATGAGGGTATTTTGTTGTTCTTGGGAGGGAGAAAAAGGAATGGAACTGATTGATGAAAGAGATAAGGTGGAATTAAAGGCAAGAACAGGAATGTTGAGGGGAGTGGTAAAAGGGCTAATATGAAGAGGGGGAATTGAAAAGGACAAAAGAGAAAAGGAAATTACAAGGCCATCCGCAGTCATTAGGAGGAAATTGTGTTTAAAAGGGAGAGAATTAAAGGGGAAATAATCAAAATAAAAGTGTACCAAAACTTTTTCCAAAACTTTCCCAAAACTTAAATTCCATTTCAATGTATTCTGAGAATGTGCAGTGCAAATCGGAAGGACATGTTTTTGCATATAGATTGTGTGAGAACTGCTTAATGATTTTACAACAAAGGAAAAATTTGTGAACATTAAAGGCAAATAAAAAGCTACAAACAGCTCCATTCTCTGAAGTCCAGTCAACCATTAATGTTTCAAAAGAAGAGAACCTAAGTTTCACCAGCATTGCTAATAATTGTGCATTAACGTCATCTTCCCACTAACAGGTTTCCATATATGAAAGCTACCAACAATAACAATGAAATTAAAAATTACACAATACCAGGTTGTAGTCCAACAGGTTTAATTGGAAGCACTAACTTTCAGAGCACTGCTCCTTCATCAGGTGGTTGTGGAGCACACGATTGTAAGACACTGAATTTATAGCAAAAGTTTACAATGTGATGTAACTGAAATTATACATTGAAAAATACCTTGATTATTCGTTAAGTCTCTCATCTGTTAGAATGACCATGTTAGTTTCACTTCTTTCATATGTAAATCACAAAACTTTTTAAAAAATAGTTACAGGTAGATGAGAGTAAACCGGTTGATGTGGTGCATATGGATTTCAGCAAGGCATTCGATAAGGTTCCCCACAGTAGGCTATTATACAAAATGCGGAGGAATGGGATTGTGGGAGACATAGCAGTTTGGATCAGTAATTGGCTTGCTGAAAGAAAACAGAGGGTTGTAGTTGATGGAACATGTTCATCCTGGTGTCCAGTTACTAGCGGCGTACCGCAAGGGTCGGTGTTGGGTCCACTGCTGTTCGTCATTTTTATAAATGACCTGGATGAGGGCTTAAAAGGGTGGGTTAGTAAATTTGTGGACAACACTAAGGAGTTGTGGATAGTGACGAAGGATGTAGTAGGTTGCAGAGAGACATAGATAGGATGCAGAGCTGGGCTGAGAGATGACAAATGGAGTTTAATGTGGACAAGTATGAGGTGATACACTTTGGCCGGAGTAATCGGAATGCAAAGTACTGGGCTAATGCTAAGATTCTTGGGAGTGCAGATGAGCACAGAGATCTCGGTGTCCATGTACACAGATCCCTGAAAGTTGCCATCCAGATTGACAGGGTTGTTAAGAAGGCATACAGCGATTTGGCCTTTATTAATAGAGGGATTGAGTTCCGGAACCAGGAGGTTATGCTGCAGCTGTACAAAGTTCTGGTACAGCCACACTTGGAGTATTGTGTACAGTTCTGGTCACCGCATTATCAGAAGGATGTGGAAGCTTTGGAAAGGGTGCAGAGGAGATTTACAGTTTTTGAGCAAAGTACAACGTAACTCTGCAAATACAAATTCACCCCATAAACAATATGTGTATGTGTGCATGTGGGTTTGTTGCCTAGTTTGGAAGGAATGTCTTACGAGAAAAGGCTGAGGGACTTGAGGCTGTTCTCGTTAGAGAGAAGAAGGTTGAGAGGTGACCTAATAGAGACATACAAGAAAATCAGAGAGTTGGATAGGGTGGACAGGGAGAGCCTTTTTCCAAGTATGAGGACAGTAAACACGAGGGGACACGACTTTAAAGTGAGAGGAGATAGGTATAAGTCAGAGGTAGTTTCTTTACTCAGAGAGTAGTAAGGGTATGGAATGCTTTGCCTGCATTGATAGTAGATTCGCCAAGTTTAAGTGCATTTAAGTCGTCATTGGACAGGCAAATGGACGTACATGGAATAATGTAGGTGGGATGGGCTTCAGATTAGTACGACAGGGTGGCGCAACATCGAGGGCCGAAGGCCTGTACTGCGCTGTAATGTTCTATGTTCAAGTGAACTTTAGCAATTGGTGTCAGCCCAAATAATGTATTGAAGGTGTTAGCCCCCTGTGTGCTGCTGTCTGTGCCATAATGTTTAGACTGATTCTAATCTAAAATATGAAGGAACAGAATCTTACATGGATTCATGCAGTTTTTGAGCAAAGTACAACGTAACTCTGCAAATACAAATTCACCCCACAAGCGTATACGTGTATGTGTGCATGTGTGTCTGTGTGGGGTGGGGGTGAGTGCCTGTAAGAGAAATTATATGTGTGTGTGTGTGAGTATAAAGTGGTCTAAGTTTGTGAGAGGGTGCATGTGAGAGTGTGGAAGTGTGTGTGTCTGTCGGAGTGTGTGTGAGTGCCTGCGTGTGTGTGTGTGTGTGTGGGGTGAGGGGTTGTGACTGTCTGTGACAGAGAGTGTATATATGTGTGGGCCAAAACCATGCCAAGTTGCCAAATGCAAAGCATTTATTCACTTCCTCCTTTGTAATCACAAATCAGCACATCCATGCCAGACATTTGAACCATTCATTGTAGCAACTCTCTGAGCATTGATAACACGAAGAAGATAAAGAAAAGGAAGGAGGAAAAGAATGAAATGGCAACAATCAGAAAAAACAAGAATCAGAGATATGAGATTCAGGAGGCTCCAGTTGTGGATGAAGAAGCAGCACCTTTGAGGGAATGCTTATTTACTGACTGTGAAATGTTAAGGTACTCTGTTCGTCAAACATCATAACTTATACTGCTCCTCTGTACTGATAAACTCCTTTCCTCGCCAGATCAGTAAGGGGTTCTTCAGGTTATAGGGCTCACACATGGAAGACAAAAGGTTGAGCTTAGAAGATTCATGTATGTATCAAAAAGTATCAAAGACCTATAGGATGATGATTGACTCCTGAAGCTCATCCATGTCGTTTATAGTCCCACTTTGCAGAAATGAAGATTCACCCAACTGGCAGCTGAGCCTCATTACTCTTTGCCCCTCAGATAATGAAATGATAAACAGTTAGAAATCTTAACAGATTAAATGAGACTAAATGAATGTAAATGACAGTGTTGTGTTGGTTTCCAGTATAATTATGCACAGGACGTTTACACTGGTAGGCCCAAAGTGGCCTCAATATTGCTCGGTCTTTCCTTGTGGCCACCAGCTTACTGTGTGGCCTCCTTGTCTCAGATGAGTCTGGCTGGCATTGTGTGGTGGCCCAGCCTGCTCAGGGACTCCAGAACAGCTTCAGCTGCAACCTCCTGGAAGATGGAAGTGTGTGGCTCCCTGGCAGAAGGGAAGTGGTGTGTCTGGGCACTTCTGGAGTGTCCTGAGGGAACACTCGTTGAGTGTCTGTCTGTCTGTCATTGCATCTCCCTAGTATACAATGGCACCTCCCTCACCTCTTGAGGGAATGGGGCTGCAAGAGGGAGGTCAAGGTCCCTTTGTCCTTTTCAATCAGAGAATAAATGAATGAATATGTAATTCATACAGTAGAGTGAAGGTATGAATTAGAATCCCTACAATGTGGAAACAGACCCTCAGGCCCAACAAGTCCACACTGACTCTCCGAAGAGTAACCCACCCCCCTACATTACCCCAGACTAATGCATCTAATCTACACATACCTGAACACCATAGGCAATTTGGCATGGTGAATTCACCTTACCTGTATATCCTTGGACTGTGGGAGGAAACCCATGCAGACACAGGGAGAATGTGCAAGCTCTACACACACAGTCACTTGAGGCAGGAATCGAACCCAGGTCCCTGGTGCTGTGAGGCAGCATTGCTAACCACTGAGCCACCGTGCCACCCCAAGCATGTAAAGCCAGATGCTCACTGTTCTCTCCGACTCAGCTCTCTACAGTGGCTGCCACTTGTTTATGATGCACTCATACAGCAGAACCATGGCATCAGACAGAACTTGGGCAGACTTTGATGTCTTGTTGTCTGGTCTGCACAGAATTCCTGGAACCTCCACCAGATAATCTCCCATGTGTCTCTGTATCTTTATCAGCTCATTAATAGCTGAGTCCAGAGGCTCATCATCTGTACTGGGCTCAGCAGGGTCAGAGACCACTGCTATTTCTTCTTCTTTTAGCTGCAGACCTATGCCAGTGCGGTGCTCACCAGAATGTGACTCCAAGCCGACTATAGGCCGATCAGGCCCCCTCCCCATGTGAATGTCTCTGTCCTGGTGGAGTGTGGGGAAGGAGAGAAACCTTGGCTGTACTTGCACTGAGGGTCCCAGCCATACTCCTCTATGTTCTATGCTGTTGGGAGAGATTGGCTTCAAGGCTGGGATAATTTTTCTCTGCAAATGCTTGGCTCTGGAATCTCAAGGCTGCAAAAACAGACATAACTATTGGGTGTGTCTCAAATTCCAACATTACCCAACATTTCATGATGCTATTGATGCTTGATATGCCACTGGCAGTAGCTGTTTCAAGGTTTTCTCACTAGTTGGCTGGATTACATCCCCAATCTCCCCTCTGGTGCAGATGTGCTCCCCTCGTTCCCCTGCTAGCCAAGTGGCCTATTCATTGAAGGGGCTAAGGGCACATATATCAGGCGCTCCCTTCCTGCAACCTGTCACATCTATTGTAGACCTTTCAATCAAGTAGTGACAGAAACATAATGCCATTCACATTCATCTCTGCCTGTAATGGTAGACACAGATAGAGATGTGAATCTCTCATGCACTGATTGTCTATGTGCCTACTTATGACATGAATGTGATTGGGGAAGTTAAGAGATAGAGTGCTCTGAATGAAAGATCACTCAGTGTTGTCAAAGCGCTAGAGTTGATGATGATCAATAAAGCTTTACATGATGTATATGCTGTATATGATGTATATGTATATGTACATTTTGTATTAGTACCCATGCTCTATGCAAGCTTATGGTGAAAAGCTGTTGGATCTATACATTACTGAGTGTTGAAGCTTCTTTTGTTCTTAAATCCTGATATGTGGGAGACAGTTAGCAGCAAGTTGTACAACATGGGAGGGTGAATGCAATGAAGTGGCAGGCATTGGTTGCACATGAGACATTTGACAAAAATGCGTGACACCCAATCTCGTGTCGAGTGTGTGGTGCTCAAAAAGCATAGCAGATCTGGCAGCATCTGAGGAGCAGGAGAGTTGACATTTCCGGCAAAAGCCCTTCATCTAACCCAATCTCATGTGTTACAGTCTTGTGCAGTGGCAAGCTTATTATGTTAAGTCAAATTGACATGGGAATAAAGCATTAAATAAACAGTGGTGTTAACCCTAGAAGTATGTGATGGATCATTCATCCTTTTTGCAACATTTGATATAGTCAAGCCTCTGACTGCATCCACCACCTTCTGCACACAGACATTGTCTCTCAGGATCACCATGTGTAGTCATCTCATGTAAAGAGAACATCTCTGCAGTCACCAACACCCTGCAACAGAGTATTCAATGAACTGTCCTGTAATTCTGACATTGCCTTCTGTCTTCAGTCATACATCCTCTCTGGAGCCTGCTGAGGGTCATGACATAAGGTCTAACGACAGAGCAAAACCTCTTCTGTGCAAGATGACGTACTTAACTCAAAAGAATGTAGGTGAACATCTTCCCTGTACTTGTGTAAAAGTCCTCATTTTTGTGCCCACTTACATACAGCCTCAGAAATTAAAATCCAGCCCTTGTTCTCTCTCACTCCAAAGCACAGAATTTCAACCTGAGAGAATGGTCGGGTTGGAGAGTGAGGCATTCAAGAGAGCATTGGATGATTATTTAGATAGAAGTAGTGTGCAGGGATATGGAGTAAGAACAGGAGATTGGCACAAGGTAATAGAACTGGTGCTGGCATGATGGGGTGAGTGGCCTCCTTCTGCACAATAACAATTCTGTGATTCTCTGTGTGCTAAAGTCACGGCTTAAATTAGCACAGTGGGTAGTTACTTAATGATACAATTAACCTCCATAGAAGAGGTTAATAACATGGTTTAAATTGAATCTGCTTAGATTTCAATTTAACCTTTCCGTAGACTCAGCTTGCTGACCTCCTGAAAGAGCAGTGCTTCTGCAGACTGAGGTTGTCACATTGGATGTTGACAAACACCACCTCAAAGAAAACTTGCTGTGCCGAGCTATCATGCATTTGAAGCAGCTGTGAAGGACAACACCACCACCTTTCGTTTTGTCTTCGCTTCCTTCCAAGATATTTCCAGGGTCTCACAGTCTGCTGCCATAAACTTCCCCTGTGATGAAAACAGCCTAAATGGGTGAGTGCCCGGACACATCTCGCTGGTTGGATTCCCACAGGTACCGGATGCCATTGACTGCGCAACTTGATCAATCTCATTTTTAAAATTTGCTTTCTTGTTTTCAAGTACCCCCTCATGACCTCATACCTCAATATCACTTGTCATTTTTTTCAGATTCACAATGCTCCAAGATCTCTACAGACATTCAATTCTAACCTCTTACAACTTATAGTGCAAAGTCATTTTTGAAAAACATTCTTCACATCTGGGAGTTTTATTTCCCTACTTAAAGAGTGAAAGCTTCAAAAGGTTTGTGTCTGCATCACATAGTAATGTGATGGATTAAATTCGCTGTTGCAAGATTGTCAGCTCTTCCAACAATAGAATAAGTCCAGACTAATGGAAGTTGAAAAAAAATGGGCTTTATAAAATTTATGTGCCAAACTACTGCACATGAATGTTTATATATGTTTATGGAGTTCTAATAATGTCTCTTTACTATTTGCTGTAGATTTTATGGCTCTTTTCAAAATTTTCCATTTATTTTCTACACTCATTGAAGGAATTTACACTTTTGCCGAACTGTTTATTTCTCTTTGAAAAATATGCAGTCAGAAAGTCCTTTGGAAAGTAATTTATTGCTTGTCTGCTGTCTTATCCAATAATTTTCTCACCAATGAATCCAGGTGATTACCTTTTACTAAATTTAAATTTAATTTATTTGAGTCAACTATCTTTATCTTTCACAGTTTCTTCTCCTTTTTGGTTTTTATGTTGAGCCTAATTATCTAATGTATTACAGTAGTCTGAGGTAATCTGTAGTACAACAAGGGTGTTCAAGACTAATGGAAGTTATCTGTTTCCTTTCATTCCGCTGAAATCCATAAAAAGGATTCCCCTGTGGTTTTCGATAGTTTTCGTTAATGAGCTAATTAGTCCTTAACAGGATTAGATGTCATGAAGAGAGCTAATGCCATATGATAATTTAACAGTAAATGATATCTACAGATAATCAGTTAATTGCATTGGTAATTAGAATGTAAACAGTATTGCATTAATTGTATAAAGTAGTGGCACATGGTCACAAAACAGCACAATGGGAGTGTATACATTTGGAAAGAAAAATTACCCACAACTGGTAATTGTACAGTGCTGCTCATACAGAGAAAAAGGGCTTCAGTAATCAAGACAGTGGAGTGCAAATATAAAGGGGCAATACTAAGGTGGAACAAGGTAATTTTGGCAGCTGGCTGCATAATACTGGAAAGCGTAACTGTTGAGAAGTATACAAAGGCTGCACATTATCAGAATTATTCAGAGTGATCAGCTGAACTGGTCTCCCCAATAAGGCAGAAAAATTACAATATGGGCTGAACAAAATAGTGCCATTTTGAAATATTGAAATGCAGATACTTCTCTTTGAATTCTTACCTATAGGGTAAGGGCACTTATAGTGCAATGGTACTCGCTTGGTCAGGAAGCTTGGGTTCAAGGATTGGAGGGTTTGAGCTATCAGGAGAAACTGAATAGGCTAGGGCTATTTTCCCTGGAGCGTCGGAGGCTGAGGCGTGATCTTATAGAGGTTTACAAAATCATGAGGGGCATGGATAGGGTGAATAGACAAGGTCTTTTCCCTGGGATGGGGAAGTCCTGAACTAGAGGGCGTAGGTTTAGGGTGAGAGGAGAAAGATTTAAAAAGGACTATAGGGGCAATCCTTTCACACAGAGAGTGGTGCACGTACAGAATGAGCTGCCAGAGGAAGTGTAGTACAGAAGGCTAGTACAATTACAACATTTAAAAGGCATCTGGATTGATATCTGAGTAGGAAGGGTTTAGAGGGAAATGGGCCCAAAGCTGGCAAATGGGACTCGATTAATTTAGGATATCTGGTCGGCATGGTCAAGTTGGTCCGAAAGATCTGTTTTCATGCTGTACATCCCAATGATTCTATGACTCTATAAATCCCACCTGCTCCAGGCATGTGTAATAGTATCTCTGAATAGGTTGATCAGAAAATAAATTGGAATAATATTAATGGCTATAGGTAGAACATAGTTTGAATGTTATGGACCACCTTTGTAACAGTTGTATAATCTGCATCATATCTTCACCTCTATTTTTCACCACTGATGTGGTAAATGCCCTCAGCTCACCACAGAGAAATACCTCTAGTAATTTAAGCAAGTGCCTAGCATTGATGCGTAAATGCCCAGAAAACACACACGGGTTTGCAATGGAGAATCAACCCCTTTCTTCTAATGCAGGCAGCAGGCTCACTTTGAGCAGCCTGTGAATGTTCGTGGTTGCAGTACAGCCATGCAGCTGAGTGGCAACATGGCTCCTCAACAGATGCTCCAAAATAATGAAAGGCTAGCACTAGTTAAACCAACCTACACAACGTAAAGGCAGGCTGGCCCTCATAAAGGGGATATGCATTCTGACTGGAGCATTTGCTGGAAGTACATTTGATTATGAGAACATTAGAATAACACAACCTTACAGAGAATGGTTTTTGATGCTACACTTTTGACTTTGGCAGAGGAGGAGGTGCAGAGGAGAGATGTGCTGTATTCATAGGCAGGTAGGAGACCCTCCAGACAAATTCTTCAAAGGCAGTGGAACCTTTTAACCACATGAGGTCAACACCAAGACTCAAACCTGAGGAACTGGTACATGTTCCTCTCTTTATACAACATGGTTCATGATCAGAGGCAGGACATGCTTGCCAGTAGAGTACAGGTATGAATCTAAAACTTACCCTCATAGAGGAGACTGCACTCAGTATCAATGGAGTGGCTATTGCTGAGGCCATGGCCAGTGGCAAACATCAAACAATAGAAGAATTATGGTAATGTCACAATCCTTCCTCTCACATTCCACTTCCCCCTATTCTGAAATCTTTTCTGATTTCCAATTGCAGGATAGTGTAAGGATTGTCATGTTGATACATTGCTCCCCTCTAAACTTGTCAGCCTTTCTTCTTTCATGATTTGGAGGTTGTGTGAAGTGTTGGATTGGGGTGTACAAAGTTAAAAATCACACAACACCAGGTTATAGTCCAACAGGTTTGTTTGGGAGTGCTAGCTTTCAGAGCACTGCTCCTTCATCAGGTGGTTGTGGAGTACAAGATTGTATGACACAGAATTTATAGCAAAAGTGTACAGTGTGATTTCAAATAAACCTGTTGGACTATAATCTGGTATCGTATAATTTCTGACTTTGTCCACCCCAGTCCAACACTATCACCTTCATATCATAGTTTATGTATGATATATTAGTTAATTAGGCAAAAAAATTGAGGTTTGTTCATTGATACCAGAAGCTGAATAAACGTAAGAGAAGCTAATCTCATTAAAGTTGTGAAGGCAATGTTCTGTTCTCTAGCCAAAGTGTTACAGCAATATTCCCTGAATCTTCCCTTAATCTCTGCTGGCCTACCTTCATCTGAAGGAGATGGTTTATCGCTGAGAACTGTGCCTCTCTCAGATTCCCTTCCAACTTTGAGCACTTGTTGTTATATCCTATTTTTGGGACTGACAATCTATGCAGTTTATCACTTGTCTGAATCCTTTTAGCCAATGAGCATGAACAGCTACTCATCAAATTTGGAATAGCCATTTTTTCTTTTCCCACCTTCACCTGAGGTTTGGTTTTCTTTGGTCATGGGAAATAAAATATATACGTTTCTAAACACCACATTAAATGACATAGTGTCCTCAGTGTTACTTATTGTCTCCTTTTTGACTTGTGTATTAAAACTTGTTTACATTTGGTGAAATCCAGTAATTACTGCAATAACATGCCATTTGGAAAATACTAGGAAAAAAAATCTGTTTTAAAAGGACCCTAACCTCCGACAGCCCGCCCTTTGAGAAGGAAATATTTATTGACATCTTACAATCTAATTCTTAAAAAGTCAATCACCTTTAAAGTACAGGTTTGACTCTCTAATTTCTTGATTATGTATCCAGATTACACATTAATGCTACTAGAACTATCAAGCTTTGGGCAACTATTAAACATGAGTCTAACATACTCATTCAAGGGATTTCACTGGTGTGATGTACCAAACTGTGCCAGGCACATTGTTCTAGCATCTGAATTTGTTGTTCTATTCTCTTGTTCCAACAAACCATTTCAACCAGATATTTTTCCAAGGTTTTAGTCCTACCTAGAATTGATTTGCGGTTTAAGGGCAATGGAGGAACTGAGTGACCAAATTGTTGAACAGTCTTAATAGGTTTTATTCAGTGTGGAGATGTTTATTCTAAGTTCTTTCCCTTGGTTTTATTCTCCCTTTGGTCCCCCTATTTTGTGCTAGCCTTTTTTCTAACATCAAATATTTGGATTTCTCTAACTCCCCCTCCTGGTTCTGAGGTGTAACTATATCCTATAATTCTGTGGGACTTTGGCTCATCCTTGGCTAGTTACTATAGATTTGATAACGGTAAGTTTTATTCATTCACTCATGGGAAGTGGTTGTTGCTGGCTGGCCAACATTTATTTTCTGTCACTAGTTGTCTTTGAGAGGTGGTAGTGAGTTGCCTTCTTGATTCACTGCGCACTATTTAGTTTAGGTATACCCACAATGCTATTAGGGTGGGAGTTACAGGATTTGACCCAGTAACACTGAAGATTGGGTGATATAGTTCCCAGTCAGGAGTGGGGTAGCATAGAAACAAACTTGGTGGTGGTATTCCTATGTATCTGCTGCCCTTGTCCTTAAAAATGGAAGTGGTTGTGGGTTTGATGAGGAACTTTGATGAATTTCTGCAATGCACCTTGTGGATGCTGCTACTGAGTATCACAGTGGATGGAATTAATGTTTGTGGATGTGATGCTAATCAAGTGGGCTGCTTTGTCTTGTGTCAAGCTTCTTGAGTGTTGTTGGAGTTACACCCATCCAAGCAAGTGGATAACATTCCATCACATTCCTGTCTTGTGTCTTGTAAATGGTGGACCGACTTTGGGGAGTCAGGAGGTGAGTTACAGGATTCCTAGCCTCTGACATACTCTGTGGGCAATATATTTATATGATTAGTCCTGTCCAGTTTCTGGTCAATGGTAGGCCCCAGGATGTTGATAGTCAGGGATTCAGTGTTGGTAGTGCCATTGAGTGTCGAGGGGTGATGTTTAGATTGTTTTATATTGGAGATGGTTGTTGCCTGGCATTATGCATGGACTTGAAAGATTTTCCATGTTTCTATTCACTTGTATCCATCTTGTGGATTTGGCTCATGAAGTATTTTTCATCCCCTAGCCTTCAGTTGTACCAACCTAGTTTTACTCTCTTACACAAATATCACTTTGATTGCTTTAAAGTCAGTTTCTGTATGAATTATGTGTCAGTGCCTTGTAAATCTAAAATATATTTTCATCCTCATCTAAGTACAATCATTATTTTATCATGTAAGTGTTCATTTATGGGTTCATCCTGCATTTTCACCATGCATAACCTTATGGTAGTTATGTCAGATGTAACTCATAATTTCTGCATGCTAATATCTATATCTTGGCATCATGCCATGCACACTTGATTCTGGGTAATTTTAAAGAAAGATGAGAAGTTGAGCATTGGGAAAGGCATGTATATCCTCCCTGCTTAGTCCCAATGTTTGGAGGTAGAGGGATGTCATGGTGGCCAAACCATCCAATTCAATTCTCATCAAGAGACGAGAACATTCAGAGTTGTAGGCTACATTTCTTAATATATCTCAGACTGAGTTAGGTTGATTTTCCTCATTTCCCCTCCCCCCTACATTATCCTAGTCCCTAACCTCCAATTCGGCACCATCCTCTTGACCTGTCCATCACCTTTTCCATCTATCCACTCCACCCTCCTCTCCAACCTATCACCTTCTCCCCACCTTCATCTACCTATCACATTCTCAGTTACCTTCTCCCCAGCTGCACCCCCCTCCCATTTATCTCTCAGCACCTCTGGCCCACAAGCCTCATTCTTGATGAGTGGCTTAAGCCCGAAATGTCAATGCTCCTGCTCCTCGGATGCTGCCTGACCTGCTGTGCTTTTCCAGCACTACACTCTTGACTCTGATCGCCAGCATCTGCAATCTCCATTTTCTCCGACGTGCTGCACATTGCATTACTGTCCTTAAGAAGGGGCATGGCAAAAGATAGGAGTAAACTTTCAGGAAAATGTAGCTTTCTTTTCATTAGCATGAAACAGATAGTGATTTAATTGGAGTTGAAAGTAATGTTCAAAGAAAAGCAAAGGTTAATATTCTCATTTAATATTGAACCACAATACAACATTCATGGTTAGCAGAATATGTGGTTCACTTAATGGAGGAAACTATTTTGTTGATATTTTGGTGGTGAAATTGCAGAATATAAAAACAATTAACTAGGCTGCCAGAGGAGTTAGGAGGAACAGTGAACAGAAATTAAAGGAATTGGTTCCTCTTATCTAGAAAGGAAAAGTGAAGTCAGGCATCTAGATGGCAAATGAATAGAAATATTTTGCTTTGTGTAAGTCAATTATCTCCATCACAAGTATCATAGTATTTGAGTGTCTAATCAAAATGTTGCGGAAAACTGAGGTCAGAATTGCAAGAGGATAATGTCTTCATATAAACAACGCAAAGAGAAATAGTCACAATCATTTATTTAACAGATAAGTGCCCACTCAAACAATGTGGAAACACACTTCAACATGCGGATGATTGTCCACTTAGCAAAGATCTATGTAGAACCCTCTCCAGCTGTCGGTGATATGTTGTATTTCATTGTGCAATTTGGACTGTGGCAGCCACAAGATCATTCACAGTTGTTTTTAACATTCATTTATCAGTTCTGCATGCTACAAAGCCATTTTGATTTTGAATTGATGCAATAAGTGTGCAAGTCTGTAAATGAATGCCAAGACACCTGAAGACAAATGGTGTGAGGTTTAACCACAATTCAACTTCACAAAAATTGCCATGTTTAAGTCTAGCCCTAAAAAGTTTATAAAGCTCCCAAACATGAACAGAGAATATTCTAATAGTGGTGTCTGGTATCACCAGAGAGCTGGCTATGCAATCAACTGTTTTCTAACTTTAAAATCATCCAGCATTTAGACATCACTGAGTAAACTCCCTTCCTCCACCTCGCCTCCACCGACACACACGAAAACATAATCAGAGTTGAAAGAAAGAAATACAGACTTGTCCTTATATAGTGCCATCATAACTTGAGAATGTGCAAAGCACTTTAAAAACAAAGAAATATTTTGAAATGGAAATCACGGCTGTAATGTAGAAACTTCAACAGTCAATTTGCACACAACCATGTCCCACAAACAGCAATGGGAGGTAATTTGTTTTAGTCATGTTGGTTTAGGGACAATTATTTAGCAGAGTTGGTAGAAAAGCTGGGACCTAAGCCAGTCTGTGTTCTCTGTGCAGTGTCATTATGACTCAGTTTTTGTGGTGTAATTAACAGAGTGCCTGTTATTTAGTAAACATAGAGTACAATCTGTGCTTGAATATATTATCTAGGCAACATATTCAATAATTACTTAGTAGGCAGAAAGATCACCATGCAGGACGACTTATGTCATTGATGTTGAATTTAAAATAATGTACACCTTCCCATATTGATTAAATTATGGTAACTGATTGCAAACACAAAGTTTTAGCAAATAGATTAGTTTTAGTAGGTTAAATATCTTGCATATCTTTATAATATCACAGTTTATTTGGCAGTTTCCAGCTAACTCACTTTTCAACGTTTAGGATGGACTAGAGTAAACATGATGTTTTATCTATTAGATGTGCTAACTGATTGGTCATTCTGAGTTTAGATTAATTTTCCATTTAAAATTCTCATCCTTATTTCCCAAAGTGTTCCATGGAGTCACTCCTCCTCATTTTAGTCCTTCAGTCTGACAACCCTCTGATATATCTGCACTCCTCTAACTCTGGCTTCTTGCAATCTTTCATTTGGACCACTCTGCCATTGGCTGATGTAGGTTCTAATGCCTAAGCACTAAACTCTGAAATTCATACTCTAAGTCCTTATGCTGCCCTTTTCTCTCTTCTTTATCAAGGCACTCCTTAAAGTTTTGCTGTTTGGCTGTGTTTTTGGTCATCCACTCAATATATGTCTTGGTAGCCTCCTGTGAAGTGACATGGAATGTTTAACCACATGAAACACATAGTTGAAATGCAAGTTGTTATCTTTATTAAAAACATCCGAAGTGTGCAATGTTTATGGTCAGCTGCTCATCATGTTGAAGAATACTGACCTGCTTAGCATTACTTTATTCCCAATTCCAAATTTAACTGTATGAAAATAATGTTATTGGATATTGTCTGACTATTGCAAATGAGGAAATTAGAGTCTGCTACAAAATTACTTTCTGTCTGATGGTGATCCATAGCAGAACAACTCAGTCTAATTTGAACAAACCTTAAGACACCTCAAGTAGTCTTAGTTTTTGAACAATTTTGTTTCATAATGGAGCTTCTTGTTCATTAATAGCTACCTTATTCATCTTTAAAACATTCTTGGAGGAGAAAGTGAGGATGCGGGATCAGTCGGTTCCGTACATTCTTGATCTATTCTGTTGTTTCCTCACCTAAAAGCACCTCTTAGGTGAATTTCTTCTGATGCCTGTCCTACTTAGAAACTCTATTACTCTTTAATTTCTCCTGCTAAAGCTGTCCAATGTGTGGTTAAAGAATAATGCCTCAATTGATTTCGCAGGTTCCATCAATGAATTGTGGTGAGAAATCAGATCATAGTCCAGAGCAAATCACTGAGAGTCTGCCTTCCAGGTGTCTTTGGGCCTCAGTTATAACATACAGGTGGTCCCAGGCACGTAACTGGTTGTTTGTCAATGTAATTGTGTACAGCATCAGATGTTAAGTTACTTGAAATCTCTTTAAATCAAGATGACTGTCCAGGTTTTGACTTGGATAAAGCAATTGTGAAGAATGTTCTTGTCTATTGGGTGACCTATGTACAACCTTGATTAGTATCATTTGCTAAAACAGAACATTATTGCATTCTCAGATTTTTCTGTGTTATATACAGACTCCAACAACCAAAGTAATGTATTTGTAACAGATCTAGTGCCATATCCAATATAAAATACCACTAAATTTGAGTGTAAATTTCAAAAGAATCTGATGTCAATTTGTATGACAATCCTGAGAAGTTCCTTAAATTATGGCCTTAAATTCATCTCAGAGTTCGGTTTCAGACTGCACCAGCTGAAATGTAGAGAGTCAGAATAAGTGTGTAAGCCTAGGAATATTGGAACAGATTAAGCTATTTGGCTCATCATGTTTGCTCTGCCATTTTGTTAGTCATCACAATTCCAACTGTTCTCTGTATCCTCTATTACCCAAACTTTCCAGGCAGGTGCCTGCCTTCCAATCTATATTTTGTTCACTGTCTTAACACAAATTAATGTATGCAATAGATCAATATTTTTAAAACACGATAACCATCTTTCCAGTTTCTCAACTGTTGAGGAAGACTGCATTGGTGCAGCCAAATTAGATTCAGTGATTTATGTGTTGCACAAGGGACAACTTCATATTATGACGTAAAACAAACTTGTTTGCTTATTAATATTCTGTATGATTATTTTACTTGATCTAATTAAAATGTTATTTGGCCAAAGTACAGGCCTAATACAGAGTACTTAGGTGTGTATGTATGTGAAGACCTGTGTGACAGCGTGTTAGAGGTTAGCTGCCAAATGTAGAAAAGAGTAACGGCAATGCTAAATAGTGTTGAGGTCAAGGATTGTTATTTATTAATGGTTGTAAGATTTTATTAGTAGTTGTAAGGTTTACTAGCAGTACTAAAGCCCATTCAGTGCACTAGTATGTATGAATTATAAATTAATTAAGAAGGATAAACAAATTGACACATAATAAAGGTGGTATGGCTAATGAGTCAGCACAATGTGAGAATTCTAGATGCCAGTGAGATCCAGAGCAATCATACCTGCAATAAATGATTGCAATTTGAACAGTTTTGTGTCAGAATCATTGAGCTAGAGACTGAGCTGAAGATACTGTGATGCATCAGGAATGCATCTGAACACTTTACACCAAGAGGTGGTCGCACCCTGAGGATAGAGTCTTTTGATTTGGTCAGTGGTCAGCTATAGGAAAATGGGCGAGGTAAGGGGATTAAGAAGGTAGAAGTAGAGGACTGTCTGCTTTAGTAGTTGTCTAAAAGGTTTAAGACACTTGCAATATGAACAGGTGAAAATGAAGGATGCAGGGTGGATGAGTGAATTGACCGTGGCACAATGGTGCTGGAGATCTTTTAAGCATGGAGAGTAAATAGGGATGTAGTGGTATGGAGGAAAGTATATTCCATAGAACAGAGAGAGTTTTCTGCTGCCAAGAATGAAAGTCTAGACAGTTAAGTTTACAGTCCAATGCTAGGGTATTTTCTTCATTGGATCATAGGATATGAACATAAATGGTTAGGCTAGAATTTATTAGATGCTGGAAACCAGAGTTTGGATTAATGGTGCTGGAAGAGCACAGCAGTTCAGGCAGCATCCAAGCTGCTCCTTGGATGCTGCCTGAACTGCTGTGCTCTTCCAGCACCACTAATCCAAAGGCTAGAATTTATTGTCCATCCCTACTTGTCTTGGAGGTGGTGATGGTGAGCTGCCTTCTCTAATTGCTGCTGTCTTCAGGAGCACCCACCGTGCAGGTAGGGAGAGAGTGCCAGGATTTTGGCCCAGTGACAATGAAGGAACAGTGATAACGTTTTACGGAGGAATACTGTGTGATTTGTAAGGGAAGTTGCAGTCAGTGCTGTCCTTGACATCCGTTTTGGGATGTGATGGAAGGGAAAGGATCTATGTCGTCATGATCTATATAGGTACCCTAGATATCAGACAGACTAAGAAAGAGGTTCTGCTAAGGGAGTATAATGAAATATTGGCTAAATCATAAAGCAGAAACTCAAAGATAATCATCTGTTGATTATCACCATGTGCAAATTGGGATAGCGTAAATCTGATTAGAGATGGAAATGTTTGGCTTGGGAGAGATGCATTTCAATTCATGGGGCACTGGTGGAAAGCTAATGAAACTGTGTCACCTTCAGTCCAGGCCCAAGGCCATCCCAATTTCTATAATCCAGCTACATATGCAGTCAAAGCTTCCAATCACTCAGGGCTCTAAACTATTGTTGATGCATGAGAGAATGGGCCTGAGGCTAAATATCCAGAAAACTAATTCATTCATTCATTCATTCTTTCCTTCTTTCTTTCACCCTCTGGCTTTCTTTCTTTCCTTCTATCTTTATTTTTTAATTTCTTTCTTTCCTTTCTTCTCCCTCCTTCTTTCTTGTTTACTTTCTTTCTCCCTCTTTCTTTCTTTCTCTTTGCCCCCTCCATCTTTCTTTCTTTCCTTCTTTGTTTCTTTCCTTTCTTCTTTCTCCCTTCCTCGTTCTTTCTTTCTTCTTCCCTTGCTATTTCTTTCTTCCTTTCCCTTTCTTTCTTTCCTTTCTTGTCATGATTGTTTACCACTGAATCAGGGTCCATCCTCGGGTTTCTCTGCTCTAATGTCTTTTACTGCTCTGTCACTGATTCCCTGCTTTTGTATTCAATACCTTAACTAGTAAAGACGTGTACCCAAATGCCTTTGTCATTATTGTGTCCACCTGTTCTATTGTCTTCAAGAATCTATTAACACACAAAAGGCACCCTCTAATGCTCTCTGCTTCCTTGGGTCCTGTCATTTAACATGTACTTCCTTGTCTTGTTAGTCCTCTCAAAATGCATTACTTCACACGTTTCAGGACTAAATTCCATTTGCCATTTTTCTGCCCAACTGACTAGGCCATCTCTATTGTCCTGTAGTCTAAAGCATTCCTCCTCATATTTATCACACCACCAATTTTTGTGCCTTCTGTGAATTTATTGATTAAACATTCAGTCTCAATTGTTAAATATACAGTATGAATAACAAGGAATTCAGCAGCAAACCCTCAGGAAGGCACTGGATCCCGGCTTCCAAACACAAAAACAACCTTCAACCATTATTGCCTACCTCCTTGGAATGCGATTTGCCAAATTGCCCTGGATCCTGTGAGCTTAGAGCTTGTTAACCAGCCTGCTATGTGAGACCTTGTCAAAAGCCTCACTGATATTGATGTAGACTGCATCAATGGTAGTACAGAACCAGTCAACTCCTCAAAAATTCAATCAAATTTGTTCAAAATCGTCACAGCCTGACAAAGCCATGCTGACTGCCTTTTCCTGTCCAAATCAATGTTAATTCTGCTCCTCAGAATTTTTTCCAATAGTGTTCCCGTATCATTAATGTTAGACTCAGTGGCCAGTTGATCCCTGGTTTATCCATATCAGCTTTCTTAAATAATAGTACCACTTTAGCTATTTTCCAGTCCTCTGGCACACCTCCTGTGGCCAGAGAGGATTTGAAAATTAGCATAAGGATGCGTGAAACCCCTACCCTTGCTCTGATAGCAGCCTGGGATACATCTCACCGGGGTCTCAGGAATTTTCCAATTTTATATCCATTAAATCTGCTACTTCCTTCTTCCTTTCAAGTGTAACAGCCATCTTCCCTGATTTCTGCATATATGTTCTTTCTCTCTTTATGAAGTCCAGGTTTAAAGAAGTCCCCATTTTAAGTCTCACTTATGTCTTCCATTTAGGTCCTCCAGAATTAGAATTAGAATTAGAATTTGATTTATTGGCACATGAAGGTGGCAAAACGTTTACAAATTACTTACAGCACCATCTTAGGTATGAAGGTACCTAGGTACAGGATCTTAGAAATAAATTAGAGAAGTAAAGAAATAAAAAGTTCAGCATTACAGTCCTTCAAGTAGGCTGCACTGGGCCTTGTCACCACTCCACTCAGAGCCTCACCACCAGTCTGTGCCAGGCTTGCCTCTAGACCGTGCCAGGCCTCACCTCCAGTCTGCACCAAACTCAACTTTACACAGCAGCAAGGACTCAGCCCCACTCCAAGCACTGAGCTACGCCACAGCCACTGGTCCAGTGAATTGCCAAGTCCAGGGTCTGGGCCTACCAAAGCCAGGAGTCCTCAATCCAGGTACCGCCACCACTGTCGTCAACAACTCTCCAACAAGTCTCCAGCTTCCCGGCGACATCAGAAGATGAAGAAAAGAGAACAAAAAACACAGAAGAGGTGAGAGAAAGAGAGAGAGAGAAGCCTGGAGCTCAGGAGCCCTACCATGCCATTACTGCCATCTTGGATCTAATGGTCTCCACTCTTCCACTAGTTAGACCCTTATCCTAATATACTATAAAATGTATTTGGATTCTCCTTTATTTTCCTTGCCAGTGGTTTTCAATTATTCCTCTTTGCTTTCCTAATTTTTTTTAAGTAATTCCAAGGGATAGGATTTGCTGATTAATGATAGTCAGCATGGAAATCATGTTTCACTAACTTGATTGAGTTTTTTGAAGAGGTGTCAAAGAAGATTGATGAAAGTAGAGTGGTAGACATTGTGGGACTTCAGCAAGGCATTTGACAGGGTTTCACTTGGTAGACTGGTTAGTGAGGTTAGATCGCATCTGGGGAGAGCTAGCAAATTGGATACAAAATTGGCTTAAAATAGGAGCGATCTGGTGGTAGTAGAATGTTATTTTATGTACTGGAGGCCTGTGACCAATGGTGTGCCACAAGAATTGAAGCTGGGTCCACTGTATTTCATCACTCATATAAAGGATTTGGATCTGAATATAGGAAGTATGGTTAGTAAGTTTGCAGATGATATTAAAATTGGTGATGTAATGGAGGTTGAAGATGGTTATCTCAGAGAACACTAGGACCTTGATCAGATGGGCCAATGGACCGAGGAGCAGCCAATGGAGTTTAACTTAGATAAATGTGAGGTGTGGAATTTTGGAAAGGCAAACCAGGGCAGGATTTATACCATAAATGGTAGGATCCTGAGGAGTGTTGCCAAACAAAGAGACCTAGAAGAGCAGGTGTATAGCTCCTTGCAATTGGAGTTGCAGGTATACAGGTTGGTGAGAAAAGTATTTTCCATGCTTTTCTTCACAGGTCAGTACAATGAGTACAGGAGTTGAGATGTCATGTTGCAGCTGTACAGGATATTGGTGAGGCCACTTTTAGAGTACTGTGTACAGGTCTGATCTCCTTGCTATTGGAAAGGTGTTGTTAAACATGAAAAGGTTCAGAAAAGATTTACAAGGACTTTGAGCTATGGGGAGAGGCTGAATAGGCTGGGGCTGTTTTCACTTGAACATTTTAGACTGAAGGGTGACTTATAGAGATTTATAAAATCATGAGGGGCATGGATAAGGTGGATAGCTAGGTAGGGGAATCCAAAAGTAGAGAGTATCAGTTGAAGATGAAAGAGAAAATTTTGAAGAGGAGCTGAGGGATAACTTTTTCATTCAGAGGGCAGTTCTTGCATGGAATGTGCTGCTAGAGGAAATTATGGAGACCAGTACAATTATAACATTTAAAAGGTATCTGTATCTGTGCATGAATAGAAAGGATTTGGAGAGATATGGGCCAAAAATTGGCAATTGAGTCTCAATCAGCTTAGGATATCTGGTCGGTACAGACATGTTGGACCGAAGGGTCTGTTTCAGTACTGTATAAATCTATAACTGTAGAACTCCCTGCACTTGTTCAATTTTTCTTGGGCTTTTTGTGTTCCGAGTCATCAGAATCTACTATAAGCTTACCCAATCCTGTACGTTTCTCAATATTGAGTATTCTCTGGAATTTTGGGACTCACTTTTCCCCTCTATATCAACATGCCAGCCTTGAACATTTACTATTTCTGTTTTGAATGACTGTCATTGTTCTGATGTGGACTTTTCAAAAATAGCTGCTCCCACTCCACTTTTACAGCCCAGAGGACTTAACATTGAGTTCTTGAATTTCTCATAGCCTTCCCACCCATCCCCCAACTCACTTTCCAGCCCCTCCTCCTCATTTCCCTTCCTTCCATCAGCTGGACCAACCAGGCCGTACCCTTGACCTGTGTTCACCTATCAGTACCTCATTATTCTGCTACTCCACCCATCCCACTCACCCCTCGTTCTTTATCTACCTGCCCCCAAGTCTAGTCATGAAGAAGGGTTATACCAGAAACGTCGACTTCTCCACCTCCTGAGGCTGCTTGGCTTGCTGTGTTCCTCTAGCCTCCTGTTTGTCTACCCAATCCACTTGGGCTAGATCCTGTCTGATTGTATTAAAACCAGACTTTCCCCAATTTCCGCTCCATCTTTGTCCTTTCCCATTACTATTTAAATCTTACTGTTTCATGGTCACTGTCACTGTAATGCTGTCCCAGTGATATTTCTACCACTTACCTGACTTTGATCCCTAAAAGTAGTAATGCCCCATCTCTTGTAGGACTTTCCTGAGTTACTCCTGGATATGTTTTAAGAATCCCAACCCTCGAACCATTTACATTTTGTCTATCCCAATTAGTATTGGGGAAGTTAAAGTCTCCTATTGATATTACCCTATTATTATTTCACTTCTCAGAAAATTACCTTCTTCTCTGTCCTTCTATTTGTTCCTGACTGTTTGGGGATCTGTCCTACACTGTCAACAATGTGATTGCCCCCTTTTTGTCTTGAAGTTCCATTCATTTGGCATCAATTGAGGAGTCTTCCAAGTATCACTCCTTCTCACTGCAGTAATTGACTCTTTGATCAATATTACAACACCAGCTCCTCTTTTATACATTTTCTGAAAATTTTATTTCCCAGAATATTGAGCTGCCATTCCTGCCTTCCCTCACCTGTGATGACAATTATGCCATATCCCCGTTTGCTAATTAATAACAACCTAACCACAAATCAATGCCTCACTCGCAAGTCTCCTCACATTAGAATAAATGTTCTTGCCTATCCACCCTATCTATGCCCATCATAATTTTATACATCTCAATCATGTCAATCATGTCTCCTCTCAATCTCCTGTACTTTTAGGAAAAGTACTTTGAGAGTTATAAGGTAGCCCGGAAGGACCTGAAGAGAGAGCTAAGAGCAGCAAGGAGGGGACATGAAAGGTCCTTAGTTGGTAGGATTAGGGAAAACCCTAAGGCTTTCTATGGGTATGTTAGGAATAAAAGAATGACTAGGGAAGGAATAGGTCCAATCAAGGATAGTAATGGGAAGTTGCATGTGGAGGCTGAAGAGATTGGGGAGGCACTGAATGAATACTTTTCGTCAGTATTCACTCAGGAACAGGACATTGTTGTCGATATGAATACTGAGGCACGAATAAGTAGAATGGATGGCTTTGAGATATGTAGAGAAGAGGTGTTGGAAATTCTGGCAAGGGTGAAAATAGATAAGTCCCCTGGGCCTGATGGCATTTATCCTAGGATTCTCTGGGAAGCAAGGGAGGAGATTGCAGAGCCATTGGCCTTGATTTTTGTGTCCTCTTTGTCTACAGGAGTAGTGCCAGAGGACTGGAGGCTAGCAAACGTGGTTCCCTTGTTCAAGAAGGGGAGTAGGGATAATCCTAGTAACTATAGGCCAGTGAGTCTCACTTCTGTTGTGGGCAAAGTCTTAGAGAGAATTGTAAGGGATAGGATTTATGCACATCTGGATAAGAATGATGTGATCAAGGATAGTCAGCATGGTTTTGTGAAGGGCAGGTTGTGCCTCACAAACCTTATTGAATTCTTTGAGAAGGTGACTAAGCAGGTAGATGAGGGGAAAGCGGTAGATGTAGTATATATGGATTTTAGTAAGGCGTTTGATAAGGTCCCCCATGGTAGGCTACTGCAGAAAATACAGAGATATGGCATTGAGGGTGAGTTGAAGGTTTGGATTAGGAATTGGCTGGCTGGAAGAAGACAGAGGGTAGTAGTTGATGGCAAAGGTTCATCTTGGAGTGCCGTCACTAGCGGTGTTCCGCAAGGATCTGTTTTTGGACCATTGCTGTTTGTCATTTTTATAAATGACCTGGAGGAAGGGTTAGAAGGTTGGGTGAGCAAGTTTGCGGATGATACGAAAGTCGGAGGAGTTGTCGACAGTGAGGAAGGATGTGGCAGGTTACAGCGGGATATAGAGAAGCTGCAGAGCTGGGCAGAAAGGTGGCAAATGGAGTTCAATGTAGCTAAGTGTGAGGTGATTCACTTTGGTAAGAGTAACAAAAAGATGGGGTACTGGGCTAATGGTCGGATACTTGGTAGTGTGGATGAGCAGAGGGATCTTGGTGTCCATGTACACAGATCTCTGAAAGTTGCCACCCAGGTAAATAGTGCAGTGAAGAAGGCATATGGCGTACTGGCTTTTATTGGTAGAGGAATTGAGTTCCGGAGTCCTGAGGTCATGCTGCAGTTGTATAAGACTCTGGTGCGGCCGCATCTGGAATATTGTGTGCAGTTTTGGTCGCCATACTATAGGAAGGATGTGGAGGCACTGGAACGGGTGCAGAGGAAGTTTACCAGGATGTTGCCTGGTATGGTAGGAAGATCCTATGAGGAAAGGCTGAGGCACTTGGGGTTGTTTTCATTGGAGAAAAGAAGGTTTAGGGGTGACTTGATAGAGGTGTACAAGATGATTAGGGGGTTAGATAGGGTTGACAGTGAGAACCTTTTTCCACGTATGGAGTCAGCTATTACAAGGGGGCATAGCTTTAAATTAAGGGGGGGTAGATATAGGACTGATGTTAGGGGTAGGTTCTTCACTCAGCGAGTCGTAAGTTCATGGAATGCCCTGCCAGTAGCAGTAGTGGACTCTCCCTCTTTATGGGTATTTAAGTGGGCATTGGATAGGTATATGGAGGATAGTGGGTTAGTGTAGGTTAGGTGGGCTTTGATCGGCGCAACATCGAGGGCCGAAGGGCCTGTACTGCGCTGTATTCTTCTATGTTCTATGTTCTATGTTCTAAAACTAACTCTGTCTATCCATTCTCTCTTTGTAGCTAAAACTCTTCAGCCCAGACAACATGCTAGTAAATCTCCATTACAGTGCAATCACATCCCCCCTATTAAGTGCATTCCAAACTGGAAACAACACTCCAGCCTGACCAATATTTTATATGGTTCCAGCATAACCTCTCTGCTCCTAAACTCTATGCCTCAGCTAATAAAGGCAAGTATACCACATGCCTCCTCAACAACTTTATCCACCTGTCCTGATGCCTTCAGGGATATACACATCAAGGTCCCTCTGGTCCTTGGTGCTTCCCGGAGTCTAACCATTCATCAGGTATTGCCTTGTTTTGTTTATCCTGCCCAAGTTCACCACCTCACATTTATCCAGATGGAAGTCAGTTTGCCACTGATCAGCTCATGTGACCAATCTAGTATAGTGCTGGAAAAACACAGCAGGTCAGGCAGCATCCACGGAGCAGAAAAATTGATCGAAACATCGATTCTCCTGCTCCTTGGATGCTGCCTGACCTGCAGTGCTTTTCCAGCACTACACTCTCGACTCTGATTTCCAGCATCTGCAGTCCTCACTGTCTCTATCAATGCATTCTGAAAGCTAAGGCTATCTACCTCACTATTTATCACTTCACTAAGTTTTGTATTATCTGTGATGACATTCTTTTGTTGGATGTGGTGTCACTGGCAAGGAAAGCATATGTTCTGCAATCCTAATTGTCATTTGAGTGAATTGCAAGACCATTTCAGAGGTCTATTAAGCCTCAACTACACCCCTGATAGTTTTGTCTTCCAGATTTATTAATCAAATTTAAATTCCACCGCTACTGTGGTGGAATTTGAATATTTGTTCCCAGAACATTAGCCTAGGATTCTGAATTAGTAATCTATCTACATTCCTATTACCTCCATTCCTGAAAGACAGGAAGCTAGGGAAAAAAGGATGGGTAGCTCTTTTACAAAAGTTACCAGCGCAATAAAGAGAAATGAGCTCAGCTCGAAGACCAAGCAGAATTAGTTTGGGGAGAAACAAGAAATTAGAAAGGTAGAAAGTCACTTGTGGGTGTAGCTTATAGGTCCCTAACAGTAACTACTTTGAAGGAGGGACAAAACCAGGACAAAAATGGATGTTTGTGAGAATTATGTGGGTGACAGTAATCTCCACATGGGCTGGATGGAAAAGATTGGAAAAATATAACATGGACAGCAATTTTGTTAGAGTGTTTTTAAGACACTGTCTTACAGCATATTAAAGCTAAGTAGAGAGCAGGCTATTTTAGATCTGTTTTTCTTCAGCATCTAGAGTGAACTTTGTCTGCCACTTACCTGCCCACTCCACCAACTAACTTTTATCCTTTACAAGATCTAACTGGCCTCCTCAAATTTTGGACCATCTGCAAATTTTGAAATTGCAATCTGCAGACCAGACCTAGATGATAAATACATTGAAGAGAAAGAATGGGGAACTCCACTACACACCTTCTTCTTGCCTGAGAAATATCCACTGATCTTTATTTTCTATTTTCTGTCACCGAACCAATTTTGCATCTAATCTATCCCTTTTGTTCCATGCTCTGTAACTTTCCCCACAAGTCTCTTGTTTGGGACTGTGTCAAGTGCCTTTCGAAAATTCATGTACGCTACATCCATAGACACTTAATGCTACCTCTTCAAAATACTCCACCAAATTAGTCAAACACAATTTCACTTTTCAAAATCTCTTCCTCAAAAATCCACATTTTCCCATGCTAGCGTTGATTCTATCCGAAACAATTGTTTCTAGAAATGTCTGCAACACTGAAGTTAAACAGACTTGTCTGCAATTACTGGGTTTATTCTTACATCTTTTTTGACAAAGGGTGTAGCTTCTCCAATCCTCTGGCATCTTCCCAAGAAAGATTAAAAGATGATGGTTAGTTTCACTGTAATTTTCACTGTCACTTCCTTTAATATTCTTGCTGTCTCACTCAGTCCCCAATGCCTTATCAACTTTAAGTATTAATAGCCCATTCATCGTTTCCTCCTTATCAAATTTGAACACTTCTAGTTACAGAACGCACCATGGTCTGTGTAAAATCTACTGCCTTAATAAAGATAGCTGCAAAAATGTTCATTTAACACCTCAGCCATGCCCACACCTCATTGTTAAATCCCATTCTTGTCCTTAATCAGCTCTACCCCTTTTACTATTTATGAACCCGGAGAAGACTTTGGGATTTCCCTTTATGTTGGCCACCAATCTTCTTCATAATCCCTGTTCACTTTTCTAATATACTTTCTTGTATACCCTCTGAAATCTCTGTATTCTGTTTCATTTTCAATTGCATTTCTACCTGACACTTGCCAAAAGTGCACTTAATCAACCTTAGTTTAATTTCTATCTCCTTTTTCACACAGGGACATCTGGATTTGTTTGCTATCCCTTTCCCTTTTGAGGAAATTGTACCCAAAGAATGTCCACTTTGAAGGTAGCCCATTTTTCAGCTATCGTTTTTCACCTTAACCTCTTGCTCCAATCTCTCTGGTCTAGTTCTGTTCTTGGCCTGTTGAAGTTGGGTGACTCCCAGTTAATTATACTTACTGTGGATTGTATGTTCTTCTTTTCTATCAATGTATCTTTTAATACAGTGATCTGTGTCTTCTGAATGTCCCTCCACTGACAAATGATTACTTGGCCCACCTAATTTCCAAGAACAACAATAGTTATTATTATTAGATCTTATTGTCACGTGTACTTGAGTACAGGAGTACAATGAACGAGGCATACAAATCGCCATTCTATGACACCATCTTAGACAGGATTAAAAGCAGAAGCTGAAATAAAGAAAATAGCCAAAAGAAAAGGAAAAATCCAAATCACTCCCCAACCGTCACCATGAGACCTTGTCACTAGCAAAACAAAGTCCATCCCTCAATCTGTGAACACTCAGGTGCCTGAGTCCCCACACACCACCATAGCCAAAATGCTATTGCTTCCACCATCGGGCCTCAGGCCCAGCCATGTCATGGAGATGTACCATTGCTGCTGGAACACTGTCGCACTCTTCGGCACCATCTTACCTCCACCGACCACACCACTACCATGAGTCTGCACTGGGCCGATTTTGGCAATGCAGCTGCTGCTGAAGCTGCCAAGTCCCAAACTGGGCCCAAATGCAATGCTGGACCCACCACGTCATAGCAGACGGTGCCTCGTTCTGGCTTATGTTGCTGCAGCCACTGCCTCCAAGAGTGAATGGCCCTCGCAGCTGCTGATACTGGGGAAGGATTCGCTCCCACCACTGCCACAACCCAGCAAAGGGGAACCTGGCCGCTGCAAAGGGAAAAAAAGAAAGAACAAACAGCAAAAACAAAATAAATAAAAAAGAAAGGAAGATGGAAATGGATGAGACTGGGCTTAGAACCCAGCCCTGAATACTGCTATTTTGCTCTCAGACCTTCCTAATTGGACAGGACCAATACTGCTGTCAGACATTTTCCTGACCGCATTCCAGAAGGTTTGCCCTTCTCTACCCACTGCCTCAGTCTACATTTGGGTAGTTAAAATCCCCAATTATAATCACTCTATAATGTTGGCACTTCTCTGTAACTTCCTTGCAAATTTGCTCCTCTACATTATTCCCACTTGTTGGTCTGTAGACTACATCAAGCAAGTACATCAAGTACTTGTTTTTATACAATTAGCTCCAGCGAGGTTGATCCTCTCCTTCAACTCTTATTCCAGCGCTGTGATACTCTCCTTAACCAGCCCTCCCACCTCTCTTCCTTTCCTTCCTTTAATAGCCTTTCTGCAAACCTTGTAGTCAGGAATATTTGACAACCAACCCTGCCCTTTCTTGAGTCAAGCCTCACTTATATTCACAGCATCATATTTCCTTATGGCAATTTGTATCTGTATTTAAATTCCCCATTTTATTTACAGTGCACCAAGCTTTCACAGATGTGCACAATAACTCAGATTTTGCCTTCATTACTTTATCCCTTACTCTAACTTCACTTACTGACTTTCCCTTCTCATACTAGTGCTGTCTGTCTCTGCAGATGGGCACCATGATATTCTTTTTGGATATTGTCTCTTGGTACCCATACCCTTGCTTAATTCAATTAAAGCCCTTCCTCTAGGAAAAACCCTCTGCAAGGAAATTGGTATGATCTATGTTCAGTTTCTGGTTTTTACAGGTGCCATCTTCCCTTGACTCAGTCCCAGAAATGTAAAACCCTCCTTCCTACATCATTTTTACCAGCCAGCTATTCATTTGCCTTACATTTTGATTTCTGTACTCAGTTGTACATGGAGTCTGGGAGAAGCCAGAGATTACTAAATTGAAGGTCCTGTTTGCTGCTTTTCTACCGAGCTCCCCTGGTTTTGATTGCAAGACCATGTCTCCCTTCCTTTTCTAGTCATTGGTATCGATGTGCATCAGGGCTTCTCACTGTTTACTCTCCTCCAGAAGAATGCCTTGCAACTGTTACATAACATCCTCAACCAGGACACCTGGGATGGGTGGGGGTGGGGGGGGGCAATATACCATCCTGCAATCACATTTATAGCTGCAGAAATGCCTAACGCCAATCTCCGTCAATGACTTCTCGATCACTGTTGCTTCCCCTTTTGTCTTCCTCCCTCATGTACAGCTTAGCCAATTGTGGTGTCTGAAACTTGACTCTGACTGTATGCTCTTAAGGAACCAGGGCCTCTGCCTTCTTCCAAAATGGACACTGATTTGTGAACATGACCCCAGGGAACTCCTGGACCACATTCCTGTTTCTGAAGTCAGAAGAGAATCACTGAGTTCCTTTCTGACCTCAGAGCCATAAGCTTTATTGTGTGCATTTCTCCAAATACGTAATCCACGTAACTCTGAATCTGATGGATGTGCCACAAGTGACTCCACCCACCACTTGAGCTCTGACAGCTGGAGCTCAAATTTCTGCAGCTGGCAGCACTCCTAGTACAGTATATGGGGTCATGTAGAACCCTGGTAAGGGTCCATATCTTCCCACAGACCACATATTCCACTCGATCAAGCTGAACTGTTATACCTTAAAAGTACTTCCCTTATATGAACATTATTTTGGATTACTTACATTACTCTACTATTATTCCCAGTGTTTCTTAATTAAATCCAAGTAAAGCTACTTCTTTAAAAATAATACACTTCCCGAACTGACAGGAATTTAAAAGTAGTCACTAATAGCAGTTTCTTATCAACTAATGACCTTACAGATTTTCTTTGATTTGCTGTGGTTTTTTCCACTCCCCTTTCAAACTCTGTACAGGCTAGTTCTCAGCAGCGAATTGGGATGAAAAGATTAGTAAGGAGGTGCAGTGAATGATTCTGAAGGCAATTGGAAATTTAAAACTTATTACAAGGAGAAATTTGCTGCAGCTGTATAGGGTATTGAAGAGCCTACATCTCGAGTATTCTGTACAGTTTTGGTCTCCTTATTTACAAAAGAATACTGCTGCAATGTATGTCATTCAGAAAAGGCTCACTCAACGGGTAACTAGGGTGAAGAGGTTATGAGTTGGGCCTGTATTCATGGCAGTTGAGAAGAATGAGAAGTGATTTTATTTGAACTTGACAGAGTGGATGATGAAAGGATGCTTTCTCTCTTGGGAGAGGCTAAAGCCAGGCGACACAGTTTTAAAATAAAGGATCGTCTATTTAAGATGAGAATGAATAGATGTATTTTCTTTCAGAGGGTAGTGATTCTGTTGAAATCTCTTTGCCAGATAGTGATGGAGGTACTATTGAATAATGTTATGGAAGAGATAGGTAGATTGTTGACTAAGAAAAGAGGAGAGAAGTGGCCTGCTCCAGCTTCCAATTTGTGTGTTTTTATTTCTGTGCTACAGTAGGAGTTCTTTGAAATTCTGTGGAATAAAAAAACCAGTGTATCATACAGTGATAACTTTTGAATCTGCACATTCAGATTTTCTCTGGTCATACATTCCTGCCTTAATGTATATAACTAAATATCATTCAATTCATATAGTTATACCATATTTCCAATGCTTTTGGAATAAAGTTCCCTGCTGTGACTCTGGGAAAGTATTTTGTAATAAGTGATGTGTCTAACACTGATTTTAGAATATTTGTCAAAGATGGTTGGGATAGTTAAGTCTGCCATTTGAAGAATCTATCATCTATCTTAGTTTTTCTGGGCAACAGATAATGAAAGGCTTATTCAGAAGGGTGACAATAAGTACACTGTAAGATCTGAGAATTGTTGGAAACTTTTACCTATATACAGTACTGCTCGGTCACATTGCCTTGTGCATTTGAATTTATTTTGGTTCATTGATTACATTGTTTCCTTGTGGCTTGAGGTAGTTTGAAGAAAAATGTCTTAGATTCAGTAAATTTGGCAGTCTGCATAGTGAAGATTGACCCTGCATTTTTACATTCTATATTGAAAATAAATTCTTTATCTGTTGCCCTTTAATCAGGAGTCATCTCAAACATCCCTGAATTGATGTTGGTTAAATATTCTGGCCTGCTGTCATTTGGGCACAAACAAGGGTTGAGATAAAAACAGACTCACTATTCATTTATTATTATTGCAATGATTAATATTATTAATTATGAATTAATAAAACAGACAAAAGGTTGTTCCAACTAAAGGTTTGTTAGAGTAAAATGCTCTTTTGTTTCTAATCTCTTAGCTTTTGTTTTCCCTCTGCAATTCAAGTGGAGTTAAAATTTAAGTATACCACAGAAGGTAAGCTATAATGGTAAATGTCTGCTTTTTTTTAAATAGGTAATTCTTTCTGGTGCCTACTTGATGTTGTGCCAATTAAAAATGAGAAAGGAGACGTAGTTCTTTTTTTGGCATCCTTCAAAGACATCACTGTTACCAAAGTGAAGATTGCCCAGGAGGATAAAAAGGAAGGTCAGTGTTTCATCTTGAAACGTTGCTTATTTAAATGAGGCAGCGAGATGTGCTTTTTTTTACTGCCAGATTCCAAGTAAAATGCAGTAATTAATAAGTTTGCAAAAAAACAAAATTCACAGTGAATAATCTGGTATTGCTGTTTTGTTTATTTTCAGATATAGCTATTCAAAGCATATGTTCCTTTATAAGTTATGTTCAACCTTAGTTAACTGTCTTCAAAATTTTTGCTGTTAAGTCCAGGTATCATAAACATTTAGTTTCCCAATTTAACCCAACATGCAGTTTCCTATTATTTTCTGAATTTAATTTTATTCAGCATTTGCAGCTTAAGGTTTTCAATTAACTTTTTGCTCATTCACAAAACTTAGCTTAAAACATGCCTGCCATCTCTTTTTATTGTCATCTTCATCAAATAAACATATTCCATGACTATTACTATATTACTAAATTGAGAATTCAAATACTTTCCAGAAACAAATTTACAAATGTATCATAGACTAAACAGCCTGAAAACAGCCCGCTCAGTTGAATAAAAACTGAACGAACAGTGGATGCTGTAAATCAGAAAGAAAAACAGAAATTGTTGGAAAAGCTCAGTAGGTCTGGTAGCACCTGTGAAGAGAAATTGGAGTTAATTGAGCCCATTCATCACTGATCCTCCAAACAGCATCCCACCCATCCCTGTAACTCTCTATTTCCCATGGCTAATCCACCTAACCTGCACATCCCTAGACCCAATGGGCAATTCAGCATGGCCAATCCATCTAATCTGCACATCTTTGGACTGTGGGAGAAAACTGGAGCACTTGGAGGAAAACCACAGAGACACAGACAGAATGTGCAAACCCTACACAAATAATCAACTCAGGGAATATTGAACTTACCGTGAAGCAGCAGTGCTAATCACTGAGCCACTGTGCCACCCTAGTCTGTGATTCAATCAAATCTATTCTCAATTCTCTTCATCCAATGCTATTGCCTATTTCTTTTTCTGCCTTGTATTTTTCCCAACTACCACTTAATTGCATCTATACTATTTATCTCAACAACTCCTTGCTCTAACAAACTTCACATGCTAACAGAAAACTAGAAGAATACATTTCTTCTGAATTCTTTATCTAATTTATTATTATCTTCGTGAAGGAACTGTCATGTACCAGGCCAGACACCCCAAAACATTTTAAGAAGGTAGCCTGGAAGCTAAATTTGCAAGTTGCTTTAAACAAGTGTAAAGTGGCTATTCCAGGAGAAAGGGCCACTGGTCCACTCAGTTTAAAACAAAACAGAATTTATTTGCAAGATTACCGAATGAAACACAAACAAAAGAGAACAGAATACAGAATAACTTATCCTATCCGAAAACCAACAGATTATCCCAATTTAATGATGCTGTTCCAAATACTTGCAACAATCCCCATAAACACCACTTGACACAAAAAGTAAGATCAAACACAGGGTCTTCTAGGAGAGATGTCAGACTGAGAGTACCAGTCTGGACGTGTTCCTTTGGATCCAGCAGCTTTAGAACACTAGTGTGCTAAAAACCAAACCAAACCAGAGAGAAGCTGAGCTGGGAGAATTGGCCACTCCCCTTTCATTGTACAAGTGTTTTTCTTAAAACTTAAAAGCCTTTTGTCTGAGGCAGTATCTGTTAGTTATAATCAAATTGGCCTGAAAACCTTTCAATTTAGACTTTTTGGAGTCTGTGTCTTTAGCGACCTCTCTGACAAAAAGCAACCAAGGACAACAAAACTTGTTAAAAGAGCAGCATCATCATAGCTTGCCCCTTAAAAAATTGAACCATCAATATCCAAACATGGGTTCATTTTAAAACCCCTTAAACTTAAACTGTTCTTACTCTACAACACACACATACATTAAATTGGGCATATGCCCGAAACATCAATTCTCCTGCTCCTTTGATGCTGCCTGACCTGCTGCACTTCTCCAGCAACACATTTTTCAGCTCTGATCTCTAGCATCTGCAGTCATCACTTTCTCCTATATACATTACATTGACAATAATCATGCAAACATGCATTACTACATTATGTTTCAGTCTGTTGTACGCCTCTCACCGAACGCCTCCATTTCTCATTCAAGTCTCAACAATGCATCGGCAATCACTTTTTCTCATCCTGCCGCATGCACAATGTTCAAATTGAATGGCTGTAACAACAAGCTCCATCTAAACAGTCTGGCATTTTTGTCCTTAAATTTCTCCACAAACTTCAATGGGTTATGATCAGTGTATGTGATTGCCTCAGCTACGTTACTGATAACATAAACATTGAAATGTTGTAATGCCAACACCAAGCTCAAAGTCTCCTTCTCAACTGTCAAATATTTCTGCTGATGAATGTTCAACTTCCTGGAGAAATATTCGATAGGTGTTTTGATCTTCTCGTTATCTTCCAGCAAGAGCAGAGCACCGGCACCCACATCACTCACAATGATAGCCTCCTTGAATGGCTTGGAGTAATTAGTTGTGGCTAATACCGGGACAGTGGTTAACACAGCTTTCAGGCTGTCAAATGCCTTTGACAGCCTGTTTTCCAACTTCTTGCCTTTCTTTAGCAATTGAGTGAGTGGAGCAGCCATGCTGGTAAAATTTGGTACGAATTTTTGATAAAATCCACTCAATCTCAGGAACTGTAGTACTGCTCTTTTTGTCAGTGGTATGGGAAACTCCCCGATTACCTTTGTTTTTGCATCCTGTGGCGCCATTTGTCCGTATCCAAAAACGTGGCCCAGGAAAGTGACTTGGGCTTTGTCAAAATAACTCTTAGCCAAGTTTCTCACCAAGCCTGCCTTCCAAAACTGATTGAACAAGTCTAATAAATGTTGGAAATGTTTCTTCCATATGTGACTAAAAATCATCAGGTCATCTCTATATCTGACACAGTTGGGTAATCCAGTAATGACTTTATTGGTTAGTCTCTGATATGTGCTGGTGCATTTTTCACACCAAATGGCATGACTTTAAACTGATACTGTCCATTTGGCTCAACAAAAGCCGAAATTGCCTGCACTCTTTCTGACAAAAATACCTGCCAGTATCCTCTGAGCAATTCCAACTTAGAAATGTAAGTTGCCTGTCCCACATTCTCAACACCATCTTCCAAACACAGAACTGGATATACATCATTCTTTGTAATGACATTGCCTTTGCAATAGTCCACACATAACTGTTGGTGCCATCTGGTTTTGGTACCATTACTATGGATGAGCTTCAGTCACTGTAATTCACTTCGATTATGTCGTCTTGGAGCATGCGCTCTATCTCCTTCTGAACCTGAGCCAGCTTTAGAGAGTTATGCCTATAAGGATGTTACTTAATCAGAACAGCATCTGCTATATCTACGGTGAAGTTGATGCTGCTCCTCGGATGCTGCCTGAACTGCTGTTCTCTTCCAGCACCACTAATCCAAAATCTCCTATATCTACATCATGCATAATTAGGTTAGTACTTCCCAGTTTATTTCCTTATATCTCCCCAGGTCATAGTAATAGCTCTTTCAGGTCACTTTGATTTTCCTCTGGAAAGTAACTCAATAGTATATCTCAATTTTTGACAATTTCCTCATTGTCCAATTTAATTTGAGGAATGTCCAATTCAGAATCAGCTAAACTTGGTTCTTCTCTCTGTGTTGTAACCAATAACACATCCTCCTCTTGCTTTCCTTCCCTGTCAAAGTACCTTTTGAGCACATTCACATGACACACTGAGATTTCTTTCTCTGGAGTCCTTTCCAAATAATTCACCTCACTCAATTTCCATTCAACTTGATAAGATCCACTAAACCTTGCTTTTAAAGGTTCACCTACCACTGGAAGTAACATTAACACCTTACCTAACCGATAACAAAATTGTAAGCTTTAGATTTCTTGTCTGCTTCCTGTTTCACTGTATGCTGTGATACTTGCCAATGCTGTCTAGCCAACTCCCCAGCTCTATTTAGCCATTCCTGAAATTTAGTTCAAATATGTGGAGTCTGAGTTCTGACTTACTAATTTCTCCTTAATCAATTTTAGTGGTCCTCTCATTTCATGCCCCAAATAGATTGAATTTGGTCGATTCATTTGATGCATCTCTGACTACAAAAAAGCACCAACAAAATTTCCTTATCCCAATCATCTGGATAGTCCTGACTATAAGCCCTTAACATGGTCTTTAATGTCTGATACCAACTTTGTAGTGCACCCTGCGTTTCCAGATGGTCCACAATTGAATTGTTTTATGACTAAGCTATCCATAACTTCCTTGAATAATCTGGATGTAAAGTTTGATCTTTGATCTGATTTATCTCTGCGGGTACTCCATATTTAGTGAAAATTTTGAGTAATTCCTCTACAATCCTTTTAGCTGTGATATAGCATAATGGGAAGGCCTCTGGAAATCTAGTGGACACATCCATTATTGTTAACAAATACTGATTCTCACTTTTTATTTTAGGTAGGGGTCCTATGCAATCAATTAAGACTCTTGTAAAAGTTTCCTCAAATGCAGGAATAGATATTAAATTGCCTGTTGATTTCCAATGACCTGACATGTATGACAGATCTGGCAAACTTCAACTATATCCTTGTGCATTCCAGGCCAATAAAAATGTTTTTGTATTTTCTCTTGAGTTTTTCCCACTCCTAAATGACCCCCAAGTGGTATCTCATGCACTACCTGCCTTCAAAAAATTATTTACTGGATTAGTGGTGCTGGAAGAGCACAGCAGTTCAGGCAGCATCCAACGAGCAGCGAAATCGATGTTTCGGGCAAAAGCCCTTCATCAGGTTTCCTGATGAAGGGCTTTTGCCCGAAACGTCGATTTCGCTGCTCGTTGGATGCTGCCTGAACTGCTGTGCTCTTCCAGCACCACTGATCCAGTATTTGGTTTTCAGCATCTGCAGTTATTGTTTTTACCTTCAAAAAATCATTGGCAACACGAGTTTGATTAGATTACCTACAGTATGAAAACAGGCCCTTCAGCCCAACAAGTCCATACCGACCCTCTGAAGAATAACCCTCCCAGACCCATTCCCCATATGTACCCCTGAATAATGCACCTAACACTATGGGTAATTTAGCATGGCCAATTCATCTAACCTGCATGTCTTTGGATTGTGGGAGGAAACCAGAGCACCCGGAGGAAGCCCACGCAGACACAGGGAGAATGTGCAAACACCACACAGACAGTTACCCGAGGCTGGAATCAAACCCGGGCCCCTGGTGCTGTGAGGCAGCAGTGCGAACCATAGAACATAGAACATAGAAGAATACAGCTCAGTACAGGCCCTTTGGCCCTCGATGTTGCGCCGATCCAAGCCCACCTAACCTACACTAGCCCACTATCCTCCATATGCCTATCCAATGCCCGTTTAAATGCCCATAAAGAGGGAGAGTCCACCACTGCTACTGGCAGGGCATTCCATGAACTCACGACTCGCTGAGTAAAGAATCTACCCCTAACATCTGTCCTATACCTACCACCCCTTAATTTAAAGCTATGCCCCCTCGTAATAGCTGACTTCATATGTGGAAAAAGGTTCTCATGGTCAACCCTATCTAAACCCTTAATCATCTTGTACACCTCTATCAAGTCACCCCTAAACCTTCTTTTCTCCAATGAAAACAGCCCCAAGTGCCTCAGCCTTTCCTCATACGATCTTCCTACCATACCAGGCAACATCCTGGTAAACCTCCTCTGCACCTGTTCCAGTGTCTCCACATCCTTCCTATAGTATGGCGACCAAAACTGCACACAATACTCCAGATGCGGCCGCACCAGACTCTTATACAACTGCAACATGACCTCAGGACTCCGGAACTCAATTCCTCTACCAATAAAAGCCAGTATGCCATATGCCTTCTTCACCGCACTATTTACCTGGGTGGCAACTTTCAGAGATCTGTGTACATGGACACCAAGATCCCTCTGCTCATCCACACTACCAAGTATCCGACCATAGGACACACCAGATGGCCTCCTTCTTTAGAGACCGCAATTTCCCTTCCCACGTGGTTAAAGATGCCCTCCAACGCATCTCGTCCACATCCCGCACCTCCGCCCTCAGACCCCACCCCTCCAACCGTAACAAGGACAGAACGCCCCTGGTGCTCACCTTCCACTCTACCAACCTTCGCATAAACCAAATCATCCGCCGACATTTCCGCCACCTCCAAACAGACCCCACCACCAGGGATATATTTCCCTCCCCACCCCTTTCCGCCTTCCGCAAAGACCGTTCCCTCCGTGACTACCTGGTCACGTCCACACCCCCCTACAACCCACACTCCCATCCTGGCACTTTCCCCTGCCACCGCAGGAACTGTAAAACCTGTGCCCACACCTCCTCCCTCACCTCTATCCAAGGCCCTAAAGGAGCCTTCCACATCCATCAAAGTTTTACTTGCACATCCACTAATATCATTTATTGTATCCGTTGCTCCCGATGCGGTCTCCTCTCCATTGGGGAGACTGGGCGCCTCCTAGCAGAGCGCTTTAGGGAACATCTCCGGGACACCATACCAATCAACCACACCGCCCTGTGGCCCAACATTTCAACTCCCCCTCCCACTCTGCCGAGGACATGGAGGTCCTGGGCCTCCTTCACCGCCGCTCCCTCACCACCAGACGCCTGGAGGAAGAACGCCTCATCTTCCGCCTCGGAACACTTCAACCCCAGGGCATCAATGTCGACTTCAACAGTTTCCTCATTTCCCCTTCCCCCACCTCACCCTAGTTCTAAACTTCCAGCTCAGTAACTGTCCCCATAACTTGTCCGGACTTGTCCTACCTGCCTATCTTCTTTTCCACCTATCCACTCCACCCTCTCCTCCTTGACCTATCACCTTCATCCCCTCCCCCACTTACCCATTGTACCCTATGCTACTTTCTCCCCACCCCCACCCTCCTCTAGCTCATCTCTCCACGCTTCAGGCTCACTGCCTTTATTCCTGATGAAGGGCTTTTGCCCGAAACGTCGATTTCGAAGCTAATTGGATGCTGCCTGAACTGCTGTGCTCTTCCAGCACCACTAATCCAGTATTTGATTTTCAGCATCTGCAGTCATTGTTTTTACCTACATCCTTCCTCACTGTCAACAACTCCACCAACTTTCGTATCATCCGCAAACTTGCTCACCCAACCTTCTAGTCCCTCCTCCAGGTCATTTATAAAAATGACAAACAGCAATGGTCCAAAAACAGATCCTTGCGGAACACCGCTAGTAACTGCACTCCAGGATGAACCTTTACCATCAACTACTATCCTCTGTCTTCTTCCAGCCAGCCAATTCCTAATCCAAACCTCCAATTCACCCTCAATGCCATACCTCCGTATTTTTTTGCAGTAGCCTACCATGGGGAACCTTATCAAACGCCTTACTAACATCTACCGCTTTACCCTCGTCTACCTCCTTAGTCACCTTCTCGAAGAATTCAATTAGGTTTGTGAGGCACGACCTGCCCTTCACAAAACCATGCTGACTATCCTTGATCACATTATTCCTATCCAGATGTTCATAAATCCTATCCCTTGCAATTCTCTCTAAGACTTTGCCCACAACAGAAGTGAGACTCACTGGCCTATAGTTGCTAGGGTTATCCCTACTCCCCTTCTTGAACAAGGGAACCACATTTGCTATCCTCCAGTCATCTGGCACTATTCCTGTAGACAACGAGGACATAAAAATCAAGGCCAATGGCTCTGCAATCTCCTCCCTTGCTTCCCAGAGAATCCTAGGATAAATGCCATCAGGCCCAGGGGACTTGTCTATTTTCACCCTTTCCAAAATTTCCGACACCTCTTCCCTACATACCTCAAAGCCGTCCATTCTAATTAATTGTGACTCAGTAGTCACATCTGCAACAATGTCCTGTTCCTGAGTGAATACTGACGAAAAGTATTCATTCAGTGTCTCCCCAATCTCTTCAGCCTCCACACGTAACTTCCCACTACTATCCTTGACTGGACCTATTCCTACCCTAGTCATTCTTTTCTTCCTGACATACCTATAGAAAGCCTTAGGGTTTTCCCTAATCCTACCAACTAAGGACTTTTCATGTCCCCTTCTTGCTGCTCTTAGCTCTCTCTTCAGATCCTTCCTGGCTACCTTATAACTCTCAATTGCCCCAATTGAAACTTCACGCCTCATCTTTACATAGGCCACCCTCTTCCATTTAACAAGGGATTCCAATTCCTTATTAAACCACGGCTCCCTCACACGACCCTTTCCTCCCTGCCTGACAGGTACATACTTATCAAGGACACTCAATAGTTGCTCCTTGAACAAGCTCCACATATCAATTGCGCCCTTGCCTTGAAGCCTACTTTTCCAAGCCACGCATCCTAAGTCATGCCTCACCGCATCATAATTTCCTTGCCTCCAGCTATAACTCTTGCCTTGCAATGCATACTTATCCCTCTCCATCACTAGAGTAAAAGTCACCGAATTGTGGTCACTGTCCCCAAAGTGCTCACCTACCTCCAAATCTAACTCCTGGCCTGGTTCGTTACCCAGAACCAAATCTAGTATGGCCTCACCTCTTGTTGGCCTGTCTACATATTGTGTCAGGAAACCCTCCTGCATACATTGGACAAACACCGACCCATCTAACGAACTTGAGCTATAGCTTTCCCAGTCAATATCAGGAAAGTTAAAGTCCCCCATAACAACTACCCTATTACTTTCACTCTTATCCTGAATCATCCTCGCAATCCTTTCTTCTACGTCTCTTGAATTTTAGGAGGCCTCTAGAAAACTCCTAACAGGGTGACCTCACCTTTCCTATTCCTAATCTCAGCCCAAACTACCTCAGATGGCGAGTCTTCATCCATCGTCCTTTCCACCGCTGTAATACTATCTTTGACGAGCAATGCCACACCTCCCCCTCTTTTACCCCCACCTTTGACCCTACTAAAACATTTAAACCCTGGAACCTGCAACAGCCAATCCTGTCCCTGTTCTACCCATGTCTCTGTAATAGCCACAACCACTGAGCCACCGTGTTGAGTTGATGAACTTCTGCCCATTTCTCATCAGTCTGAATATGTGATGATCTCCATTTCCTCATTAGGACATCATTTAAAAAATAATAACGTTCACGGATACATTTGGATACTTATTCAGTATTTGTCTTTTGATACAATTGCTTTAAATTTTCATCTTTCTACTATAACTCAGTTCATCTATCGGAGCTAAAAATGTCTGCTTTGACATCTATCTGCTCCTGGCTTGTCTCAACCATCTGATCAAACAGGGTCTCTGCTAATTCCACTTCAACTTTCTTATCTGTACTTTTTGATCGCCCAATCTCAACTGGTAACTTTGTAACCTCGCTACCACACAGTCAGGAAAAATCCCAATAAATGTATCCTGCAATAGTTCAGTTGCCTGAGTTTTCATGGGTGTTCAATCACAGTAGGCAGCACTCCTACTGGTGGATCAGCTACATCATTAACAAAGATAAATTGTATTCCTGGAGCTGAGTTTTTGTGCAGTACTCCTACCATGACTTCTCCATTCTTCATTCTAACCTCACTCTAACCTCACTCTGTAACCTCACTCATGGAATGCCCTGCCAGTAGCAGTGGTGGACTCTCCCTCTTTATGGTCATTTAAGCGGGCATTGGACAAGCATATGAAGGTTATTGGGCTAGTGTAGGTTAGGTAGGCTTCGGTCGGCGCAACATTGAGGGCCGAAGGGCCTGTACTGCGCTGTATTTTTCTATGTTCTATGTTCTATGTTCTATGTTCTATGTTCTATGTATTATTGAGCAGTTCTTGTCTCACCATGAATTCCCATTACTAGCATATTTTCTGGCAATAGTCCTTCCGAGGTACTTATCTGCTTATCTTTCAACATCACAGACTGAGAGAATCATGTGTCTCTAAATATTGTAACCTGCTGCTCCTGGCCAATGTGAATAAACTTTACCTTTGCAGGTATACTGCTTAAGGAGATCTGGCACTTCCTCCTTAGCCAAACTCTGACCAGCTTGTACATTCTAGTGCAGCTTTCTGGCCTTTACTGTGCTTTCCAAACTCACCGACTTATCCAGTTTTCCTACACTTGGCTTCCCAGTGCTTCACCAGCCCACCAACACTTTGATTTCATGTGGCCTACTTTGTTGTGGTGAAAATACCGGAGCTTTTTAACTTCTCTGTCCCCTTAAAGGGTTTCCTTTCTACCCTGTTGTAAGTTATCCGTATGATCTTCACTGGGATCTACCTTTCCTTTTCATGTGATGATTTCTCTTTTCCCAATTTCTATCCCTCACGGATTAAAATTGATTTTGGTAGCTAAACTTTGATCTATGGAATAATTCATAATCATCAGCCATTTCAGCTGCTAATTTTGCCGTTTTAACTCTCTACTCTTCCACATGAGTTTGCATTACTTCAGGAAGTGAATTTCTGAACTCCTGTCTAAGTGCCAATTTCTGAAGTTCAAACTCCCTCTCTTTCTTCCTTACCTCTCTCCTTTTCCTCTCTCTCATTCTCTTTTTCTTTCCCTCTTTCCTCTGCTTTTCATCATAATTCCTTGTCTTTTGCCTCTAACTCAAGCGGCTTCATTTTCAATTGACTTTGAGCCATCTCTAAAGATTCTGATGGTGTTTCCATTAAATTTAAATGCTGAGCTTTTATTGTAATTATCTCTCCTCACAGAAGAAGGCAGATGCAGCTCCAGCTTGTCTCCTAATTCCTGCAGTTTGGCCTTACTCACCTTCAGTAAAACCCCCAAAGTCACCTCTTCCACCTTCAGAAAATTCTTGGTGACTGGAAGAGCCATTACTAACCCAAGTACTGTTTAACACAACCATAATCAACATCCGGAATGAAAGACACTAACACTTACCTCTCGCTGTGTTTGAGTCCAGCAACCCTAATCCCAAATCGGAACTATAGAACAAATCCCACAAAGAGCCCCCAGTCTGTAATGGACCAGGCCTGACCCCTCAAAACATTTCAAGAAGGCAGCCTAGACCCTAAACTTGCAAGTTGTTTTAAGCAGGTAAACAATGGTTATTCTAGGAGAGATGCAGCTGATCAAACCACTCACTCAGTTCGAAACAAAACAGAATTTATTTGCGAGATTACAGAGTGAAACACAAACAAAAGAGAACAGAATACAGAATAACTTATCCTATCCGAAAACCCAACAGATTATCCCGAATTAATGATGCTGTTCCAAATACTAGCAACAATTCCCATAAACACCCCTTGACACAAGAAGATCAAACACAGGGTCTTCTAGGAGAGACGTCAGACTGAGAGTACCAGTCGAGACCTGTTCCTTTGGATCCAGCAGCTTTAGAACACTAGTGTGCTAAAAACCAAACCAAACCAGAGAAAAGCTGAGCTGGGAGAATTGGCAACTCCGCTTTCATTGTACAAATATTTTTTTGGAACTTAAAAACCTTTTGTCTGAGGCAGTATCTGTGAGCTATAAACAAATTGGCCCTAAAGCCCTTCAAACTTAGACTTTTTGGAGTCTGTGTCTTTTACAACCTTTCTGGAAAAAGAAACCAAGGACAACATAACTTTGTTAAAGGAGCAGTATTGTCACAGAACCGGTTACAATATTATCTGCCATGGGTTCAATTGTTATTCATGCTTCAATTAAGGAATGAGTTTGATAACACTGTCATATTTGATGTACTTATTGGATCAACTTCTGCAAAATGTTCCTTGAAACACCCAATTTTTGATGGGTGTGGGGATGCAACTGGGCCAGCTGACCCAGGAAGCACAGCAAATGCAGTCTTAAAGGTGGGATGGTGTGCAAACACTCAAGCAGTTTGTAAAACTGGAATAACTATTCCTGTTTTCTTATAAGTTAGACTCTTTAGTTCTCAAATCTTACACTCTTCAACCTCCCCACCTTCCATTGCCCCTCACCCTCCATGACAATTGATGTACCCCTAATCATCACTTAATGTCCTTTATTCTCTTCCATGAGTTGGTCTCAGTGACCATATAGAGATGGATAAAAATAAACTTCATACAAGCTAACCCATGTTTATTCTTGTGGACTTCACAATGAAAAGAAAACTTACATTCATAAAATCATTCAAAGCTTTTAACTCTCTTCAAGTGTTTGATTACTTATAAAGCAAACTTTTATTCAAACCCCACACAAAGGAAGATTAGTCTTTAAGCTGTCTCTTTAAGATGTCAGTCAAACTGAGATTGAATGTAGACTTTGATGTAGAATTTGAAACTCAGCCAAACATACATGCATAATAATATCCTTGGGAAATGTCAGTAAGATGCTCAACTGAAACTGCATGAACAGATGTCAGTTTTGTTTTTTAATCTATGTCTGTCAATCCAAGTTTTTTTTTAACTCTCACAGACAGCTGTAGCCTGGGCTTTATGAAATTTGACGAGTGTGGCATTTAAAAAAAACTACAATCATGACAGTTATCTAGAGCATACTGCTTTAAAAATGTTTGCATCTACTCCCTACTGAGGGCATTGTTGCTAAGTATGCAAATAACACAAAGATAGGTGGATGGACAGGTTGTGTGAAGGAGATGTGGAGGCTGCAGAAGGACTTGGACAGGCCAGGAGACTGGTCAAAGAAGTGGCAGATGGAATGCAATGCGGGCAAGTGTGAGTTTATGTACATTGGTCGAAAGAAGAGAGGTGTAGCCTATTTTCTAAATGGAGAAAGACTGCGGAAATCTGAATCGCAAAGGGATTTAGAAATCTTAGTTCAGGATTTTCTTAAGATTTACAAGCATGTTCACTTGGCAGTTAGGAAGACAAATGAAATTAGTAGATTGAAAAGAATGATCCTGGGGAGAACGAGCTTGTCATAAGAGAACCAGTTGAGGACTCTAGGACTGTACTTGCTGAAGTTCAGAGTGAAGTTCTTATGAAAACTTACAGAATACTAAGAGGCCTGAAGAGAATAAACATGGAGAAGATGTTTCCACCAGTAGGAGAGGGCACAATCTCAGAGTGAGTGAAGGGACAATCCTTCAGAAGTGAGATGAGGAGAAATTTCTTCAGCCAAAAAGTGATGAATCTATGGAGCTCATTGCCACAGACAGCTGTGGAGCCAAGTCATTGATTGTATTTAAGACAGAGATAGCTAGGTTCTTGGTTAATTAGAAGATCAAATGTTGTGGGGAGAAGGCAAGAGAATGGGATTGAGAAACATTCAGCCACGATCGCAGACTAGATGGGCCAAATGGCTTAATTCTGCTCCCATATCTTATGGTCTAATATTCTGTCTTTCTGGGTTTTTTTCAACCAGTATAGATAATTACATACTCATAGAATAGTATATAACAGAACATAAAAGTGCAGTACAGGCCCTTCGGCCCTTGATGTTGCACCGACCTGTGGAACCAATCTGAAGCCCATCTAACCTATAGTATTCCATTCCATCTGTATGTCTGTCCAATGACCATTTAAATGCCCTTAAAAAAACGAGCCCACTACTGTTGTAGGCAGTGCGTTCCACACCCCTACTACTCTCTGAGTAAAGAAACTACCTCTGATATCAGTCCTATATCTATCACCCTTCAATTCAAAGCTATGTCCTCTTTGTGCTAGCCATCGTCATCCAAGGAAAAAGGCTCTCTCTGTCCTACCTATCTAACTCTCTGATTATCTTATATGTCTCAATGAAGTCACCTCTCGTCCTTCTTCTCTATAACAAAACAGCCTCAAGTCTCTCAGCCTTTCCTTGTAAGATCTTCCCTCCATACCAGGCAACATCCTTATTAATCTCCTCTGAACTGTTTCCAAAGCTTCCACATCCTTCCTTTAATGCAGTGACCAGAATTGTATGCAATATTCCAAATGTTTTGTACAGCTGCAGCTGATCTAATGGTTCTTTACCAATCGAAGCTAACACACTGTATGCCTTCTTAACAACACTATCAACCTGGGTGGCAACTTTCAAGGATCTATATACCTGGACACCGAGATCTCTCTGCTTATCTACACTACAAATAATCTTACCATTAGTCCAGACTCTGCATTCCTGTTACTCCTTCCAAATTGAATCTCCTCACACTTTCCTGTATTAAACTTCATTTGCTACCTCTCAGCCCAGCTCTGCAGCTTATCTATGTCTCTCTGTAACCTACAACATTCATTTTACATTATATTCCATTACCATGATCTTGCTCATTCAGCTATTATGTTCAAGTCCATCTGAAGCTTCCTTACACACTCCTGAGAGACCATACATTATTCCTCCTGCAAATGTGGGAAATCAGGGGCACTTGCAGTCTCCATGGTGACCATGCATGCAGGAACTGTTTTCAGCTGCAGCTCCTGATTGACAACATGGAGCACCTGGAGCTACAGATGGACTCACTATGAGTATCCATGAAGCTGAGGACATCATGGATAGCACATTATTGAACTGGGTCACACTACCAATAAGGGCTACCCAGGCAGAAAAGCATTGGGTGACCTCCAAGAAGACTAGTAACCATGGACAACTATTGCAGGAGTACCTATGGCCATTCTCCTGTCAAACAGATATACCATTTTGGATACTGTTGTGGGTGTTGGCCTTTCAGGGGAAAGCAGCAGCAGCCAGATCAATGGCAGCACGACTAGCTCTATTGTACGACAGGAAGGGTCAAAATGTAGTGGAGCAGTAGCAGTAGAGATCTCTATATATAAGAGTCACAGACAGGCATTTCTGTGGTCATGAGCGAGACTTCAGGATAATGAGTTGCCTCCCTTGTTCTAGGGTCAAGGATGTTTCTGAGTGGGCGCAGAGAGGGTGAGCAGATAGTGCTCATGGTCCATGTTGGTTCTAATGACAGGCAAAAGAGAGGTGAGGTCTTACAAAGGGCATTTGAGAAGTTAGGTAGAATGTTGAAAAGCAAAATAGGTTGTAATCTCAGGATTACTCCCTGTGTTACATGCTCATGAGGCCAGAAATAACAAGATAGTATGTGACTAACAATGTTAGCAATAGGAGGGTAGAATTCAGAAATCTGGATTATTGTGATTTCTTCCATGGCAGGAGGGACCTGTACAAGAAGGACAGGTTGCACGTAAACTGGAGGGACACCAATATTCTTGAAGGGAGGATTGCTCATGCACTTGGGAGGATTTAAATGGGTGAGGCTGCAAGGTGGGAACCAGAGCAGTAGGAGTGATCGAGGAGAATGTAGAGGTTAAGTCAAATACATCTAATAGGAAGAACAGACAGGGCCAGATTAATTAACATGGCAGGATTGGCAGTCTCAAGTGTATTTATTTTGATGCAAGGAGTATAACAGGTAAGACAAAAGAGCTTGAAGCCTAGATTAGTACATGGAACTACAATGCTGTAGCTATCATAGAAACTTGGTTGAGAGAAGGGCAGGACAGGCAGCTGACCATTCCAATATTTGGATGTTTCAGCTGTGATAGAGAGGGATATAAAAGTGGTGGGGAAGTTGTATTATTGATTAAGGAGAATGTCACAGCTGCAATAAGAGAGGACATCTTGGAAAGCTCAACTAGTGAGGCCTTCTGGGTAGCACCCAGGAATAAGAAACATGCAATCAAGACAATGGGGTTATACCAAAGGCCTCCCAATAGCCAACAGGTCAAGGACAGACATGTAAGCAGATCATGCATAGATGTAAAAACTACAGGGTTGTTTAGTGGGTGATTTTAAGTTGGCTAATACTCCCTTAGTACCAGGGGCTTAGATGGGGAAGAATTTGTTTGGTGCATCCAGGAGGGTCAGTTTAAACAGTATGTAAATAGTCCAAATAAGGAAGGGACTGAACTGTATCTTGTATTGAGGAATGAGCCTGTCCACATGATCAAAGTTTTGGTGGGGAAGCTGTTTTGTGAACAGTGACCATAATTCTGCACATTTAAAGACAATTATGGATAATAATAAGACTGTTTCTCAGGTGAAAGTGCTAAATTTAGAGAATGCTAAAGAATGGTAAAGAAGTAGTAGCGCCTGTTTACCTTCATCACTCAGGGCATGGAGAATACAAGTTGGCAAGTCATGGTGTGGTTGTATAATACTATGAGTCCATATTTGGATATTGTGTGTAGATCTGGTCACCACACTATAGGATGGATGTGGAGGCTTTGGAGAGGATACAAAAGAGGTTTATTAAGATCTGGATTAGAGTGTATTAGCTATAGGGAGAGGATGGGAAAACTTAAATTGTTTTTGCTAGAGCATCGGAGGATGAGGGGCACCTGATAGAAATATATAAAATTATGATGAAGGGCTTATGCCCAAAACATTAATTCTCCTGCTCCTCAGATGCTGCCTGACCTGCTGTGCTTTTCCAGCACCACATTTTTCAACTCTGCAGTCCTCACTATCTCCTAATATATAGAATTATGACAGGCATGGATAAGGTAGATAGATAGAGTCTTTTTCCAAGGGTGAAATGTCAAATACTTGGGGGGGCATCACTTCAAGGTGAAAATGCAGAATGTCAAGGAAGTGTGTGAGAAAAATATTTTAACAGAGGACAGCAGGTGCCTGGAACATGCTGCCAGGGGAGGGGTTAGAAGCAGATATGGTATCAATGTTGAAGGGGCAGTTGGACAGACACATTAAGAGGCAGAGAATGAGGGATATGGACCAGATTAAGGCAGATGGGATTAATTTCAAATAGCATCATGGTAGGCACATTATAGGCTGAAGGGCCTGTTCCTGTGTTGTACTCTTCTATGTTCTGTTTTGTGTTCTATGTTTCTACAGTCCCACCTAGTTTTGTAATATCAGCAAATTTAGAGATATTACAATTAGTCCACACATCCAAGTTATTTAAATAGCTTGTGAATCACTGTAACCTAGCACTGATCCTCACAGTAACCCACTAGTAACAGAGAGAGCGGGAATGGGATCAATTAATAGTCAATGGAAATGTGGGTAGATTTTTAATTACTATGCATTCACAGAGTGTGATGTAACCTGGATGGGAGGATTGGTTGGTTGAGAATCAGGAGGGAAAGTGGGGATGGGGAGACTGTCACCTTCTTAATTCCCTGTGATTCAGCCAAGGACAGGGAAGGTCATGGACAGGCTTCTCATCCAGCACTCAAGTCAGGCTCTTTGGTCAACTGAGAGACATTTAGAGGTCACATTCCCCATTCTAATTTGGGTCAAACCAGAGCTCTGTAGAGCTGTGACATAATTTCTATAACTTCATATTTCACGCCACCTAAGATAAAGGCTAAAGTTCGATTAACCTTTTTATAATTATATTTTATACTTGCCCAGTAGCTCTTAGATCTTTTTGTAACTGCCTCTTGCAGCACCTTCCACCATCACTGTCTTCTCTCCACAGGAAAACAAAACCTCTCTGACCTCAAGTACAAAAAAGATAACCTTACCCATCTAACATTCAACTCCAAATTACACTGTTTGATCCACTCATCTTAGCAAATAATGTCCCTGAACAACTTTCTGCTTCTATCTGAACAACATACTATGTCACCTAACTTAGTTTTAACTGGATATGAAGCTTTTTTTTATTTCAGGAGTTTCCAATTATAGTGAAAAGCCAAGGACCTCATAAATCTCTAAAGGATAGCACTGGTTAAGTCCAACTGATTTGAGTATATACTCTGTTTCTTGTTTCATAACTAATTCCTGTCTGTATCACTAGGTAATCTCCAACTCTGTGTTCTAATCAATATGGCCATAGTTATCTTTTAACAATTCTACTTTTTTTTAACAAATAGTAGCATTTCTCTGCAAAATGCCTGAAACTGAAAAAAAAATTTTAAAAGGTTTTAAATCGATCATTTATAACAAGATATAGAAGTCTCTGCAAGTGACCTTTATGAAACACTCAGTGAAAGTAAAATTGATTATGTTCCAAAAATACATGACTTTTATCCTCGGCCTATCTTTCTGAGCAGGTGAAAATTATAGTGTGTGGCTAGTAGGGAGTGATTTGCTGCACAATTTGAGAAAATAAGTAATGCTAAGGATGATGGCAAGATTTAGAGGATATTGAACAAAGTTATTAAATGTGTCACAATTGAAACGGGAAACGGAATAAATTGGTATCAAGAGGACTGTGGTGTATTTTGTGAAATTCAGGGGATAGCTGGCTAAACACTGACTCCTGATAGTGAATATAGTTTCCCATCTACAATATTCCAAGTGCCTTTTCTTCCTACTGCCCAATATTTAAGATCAGTAAGAAACTCTGCAGGTATTTGGCAGAATTTGATTCAGTCAGCAAATTCCATAAAATGGGAACAATTTAGTAGGAAACTACACAAATCCTTAAGAAGTAAACTGTGTTTCAACTGCTTCATGATGCTGTTTCCTAGAACTCACAGAATCATGTTGCTGAAACTGATATTCCATTACAGCTATCTTGAACCATACTGCACAACTGGACTCCTAAATGTTTCAAAATTTTGGAGGAGAAAACTTAATTGCAATCAAAGCAAAGAATGAGTTTTTTTCACAGCGATAGGGCAATTGGCTTATCTCCCTTTATTATTGCTAATAAAGTCTGGAATGCATGCATGCTTACTCTTCACCAGATGAGCTCTAACTATCATATTTCCAACAGAAATGCTTTTGAGATTTACCTGAGATAATTGACAGACCCTCTGAATATGCAGTCCAACATGAGTTTTCTGCATTCAGTATTCTAAATGCATGGCGCCTAAACTAGTCAAGGCATATTTTCACACTGAACGTGGGAATCAGTAGGCAAAGTTAATCTTGCTGGCATGACCTTGCTTCCATCACTGCAGGAATCAGGGTTTTCTCAGTGGATGGCCCCACTTTGTGCCAGGGTTGAGTCTGCTGTCTCATGACCCAAAATCAATGTCTGCCCATACTGTAGTCTTTTACTGGCCTCTACTCCTTCCCTTATTGACCTCCCTCAATGTTAACTTGCCTCTAATCCCATGTATGAACTCCTAAAAATCCTCCACTTTTTAATTGCTACAAGGATGAAGCTTTGTAAGTTATGTTTCAATTTAGGTAAAATGAAGGAAAGATGAGGGTCTTGAGACCTGTTCTGAATTCTACTTATAGAATATATAATACCACTGGAAGAAACATCAAGAGCTCAATGAATAATCTGGAAATTGATGATGTGGAGGTACTGGTGTTGAACTGGGGTGGACAAAGTTAAAAAAAGCACAACATCAGGTTATAGTCCAACAGGTTTATTTGAAAGTAAAAGTTTTCAGTGCGCTGTTCCTTCATCAGGTAGTTAGCTTGATATCTGACAGAGCAAAGCTCCAAAAGCTTGTACCTCCAAATAAACCTGTTAAACTATAACCTGGTGTTGTGTGATTTTTAAGTGGAAACTGATGTTAGTGTTGTCCACATCAAAATGTAATTAGATAAAATGTAAACAGTTCAGACTTTAAAATTGACTTTGCCTTTTTGTTATGCTTTTCTTATTTTGTGTCAAATAGGTAAGATCAAGGCATAAACCATGCACAAGAGATTGGTGAACACAAAAATATGTATAATCATTTATTAAGGTTTTGATAAGTTGGTAGCAGTTTAATGGGTTGGAGAACTTGTGCACGTGTTAGTATCTTAAACCATGACTCAGCAACTGGAGCTCCTGTTACTGCTACAGGTTTCTCATAACACCCCCAACACCCTCACCACCCGCCACCAGCCCAGTTTTTATTAACCCCCAATAATTTTGCAACAACTTCCCCCAAATCAGTGTTTACACAACCACCCCCAGTAATTTTAATAATACCCCACAGCTCAGTAATGTCATAAACATTCTTGCGGTTTAACATTTTTTGTGTTTTGTAAGCCTCCCCCCAAGTAATCTTTATAATCCTCCCACCCAGTAATTTTATAGCTAGTCCAGTGATTTTTTAAACTTAATGACACCTGAGAGCCTAGTGTTTTATAAAACACCCCCACCCAGTTTGTGCTTTTATAAACACCCCCTGCCCAATAATATTTTAACACCCTCCTAGCCCAATGCTTCTATAAACACCTATCAGCCCAGTAATTTTATAACCTACTCACCCACCAGTTCAGTGATTTCATAAACCTCCCCACAACCCATTTTAATTATTTATCAATATAAACTCTCCCAACCCTCAGCCCAGTGCTTTTTACAACCCACCCCCCACCCCAGTGATCATACAAACCCAGACTCCCAGCTCAGTGATTTCACAGTCACAGACTGAGAATAGTCAGCACAATGACAGCAACCTCACTATCCTTCTCGTTCTCTCCCCTTCCTTGTACTCTGCTCACCTTGGTCCTTGCATTAACCCAGCAGGAGGCGCTGCCCAGCACTGAACCATTTCCCTGCACTCCACTGCAGGCAATCTCAGGCCAAATAGTAGTGCCTGGTCTCCAGTTGTCTTAGACCCCACCCCCACCATTGGAACATGACCTTGCACTGCTAACCCAGTGTGGTAGCCAGTATGCAACAGTTTCCCCATGTTAAAACAACTCTCATTCAGACACCTTCCACAGCCTCAGGATGAAGTTTCAGACCTGGAATGTTCCTATGGACAATCCCACCAGAGACAGAGTGGAACAATGCACTGCCATCATTGTTTGGGAACTCAGGCATTACAATATTGACATCATCACCGAGTGAAACCCAGTGGACAGGGGTAGGACCGCTTAGACAGCAAAGTAGTGGCTACACTTTTTCTGGGAAAGCAAGGCCAAGGAAGAGTGCCGCATCCATGGAGTCGTCTTCGTCAACTCAGAGACCCCCCCCTTGTGGAATAAGTGAATGCCTCATGACACTCTGATTCACCCTTGCTGGGAACCATTATGTCATAGTATTCAGTGCATATGCTCGGTGCAGCAGCTGAAGACAAGGAGAAAATCTACTCCAGCCTCGACCAATCTCTTTCGTGGATCCCTGCAATGGACAAACTAATCATCCTCAACAATATTAGTGTCGGAGTCAGCAAAAGCGTGGACCTTTGGGGCAATGTAATTGGGAAAGGGAATTGGGAAGCAAAACTCCAACAGCACTCATCTCCTGACCAAATGCCACAAACACAACCTCCTCATCACCAACATACTGTTCCACCAAAGAGACAAATATAAGACAATGTGGCAGCACCTGTGCTCCAAACACTGACACCTTGACTACTTCATTGTCAGAGCAAGGAATTGGAAAGACCTTAAAATCACACTTGTCATGACAAGAGTCAACTACTGCTGGACAGATCATCATCTGATCTGAGCCAGGATCAACATGAATATGGCCCTGCTGCTGCAGGGACAACACAGTGCCATAAAAAGTGCAAACTTGAGGCACTTGAAGACCTGAAAAAAAGTGGCCTTATACAACTGATTCCTTCCCACAAACCCAGTGGCCTTGGCAACACCAAGTTGCAGGATCCCCATCAGCTCAGCAACACCCCAACCCCGCAAGAAATAGAGAAAGCCAATGGCCAGCTTAAGAGCAACAAGGCTGCTGAAGCAGATGGTATTCCCGCTGAGGCATTGAAGTGTGGATGCAAAGAGCTCCTGTTGCAGCTACACACCATTGTCTGCTTTATCTGGAAGGAGGAGAGCATCCTGGGAGAACTCCAAGATGCCACAATTGTGAGCATTTTCAAAAAAGGGAATTAATCTGACTGTGGTAACTGCAGGGGAATCTCCCTGCTGTCAACTTTTGGAAAAATGATCACCAAAATCCTCCTCAACTGTCTCCTCCCTGTGGCTGAGGAACTCCTCCCAGAGTCACATGCGACTTTCGGCTTTGGAGGGCACAACGGACATGATTTTCACTGCATGACAGCTGCAGGAGAAATTCAGAGATAGTAACCACTGTATATGGCCTTCTTCGACCTTATAAATGCCTTTGACATTGTCAATCGGGAAACATTATGAAATGTCCTTCTCTGCTTTTACTACACCACAAAGTTTATCACCATCTTTCACCTGCTCCATGATGACCTGGAAATCATGGTTTTGGCAAATGACTCCACCACCAACATATTTCCTGTTCAGATCAGTGTCAAGCACCAGCACTGTTCTCATTCCACCTCGCTGCAATACTTCACCTCACCACCACAGCTTTACTTCCCAGAGTGGAGCTAACTTACAGAACCAACGGGAAATCCTTCAACTTCTGCCACCTTCAAGCCCAAAGCAAAGTCACCCCAACCAATGTCATTGAGGAACAGTACATAGATAATGATTGCATATGTGCAATCTCAGAGGACATACTCCAGATTATCATCAGCACATTTACAGAGGAATATGAGAGCATGGATCTCACATTAAACATCCGCAAGATGAAGGTCCTCCAGCAACCTAGCCTGGCATTGTGGAGCAAACCCCTGATCACCAAGGTCCATGGGGCAGCCTTAGAGAATGCTGGCCTCTTGCAATACCTCAGGAGTGCCCTGTTGGCAAAAGGTGAGGAGATCCAGCATCACCTCCAGTGAGTTGGTGCAGCCTTTGGACACCTGAGGAAAAGGGTGTTCGAGGATGACATCAGGATCAGACACCAACATTATGGTTGACAGAACTTTGGTGGTTGCCTCCCTGCTATATGCCTCTGAAACGTGGACTGTCTAAAGTAGACACCTCAGGGCACTAGAGCAGAACCAACGATGCTGCCTGCGCAAGATCCTGCCAATCCACTGGGAAGAAGTATACACCAATGCCAGTGTCGTCAACCAGGCCAGTGTCCCCAGCATCGAGGCACTGACCACCCTTGATTGGCTACAATGGACTGGACATGTCATCCACATGACTGACATGAGGCTCCTCAAACTCTACTCCCTGCTCTGAAATGGCAGACAAGCCCCAAGTGGACAGAGGAAGCACTTCACTGATACCCTCAAGGAATCACTGATAAACTGCAGCATTCCCACAGACATCTGGGAATCATGAGCCCAAGACTGTCCAAAGTGGAAGAAGAGCATTTGGGAAGATTTTCCAGATACAGAACAGTGTGGTTGGGTTACATGTAGCGCACCATGGTGTCCTTTTTATTAAAACTTCAGATTACTTAGATATTACAGCTAGTGCCAAGACGGATTAAACTCATGAGCAAATTTTCCTGATCCTCCAAGCCACTTGAACATCTATAGTTGTGCTTTGATAGAAAACATATTTTTCCTGGGAAGACACCGAGCACCTGGGGAACTTAGCAAAAGGAAAACATGGAAACCAGGAGAAAATAGCCACACCAACACCCTACTCACTCCTTCCCATGGCCACCTGCTGCCCCAGGTAGCCACCTCATTGTGTAGAGCCACCTATAGACTCACCCTGAGAGTGGAAGATCTTCCTCATCTGCGGGGGACCGCCAATGATGATGATGACTATACGTCTGAATCACTTGATATAATGCTTTATTTCCCCTCCATTAATGCCTACAGAAAACACAACCACACCCACTTAACCATGTACAACAATAGCTTCATGTAGACACAGGAAGCATTGCTTGTCCTTTTGGAACAATTTACTATATGTTCAATTGCCACCATGCTCAGTATGGTTCACAAATATGCAGCCCTTTCCCTCCAGCTGAGATGTGTAATAGATCTGACATTTTGCATCACATGATACAGTTTTGTATTTTTTTAAACATCAACATCAATTATGTCCAGTTCAAGAAAACATTTGCTGCAAACAGGAAAAAGATGTTTTCTATCAAAGCACAACAATAGATGGTCAAGTGGCTTGGAGGATCAGTAATAAAATTTGCTCATGGCAGTTTAATCTGTCTTGGCATCAGCTATAATATCTAAGTAATCTGAAGTTTTAAAATAAAGGACACTGTGGTGCGCTACATATAACCTCACCACACTGTTCTGTATCTGTAAAATCTTCCTTACTGTACTGTTTTAACGTCATCACCTTGATTAGTTTGTACACTTTTGGATTACCTGTTGCTTTGGTTAGACCCTTGACATGCAACTCTTATACCTGTCATGTTATTCCAGTGATTTGGTTTGTCTCCAGCACCACCATATTTTTAACCTTTTGTAATTATCTTTGTGCCTGAATTAATCAGATTATAGGTCATCCCTTCACATGCTATTCAGCTGATGACACTTTACCCACACTGTCTTACGCTCTTGATCACCTGCAGAGACCCTATTATTCAGCCTGTTGACAGTCCATGCACACCATTTACTTGATCTGTCTGATTATAAATTCTGTGCCTGTATGGTTCTCCTCACTTCACCTCAGGAAGGGGCAGTACTCAGAAAGCTTGTGACTTCTAATAAACCTATTGGACTATACTTGGTGCCATGTGACTTCTACCCCAGTGCAACACCTGCTCTTCCACACTGTGAGGTCAGTGAATGGTTACTGAATGGTCATCACAGAGCTATGTAATTGTTTTTGTGGCTAGTGGATGGTCACTCGAATTTGGTAGATTGTTAATGAAGCTAATAAGAGTGCTGAGACCAGTGGTGATCACAGCACTGAGTTCTCACTTCTCCTCTTATTCATTGCCAATAAGCCAAGTAGTATGCAAATGTTGATATTCCATGTCATCTCCCTAGCAACGTGACATTAGACTGATGACCATGTGTCTCTCAGGCCGAGTGACAGATTAAGATTCATCAAGTGCTGTGGGACACTGAGGATCAAAGTGAATCTGCCATGGTGTTGTCAATTGGTGACTTGAAGCAAGAAAACAAAATTCTAGCTCTTGGTACTCTATCCTTCAGGGATTAAATTGATTTCAAATGATCTTGCATTGGAGACATTGGTTAATCATTGAAATATTTGCCCAAACCTATGGTTAAGAATTTCTTTCATCATTGCTGTAATAATATGCAAGGTCCTGACACCCAACCTGCCTTTGCATGCAAAATCCATACACAGTGTCCAACATTGGATATTATCCCACAATTGATCAAAACTTGTAGCATAATCTTGAGTGTGCAAAGAATAACCAAGGTCTTTTTCCCAGAGTAGGGGAGTCCAAAACTAGAGGGCATAGATTTAGATTGAAAGGGAAAAGATTTAAAATGGACATGAAGGGCAACTTTTTCACACAAAGTGTGGTACATATATGGAATGAGCTGCCAGAGGGCATGGTAGATGCAGGTGCAGTTACAACATTTAAAATACATTTAGACAGGTACATGGATAGGAAAGATTTGGAGGGACATGGGCCAAACACAGGCAACTGTGACTAGTTCAGTTTAGAAAACCTGGTTGGCATGAATGTAAGGACCTGTTTCCAGACCATATGACTCTATAATTACCTAGGCGACCAATTTGGGATTGTCAGTCAGATTTGCAGTGTGGTACTGCATATACTGGAAGTTACAAGTATTAATGTATAGGCCTCTGTTCTTTATAGACAGAACGAATATGTGTGTGCACTGCAACTCTCTCAATTTAACAAAATAGGTGATAGTCATTTGCTGGTTCATTTTACAGGGCATTGCCCTGACTAATCGAAACCAACCTTTCATGTTGAAAATTTAAACAAAAGCCTGGCAGTGCATCCACTATGCCAATGTTCCTACCAATCAGAATCCAAGTATCTATCAATCAATGTGACCTCTCATATAATATAAGTATTGGTTTTGCCTGAATTGGTATTCTTATGAATTATCTTGATGAGTGCAAAGTGAAAAGTTTCAACAAAATCAGTTTTTCAGCAATAATAAAGTTCTGTGCTACCAAATGACAATTTTACCGTACGTTGACAGAGCAGTATAATTGGTGTGGTGTAACACTGACCTTTTTACTGTAACCTACTCTGTAACATCTGCTTTATGTTATTGGACATAATTTATAATTAAAAATTTCAATGTCAGATATCAAAATTACACCAACTATATACACCTTTGAGCTTATTCTTTAAATAAAGAATATGGGATAAAGGAATCCCACCAGATTTTGAAAGGATCATTCTAATGAAACAGTTTGTTTGAAAAAGAGACAAGTTACTTCACCCCATCTGCAGTGACAGAAGTGGTGAAGTAACTTGCATCTTTTTCACACTTGAATTATTTCTATTCAATTTTCAGTGAAACTAGAAATGGCAGATAATGTATAATGAAATTACAGAAGCATTAGGATAAAATGGGACAACATTGAGGTTGCATCTTCTCTTAATTAACAGCTAAAATAAAAGCCAGACCTATGCACAGTTTACAAAACTTGACAGACTGAGAGGCTGAAAATGCTGAGGCAGCTGAAGATGAAACTGATGCTGATATTGTTATTACCAAATGCAAGAAATTAATGTACAGAAAACAAATTTAATCTATTAATGCTATGTTTATAATTAGTCCTAGGTGATGTTTTATCAGCACACACAGTTGAATAGAGATTAAATAATGGAAGAATTTAAAATACTCGAGAGACTTTAAAGAATATCGGCAAAAGAATACTCTGACTGTAGCAAAACAATCAATTGTATAATGTTCCCAACCAACACTATATATGGCACATGAGCAGGTTGAAGAAGAGGCAGCAGTCATTGCCCTGATTGACAGCAAGTTGATACTGGAAGTGCTGACAATATCAGTTAACCATGATTCACACATATCTATAAACCTTTATCTGTTTACGATGGGAAGAATGTATACTAAAACACTGTGTGCCTAAACTTTTGGTCAACTTCCAGTAATAATTAAACTCCTCTTTCCCAGCAAGTTTTGTCAAAAGTAAGCCTAGAGATTACACAGAACACATTCATCGGAGTAAGTTGACTGGACTACTTCAAACTGCAACCCCTTCCATCTCCCATCCCACACCAGCCACGCTGCTAAACAAGTCACTGGAGCATTTTTAAGCCCCTTCACATGAGTCAATGTAAGTTATGAGACCCATTTACCATCCATACATGCCCGTCCAACTTGATTTTTAGTGAGCTTGCTTACTGGTCAGTTCTTCTGCATTGTTAACTCCTGACTCCAACAGAACAGTGTCTGTGTGGGACTCTTTATTGAAAGGTCCCTTTCCACTCTCACTGTTTTGCAACCACAAATTCTATGATTGTTTCCAACAAGCTGTGGCTGTCAAACCTCTGAATATCACAAAACATAACTGTGACAATTTGGCAAAAACAACTCCCACCAACTCCCCGTCCCACCCCAACTACCTGACAGTTCTCTTCAATACTGATTATGGTTGGTAGGCAATATACTTACCTGCCAAAATCACCCTATTACCTCCTGCTGTTTCTTGTCCAAAACATCAAAGGAGTTTGATGCCTTAGAAAAGTCATTATATTTGAAAAAGCATTTATATGTACATGTGTTTTGGAACTTCCTGGGATAAGGTGTTAGATTGATGTAGGGGGTTCACTGACAAATCTTCTGTTGTTCTGCAATGCTCCTTGTACTGCTTCTTATACAACTTGTCAGCAGCTAGCTTTTACAAAAACATTTTGGATGAAAAGAACAATGCATTAATGAGTTAAATCCTGGTTTAAATCCTAAATTTGCATTTTTCATTTTTCAATAATGCCTTGTTAAATAGCTAACAATTATTAACAGACCTTCAAAGTCACAAATAATGATCTTCAAGCAGAATTTTTGGAACAAATCCAACAGTTAAAATTAGTCCATTAACTTCGAGCCACAGATTAACTGCCCCTGAGTACCTAATTAGTTTGTGCACTGGCTAAAATATGAAGAGCCCATTGAATCCTTTATTGGCTGCCTGATAAGAGACAGTAAGATTTACGTGTCCTCTGCTAAATTTGAAAGAAGTTAGATAATTTGCATCAAATTTTGGGCTCATTAAGTTTCCTGAAAAATGTTTGCTGATGTTGTTGGCTTTTAGACATGGTTCGGCCCATAGGTTAATCGATATGTTTTAATTCAGCCCAAATTCTAATTACATTTTGTTGGTTATACTTATTTCAAATCAGTGAATGTACATGTACACACAAGAATGAGGCTTTTCTGGAGCTGATTTAAAAAACCGGTTTTACAAAGGTCAGTCAACCAATGAAATATTTTATTTCATAAATAGAAAAATACAAAGGAAGAGGGAAAGCAGGAACACACTTCAGTTCAGCTCGTCGGCGAAGTCGAGCCGTGCTTTATCACATTTCTGGCCACCTACAAAAGCAAGAGAAAAGCAAGCTGAAGATTAATAATGTAAGTAAATGAAGAATTTGAGTGAACTTGAAATTTATTCTGCTGCTAAATCAAGCAAGTCTTGCAAGTGATACAATATTGTACTACAATTACAGTAAAGAGCCCATATAAAATTATAACGTGTATTCTGGCAATACATTTGTTCGAATTGTCAAATTCACTAAGTTATAATGTTGCCTGTGGACTCAGACCTTCCTAAAAACAGTTTGCTCAGCAGCTGCTTGTTTAGCTGAGCTATTAATAGCTAGGTCCCAGTAGAAACCTTTAATTCATTTTGAACGTACAGACTTGGCAATTTATAAATTGAACTGGCAGATTAGCTTCACTGATTTGAGCTGATCTAAGTACGTTTTTTGTTTGAAGGGTCACTGTTGTGCTGACTACCTCAGGGGGGTTACTACTGCTTTGCTGACTTTGACATTACTATGTACAAACAGCAATCTGCAGAATGGTCAACAGATCATTTTTAAGTTGGATGCTTGTTCTTTCAGAAGATCAATAACTTACATATCTACAGAGGGCAACAATTTATACTGCTGCAAAGCTGCTCTGTCTTCTGAGATTCAGTGGTTTCCCTTGCAAGTTCAGTGAACTTGTGGAGAAAAGAATTATGACATATGCAAGAATGAGGATTTCACAAATCCACTTTATTTGTAAAACCAGTGATTGATTTGGATAAAATTAAGCAAGGTATTTGATAACTCAGTCTTACGGCCGGGAGCTAAAGGAAGTGAGGTTTGTTTGGGGAATGTGCTTGCTGGCTTTAAATAACATACATATTGAGATCCATTGAGTAACCAGCAGATATACTTTATTGGTACATCCATGGCATGCATAAACTCCTGTGGGAAATTCTGAACCTAATTTTGCACAGTGTGGCATGCTGGAGGTTAGAAAGTGCCACTCTAATAACAATTATAATGCATGTACCAAATGGTAACTGCAATTAGGAGTGAACAGACCAAAGTTGTGACCTGACACACGAGTCCTAAGTTAAAATTCCACACTTTTGGCCCATGGTACATGAACATAATCAAGAGGTTTTTTTTGAAAGAACACATTCATGGAATGTGGTAATTGCTGGTGAGGCCAGCATTCATTGACCACTTTCTGCATTTTTGAACCTGTGCTATCTGTATGATAAGGCTGTTACAATGCTGTTCCCCTTCTTTTATATAACTAAGTAGCTTAATAAGCAACATCACATTAGTTTGAAACTGAAGTGACAAATGTGCCGTTAATGAATCAGTTGAGATTTTATGACAATCCAACAGTTTAGTGATTACCTTTCCAAATTGTTTCCAGGTTTTTAGAATTGAATTCAATTTCTCAAACTAAGTTGGAAGATGTTGAGCATGCAACCTGGTAGACTATTAGTTCATAGAAGTACTTTTCCATCACTGTAATCACTATACTAGTGTAACCTAACTGTATAGTCAGACAATGTAAGTTTAGAGTCGATGTTACTCATATGAACCTGGAGTAGATAACAGCAGAAGTTTGAACCCTTTGTTTTAAGCATTGTGCTCATACCTCCAAGCAAATGTGCATACATTGATTCATCTTTCCAAATCACAACTATGAACCCAGGCCCTTGGCTCATAATTTATTGCTGAATAAGGTTTGCTTTCTGAAGATAGAAGTAAGAATTTGCTAATTATTGCCTAACCTCTTAATTCTTTTGCAAGTTGATTGGCTATGGGCAGGTGTTCCACATTTAAATTCAGCTATCACCTGATGCCCTAATTGTTTTCTCGTGTTACTCACCATGTCAAGAAACACCTGGATGAATACATGAATGGGAAGGGAATACAGGGATATGGATCCTGCAAGTGAAGACAGTTTTAGTAAGAAAGGGGCATACATGACAGTACAGGCTTGGAGGGCTGAAGGGCCTGTTCCTGTGCTGCGTTGTTCTTTGTTCTATTTAAAGGTTTTAGCATGGAAGTAATTTTTTAACCACTCAAAAGGCTTGAAAACGTATTTTCTACCATCATATACTAATTTTAATTTCAAAAGACATTTATTACAAAGTTATATTGACCATAATGTGTTTATTTTTATTTGGGTGAGTTATCTGAATGGCAGAAAAGTAAACTGCTGTTTTCAATGTCAGAAGCAGACCAATATTGTGATAAAACTCAAATTACACTTTGAGAAATGGAGAAGAATTTCCAAGGAGTGGAGAGTGGTGACAGGGGATGATTGCAGTTCCCTGACCTCTCACTGTTCGTGAAGATTAGTGAAAATCCTGGTGAAATTACCATTTATACTATTTAAAAGAAAAAAAAAATAGGAGCAGAAGGAGGCATTGGGCCCATCAAGCCTGCTCTACTTTTCAATGTGAACATGGCTAATTATCCAACTCAGTACCTTGTTCCCACTTTCACCATTTTATCTCTTTAGCCCTAATAAGTATATCTATCTCCTTCATGAAAGCAATTGATATTTTGGCCTTAACTGCTTTCTGTGGTAATGAATTCCACTCACCACTCTCTGGGTGAAGAAATTTCTCCTCAGCTTGGCAGTAAGTGGCCTACCACATATCCTTAAACTGTGACCCATTTTTACCCTTTCTATTGTTTCTTTCCTGTTTTCATCATCCTCCAACTGAAATTACTGTGGATTACCAAGAGAAATCCTACTGATACAACTTTTGATGTGAATTTTAGAAATCGCTCCCTATTGCACCAATGTGACTGTCAACATTTTAACAAGAACCTTCACAAAGGTCTTTTTGAAGCTGTTGGTTAAATATTAAATTATTGCTGAAATGTATCCCCATGGAAGTGAAGAATAATGGGCTAAACTTGTGAATAAGTCAGAACATGCTGGAAATACTCAACAAGCCCAGCAGCATCATTGGAGAGAAACAGAATAACCATTTAGGTTGATTATCTTTCAGCAGAATTAAACTCCTGGTCAAGACCAAGAGTGTAATAGAACCTATCTGACTTCCTGTTCTGAGCAGCAAATTTGCCTACCTGTAGAGATGTCAGAATTGGGATATGTACACTGATTCCATTTCTGAATGTAATACTCAATCAATCATGTACAGCACAAATTCAAATTTTGAATGTGTAGATGACACTTGCCATGAGACCATGAATTCACTCATCAGGAGTTCAGTACTGTTGAATGTGCTGAAACATGCAAGTTCAGTGAGAGCTTATTTAATTTGTATGTGGGTAGGTTGTGTGCACATTCATCTTTAATGCACAGGCTGCAAGTCTAGTTGAATAAGTTGAGTGTGTTTTCAGCCATACCCATCTCTTTCAATGTAACGAGACCTAGCTTATTTTACACTGGTGTTATGGCAGGTGTCTATAGACTAGGAATATTTAGTCTAACAATGTCTGAATGTACAATGTCAACTGTTTTCTGTCAGAACTGTATGTAATTTGATCCATTTTGATATGATTGTAATGATTCAGCCCATCAGAGTGCTGAGAATCTGTGATCTTGGAATAACATTTTAATTCCCTTTAATTTTTGCAGTGAGAAAATTATGTGAAATTATTTTCATGTTACACTTTGAACAATGCAGAGAGGGGGTAATTGATATAATTGTTTTGCATGGATTAAGTAGAAATAGTTGTGATTCAATTACTAATAAATTGCAATATGTGAAGGTATAATATTTATATTTTAAAATTTTATTCCTCTACAGAATGTGTTTAGGAACCAGCCAGCACTACCAGAATACAAGGTTGCAGATGCAAAAAAATCAAAATTCATCCTTTTGCATTACAGCACTTTTAAAGCATTATGGGACTGGCTAATATTATTGGCAACGTTTTATGTTGCTGTGACTGTACCATATAATGTTTGTTTTATTGGAATTGATGAAAACTTGCCTTCAGCAAGAAGCACAACAGTTAGTGACATTTCAGTGGAAATTCTGTTCATCATAGGTAAGCAGACAATTCTGTCATTGATTTTTAATTCAGTTTGTAATCAGCAATTATTTATGTATTAATGAATCAATTATGATTTGCCATTGACAAACCCCAGAATGAATTAATGTTACAAATATCAATGTTATTGAGTATTGAATCTCTCTGGTTACACAAGCAGGTTTTCAAATTTGGCCAATTGAATATGAACTCAATTGTTTTTAACTGCATAGATTTTTCCCACACTTGATTACTGAAATTATATATTCACCTGAGGAGTTCATTTTAAAATGGCCCTGATTTTTGTTTGTCACAGTAGATTCACATGCATGTGATAGTTGAAGAACATTCATTCCTCCTGAACCAGTGCAAGGCAGTTACCTGATTAAACTATGGCAACCAAAGATAACTCATTTAACTATCTCCTGAATTGCAAACTTTAAGATAGAGCACTTACTTTTCTTGTATACTTGTGGGTTTCCATTTTGGATTAATTTTTGTTTTGTTCACAGATGCTCTTGACACCATTCATATCTTAAGGGTCATATGAATATTTTAATATTTGTCACACAACCACTACAAAAATCATCATAGAGGATTTAATCAAAAATAACAGATGCTAGGAATCTTGTTGAATGATCAAAGTGTACCTAGGCCCCATTGATTTCTGGTTGTATTATGTCTTCCAAGAAACTATTTATTTGAACTTCAAACTGCACCCAGCTTCAGTACTGATCTTTTCAATGAAAAGAAATCATATTTTAATATAGTGTATTTAAATAGTGAATCATCTCATGCTGCCTCAAGCATGACACTTGCATTGTTCTGTGGCCACTTGTACTTATTAATGCAAGAAAATAACTACTGGCTTTTTGTGAATTTAGTCACTAGAACCATTTGTTCAAATCCATCTCTTGCACTCGTACAGCAATTGAAGGTTTCATTAGATTGAAGTTAAATATAACTGGATAGAATGTTCACTAATTATTTCCAATGAGTGCAGCTCCAACAACAGCCAAGAAACTCAACACCATCTAGAAAAAGCAGCCCACTTAATTGTCCCCCCCATCCACCACTTTCATTATTTATTGCCTTCACAACCAACACACAAGGGTAGTATTGTATACTATCTACAGTGTGTAATGTGTAATTCACAAAGGCTCCTTTGATCTCATCTTCCAAATCCTTGATTTCCACCATCCACCATCCAGGGAAAAAATATATATTTGGGGATACCACAGCCTGTGAGGTCCCCTCCATTCACATGCCATCCTTTCACTGTGTTGCTAATGCAAAATCGTTGAATTGTTCCCCAACAGCACAATGAGTGTTGCCTTTGATAGAGTTAAAGGCCCTGGTGATGCCATGTGAAAAGGAATAATGGTGCATGTTGGCACTGGGTGAAAAAATGTTTGAACCAAGTAGAAAACAATGTGTCTGGAGGAAGGTGTAAAAGTGAGCAGTGATTAGTTCTAATCCAGTTTTCCTCCATTACAAGTAACAATTTTGATTTGTAACAACACCTTTTTAATTCAGTACTGGGCTTCTGTGAAAATACTACAAAACAAAATTTGAAACTGAGCTATGAGAGAAAAGATGCTTGCAGGTCTCTCTGTTCCATAATCTCACTATCAAACATCAAGCCAATATGACTAGAATCCTTTGAGGAGTGTATGAACATATGACTGTATTTGAATTTGGAGCAGAAGCAAGCTCTTGGACTCGCCATCCTTAGAGAGACAACTGGTAATGAATTTAACCTGAGGGGCAAGTTTGAGAAGTTGTGAACTGCGCAGTAACCTCGGCCAGTACAGGAATTAAACACATGCTGTTGGTATTGCATCGGAAACCAGCTGTCCAGCCAACTGCTCTAGCCAAACAACAGAAAATTACACAATGAAACAAAGCCCACACACAGTTTATTCATCCTGGAAGAGGGAACCAGTTGGGTTCACTATGGCTTCTCACATGACCAATGTATTGCTTTCGTAGAAATCCCTCCTGGTCAATGTCCTGATTTCTTCTACGTTCAGGACATTCTCCCTTTGTTTTCTCCATTTGTGAAAGCGCAATGATGCAGGACCCCATTTCTAGACTACACCAAAAGGCTGTGCCAGAATGGTTGAGACATCAAAACCTCATCTTAAGGAGACCTTTGGTCTGTTCTACAATAATTCTGGTTGAAGGAAGGACAGCAGTCTTCATTCGGAGCCTGTCTTAGGATTCCATAAAGGTATTATCAAGTATGTTTGGAGATAGTATGTTGGGCGGCACGGTGGCACAGTGGTTAGCACTGCTGCCTCGCAGCGCCGGAGACCCGGGTTCAATTCCCGCCTCAGGCGACCGACTGTGTGGAGTTTGCACGTTCTCCCCGTGTCTGTGTGGGTTTCCTCCGGGTGCTCTGGTTTCCTCCCACAGTCCAAAGATGTGCAGGTCAGGTGAATTGGCCACGCTAAATTGCCCGTAGTGTTAGGTAAGGGGTAGATGTAGATGTAGATGTAGGGGTATGGGTGGGTTACGCTTCGGCGGGGCGGTGTGGACTTGTTGGGCCGGAGGGCCTGTTTCCACACTGTAAGTAATCTAATAGTAGTCCCTGTCAGCCAGCATCCATCCATGTATGACCTGAGGACCCTGGCAGAAGTCAAGAACCTGTGAGTTCTTTAGTTTGTGTGCATCATGACAACACCCAGGATATCTGATGCAGCCTCAAATCCAGCGTCGATGGTCATCTATAAGCTGAATATTCATCAAATGGAAGCCTTTACTGTTGATGAACTTGCATGTCAATGATAAGGAATTCTCCAAGCAACGTTAGTGCAGTTGACAGCATTGGGTGGAGAACCCTCTGCCAAAGCTAATTGACTGTCTTCATAGGGGAAGGATATGAATAACTGCACTCTGAAGAAAATAGCATCAATATCAGTAAGGTTAATAATGAGCTACAAAATTTGGAAAGGAGATAGATGCCATTCATTGGCAAGATTCAGAACATACCATTTAAAACTCAAGAGGAAAGTCAGGAACACTTTTATCGATGAGGAAAACAATTTTTTTTTCATTCTTACCACATTTTTCTTGCTTGCCCAGGTTGCTTAAAGGGTCAGAAAATTTTGCCATGGTCTCCCTACTACCTGTTTGTTTGAAACATGGCATCATTACTTTTATGTTCGATTCATCTTCTATTAAATAGTGGTGTCTCAATGACCTTCTTGACTATATGCTTCTACCTGCATGCTAACTTTCTCTTGACTCATTCTGAGAACTCCTAGGATGCCCTGCACCTCAAATTGTTGCAGTAATTCTCTGTTTAAGTCATATTCAGCTTTGTTGCTCTTCCTGTCAAAGTTAGCAACTTTGTATTTTTCCACATTATATTCCATCTACCAGATATTTGCCTACTCACTCAACCTGTCTGTATCTGTCTTATGTCCTCATCACAACATGCACTGCTACTTATTTTCAGACCCTTGGATGAAGTCGAGTGCGCTGCTGCAAAAGCACAGCAGGCCGAGCAGCAGGACAATTGACGCTTCGGACATAAGCCCTTCATCAAGAATGAGGCTTCTGGGCCCGGGGGTGCTGAGAGATGGTGGGACTGGGGGAAAGCTACCTTCCTTCCATCCCCACATCCTTCTCTCCACCCCCCCCCCCCCCGCCCCTCCCATTTATCTCTCAGCCGTCCTGGCCACAAGCCTTATTCCTGATGAAGGGCTTATGCCCGAAGCGTTGATTCTCCTGCTCCTTTGATGCTGCCTGGCCTGTTGTGCTTTTCCAGTACCACACTCTCAACTTTGATCTCCAGCATCTGCAGTCCTCACTTTTTCCGAGGACAAAATCTGCCAGGATCTGGGGACTTGTCAGTGTGCATCTCCATCCTTTGCGCTATACCACTTTCCGAGTGATTGTATTTCAACCAAGTTCCTCTCTCCTGATTTATAGCTATTAATGGAACATTCTTTGTATCCTTTTGTAATGAAGACCAAAGCAATATATTTGTTAATTTTACGTGCCATTTCCTTGTTATCTGTTTTTAATTCCCCATTCTCACTCATTCACACTCCATGAACTTGTCTCTTTTATAAATACCTGTTCTTTTCCTATCTTCTCCCCACTGCCTCCAAATTCATTGGCACCCAAAAATCCCATATTTAAAACTTTCTCAAGATCCAGAAGTAAAACAATGGGTCAATCCATTGACTATTTCTGCCTGACTGAACTGATTCATTCCTATCTCAACTATTTCTTTTCCTCCTCGGTAGATTTCCTTCCAACTTACATCCAGGTTTTTCTGCTGTTCTACATGACTTCAACACTTTCCCTAATCACATCCTCTTCACTGTTTATATATAGCTGCACAATCCCTCAACACAGCCACCAAGACAGCCTCAGAGCTCCAATTCCTCCTTGAACAGGGTCCCACTAGTTTCCGTTCATTACCCACTCTCCTATGTCAGGTTGAGCTTGTTCTCACTTTGAACAACTCTTCCTTAAACTCCGCTCACTTCCACCAATTCCTCCGTATTCATCCTCTGCCATTTTTCACCAAGTCCAGCTTGATGCAGTCACCAAACACAACTTCCCCTGCTATCCCCTTGCAGCATTTCATAGGGACTGTAACATTCTCGTCCAGTCTTAAGTCAACCCCAATTTCAATTCCTTTCCCTACACTATATTTCTGTACAAAGGTATGAGATGTAACACCTGGCCTTACATCTCGTCCCTTCTCATTGTCCAACCTTCCAAGTGAAACAACTTTATACTTGTATTTCTTTAAATTTAATTACGCATTCGATTTCATGATGTGATCTCTTTGTATATAGGGGAGACCAAAAATAGACTGGGCGACCACTTCGTGAAACACCTCCGCCTAGTCCACAAGCATGACCTTGAGCTTCAGATTGCTTGAAGTTGTAATTCTTCACCTTGCTCCTTTCTCTTCATGGTCCTGTTAAATTTTCCATAGTTTGAACGCAAGCTTTTTTTAAAAGAAAATCTGTATCCATTGTCATTCTCTTTGGTTGCTGCTTTATAAAATCTTTAGTTATTTCATCTCCATTAGCCCCCATGCATCAAACTTTTTCCTGTGCTCTTCCTGCCCCAACATCACCAACCTTCTGTCTTCTAGTAGACTCCAAACTCAGAGATTTAAGAAAGGAACGCTAGGGCTTAGAGTTTTGGCATCTGAAGGCATGCTGGTCAATTCATCTCCAGAATGCTGAAGAAGCCAAAATTGGAACTGCTGAGATACCTCTAAGAAGGAGAGTGAAGAGAATGGAAATATCAGGACCACAGAAGAGCATGAACAGATTAAGCAACTTAAAGTGCTGTGGGTCAGCAGCAGCAGAATTATACTTCACCACAATCTGTAACCTCCTAGCCAAACATTTCACCCCACTTTATCATTGCTATCAAACCAGGAAATCAACCCTGGCTGATTGAAGAGTGCAGGAGGACATGCCTAGAGCAGCAGCAGGCACACCTGAAAATGAAATGGTTACCTGGCGAAGCGACATCACAAGACTACCCACATGCCAATAGTGAAAGGACCGAGTTATAGACAGAGCTAAATGAAACCACAAGCAATGGATCAAGTATCCACTCTGCCGCAACCAGTCATGAACAATGGTGGACAATCGACAGTTGTGCAGACTCCACAAATCTCCTCAGCCTCAACAATGAGAGAGAAACAAATCAGTGCAGAAGACAAGGCTGAAGTATTTGCAACAATTTTCAGCCCAGAGTGCTGAGTGGTTGATCCATCTTGATTTCCTCTGGATGTTTGAAGTGTCACAAATATCAGTCTTCAACCAATTAAGTTCACTCCACATGATATCAAGACATGAGTAGAGGCACGAGATACTCCAAAGGATATAGGCCCTGACAACACTCTGGCAATAATATTGAAGACTTGTGCTCCAGAACTTGCCTCATCTTACCCAAACTGTTCCAGTGCAGCTACAACATTGGCATCTACCCAACAATGTAGAAAATTCCAAGGTCCATCCTTTACACAAAAAGCAGGACAAATCTAACATGGCCAATTACTGCCTACTCTCTACTCATTGACTGAGTCCGCTCTCAATCACAAGTAAAGTGATGGTAGGTGCCCTTAGTAGTGCTAACACACAGCACTTGAGTAACAATAATCCACTCACTGACATCCAGATTGGGTTCAGCTCTTGTCCCTCATTACAGCCTTGTTTCAAATTTGGACAAAAGAACTGAATTCCAGAGTTGAGGTGAGATTGACTGCCTTTGACAATAGGCATTATTTGACCAAGTGTGGCAGCAAGAAGACCTAGCAAAACGGGAGTCAATGGGAATCAGAAGGTGTACTGGTTGGAGTCATATCTGGCACAATAGATGATGGTTCTGGCAATTAGAGGGCAGTCATCTCAAGTCTATGGCATCTCTGGGGCATTCCTTAGGGTAGTGTCTGAGACCCAGTAATCTTCAGTTGCTTCAACAAGGACCTTCCCTCATCAAAAGGTCAGAAGTGGCATGTTTATTGATGATTATACAATGTTCAGCATCATTCACACTCCTCTGATACTGAAGCAGTCCATGTTCAAATGCAGTAAGATCGGGACAATATCCAGGCTGAGTTGACAAGCTACACCAGTGCCTGGCAATGACCATCCCAGTAATTTGGCTATCTCACTTTGACATTCACTGTAATCACCATCTATCAGTGTCTTTAAGAACAGCCATATATGTATTGCCACTACAAGAGAACATCAGACACTCAAAATTCTGTGGTGTAACTTAATTTGTGAATCCCAAAAGTCTATCCAAGGCATGTCAGGAATGTGGTGGAATATTCACTTGCCTGAATGGCTGCAATTCTAACAATGTTTAAGAAGCTGGACACCATCCTGGACAAGTCAGTGCACTTAGAACCACATTCACAATATTATGCTTTCACTCTCTTCAACAACAATGCACTGTGGCCGAAGTGTTTAGCATCTACAAACTACACCTAAGGAGATATTATCAACCTACGTAAAAGCCAGGAGGTGAAATTTTCTGATCTGCTGTCTTAATTGGGAGGAGATCCCAGTCTAGGGAGATTCCAACAGTTGGTGGGCTGCTCTATCACGCTGGGCTGCACTATAGCTTGATGCATTCAACTGGGAGTGCTGGAAGGAGGTCTAAGTGGATCAGGACTTCCCAGAAAAGGTGGTTTATAAGCACCAAAGCTGAGGAGTGGCCTTAGAATTCAGGGAGGAGGGTTCCTCTTAGGCAAACAGCACAGAAGGATGGAGGTGTCTTCTTGAGGGGTGTCATCAATGCACATTGAACATCCCCATATAATTTGCTCCTCCTTCCTTTTCTCATGTAGTCCTAAAGATCTGTCTGCTTGCTGCCACTTGACAGCCTACTCCAATTATACTTTGTCATGAGTGGTGTTTTGTTCAAGTCAAAAGACTTGTTAATGAGACTAAATGACCCTTATTTGTTTATATGTGACTGGCAGTTGAGTTTGACTCTCATTCACCTAGTTTATTATGGGGCAAACTTGGAGGTGAGTGGCATCACTTGCATTATTTTGCACCTCCCCCACAAAAAAGCCCCTTTGTAAACAGGTGGCATGAATCCAGCCTCGGTGATACAGTGGAGGGGGGGGGGGGGTTCCTGAGGGAATATTTTACAAGTTATCACGGTGATCTGGGAAAGGAAACAGAATCAGTTGGATGCAAAAATCATTTTATTGTCACTCACATCTAAAATTGCTGAACTCAATATAAAAGCTGGCTGGTTGGATGTAAAAAGCTTTCATAAAAAGATTATTTGATTCAAGCAAAATCAGTCAGGGAACCGAAGGAAAAAGCAGGCAAGTGGATTTGAGGATTATCAGATCAGTCATCACCTCATTAGACAGTAGAGATTAAATGGGCCAATTGACTTAGTTCTGCTCTGATAGTCTAATATCCACCTTGACATAAGAAGCGGTCACATGCTATAGTGTCGGCTTGGATATAAAGTACATTTTGTTTCTGTGGGGTGAACAGCCGTTCAAGATAATATCAAACTGATGCTTTAAAAATATTTCATGGGTGTCATGGTGGCTCAGTCGTTAGCAATGCCTAACTGTGCCAGGGACCCTGGTTCGATTCCACTCTCTGGCAACTGTGCAAACTCCACACAGACATTGTCCCCATCTCTGTGGGAAGAAATCCATGCAGACCAAAGATGTGCTGGCTAGGTGGATTGGCCATGCTAAATTATCCATAGTGTCTGGGTGAATTATCCAAGGGAAATGTGGAGTTGCAAAGATGGGATGGGTCTAAGTGGAATTCTCTTTGGCGGGCCAGTGTGAACTCAATGGGCTGAGTGGCCTGTTTCCATATTGTAAGGGCTCTATGAATAAATGCCAGTCATACAGAACAATCCACCACATAATGTTCTAGGGAAGGCATTCCATTAATAAATGAAAGAACTTGATTATTGTTGGAAAAATATATGAGGCATATTATTTAAAATAATTAATAATGCAGGAAGGTTACTGGACCTGAAATGTTGACTCTGCTTTCTCCCCACAGATGCTGCCAGACCTGCTGAGTTTTTTCCAGAAATTTTTGTTTTGGTTCTGATTTCCAGCATCTGCAGCTCTTTGGTTTCTTTATTTAAAATAATGTAACCTTAGTGCATCAAGCAGTCATGAGAGAAAAGTATTGGCTTAAAATTCTGAAGTCTTTAAACACCAACTGCTTTGCGTTTAGTGCACTCGTCAGCAAAAGACCACACAAATTAATTGGAAGATCTTTCAAACAACAATCTACACATTATTATATAAGTAATTTATCGTTGTTTATCTACAAAAAAGCTGCTACTGAACTTAGTAGGCCAAATATTGAAACGTGCAATTTATTAAATCACATTGCCTTGCTCATGACAGCTAATTTATGATACTCCTGTAAATTCAAGTTATATAACTTGAACAACACAGTCGGGGTTGCCAAGTTGTGCAGTGTTTAAAGACATAGATAAAGCTGATTTTTTTTCAGACCATTCAATACGCAGGAAATGGAATACGAGTGGTTAATACATTTAATAGTGATGACAGTCACTTCAAATCGATAGTTCTTTTTTTCAATTATACGTGTGATCAATCTACATAAATTATTTCATTTACAAATTTAGTCAGAAAGTCTAATTTATTTATATTAAATTTTCACACCAGCCTAAACAAAATGATCCACAATAACAAACTGTTTTTACTCCTTTATGTCAAACAGATATTATTCTGAATTTTCGAACTACATATGTCAGCAAGTCTGGACAAGTTATTTTTGAAGCTCGCTCTATTTGTATTCACTATGTAACAACGTGGTTTATCATCGACTTAGTAGCTGCGCTTCCTTTTGATCTTCTCTACGCTTTTAATGTTAATGTGGTAAGTTTAATATTCACTACTACTGAGCATTTTAATGTTTAATTTATTACGTCATTAAAGTGTCCTCCTGGCAATCATTTTAACATGGTCCTTCTCTGCTCTTCATTCTCATATCTTAAGGTCAGTAAGGGTTGCCACACAGATTGTGTCATTAGAAATTTGTTTGATATAATCTGTATTGTACAGAAATGTATTGTTGGGATTTGAATAACTAAAGAAGGAGGAGGCAATTGACCCGGGAGTGTTCAACATTGACTGCAGACATCATGAAGTCTCATGGCACAAGGTCAAACATGAGCAATGAAACTTCATGCTGATTATCACATACCATCCTCCCTCTGGTGATGATAAACAACTTGGAGGAAGCAGTGAGTGTGGCAAGGTCCTAGAATATATTCTGGGTGCGGGATTTCAATATCCATTACTGGAGTGGCTTGGCTACAGTATTAGTGATCTGAGCTGGTCAGGTCCTAAAGGACATAGCTGCAAGACAGAGTCTGCAGCAGGTGGTGAGGGGAAAAACACACTTGACCTAATCCTTACCAATGTGCCTGCCACAATTAGATCTGTCCATGACAGTACCGGTAACAGGGACCACTACACAAACCTTGTGGTGATGAAATCCCATCTTCACATTGCAAATATCCTCCACTGTATTGTATGGCACTATCATTGTGCTAAATGAGAGCGACTTCGAACAGATCTTGTAACTCAAGACTGGGTATCCATGAGATGCTGTTGGACATCAAAAGCAGCAGAACCATCATCCAGCCCAAAGTACAACCTGATTGCCTGGCGTATCCCCACTTTACCAATACCCTCAAGCCGAGGGATCAACACTGGTTCAACAGCGAGTGCAAGGAAGCAAGCCAACAGTAACACCAGGCATACCACAAAATGAGGTGGCAACATGGTGAAGCTACCAAAGAGGACTACTTGTCTGTCAAAACACTGAGTGATAGAAAGAGCCAAGCAAGTTCTACAACCAACATATCATTTCTAAGTGCAAATAGATTCTTGATTAATAGGGAATCAAGTGTTGTGGGGAAAGGGCAGGAGCATAGATGTGAAGAGTGTTGAATCAGCCATGATCCTATTGAATGATGGAGCAGAGTCAAGCGACTGAATGGCCTACTCCTGTTCTTTGTTCTTACTACTTGTTTAAGCTCTGCATTTGGGCCACATCCAGTCATGAATGGCAGTGAACAATTAAGCAATTCACTAGAGGAGGAGACTCTACAAATATGCCCATCCTCAGTAATGGGGAAGCCAGACACATCAGTGCTGAAAATAAGACTGAAGCATTTGCAGCAACCTTCAGCCAGAAGTGCCAACAGGAAGATCCATTCACTGAGGTCTAGTCCAGAGATTCCCAGGATCACTTATGATTGTCTTCAACCAATTCGATTCACTCCTCGTGATGTCAAGAAATGGTTGGAGACACTGGATGCTACAAAGCCTATAGGCACTGACAACATTTTGTTAATAGTAGCAAAGACTTAATAATTGCTCAAGAACTTGCCACACCCCTAGCCAACCTGTTCCAGTACAGCTACAACACTGACATCTACCCAGCAATGTGGAAAATTGCCTAGGTATGTCCTGTACCCAAAAAAAAGGACAAATCCAACCTGGCTAAATGCCGTCCATCAGTCACCTCTTAATTAATAAAAGCGATGGAAGGTGTCATCAAAAGTGCTGTTAAGCAGCACCCATTCAGCAATAACCTGCTCAGTGGCGTCTAGTTTGGGTTCCACCAGGGCAACTCAGCTCCTACCCTCATTACAGCCTTGGTTCAAACATGGACAAAAGACCTGAATTCCAGAGGGTGGGTGAGAGTAGCAGTCCTTGACATCAAGGCTGCATTGACCAAGACTGGCATCAAAGAACCTTAAGAAGTCTGGAGTCAATGGGAGTCAGGGGACAAAGTCTCACTGATTGTTGGAATCATACCTGGCATAAAGGAAGATGTTTGTGCTTGTTGGAGATCTGTCATCTGAGCTCCAAGGCAGTTTTGCAGGAGCTCCTCAGGGTAGTGTCCTGGGCCCAACCATCTTCAACTGCTTCATCAATGACCTTCCCTCTGTCATAAGGTCAGAAGTGGGGATATTCACCAATGTTTGCACAATATTCAGCACTGTTCACTATGACTCACATAATGAAGCAGTTCATGACCAAATGCAAGAAGATCTGGATGATATCCAGGCTTGGGGTGAAAAGAGGCAAGTAACATTCATACCAGACAAATACCAATCAATTACCATCTCCAATGAGATGGCAAACTTTTGGATGAAGTGTGAAATATAATGGGGAAAAATGTGAAAATGTTCATCTTGGAAAGGATAAGAAAAGAACATTTTTTTTCTAAAATAGGGAAATGTTGCAGAAAGCTCAACACAAAGGAACTTTGGAGTGTTTGTGCATGAGGCACAATACACTAGCACACAGATGTAGCAAGTAACCGGGAAGGCTAATGGAATGTCGGCCCTTATTTCAAAGGGTTTGAAGTATAAGAGTAGGGAAGTCTTAGTGCAACTGTGCGAGGTGCTGGTGAGGCTACATCTGTGAGCAGTTTTGGTCCCCTTATTGAAGGAAAGATATCATTTCATTGGATGCTGCCTGAACTGCTGTGCTCTTCCAGCACCACTAATCCAGAATCATTTCATTGGAGGCAGGTTCATCAGGATCATTCCTGGTATGGAGAGATTGTCTTTATGAGCAAAGGCTAAACAGGTTGGACTGTAGATTAGATTAGATTACTTACAGTGTGGAAACAGGCCCTTCGGCCCAACAAGTCCACACCGCCCCGCCGAAGCGTAACCCACCCATACCCCTACATCTACATCTACCCCTTACCTAACACTACGGGCAATTTTAGCATGGCCAATTCACCTGACCTGCACATCTTTGGAGTGTGGGAGGAAACCGGAGCACCCGGAGGAAACCCACGCAGACACGGGGAGAACGTGCAAACTCCACACAGTCAGTCGCCTGAGGCGGGACTTGAACCCGGGTCTCTGGTGCTGTGAGGCAGCAGTGCTAACCACTGTGCCACCGTGCCACCCACTGGAGTTTAGAAGAATGTGAGGTGATCTCTTTGAAGCATAGAGGATTCCTAAGGGGCCTGCCAGGGTAAATGCTGAGATGATGATGATTTCCCTTATGGTTCATTCTGGAACCAGAGAACATAGCCTCAGGTAAGGTGCTAGAAGACTGGAGGATGGCTAATGTGATGCCATTATTTTAAAAACAGGTGGTATGGAAAAGCCAGGGAACAGTAGACCAGTGAGCCTGACCTCAGTGACAGGTAAGTTGGTGGAGGGGATTCTGAGGGACAGGGTTTACATGTATTTGGTAAGGCAAGGACTAATTAGAGATAGTCAACATGGCTTTGTACATGGAAAATTGTGTCTCACTAACTTTGTGACATCTTCAAAAAAAACTCAAATCAAAGAAGATTGATGGCAGAGCAGTAGACGTTATCTATGAAGGGCTTTTGCCCAAAATGTCAATTCTCCTGCTCTTCGGATGCTGTCTGACCTGCTGTGCTTTTCCAGCACCACACTCTCGACCCATTGTCTATACGGAGTTCAGCAAGGCATTCAAGATTCTGCAGGGTGGGCTGATTAGCAAGATTAGATCATATGGAATACAGGGAGACCTAGCCATTTAAATATAAAATTGGCTTGAAGGGAGGAGACGGGGGGGTTGGTTTTGGGACTTGGAGGCCTGTGATCAGTAGTGTGCCACAAGGATCTGCTGGCTCCATGCAGAGGGTGTTGCACATATGGAATTAGCTGCCAGAGGAGGTAATGGAAGCTGGTACAATTAAAACACTTAAAAGGCAAGTGGATATCTATATGAATAAAAAGGGTTTGGCGGGATGTGGGCCAACAGCTGGCTAATTGGACCAGATTAATTTAGGATATCTGGTCAGGTTGGGCAAATTGGACCAAAGAGCCTATTTCCATGCTATACAACTCTATGACTCTAATAGTCTCACAACAAAAGGGTGCCAATTTAAGACTGAGAAGAGAAGGAATTTCTTCTCTGTGGGTTGAGTCAAAGAGTCAAAGAGTCACACAGCATGGAAACAGGCCCTTTGACTCCATGACTGTCATCCCACTAAGAAAAGAAATTCCTCCTCTTCTCAGCCCTAAATTGACATCCCATTAACTCCCCATAACCTGTCAATCTACAAGGCACAAGTCAGGAGTGTAATGAAATACTTCCCACTTGCCTGAATGGCTACAGCTCCAACAACACTCAGGAGGCTTGACACCATCTAGGACAAAGCAGCCCACTTGATTTATACCTCATCTACAAATGCCCAATACTTTCAACACTAATGCTCAGAGGAAGCCATATATACTATCTACAAGATATACAAGGTCTCCTTAGACAGCACCTTCCAAACCCAAGGATACTTCCATGCAGAAGGAAAAGGCAACAGAAACATGGGAACACCCCAAGTTCTCCTCCAAGCTACTCATGATCCTGGCTTTGAAATATATCTCCATTCCTTCGGCATCGCTGTGTAAAAATCCTGGAATTCCCTCCCTAACAACATTGTGGGTGTATCTGTAGCACATGGATGGCTGTGATTCAAGAAAGCAGTCTGCCACCATCTTCTCATGGACAACTAAAGGCAGGCAATAAATGCTGGCTCAGCCAGCTATCCCATGAGTGAATAAAATAAAACTTCAACTTGTGTTTCAATTACCTTTGGCAGAATTCTTCCTGTTTTATGTGATATGATCAGTTATAATATTATACTTTTCATTTAATGCAAGCTATGAAACATGAGCATCGAAGTCAAAGTCTGATGTGGCCATTTGAAGGTATCAATGAATATTGAATGAGAAATTGTGATTTTTGCATGTTTGAAATCTTATGTTCTACAGTAGCAGTATGTTTTGTTGATTTAGAGCTAATGTGATCCTATAATTCCTAAAATTAAATGCATGATTGGAAAATGAAATGAAGGCAGTATGTAAGATAGTGACTATAATTTGAAATAACTGATTAGGGAAATAACAATAAAAGAACACAATGTCAGAAAGCATGAAACAAGAAATAAATGATATTCCCATTGAAGCCCTTCTTCAAGTGAATCGTTTGCAATTTATACTTCCATAGATCTTCTCATATTTATTTAATTTCACAAATGCATAACTAGGTTTTGCACTTTTCAAAAGAGACAACTTCCTCATCATCTATGGACCATTGAGTAAAAAGGAATAATCTGAAATAATAATCTGACATCATTGTCATTAACAGTCTGCATTAGAAAAGTGGCATTTCTATATTAAAGTTAGGTGAGCAATATTCTTTGTGACAGCATTTCACAGAATATTTGATGCATTTCTGAATACACTGTAAGGCGTGAGGAATGCAGATTCTTTTATAAAGGGTTTATTTCCTGGTTGTAATTTACTTTCTCTTCAATCCCAAAACTCTGTCCCTATGCCATGCTGAGACAGCAACTGATCCTTTTTCCTTCTCAGTGCTTCACCTAACTGCACTAAGTACAATCTGTTAATGAATGTGAAGCTGTTATTACCTTTCACTAAATACTGTATATCTTTTCCACCACACCTTGAATCTTGCAACTGCACATATCTGTGGCAAACTAAACCCTTCCTCTGTTTGCCTTCCTCAGCCTATGTGGTGCTCAGATTTGCTAAGATTGTGTTAGTACAAGAGGATAATCCAGTTCAGGAACTTGCAGACCCAATTTACTCCACTTTTAATATTCCAGTGAGTGATTTTCAGCTGAACGTAAGATCAAACATATATTGTAGGGCAGCTGTAACACTGAATGTCATCAGTTCAGGCAAGGCAACTTGACAGACTAAAGAACATTGTAAGTGCCATCAGGGCTTCACTTCTCAACCCTAATGAATGTAGAAGAATGAGAATCACTTCATAAATGGACCGGCAAGGAGATTGGTGCAGAATTCTTCAGCTGAGGACAACTTTTAGTCATTAGATGAAATGATAGTGTGTGGTATAGTTCAACCTAAAGCCCAGGCTCATCCTCTGATGACAAGGAAATGCTCACTGACAACTGCACAATGTTAGTGGGCAGCACGGTGGCACAGTGGTTAGCACTGCTGCCTCACAGCGCCGGAGACCCGGGTTCAATTCCCGCCTCAGGCGACTGACTGTGTGGAGTTTGCACATTCTCCCCGTGTCTGCGTGGGTTTCCTCCGGGTGCTCCGGTTTCCTCCCACAGTCCAAAGATGTGCAGGTCAGGTGAATTGGCCATGCTAAATTGCCCGTAGTGTTAGGTAAGGGATAGATGTAGGGGTATGGGTGGGTTGCGCTTCGGCGGGGCGGTGTGGACTTGTTGGGCCGAAGGGCCTGTTTCCACACTGTAAGTAATCTAATCTAAAAAATGTTCAGCACCATTTGTTTCATACTGAAACAGTTCATGTCCAAATGCAGCAGATTTGGGCTAACAAATGGCAAGTAACATTCATGCCATATGAATGCCAGGCAATGATCATCTCCAGCAAGATAGAACCTATTTCCCCATGACATTGAATAGCATTACCACCACTGAATCCCGCACTATCAAGATCCTGGGGTTTACCATTTAACAGAAACTGAACTGGACTAGCCATATAAACACTGTGGCTACTAGAGCTGGTCAGAGGCTAGGAATCCTGCAGTGGGTAACTCAACTCTTAACACCCAAAGGATGAATACTCCGCACTAGTCTGCAGCCAAGCTCTTTCCAATTAATCAAATCTGTCTAATGCAATGTGGAACTGAATATTCTAGGTTTTAATGGTATCAGTTGAAACATTAGTGAGAGACAAATTATTCTTACATTGTTAGGCACAGCCCTACAGATGGCCTTGAAGATACTTTGCAATTGAGTAAACCTCTATCACATCTCTAACATAACTACGGTCATGTAATGTTTCACATCCTCCACAAAATGACATGATTCTTCTTCATTGATTCATACTATAGTGGGATTAATTGGAAATACACTGGTCTAAAAATAGAAAGCATTACAAAAAAAAAGTGTTTTTGAACTAACGAAATCAGCATAGCCCAATATCAAATCTCAAGATTTTCAACCATATGGCATGGACTATTAAAATTGGTTATAATCAATACATCTCTGTGCCCCAAAAATAGTCCAGTGTTGTTATTTTAAATGGTAAAAACTGCATCAATAGAGAATTGGTGCTCCAGTCTGATTCAATTTAAAGGATTTTATGCATGTAGAAATTTAACAACTCCTATTTCCAAAAGAATATGAATTCTGGCTGGTGTCCAATGACAATGCCATCTCTTTATTACCTATTTCTAAATTCATTATTGAAAGCAGCAGGTTTGCAGACTATCTGCAGTAGTTATTGCTGTAACTTTGAAAAAACAGCATGAATAATAATTGTTTTCTTCAACAATGATAACTGTTAGTGGTTTTTAAAAATTATCGTTATAACCATGATGAAAAAATTGGCATATTTATCTATGCTATTGCTTCAGGATTCTTGTTTAAAGCTTGCATCATTAAGTGGTAACTGTTTAGTTTGCTGGCAGGAAGAACATGGAAGAGCCTTAAGCCTAGCTTATGATAAGTTTTTAAATGTTATATTCCGTCAGGAAACTGATAAATGGGGCAGGATCTCGTAAAATTTCAAGGAGCAGTAAATGAGGTGGAGGGATGTGCTCAATTGTGTTTCGAGCAGTATCTCATATTCGCTACGGTGGGCTAAAAGTTGGATGTTCAGTTTGCAGCAGATTAAAGGTGGATTGTTCCTAACACAGTTAGTGGGATCCTTTTTTTAATGCACTGAAATGTCATCAATACTCATTAAAATGCATGATTACCAGATTAACTTATATCTTTGCAATAAGTTGTTGCAAATGATAAATTTACAACTGGTGAAAAATGGCTTGCTGCAGGTAGGGGTCACCTTGGTGGGTTTGGAGTGTGTATGAGCTAATTGTATTGAACATACAATATTTTTGGACCAGGTAAGAGGAGACTGAACTGTTGCATTGAACTTAGGTAATGGCAGTCTCAGGGGTTTAGAGTATGGATGCTGATGGGCAGGGGAGGAGCTCATGTTCAGAGAAGTTTAGGCATTGCAGTCCATTGAAGGGAGGGTGGTGGCTGTTCAAGGAAGTTAGGGCATGACTGTTTGTGGAACAGAGGATGACAACTGTCTACGAGGTTTGGAGAATGGGTGTCTGAGACAAGGAGGTTAGGTTGTGACAGACCTAAGAAGAGTTTTGGGGAGCAGAGGAATAGAGCTGACAATAGATGAGGAACGTTTGTCCAAACATCACTTGAGCATAAAAGAGAGGTGAATAAAGTAAATGTGTTAGGTCAGTAGTGAGGCTAAGACACCCAAGGGGAGATCAAGTGTGATAGAAGGTGTTTTGAACATGATAGTTGAAAGGTCCAGGATGCCAGATGAAACTTGATTGTGAGGAGAAGCAGCCTCTTGGTTGAGAGTCAGTTTAATCAATGGTAACGATGATGACTCAAGGGTAATGACACAGGACTAGGCTAATGAAGAGAGGATATTGGATGATTGAGGTCAGGTCGGAGGTGGCTGAGGGTAGGTGCATGATGATGATGGCTTGCAGCTCCAATGGGTGATTAGGAGTATCCAAGCACATTAACTATGGTTATATTTACACCTCACATATATGCAAAGATGATACTCCAGGCTGAATAAATGCAGAAGGAGTTTTAATTTCCAGGAATTCAAAATGTTTACTGTCGTGTTTGCAGTGGCTAGCTTCATTCCAATCTTTCTCTCTCTCTCTATGTGACCACACTCAGGCTTAATTAATCACACATAGTGAGCAACCAATAGACATGCACAATTAAACATGATGCCTTCTTCCTCATACAAGTACATAGACAGTATTTTAAACTGAACAATCAAATACAATCAACAATTTTGCCTTATTACAGTTCAATTTGTTTATTTACTCTAAGTACAAAAATGGATGCCAAACAGGAAGGTCAAAGGTGATTTGTGAATTTGAGGTTCTGCTTCTGAATGATCACTTTGATGAGGCAGATTATCAACATTGTTACAACTTGCCTGGGAAGATAAACATATCTCAATGGTGCCACAAGCCAATCCAAAATGTACAACATCTGACTCAGCATCCTGAGATGTCAAATTTTCCTTCTGACTGCTATTCAGGACAAAAGTAATTCACAGCTGGTTTGATGCCGTTGACACAGTAGTGGACTGGTTTCAAGTCTCATCTACTCCAGAGATATGTCATGACTTGTTTGAACAAAAAAATCACAAAATATTCATTAGTAACAGAAAATAGCTATTGCAACACACACAACTTCAACAAAAAAACAGGCAAAAGCAAGGATTACAAATCTATTACAGGTATATTGCAACTTTATACCACTTCAGAATCCAAAAGTACCCACACTCCTGTTCAGATCAGAGAGAGGCAGATCATTTGACACAGACATTCTGAGTGGGAAAGGAATATATGAGCTGTTGGAAACAAACTGCAGTCCATTGTCTCTACTGACAGTCCATGACAAAACATACTTTGTGAACAACATTTCTCGAAACTCAGTGATCAATGTAGTGGTTGTGGAAGTTGTAGCAATTGAGCTCGATCAGCCTTATTAAAAACTGGGACACCAGAGCACATCAAAGGTAGGAAATTTTGCAAACAATTCTACACTTCCTGACTCCCCAAAGCCTGTCCACTATCTACAAGACACAGGTCAGGAATGTGTTGGAATTCACTCGACTTGTTTGGATAGATGCAGCTCTGCCAATGCTTATCGAAGATAAAATCTTAAATATTCAGGTCCTCTCCTACCTCCACAGAGTGGAGTGGTACGTAACATGTACAAAATGTACTTCAGTAAAGCCCTGATGCTCTTTCAATAGCATCTTACTGTTATGGGGAAAATCACCAGCCTCGGAGTCTGAGCTGGGGTTCAACGACAGAGCTTATTGTACAAGGAAATACCAGCGCTCCAGGGAGAGAAAGACACCAACAGCACAGTGGTCAGCTGCAAATCTTCTGTCCACCCAGAGCACATGTCAAGATACTTTTATACATTTTGTGATATATTAGATCAGTGATGAGGTTATTGTCTCTGTAACACAGTTTGTTTGTTGTAAACATTGCAGAATCATTGATAGTTTTGGTGTGGTCATTGTCAATTCCAGTGCAGCCTTTGTTAATTTCAGCATGGTCGTTGTTAGTTTCAGTACAGACATTGTCAGTTTCAACGTCTGCGTGGAAGTCCATTGCTGTAGTAATGGGTGCTAATCAGTCTTCCTGAGAAGGACGACTACTGCAGCCCTGGCTATGAGCAGTTTGTATTGATTCTGTATCAAACTGTTAGCATTTCTATCAAAGGTGTTGGCTGGACGCAGACACTTCAGTGGGCAGTGTATGTTACTCATGTGTATTCTCTCCCTCACACGCCTTAAACTAATAAACTATGTTGTAAGTGCAATGTGCTGGCATTCTGGTGGCCCCAGGCAGTATCTGTGTTTGCTCTGCTGTCTCTCTCCATGTTGTAGTCCGGTGGCCATATTGTGTGTCGAATGGCTCACTTATGGTTCAGCGGCCATCTTGTGTGTTCGTGTGCCTGGTGTTACCCTGCCCCACTTCATTCCCCACTTTGTGGTCAATTTACATGAAGAGGTAGGTCATCTCTAGGAACTCCCTCTCCTGAGGGGTATCAGGTAGTGCCAATTTCACTGGGGGGCTCTTCTGTGGTGACACTCGCTGTTGGTTCAGTTCTCGTCAGTAGCGCCTTACAGCAGAGTTTTACATACCGGAGGCCCACACAGAATACCAGCATGAGTACGATGACAACAACTATACCGTGGGTCAAAGAGGCTCCCCAAGATTTATCTATCAACCAATTTAGACAGCCATCTGTAGTTGTGGATCCCTGTTGAAAATTATCGAGCGGTCTCGGATATTCTTGATGGCTTCTGTAATGTTATAAAAGTCATCACTAACATGGGTGATACAATTGTCACCAATAATTGTACAAACTCCCCCTTGCTGTGCTAATTGATAATCCACCACGTAACGTGTCTGCTGTGTGTAGAGTCTGAGTTCAGCCAACTCTGTATTAATTGCTTCCAGAGTTTTTGAGGTATTATTGCCTAAGATAGTCAGGCCACATACAAGGTAATTTCGGATTCTAGCGCTGACGACCCCTGCTGTCCCCCCTCCCCCAAAGTTAGAGATCCCAAGAATCCATATCCCAATGATGACCCCAATTTGTTGAGGATCTAGCAATCAGCACAGAACTCCTGGCTGATGGAGTAGGTCACTATCCTTCTCCGCACATGTTCCCCGCTGGAGCATGGTGCAATAAAGGGCGCAATTGCCCCTACCGTGAATAAGTTTGGGAAGTCTGGAGTGCCTGTCACATAAGTCCCCTTAAATAGAAAAACAAATCCCTTCACTGTTCAGTAACATATATTGTCCTGTCCGTCCACCTGTCTGTCCACCCATGTTGCCCCTGATCCCTCAAATGCCCCTAAGCTGGTAAGTGTCAAACAGGTATGTCCATGTGGCAGAGCTGACATGGGTGCCATTGCACTGACCACATATGAATTGTCTGCCCACGGTTACATTCAAGCATGCCTGCTCGCTGCAGGTGCAGATAAAGTGTCCCCTAGTGACTACAAAGCGCTGATAAGTGTACTGTGTCAGGACACATGAGTCATTTTTGAGAATCAGGGCATAAACGTATGCCCATTCCTGCTCTGTGAAACAGAGTGGGCAATTACCAGGTTTTAAATGGGTCTCCCCTTCCCTCGGATGGGGGATCCGGCCCCATGGGCTGTTGGTCCTGCCCAGTTGCACACATCTGCCCTGGAGTCCCCGTTTATATTTCCCTATCTGCCCCTTACACGGCGCTCCTGAGGTGTCTACTGTATACAGGTCACGAGGGGTCCACACCGGGGTGACCACAAATACACATTCTACTGGTCACACCAGTGGGTAGCAGGCAGTTTGGTTCCCATGCAAACTTAGGTGTGTTTCATAGAAGACATGCACCCAACAGTCGCAACACTTAAACACAGTAAAATACATACAGGTATATACATTTTGCAGTTAAAATAAAGTTATTGGTCAAAGTCTTTGCTTGTGTCAGGAGGTGCAGTTGTGCTTCTGTGTGGTTTGTTCAGTTGGGTTTTCCATACTCCCCCTGGGATGACAGTCTTATCCGCCATTCCTGTCTGCACCTGGGGAATGGTCAATGTCATTAGTTTGGTCACAGGAGTCTTTAAACAGTTTGAGTTGGGTCCAGGGCTTCCATGTGCCTTTTTCTTTAATATCTATACAGGCACAGGTGTCCCCATTTATTATCATGTCGTATGGCCTATTCCATTTTGGGGCAAAGCCTGGTTTGTCAGGCAGTGCTTGCACCAGGACACGGCTTCTTGCTACTGGGACCTCAGAGAAGACTTTGAGTTCCCTTGCCCTGTCCTTTTTGTCTTGTTTATCAATTACAGGTTTCCACATCCCTCTCAATCAGGTGCTTAATTCTATCACATACTGCCAAATTTTGGCTTTTAGTGGACACACATCGATGCCACCTGTGATTATTGTCTTTGGCAATTGCATTGCTCGCCCGGTCATCAATTTATATGGTGTTAGCCCAGTTGCCTGATTCATGGTGGCTCTTAATTTTATCATTATGGCTCGCAGCACTTCAGCCAATGCTCAGCCTGAGGATTGTATAGCATTAGCTACAGTATTTTTGAGCATTCTATTCATTTTCTCTACCATTCCTGAGTTCTGGGGGTGATAGGGAATGTGAAATTTTTGTCTAATGCTGAGTAATTGGCAGACAGTCTTCTTGGCCTTGCCTGTAAAATGAGTGCCTTGGTCAGAGTCGATCTGGAGGGGTACCTCCCACCACGTGATTACCTCCTCCGCTAATATTCTGGCGACAGTGGTCGCAGTGCAGCTGTTGGTCAGGAATGCTTCTACCCACCGGGTGAATTGCTCTATGATGACCAGGCTGTACGTTTTCCCAGGGGAAGGTAGCAGTAGCCCCATAAAATCCACCTGAAGGTGTTCCCGGGGTCCCTCGGTCTGGGCTGTTGTCCCATCTTAACGTGTATGGGTCTCCCTGGCTTATGTTGTGCACAAACCATGCATTTGTGGCAGTACTTGGCCATGTCTCTTCCTATTCCTTTCCACCGCCACTCTCTCCCTAGGCTTGCTATCATGGCCGCTCTACCTGTATGGGAGAGCACGTGGTACAGTACAAGCAATGTGTTCTGTATACATGTTCGTGCTATCACCTTGTCTGATCACCTGCAGACACCATCCTCCCCTTTGAATGCCCCCTGCAGTCTCCATTGTTTTCTCTCTTCTTGTGAGGTGTCCTCCTGTAGCTGCTAAATTTGGATAGCACCTTTTGCTAAGTCAATAGTGGCTATTGCAGCCTCGTCAATGGCCTCCTGTTCTAGGGCTTTCTGAGTTGCTCGGTCTGCTGCCTGGTTTCCTTTGAATTTTAGCCAATTTGGACTGTGTTTTGCTGGCTCCTTTTGATGGGCTTTTATTTTTATTACTGCAGCCTCTTTTGGTTGCTCACTGGCACTCAATAATGCCTGAATTCTTAACTGGTGTCTAATAGGGTATCCCCCCCACGGTGGTGAACTCTCTTCTACCCCCTGCCACCACGTAGTCATGGACTACTCCGAAAGCATATTGACTGTTCTTATATATAATCACGATTTTTCCTTTTGCTAGTTCCAGTGCTTTAGTAAGTGCTACCAGTTCTGCTTCCTGTGCAGACTCACTTCCATCAATTATTCCAGACATAACTATTTCTAACTTATCATTTACCACAGCTCATCCTGTTCGGGGTGACCTTGCTACATATCTTCGTGACCCGTCCACTAGGAGGGTCTTCTCTGTTGTGCCTAGGGGGGTATCTTTTACTCTCTCCCTACCTTCATCCCCATCTATATCCCCACAGTTGTGCGATTCCCCTGTGTCTAGAATCCCCTTAGCTGGGTTTTCCCCCATATCCCTGACTATTACCACCGGCTGACTTGGGGGTAAAAGAACTGCCTCCCACTTTGCCCGTCTCATATTGGAGACGGCCCTCAGTTTCCCTGTGTTTAGCATCTCTACTAGGGTGTGTTTACTGTGGAGGATGACATTCCCTGTCATTACTATGGGCTTGATAACCCTAACGGCCCAAGCAGCACAGTCTAAGGCAACTCGGGCAACTCGGTGACTACTGGCCTTCTGTAGTTGAGTAATAGGAGAAAGTGAGGACTGCAGATGCTGGAGTACCAGAGTTAAAAAATGTGGTACTGGAAAAACACAGCGGGCCAGACAGCATCCAAGGAGCAGAAGAATCGATGCCCGAAACGTCAATTCTCCTGCTCCTCAGTAGTTGAATAATACCCTACTGGCCTTTTCCTACTACCATGGTCTTGGGTGACCACTGCGGAGTAAAACCCTCCTTCATTGTTACAGTAGATGTGAAAATTCTTACTGGGTTCTGGCAGCCCTAGCCCAAGGGCTGATATGAATCAAGTTTTAAGCTGACTGTTTGCCTCTTCCTGTTCTGGTCCCCAGATTACAGTTTCCAAGGTGGGCTTGCCTCATTTAATTAATCTCTGGATCAGTTCAGCCAATTTTGGAAACTTGGGTATAAAGCTCCGACTGTAGTTGAATAGCCACAAGACCTTTCTGACTCCCCTGACAGTGGCAGGTCAGGGCATCTGTTGGATTGCCTTCTTGCAGTCATTGGGCATTTCTTTGAGTCCCTGGGATATGAGGTGTCCCAGTTATAAGACTTGTGTTTTGCCAATCTGCGCCTTTGTGAGGCTGACTTTTAACCCTGCAGTTGCCAATGCCTGCAATACAAGCCCTAAATCTTCCTGGTGTCCTGATTCAGACTCTGCGGCATTAAGATATCATCTACATATTGGAGGGCAGCACCACCCTCTGGTAAATTTATTCTCTTCAGAATGTCCCTGTGAAAAATAGTGGGGCTGTTATGGAACCCTTGTGGCAGGCGAGTCCATGTGTACTGTCTGTCCCTTACTGTAAAAGCGAATTTGTTATGGAACTCAGGGTGTAACAGTATAGTCCAGAACCCACTGGCTCTGTCCAAAACAGTAAAGATTTTGTGTTTGGGGGCTACACCATTTAAAATGGTGGAGGGGTCTGCTGCAATGGGGTGCAATTTGGGGGTGACCTTATTTAGTTCTGTATAATCAATGGGGAGCCTGTAGCTCCCATCAGGCTTTATTACTGGCTATGTTGGTGAATTAGTTGTACTTGTGGTTTCTTTCAGGATTCCCTGTTTCACTAGTCCTTGCACTATCTCCACAACCGCTTTTCCTGCTTCGGGTTTTATGGGTATTGCCAGTGGGGCTTATGCTCTGGTCCAGATACCCATATGGGGTCTATGTTAACTAGACCTGTATCTAACTTTGTTTCTGCCCAGGCTCTGGGGACAGAGGCACAGATGGCTCCGAATCCCCCCTTTTCGAGGTTCCAGTCCCTACTGGTGACTGTAGCTACTTTAATAGTTTCAAGGTGACTTGTAAGTTTCCCAATCTCAGTCTTTTGACTATCCTGTCTGGGTCAAATCAATTTCCCTTTTGCACAATCGATTAGAACACTATATTCTCTCATGAGATCACTGTCCATTATGTTGCTCTCATTATTTTGGAATACATAGAATTTCATATGGATATATGTATTGTTTATTTCTATGAGGGTAGTTTTGCTTAGGTAAGCTGGTGTTTTATCCCCTCATGTCCCAGTTAAATGTTCATTTTATTTGTGTGGGGTAAGGATAAGTTTGTGATAGATATGCTGCTAGCATTTCATATTTCCTCCCTCCTATTACTGAGGGCATGTAAATTCTCCCCTCTCCCTTCCCTCTGAGCTGGTTGTCAGCTCTGCTGACCTCAGGATTCCCTTGGTTCTGCGGTGTTCCGGGTGCCCCATGCTTTTCCCAGCACATTGCTTCTATATTTCCCGTTCTGTTGCAGTGGCTGCAGTATTTTAAATTGTTCCCTGCTCTAGTCCCTGCTCGTGGGGCCTTACATTCTCTAACAAAGTGTCTCTGTCGGCCACAGTTGTGGCAGGATAGTTTTATTCTACTCTCGCCTCCATTCCGGGAGGCTGCTTTGTCAGGTCTTGCCTTTATCGCAGGAGCTTCTGTCGCCTGCACCCCACTAGCCTACTCAACTAGATCATCATATTCCTGGGACGTTATTACTCCCATTTTCAGGATGGCTTGGTGGGCGCTAGAGAGCCCATCTCTAAAAGCTTGGATGAATGCCCGGTCTCCCCAGTCTGGGTTTGCTTGCCCTGACCATTCCTGATAGACCCTAGATAATCGTTCCCCATACTCAGAGGCTCCTTCCCCTTTAAGTTGCTTAGTGGTCATGATCTTGCTGCAGGTCATGGGAGCATTTCCTAACACCGTCTGGATTTCCTCTTTACAATTGGCGAAAGGGGCCTGTTGAGAATTTATCTCAGCTGCGAGGGCAACAGCATGTGTCCACCATCCTCCCCTAAAGTCTCAGGTTGTTGTAGCAGCAGGTCCACCAACTACCTATCTCCTCTTGTCCTGCTGAGCAAGCTGCCTGGACCAGCTGGTGTATGTCTCTCAGGTACATTTGGTGCCCTACCCGTACACTATCCAACTCTTCCCAGAACCTGGTACTTGCACTTTGGGGCTGTCCAAGGAGGCCATAATTTGCTGCCTCTCCCCTGGGGTGAAGAGTTTATAGCTGAAAATGTGTTGCTGGAAAAACACAGCAGGTCAGGCAGCATCCAAGGAGCAGGAGAATCGACGTTTCGGGCATGACCCCTTCTTCAGGAAGAGTTTATAATTTGCTTTGGGGTGTGAGTCTGTTCCTACTCTGGTAACAGGCGCTAAGTTATACTCTTGCACGGTTTATCCAACAGAGGGAGCAGTTGGTCCCTGCTGGACAGTTTCATTGGAGGGGAGAGAGTCAATCTCCCTTTCCTCCTGTACTTTTTCTAATCTTTGTTCTAGCTCCTTTATCCTATCCTCCAGCTCCTCAATTAATTCTTGGCCTTTTCTGCACCTGTTGGTGGAGGCACCTACTGGGTGGCACAGTGGCTCAGTGATTAGCACTGTAGCCTTACAGCGCCAGGGACCTGTGTTCAATTCCAGCCTCGGGCCACTGTCTGTGTGGAGTTTGCACATTCTCCCTCTGTCTGTATGGCATTCTTCTTGGTGGTTTGCTTTCCTCCCACAATCCAAACACACGCAGATCGGGTAAATTGGTCATGCTAAATTTCCCATAGTGTTAGGTCCATTACTCAGGGGTAAATGTAGGGGGGGGTGGGCTTTTCTTTGGAGGGTTGGTGTGGACTTGATGGGCCAAATGGCCCATTTCCACACTGTAGGGAATCTAATCTTGATGTAATTTATTCTGGTCGCCACATTACTGAAAGGATTTGGACACTTTGGAGAGGGTGCAGAGAAGGTTTATGAGGATGTTGCCTGGTATGGAAGGTGCTAGCTATAAAGAGAGGCCGAGTAGGTTAGGTTTATTTTCATTAGAAAAAAGGAGATTGACAGGGGACCTGACTGAGGTTTACAAAATCATGAAGGGTATCGACAGGGTGGATAGAAATAAGCTTTTTCCCAAGGTGAAGGATTCAATAATGTGAGGTCATTCTTTCAAGGTGAGTGGTGGAAAGTTTAAGAGGGATACATGCGCCAAGTACTTCACACAGAGGATGGTGGGCATTTGGAACGCATTGCCAGCAGAGATGGTAGAGGCAGGCACGGTAGATTCATTTAAGATGCTTCTGGACAGATGCATGAGTAGGTGGGGAGCAGAGGGATACAGATGTTTAGGAATTAGGCGACAGGTTTAGACAGTGGACTTGGATCGGTTCAGGCTTGGAAGCTGTAAGATTTCTTTGTTCTTTGTTCAATTAGGCCTGCTATTTGGTACACTAACATTACCCCTATCTTTTTAGTTTTATTTTGTTTTTGTTTATCTAGCTACTCTTTCTTAATGTCTGGGATGGATCCCAACTGTTTTTCTTCATTTGCTTGTCAACCCTTGTCTGTCTGCCTTGTATTTTCTCAATAAGGGAACCTGCAGCATCCCCCTTAAAACTTTGATTTGCCATTTAGCAGATTGTGTACCCCTGGATACCACCAACAGTAAAGTGTTCCTAACTGGTGGGGACTTCTCTACTCCCTAGCCAATGATACTGTCCCAGCACTGTCCGTATGGCCATAGCAGCATCCTGGCAAGGTGTGCACTCTATCAGTGGGATTTCTCTACCCTCCCGGCCACCACTACCAGTCGGCTGGGAATGCTGGCTCAATAGGATGTGGTCTTTACCAGGACTTCTCTACACCCCCCGGCCACCTCTACTGACCCAACGTCTCCCGATAGGCCCAGGAACCTACCTCTAGCCCAGTGTGCTGTCTACCAGTGGGACTCTTTACCCTCACGGCCACCGTCACTATTCAAGCTCTGTTGTTCTACTACAGACTGACAGGGTATCACACTGAAAATGTCGGTAAGGTGTGCTCCACTGAGATTTGGCTCACCACATTGGAAGTTACAAATACAAACAGCACCCAACTTTTAACTCAAACTCTAACTGGACTCTGTGTTGTTCGCCCCTACAGAGTCCAATGTTACCTGACTTTGCCACTTGTGCTTCACAACTCATAGTACTCTTGGCGCCTCAATTCCCACTTCAAATCCCAACCGTCAAGTAGAGGGGCTACCCCTCTTAACAACCGGTTTAGGGCAGGGTCTTTGAGGCAGGCACTACCTTGTCCCCTGGCTGTTTCAGCACAAGCAGCAGATTCTTACAACAGTTAATACAGTTCAACACTTATTCTCCACAGACATGCACTTATAAAAAATCTTTTAACTCAGTACTGTCGCAAATTAGACATTACAATCGGTATACCTTTTAAACTGTGTCCTTGACCCAGTCTGACTCTTCCCGTTTGCAGGTACAAATTGCTTCTTACCCCGGCTCCCTTCGACCAGGGCACCAGTAGTAGGAACCCTGCTCACAGCGCCAATTGTTGGTGGCACGGTGGCACAGTGGTTAGTACTGCTGCCTCACAGCGCCAGAGACCTGGGTTCAATTCCCACCTCAGGTGACTGACTGTGTGGAGTTTGCACGTTCTCCCTGTGTCTGCGTGGGTTTCCTCCGGGTGCTCCGGTTTCCTCCCACAGTCCAAAGATGTGCAGGTCAGATTAATTGGCCACGCTAAATTGCCCGTAGTGTTAGGTAAGGGGTAAATATAGGGGTATGGGTAGGTTGCGCTTTGGCGGGTAGGTGTGGACTTGTTGGGCCGAAGGGCCTGTTCCCACACTGTAAGGGTAATCTAATCTAAAACACCAGCCTTGGAGTCACAGTCATTGTTAAACGACAGAGTTTATTGTACAAGGAAATACCAGAGCTCTGGGGAGAGAAAGACACCGACAGCACAGTGGTCAGCTGCGATTCTTCTGTCCACCGGGAGCACATGTCAAAATACTTTTTATACATTTTGTGATATAATGGATCGGTGATGAGGTTATTCTCTCTGTAACATAGTTTATTTGTTGTAAACATAGCAGAATCGTTGATAGTTTTGATGCAGTCATTGTCAGTTCTAGCACAGTCTTTGTTAATTTCAGCACTGTTGTTGTTAAGTGCAGCGCAGACATTGTCAGTTTCAATGTCTGCGCGGAAGTCCATTGCTGTTGTAATGGACGCTAATCACTCTTCCTGAGAAGGACGATTACTGCAGCTCTGGCTATGAGCACTTTGTATTGAGTCAGTATCAAGCTGTTAGCATTTCTATCAGAGGTGTTGGCTGGACCCAGAAATTTCAATGTACAGTATACGCTAGTCATGAATATTTTCTCCCCCACCCACCTTAAACTAATCAACGAGGTTGTGTGTGCATTGTACTGGCATTCTGGTGGCCCCAGGCAGTGTCTGTGTTTGCTGTGCCATCTCTCTTCATATTGTGGTCCAGCGGCCATATGGTGTGTCAAGTGACCAACTTATGGTTCAGTGGCCATCTTGTGTATCCATGTGCCTAGTGTCACCCTGCCCCGTGCCATCTCCCACATCATTACAAAACCACGACTTCTGCCATAGAGGCAACCAAGGGCAGCAAATGCATGAGAACACCACCTCCAGCAATGATGTCCTCCAAGCCACAGGCCATCCTGACCTGGAACTATGCTGCTTTTGTTTCATTGTCACTGAGACAAAGCCTTGGAACTCCCTTCCTAACAGCTCTGTAATCATGCATATACCACATTAATTATTGTGGTTCAGCAATGTGGCTCATTATCTGTATGGTACGTATGGAAAATATACAAACAATGTTAAGTCATAGAACATAGAACATTACAGTGCAGTACAGGCCCTTTAGCCCTCGATGTTGTGCAGACCTGTGAAACCAATCTGAAGCCCATCTAACCTATACTATCCCATTTTCGTCCATATGCCTATCCAATGACCACTAAATGCCCTTAAAGTTGGCGAGTCTACTACTGTTGCATCCTTTGTGAGTGGAGCTTATTTCATGACATCAGTTAACCCTTTCAGATACTAACTCTCCTATACTACAATCGCCAACTTCTCCAGTGTAATTACGAATGGGTAATAAATGCTAGATTATCCTGCAATGACTACATCATGTGAAAAAATACAGTTTTAGAAACTCTGACTAAATGCTATGTAGGTCATGAACAATAAGCAAAAAAAAATGATTGGAAAGAGATGCTTCCACTGCTCCAAAACTATCAATTGGAAATTGTTGCCATGGTTTTATTGGCTATGGGCCAGTGGTAGAGTTTCAAGGTACATTTTAACAGATTTTTTCATAGAAACTATGGAGCTTGTATATTCAAACAAAATCTTCTATACAGTAATGCATTGCTGGTCACCAGGCTGCTTTGTGGAATTGTTTCATCTCAACAACACCCAGCTATGTTGTTATTGGTGTCTGTGGCTTAACTGATCAAGATCCACATTCAATACAGTTATCATCTAACAATGTGAGTTTATTGTGTCCTGTGCAGTATGGAACATATTCTTTGGCTATTTCTCAAGTGCATTCTATTTTTTAAGTAATGGCCTACTGCTGTAGTACACTGTCTCTTGCCAGCTGAGCCTTCAACTCCTCCTGCAAAATTTGTAGTCACATATTCATTTACTGCAATCACATAATCCTCAATGTTATAAATTACTTTGTCATTGTTACTGCTAATATGCCACAGCATGTCAGCTTCTCAACTGAAGAAGGATTACACCTGAAACATTGACTTCTCCAGCTCCAGATGCTGCCTGGCTTGCTGTGAGCATCTACAGTTTTTTTTGTCTCAACTGTGTGAGCCTGTAAGATAAGTGTTCTCAAAGTTCTGATACAAATGGTCTAACTATCTGTGGGAACAGAGAAGTCATTGCCCAGGTACTAATATGGCTAATGATGTATTCAGCACGTGGTGATCAATTTAAGAATGAGTATTCAACTGTAGAGATTCATGTGTCAATGTTATCAAGCAGGCTAATGTTTCCTTGTCTCCAATAAAATATTAGCTTTCACTTTCTGCCAATGGGAATGACGAGCAGCAGATTGATCATTTGTTTACTTCACTGTCCAGTGAAAGTACAGTTTCAATTGTATTTCCTAACCCATCTTTAGTGACTTACATTTCCATATGTGGTTGAAGTAAAGATTGGTGGAGATGCTATCTGCACCTTTGATGTATTAAACATTGTTTGTTGTTTGTTTGGTCATTCTCCCAATGCTCATCTTTGCTTGGTAGGGCCTCTAATAGTAGGTAAAAACAAAGACTGCAGATGCTGGAAACCAGATTTTGGATTAGTGGTGCTGGAAAAGCACAGCAGTTCAGGCAGCATCCGAGGAGCAGTAAAATCGACGTTTCGGGCAAAAGCCCTTCATCAGGAAGATAATAGTAGTTAGGCCCCGATGAGCTGACCCAGTCTGGACTAGCATATTTAAAGAAGGGTTGGGTTAACATTTTGGCATAATAGATCAGGATCAGAGTGAAAAATGTTGTAACCTCAAAAAACCTGAAAGGATTAATTGACATGATACAATAAGCTCTGCACATTAGGATATAAAGGGCTGTTTTTAAAAGGATCTAAGAGCCTTCAGGCAGTCTGCCTGTATTCCTGATGAAGGGCTTTTGCCCGAAACGTCGATTTTACTGCTCCTTGGATGCTGCCTGAATTGCTGTGCTTTTCCATCACCAAGCTAATCTAGACTCTGGTTTCCGGCATCTGCAATCATTGTTTTTACCTCCCTTAAAAGGATCTAACCATGGTGTTAATTACTGCAGCTGTTGTTCAGTTGTGCCTAAGTTGTGTGCTGGAATGTTTCAGTGGCGATATTGTGTACTTAACCATAAGCTTTTTACATACTTAAGATCTTTAAGTTCACTTTCAATTCTAAGACTTGGACCAATTACAATCAGATTTGGAATTGAGAAATCTGATCAAAATGAACTTCCAGTTCAGATCAGTTACAAACTACTTTGGATATGAGTTTGTGTATAGAAACTTTACAAAATGAATTAAGGTTATTGGAATTATGTAAATATGATACTTAACAAACAGCAGTGGTAATTAATTGCATTCACTGTGGACAGCAGTCCTCAAACTCTGGTTAAATGTGATGTTGCTGTCTTGAGTGAAGTCTGTCTTCATTCTTCCCTTTCTGTAAGCTTGTTCCATGAAGCATCTTAATTTTACACTTTTCTGATATCATTTACGTTTAGACCATAGTTGAATTAGATTTACATTAATCAAGCTAGCATGACATAGTTTGACAAGGTTTTTGCCTGTTGTCTACATTTCAGCCTGCTTGACCACATTATCACAAGGCTGTCCAGACAATATTCAGCACTCAAGGTTTGCTGGCTGGATTAACGATTCGACAGCGCTTCTTGGAATTTCATCCCTTGTACAAACTAGCTAACATCCAACTGAACTTATCCACCATATTTTACAAGTTGTCTTGTACACAAAATTCAATGTTAACAGACATGCTACATTTGTGACAACTAAGTTCTAACAATGTTCAATGTTCAACAGTCCTATACTGTAATTTGAGAATTGCTCAAAAAAGAGACATTTTGTTGAAGTTTTTCATGTTGCATGTATCAAGACCGTTTGGATGAATACCAATGTAAGGGCAAAAGCAACATTATACTATATGAGAAGGGAGTGAAGACTCATAGACAAGTACTCTGGTAAAGAGGTTGTCATGCAGAATGCACCAATTAATGATAACTACCAGTTAATAGTCAGGTTTTGTTTAAATTCTAAACTAGACAGTTTGTCTCGAATTGGTCAAGGCATTGCCCTGAAAAATGAGCCAATAAATGTGAATTTTCAATAGAAATTGAAATCAAGTCATTACAATTTTCTACCCCTTGAGAATTAATGCAGCCTTGTTAAAAAGGTAAAATATGTTTGAAGAGTAAAACTTGGAGTACTTCATAAATTTTTTTTATTATTCTAGAATCCCTACAGTGTGGAAACAGGTCCTTCGGCCCAACAAGTCCACACCGACCCTCCAAAGAGTAACCCAGCCAGACCCATTCCCTTACCCTATTATCCTCCATTTACCCCTGACTAATGCACCTAACCTACACAACACTATGGGCAATTTAGCATGGCCAATTCACCTAATCTGCACATCTTTGGATTGTGGGAGGAAATTGAAGTACCTGGAGGAAACACACACAGACACAGGGAGAATGTGCAAACTCCAGACAGATGGTTGCCCAAGGTTGGAATTAAACCAAGGTCCCTGGCACTGTGACGCTACTTTGCTGCCCCAGAGTAGATTTTTTTGTGATATTTATTTACTACAAGTTCTGTATACCTCCTTCCTCAAAGTATGCCTTCCTCTTGTGTCCATAAACAACCAAAACTAGATTAGATTAGATTAGATTAGATTACTTACAGTATGGAAACAGGCCCTTCGGCCCAACAAGTCCACACCGCCCCGCCGAAGCGTAACCCACCCATACCCCTACATCTACATCTACCCCTTACCTCACACTACGGGCAATTTAGCATGGCCAATTCACCTGACCTGCACATCTTTGGACTGTGGGAGGAAACCGGAGCACCCGGAGGAAACCCACGCAGACACGGGGAGAACGTGCAAACTCCACACAGTCAGTCGCCTGAGGCGGGAATTGAACCCGGGTCTCAGGCGCTGTGAGGCAGCAGTGCTAACCACTGTGCCACCGTGCCGCCCACAAATTAATTGTAGAACAACAGGACTTAGTTCAATACAAGACTAGCAGGACTGTTTCAATATAACCAGGAGAGATTCTTTAAATTCTAGTCCCCAATTTGACTGATATGTTAACAGATGTGCCAGAAATTTTTCGTATTTGACAATTAGTGTTTGCTACAAATGGGTGGCACTGTAGCTCAGTGGTTAGTACTGCTGCCTCACAGTGTCAGGGACCTGGTTCAGTTCCAGACTTGGGTGACAGTGTGGAGTTTGCACATTCTCCCCATGTCTGCGTGGGCTTCCTCCTTGTGCTCTGGTTTCCTCCCACAACCCAAAGATGTGCAGTTTAGGTGAACTGGCCATGCTAAATTGCCCACAGTGTTCTGGGATGTGTAGACTCGGTGCATTGGTCAGAGGTAAATATAGGATAATAGAGTAGAAGAATGAATCTGAGTGGATTACTCTTCGGAGGGCCAGTGGGGATTTGTTGAGCCAAAGCTCCTGTTTCCACATTGTCGGGATTCAATGTAGATTCTGTTCTCTATAACAATCCACCGCACAGAATAATTATCAAAGCGTGGACTGAGTGGATGAGCAGAGTACTGCAAAGTTAGCTGGGCTGCTGCTGTGTGATATCAAAAGTGTGGGTTGAATTCCTGCACCAGCTGAGGTTGCTATGAAGGATTCTTCTTGTCAACCTCTAAGGTATGGTGACCCTCAGGTTAAAACTAAAAGTGAGCATCCCTATGGCCCTCTAGTGCTTTAACAACAGCGCCAGCTTTTCCAGAACTACAGCCACGAAGTAAAGTTGCTGCAATCTGCCATTTACATTGTAGCTTATACATTCTAAATGTAATTATATCAGCCACATGGAGCAGTTCATGGAGATAGTAATGATTCATTTGGATGAGGTTTGATGTGTACATAAGGGAGAAAAGAATTGAGCAATATTGTGGGGATTAGGATGGAGAAGGGAAGAAGTAATTAGAGTGGGGGGAGGCTTGTGTGTAGTAGTTGAGCTGAGTGGTCTGATTTTCTATGCTGTAGATTTTATGTAAGTTAATGTGCTACAACTGAAGAACTGTTGCAATAACATTGCACAGTGTTTTCACCGTAACACTAGCCAAGTTATTCTCTGCATTTATATAGTGCTTCTTGTGACTTCAGGAAGCCTGAACTCAATTACAGTCGCTGTGAAGTACTTTTGAAATCCCACCATCATTTTATTGTAGAAAACACAGCCACTAATTTATGCACTGTAAGTAACATGAAAATACCAGATAATTTGTTTTTATTGGTGCTGTTTGAGGGATAATTATTGGCAAGCACTTTAGCGAGAACTCCCTTGCTATTATTAAACAGAGTGTTGTGGAATCTTCTGCATCTGTATCAAAGCCTTATAGCCTTAAAGAACTTGATTTAACATCTCATCCAAATGACTGCATCTCTGAAAGTGGAGTTCTCTTTCAATATAGTCTTCTGCTCAATCGGTTTCAGGATTCAGAAAATAACTTTAGCAAAAGTACTGGTGACAAGCTATTGTCTTTACATATTAAAAACAATTGTTATACTGCAATTACTGTGATTTGTATGAATCAAAAATGAAACAGAAAGAAAATAACAGTCAGTTTTCTATCAGGAATTTAAGCTGGAGAGAGTTCAGAAGAGATTTACCAAGATTTTGCTGGGAATGGAGGGTTTGAGTTATAAGGAGAGACTGGAGAGGCTAGGACTTCTTTCACTGGAGCACCTAAGGTTGAGAAGTGACTTTAGTGAGGTTTATAAAATCAGGAGGAGTAATGCAGGAGTCTTTTCCCTAGGGTGGGGGATTTCAAAACCAAGGGGTATATTCTTAAGGTGAGAGGAGAAAGATTTTAAAAAGAGATGAGGAGCAACATTTTTCCTCAGCGTGGTCCATGTGTGGAATAAACTTCCAGAAGACATGGTGGACGCAGGTAAAGTTACAATGTTTAAAAGACATTTGGATAAGTACATGAATAGGAGAGGTTTGGAGTGATATGGGCCAAGTGCATGTAGTTGGGACTAGTTTAGTTTGGGAACTTGTTCGATGTGGACTAGTTGGACTGAAGTGTCTGTGTCTATGCTGTATGACTCTATGACTCTTATAGCTGCTCATTATTAACTTTATGTCTTATCCAATTAATAGCCTTTTGGTGAGCCAGAAAATGAAGTTAAGAATTTCAGTACAACCTGAGCTTTCAGCCTGGTCAGTTGGATCTAATCAAGCTTAGTTCAGAAAGGCTGTCACCTTTGGGTTGTTCTATCACTTCTATGCAGTATTTAAGCTGTACGTTCCCTCACGTGCTATCACTCTGTGAGTAAATGTCCATCATGGCAGGGGAAGAAGAGTCTGAAGCCAAGAGGTTTGAAGCCGAATGAGAAAGTGTTGAGGTACTACCAGCTTCAGGGGTTACACTGTTGTGTTTTGAGGGTTCCTGTTGATGTGGGTCATTTAAAGTAATTCAAAATCTTAAATTCAGAGAACTCCAAAAAAAAAAGAAAGATTGGAATTTATGAATCCTAATTTGAAACAATGTCAATTTCAATTGATACTCAGAATCCAAGAATTATACAGTTTACAATGGTCAGGAAAAGTAAATCAAATTATGTTAAAAGTCAACACAACCGTAATTACAAATCATGCTTCTGTTCAGTTATCAGACAGTGTTGTACAGAGTGAAAATCACAAGTGGAGCAATGAAGGTATTTATTTACATACTGGCAAATGTTCTCTCAAATAATTATGAGTGAGGGATTTGCATAAAAAATTATTGTTTGACATAACTTTTGCTAATTGCAGCAACATAGTACATTTGGACATGTTGCTGAAGAAGTATTGCATTAAGACCAGGATTCCAGGTAGCCACTCTGTTTTAACTGTCACAGTTTTGTGCTGCTTGGTTTCTTGCTGAAGAGGCTAATTGGAAGTGGGATGTATTAGGGTGGGTTGGAGTATTAATGACTTGCAAATGCGTGGCAAAAAACCACTCACCACTGAAAGGCAAGATTCAGAAGTCATCCTTTCAAGCTTGAGAAAAAGCATGCAAGTTTTTCTCGACAGTGACAATCGGCCGTGTTTATTCTCACCCCATTTATTCAACCTATTCACCATTATCCTTGCCGAACCAAGGAGAAGAAAGATCTGAGCATTATCTTGCCCTTATAAATATTGTTTCAACCTCAGTTAGAATATAATTGTTAGTTTTCTTTTCATCCAGTAATGTTTGATATTGAGACACTGGTGCAGACATGGACCACAGATTAATTCCCTGTTTAAATCATCTTAATTTCCCAGGAGTCAGAGAGCTGGATTTGCATGCTTCAGAAAAGTAGCAGTGCAGGAGTAAGTTAATCTGTCTTTCCGAAGACCTTTTTTTGAAGTATGGAGGAAATATTCTTGTCCGGTGCAGAGATTAATGTGCTGATTGTACAATAAAACTGCTATGTTGAGGCCTGTAAAATAGATAAGCTGCATTGATCTGGTATCCAGTACTGTAACTTGCCTCGCTTGCCTATATTTTTTAATCAACCTGTTCAGAGATATTATTACACACTGATGGAACAGGTAGGCTTTGAACCCCAGTTTTTAGATCAGAGTGGTGCTGGAAAAGCACAGCAGGTCAGGCAGTATCCAAGGAGCAGGAAAATCGCATTTTGGGCAAAAGCCCTTCATCAGGAATAGAGGCAGGAAGCCTCCAGGGTGGAGAGATAAATGGGGGGTGTGTATCTGGGGAGAAGGTAGCAAAGAGTACCTTTGAACCCCAGCCTCCCTGGTGTTGTCTGAAAAACTTGACCTTGCTATCTTGACCTGTGATATCATTCATCACAACATGGCTTTCGATCAATGAGTAGATGGAGCAGAAAGAACATTTGACTGAGATATCTGTGACTCTTCAACCACTTTATAGTTTCCAGCAATGTCTTCAACTGAAGTGCAGCATCTCTGATGACAACTGATAATACTCAGTTAACAGCTTTCCTTTCTTCCTACGGCTTGCCGTGTCTCCCGCTCCCAGTTACCAGCAGCTGTATTCACCAATCTTCCTTCTTGCCGAACTAAACACTTGCCACCTTTTCTGAATCCTGGTATGAGCAGGATGATAAGAACAGGAGAAAGCCATTCAGCTCGTTGAGACTGCCCCACCATTCATTATGATGGTGGCTAATCGAACACTTCAATACTTTTAACAGACCTTAACCCGCAATACGCTGTACATCATTGCTAATCAGAAATCTCTTAACCTCTACCTTATTTCCATGAAGTTGCATCTTATTAAAGGCTCAACTCACCTTCATTCATATGCTACTTCCAATTCTCTCCTCCTTCCCTGAGATACCAGACAATGCAAATTCCCAATATCTAAATCAGAACAGACACTTGGTGATTGTGGCATGCCAAATGTTTGTCCCAGCCAACATGTAACTGCTCCTTTACCACAAGTCCCTGCATGTTTCATGGCCAGCATCCTCCTTGATCCTTGCTCCACACAAGCAACAACAAACCCCCAGTCTCACTACACCATCCTGCTTCTTCTTAGACCAGCTGAGACAGCACTTCAGGGCTTCTTCACTGTACTTTGGAACTCAAGGCACATGCACAATGTGCATACTTCTGGCAGGTTGCTTTGCTTGTGTGAACACACACACACACACAAACTAGCAGTCTCTATATGCAACAGACAACTTAGTCAGCACACATGCACATGGACCTCAACATTGACTTACTGGCTGCCAGCCTCCATATGGTTCATATGTCGTTCTTAGTGCACAGCTTGTCAATACCCAGATACAACTTGCTAGCCTTTGTGTCCTTGCATTGCATTTCAGTGCAGAGGATGGGGCAGGCAGGTTGTGACAATGAGGAGCACAGAACTGTCAAGGTGATGGACATGTTGATGGGCATGGTATGTCAACTCATACTGCAGCATATGCCAGCAGTTTATGTAACAAACACACTGTATGTGTTTCAAGTCATCATCCACGCGTGAATGTCAAAGCGAAGTAATCCTTAGCGGGGTCAAAGGGTGAACTGCAGTCAGTCAGGAAGTACTACTTCATTCAGTTAAGGATCTCATTCAGTTTCGGTCCACGAAGTTGGCCTCAGTCAGGCAGGCATATTGTCCTATGAGAATCCAGGGATCCATCTTTTTTGTAATTCATTCACTGGATGGAGGTCTCAGCACTTATTGCCCATCCTAATTGCCCAGAGGGAAGTTAAGAGTCAATCACATTGCTGTGGGTCTGGAGTCACAGGTCCTGATGAAGGACTTATGTGCGAAACAACAATTCTTCTGCTCTTCAGATGCTGCGTGACCTGCTGTGCTTTTCCAGCGCCACACTATTGGTTTGGAGTCACAGGTCAGTCAGACCAGATAAGGATGGCAGTTTCCTCCCCTGAGGGACGCTTAAACAGATGGGTTTTTACAACATTTGACAATGGTTTTATGGTCATCATTAGACTCTTAATTCCAGATTATTATTGAATTCAAGTGCCACTATCTGCCGTAGCAGGATTAGGAGCCAGGTCCCCAGAATAGGATCTGGGTCTTTGGATTAACGGTCCAGTGATAATACCACTAGGCCATCAACTCCCTTTACTAGCAGGCAGCCTTGCAGGTCCAGCGTAACTAGCCCTGGGATCCTAGGTCAGTCAGTTGGGGAACTGAGAGGCTATCTACCTGGGGATGTGGGAATTGGGGGTTGTGGGGGGAGAAGGTGACTTTTCTGGGAAGGCATAAAGGTAGGGATTGAGTACGATGGAAGTGGATGGAAGAGTACATAGTGATGGCACATGGGCAGTAGGGGTGGTGAGATGTTCCCAGCGAGTGAGTCGGAAGTACAGACAGCAGCAAGGATTTGTGGTTTGAGAAGATAAGTTGAGTGAGAGTCATTGCGTGGACATAATCCACTAATAGTGAGCAACTTTCAGTGAGAGGTGCCCCTGTGTGTGTGAGAGGTAGCAGGGAAAAGATGATGGCGCCCTTGCAGAGTACAAAAGACCACTAAACTTCTTCCTACACTGCTGGGCATCCCACTTCACTTGGGACACAGCACCGTGTATCCAGGTTGGGTCTGGTGGCAGTCAGCTGGAAAAAGATCAGGCCACCTCCCCATTACTCCATCCACCAAGACAGCTTGGTCCCCATCTGCAAAGTGCACACCAAGCTTTCCTTTCCTCCAAGTCATATCCTCAGTGATAACAGTCAAGTACAACAGTGGAAGGCGCAGTGCCTGGCTGTACAGGGGTGTACAACCAGGCTTCAAGTATGGTGCCAGAAGCACGAACGCTGGAAGGTCCTGGCAGGAGTGAGCACTTGCACCTCTCCAACCAAGAAAGGAGTCCAAGAGCTTGGTTGCACAATGAGGAGTGTGAGCTTGCACAAGAAAAAGAGTTGCACCAAACCATGACAAACCAGGCACCATAAATCTCAATCGACAAAATGCACCGACTGAAAATGTGTCTATTCCATCCTTTGTGTCTATTTTCACAAAAGACAGGGAGAAGCAGGCATTGTAATCGGGGAGTGTGTAATGTTGAATGAGTTGAACATAATGAGTAATCAGCAGAGTCAATGAGGGGAGCATATTTTGATATTGTATGCAGGAATTTCAGTGAGGATTTTGCCAGCTTTGATAATGGTAGGCCAGTCAGAAAATAAATAGCTCATGGGATCCAAAATGAAGAAACAGATTGAATCTAAAATTGGTTTGGTAACAGGAGCCAAAGGTTTATAGCCAACTGGTGTTTTTGTAACTGAAATGCTGTTTCTGGTGAGATTCCACAGGGTTCAGTCCTATGTTTCATGCTGTTTATTGTATATATCAATGACATGAATAAGAAGTCTACAAATTATATAAAAATTGTCTATATGTTTGATAGTTAGAAAGAGAGATGTAGATTATTTTAAGATATCTATGAACTAGTCAGAAAAGTGGCAAAGGAATTCAGTCCAAAGAAATGTGGAGTAATGCATTTGTGGAGGGCATAATGTGGAGGTGCCAGAGGGCAAACAAGGCAAGGGCATTCACAAGAAATAGGATGTTTTGAGAAGTGTGAAGGAATAGAGGAACCTTGAAGTTTGTGGCTATGGATCCTAATGTAGGTAAGACAGTTAAAGCAGTCATATGGGATATTTTCTTTTATTGCTGATGCACAGTCTGTGTGAACAGGAGGTTATGTTTGAAGTGTATGGAGAGTAATCAGATTTCAGATTGTGAACTTTGTTTAGTTCTGCTCAGCACGTTACTTGAAATGTGTAATTCATATTGGAGAGGATACACAGGTGATTTACAAGGATATTGTTAGGAATGGAGAATCCCAGCTTTGAGGAAATATTGAGGGCTTTGTAACAGAGGAGGTTGAGAGGTTATTGAGAGCTCTGTAAAATTATAAGAAGCCTAAATAAAGTGCATAAGAAGGACCTAGCCAGAGTCAATAATCGGGACATAGATTTCGAGTTCTGGTTAGAGGAAGTTGAGAGGTAATTTTTCCAGCAGAAGATGGAGGGAGTCTGAAGTTCAGTGTTTGAAACGGGAGTAAGGCAGAAACCTTCTTCACATTTAAACATTTGCATTGGCACTTCAGGTGCTATAACCTGTACAGCTACAAACCAGAGGATGGAAGCTGTGATGTAGGTGAGGTAACTTTTCTTCAGCCATGTTGAACTGAATGGTCCACTGTGCCATAAAGGTTCTTTGTTTCCTACATTTCTATATTCCATAAAACAAATTTCAGTGTTCAACAATGAGCATAATCTGATTGTAAATCAATATTGTCCTAATTCACACGAACCAGGATCATTGTTTATATACTTTGGCAACTTGTCAAGGTGAAGGGCTGCTGTTTTATGTCAGCCTCCTGCAGTTAGAGCAGCTAAATGTCAAGTATTGTGGGACTTGAATGAATGTGATTGGTGATTTCTCCACTTACCAAATTTGCCTCCAGGATTCTGAATATAAAAGATGTCTTTAGCCTGAATTCAAAGACTTTGGGGTTTTATTCTTTCAATAAATAATTTTTTTGTCATAAAAAGGCATCAGTTTTTCATGTTCCCTAGCTGCGTCTCTTTTTTTCCAAAAGATCAATCACTTTTTGTCACAGTGATAGAATCCATTTTGTCACAGATTTGTACTGGGTGTCAGAATGGATATATAGTTGTCTTTTCTATGCATTGAATGGTGTTGAAAATGTGGTGCAACAGTAAAAATTACCACTGGTAAAAATGGAGAATGGATACTTGAAAAAGCCAAATATGCTGTTTAGAATGTTAAGGCGCTTTAAGAGGAAAGAAAAGTGAGGCTAATGTGATTCACATCTTTCAAATTTTCGACTCTGTGGGTGAAGTAGATATAAATTGGCATTGTTACTGCTCCATTGTTCAGCTATGAGTAAATGCCCCTTCAGGGTCCCATTCCTAACTGTTTGAAAGATCATAGTTTTAACAATGGTATCTCTTCCTGCCCCATCATGCTAACTTTTCACATCATGAATGGATTTTTAACCTGTAGAAATGGATGGGTATAAGTCCATAGTGAGGTTTTAAAGTCTTACAAAGCAGTTTTCCACCACAAATCCATCCACTTTTTGCCTTGAACTCAAGCCAAAAGATCAGTGAGTAGCTCATCTGTTCCAAGAAGATGAGCTGACACTTTAAATACAAAAGACTCCTTGTTCTTCAGCTTTGACTTAAACTATAGTTGGTCAAGTTTCCCTTGACTTTAAGAAAGACGACAGCATTGTCCAGACAATGATGCTGGATCAAGGAAATGAGTGCCTTTACATCAACCTCCCAGATCCAGTGGGATGGCCTGTTTGAGCCCCTGCATTCACCTCACTAACCTACCCCATGAACCATTCAATTCCAACCGCTCGCACTTCCCAATATTTTTTTCAAACAGATCTCAGCCCCCAATTTCAAAACTTCATGAGCCCTCTGACTCCAGACCCTTGATCTTCATCCATCACCTCTGACCTCAAATCCCAACCTTGACTTCCTTCCTAGAATTCTCTCATTTTCCCTTTGCCTATCCAGGAGCCTTGGCATTCTGTTTGGGAACCCTCAACTGTGTGTGTAATATACATACATATATATTACACACACACTTACTTACTCACTCACTCACTCATTCTCCTCTCATACTTGCACTCGCTCTCTCTCTCTCTCTCTCTCACACACACACACATACTCATAACCATCTTCTCCAGCCCTATCCCTCTCTCGCAGGGGTTCACTTAGCTCATTTTCCTGGATGGCTGGTTTGTAATGCTGTTTGACACCAACACTATGGGTTCGGCCTCCAAAAATCTCCTGCCTTCTCAACCTCAGATGAGGTGTGGTGGCCTTTAGATTAAATTCTCAACTGGTTATTTCTCTTTAATGAGAGAGCAGCCCTCTGGGACTATGACAACTTTACCTTATCTTCTGCAACTGGATCCAGACAATAGAATTACCCACATTGGCATTCTGGTCTGGCATAAGAATTGTCAAGAAGAAGATCTGTGATTTTCAGTGCAAGTGGAGTAAAACAATACTGTCTGCTTAGAGAGCTCATGTAAGAATCTGAGAAACGAGATTAGATTCTTATATATGTGCCTTGTGGTCTGTAATAGTTTTTCTATTACCAGTTAATGTGTGACATGGATTGAGTAAAATATCCTGGAAATTGTAGTCACTGGTGAAGGAACAGCACTCCTCCGCTATGTAAGTATGCCCACAGATATTGTGCAGGCTATTCAGCAGCAATTTCCAGACTCTAGATTTCTTACCCAGCACTCTTCTGCTAATACCTATGTAATTTACACTGTTTAATATCCAAGCTACAGATTCTAAACCAGGAACTATTCATAAATATAAATCAGGAAATGGAAATAAGTATTTAATCACGTACAGGAAGCAAAATAATGAGCATGAATTTTTAAAAAAAATGATTAAGAGGGAGAGACAAAAGGGACAAAACAAATAATTCAATTCTGAAGGAATAATATTTCACACATTGTACTGAAAATGTAACTTTACAATTAACTAACTGTTGCTGTTTGACAGTTATTATGGCCATTAAAAGACTATTGACATCTGCATGCACTAATCCTACATCTTATACTTTGATTAATGAGCAGGTACACAAGTTTATCACATTATTACATTATTTACTCTTTGTAAATATAAGATTTGGTGAAGTGCATCAGAGGAGCTTTATAAAGCAAATAAAACTGAGCACAAGAGGAGACATTAGGCAAGATAAGCAAAAACTTAGTCAATGAGTTAGTTTATAAGGAACATCCTGAAGGAAGAAAGCAAGGAAGAGATTTACATTCTAGAACATGGACCTATACAAATGAATGGTGAGTGAGCAGTTATAAAGTGGCTAAAACTGTGGATGATCTGAGGACCAAGAACAGGTAGAAGTGTACAGATAGCCCAGAGGATTATGGGGATAGAGTAAATTACAAAGATAAGGAAGAGGAAGGCTATGGAAGGATTTGAAAACAAGGGCAGGAATTTCATGATCACAATATTGCTTGACCAAATGCCAATTTACATAGAGATAGTAGATGAATGATTTAAATTGGGGGATGGGCAACAGATTCAGAGAGTAAATGGGCTGCTCTTCCTGTGTTCCAGATCTGACATAGATACTATTTTTCAAATTTATGAAGGCTGGAATGGGGAAGTCTACAATGTGTTAAGATATTTATGTTTAAAGATGGTGAAGACATAAATAAAGCTTTCAGCAAAGGTGAACTGAGAAAGGGAGTTTTCTAGAACTTAGTACATAGGATCTGGCCATCACTGATAAGGCCAGAATTTATTGCCCACCACTGCTATCCGAAAGGGCAATTAAGAGTCAGTCATATTATTGTAAATCTGGAGTCATGTGTAGATCAAACCAGGTAAGGATAGCAGATGTATTACCTTAAAAGGTATTAGTATGCCAAATGGGTTTTTTGATAATTGACGGTAGTCACTTGGTCCCATTCGACTAGCTTTTTAGTCCAGATATTTTATTGCTTTCAAATTTCACCATCTGACAAGATAGGTTTCAAAACAAGATCCCGAGAACATTAATCTGGAATTATGGATTACTAATCCAGTGACATTGTATTTATGCCATTACCTCCTTTCAATGGAAATAGGCAATCTGACTGATTATGCAAGTGTGAGGTCAGAAGCTCATCTTTGGGCCAAATTTAGTACCAAGATTGGGAACAGGATGACTTAATCTCAGATTGAAAATGATGTCTTCAGTCTTCCCAAAATTTAATTGGTGTTCACTTCTGTTTATCCACTACTACTGCTGCAATTCCACCCTGTTAAATGGAATCAATGATAGATATATCAGCAAAGTACTGTTACAGTGTAGCCTTTAGAGGAGCAGCACAGGGTCACAACATCAGGATTTTTGTGTTTATTTGCTTCATAATAATGGCAATACTATTGGCCTCAGCATACAATCTAGGCCATCATTAGTTTCTGTGTGGCATATATTTAATGTTTCTCTTTAATAGAATAGATACATTTTACTACTATCCAGATTTCTTTTTAAGATCAAGATGTTTGGTGATTTGGCAGCCGTGCTGTGAGATGATTTCATATTTCCATGACTGTCTCAGTCACAAGCTGCTCCCCAGAAAACATGGCTCATTTGGTAACCTTCAGTATATTGGCAGCTCTGTGCTAGCATGTTGTTATTTCAAGAGCTGCTCCAGTGCATAGACATCTGATTATAGTGCAATTTTGGGTTAGTACCAAATTACCAGAGGGATAACAGTGCAAGTGAAGTCTACAGCAGACACGTTGAAGTGCTAGAGCAGTACTACCCAACACTGCCTGTGCAAGATCCTACAAATCCACTGGGAAGTAAGACGCACCAACGCCAGCGTCCCCGACCCCAGGCCAACATCCCAACATTGATCGGCTATGATGGGGTGGACCTGACATGCGCATGACCAACACGAGACTCCCCAAGCAGTATTTCCAGCTCTGAAATGGCAGGCCAGCCCCAGGTGGATAGAGGAAGTGCTTCAGTGATACCCTCAAGGCCTCACTGGCATTCTCACCGGCACCTGGAAATCACTGGGCAAGACTGTCCAAGGTGGAGGAGAAGCATTCTGGAAGGCATCGAGCACCTCGAGACTTGCAGTTGGGAAGTCGGGTAAAACAGTGCAAGGAGCGCACTGCCATGCCAATGCCCCACCCACCCCTTCCCCTGACCACCTTCTGTCCCAACTGTAACAGAAGCTGTGAAAGCCACATTGATCTGTACAGCCACCTATGGACTCACCGAGAGTGGAAGAGAATCACTTGCATCTGCAAGGGACCACTGATGACAGTGGTGCTTCAGACGTATATAGTCTGGATTTCATCTAGAATACTGCATCTTGGCATAATTGATCAATTTTAATTTATCAAATGTATCAGGGGATATGGAACAGAAGAGAGTAAATGGAATCAAAGCACAGATTACCCTTGAGTTAAATAAATAATCGAATAGGCTTGAGGGACTGAATGGCTTACTCTTCCTATGTTCCAGGTCTGACATAAACACTATTTGCTGTACTGCTCCAACTGCAAGATACTTATACCTTCCTTGAACATTCTAATACTTTTTATCCATGGCTACTTTATTATTACAATCAGCAAATAGTGAAAACATAATGAAATTCTACTGATATAAGTTAACTGGAGTTTTCACTGTTACATAATTCAGCAATATTAAAATAATTAGGGCTAGGCTAAGTGTATCTCATGCAAAAACTTTGAGCAATTAGGCTTCATGCATTTATCAACACTTTAATATTCTTTTGATAATAGAGGATAATCTCAGTAGGTTAGAATTTATTTTATATATAAAAAAGCAATTATAATGAATATCACCATTAGCATGTAATTACACTTGTGTATCTTTGCTGTACCACTTGCAAATAAACTAAAGATGATTTAAAGGATGTAAAATGTTTTTTAAAATGGCAATATGCTTGTGAAAACTGAAAAGCAGTTAGAAGTTATTGCAACATGAAGAACCTATCTTGAGTACATTGAGTTAGTGAAGGGGCTATGCATTTCAAAGAACTATACAATTTTATGGTTTTAGATAACATAATTTAAATACATAAGTTATACAATTTAGATGTCTCTGTTCATGATCATTTTCATGTCATGTCTGAGACAAAGCACAATATTCAGCAGTATAAGAAAACATTTCATGTGCTTGCCTCATAAAATATAACATTCACAATGAACCTTTGTACCTGAAATTGAGTTAGCATTTGGAGAAGCAGCAGAACTGACCATAATTCTATTGCATTTATTGGCAGGTCTCAATTGTTCACCTTCTAAAAACAGTGCGTCTCTTACGTTTGTTGCGACTGTTGCAAAAACTGGATCGATATTCTCAGCACAGCACAATAGTCCTAACCCTGTTGATGTCCATGTTTGCATTGTTGGCTCATTGGATGGCATGCATCTGGTATGTTATTGGCAAAATTGAAATGGAAGGGAATGATCCACTTACATGGGACATTGGTAAGTCTTCCCCATTTCTGCAGCATTTTTATGTGATCATTTAAACCATAATGTAATGCAAATTATTCATGTACTACCTTGTGAAAATATGTATATTTCTGTTTGTATTTTGTTAGAACAGTAAAATTAGTGCTTTATAGGTTGAGTTTCATTTGAGAGGAGCACAGATCAGAGATAGGACTACAACACTGAAATGCTAGTTCTCCACCTTAGCTTCTTTTGAGCACGATGTGGAGGTGCCGGTGTTGGACTGGGATGAACAAATTTAAAACTCACAGTACATTAGGTTATAATCAAACAGGTTTATTTGGAAGTGCAAGCTGCCTGACAAAGGAGCAGTGCTCCAAAAGCTTGTACTTCTAAATAAACCTGTTGGACCATAATCTTTTGAGCATGCCACAATACCGAGAATATGAAATCAATTAATTTGCCCAATATTTTATCAGCTGCGAGAAATAAATAAAGTACACTTTAACGGAGTCAATGTAAATATTTTCCTTTAGAGTTAATAGCACTGTTAGTAGTGAATTTTATAAAAGTCAACATTGAATCCACTTTGCTATTATTTATTTTGATTAGATTTTGTAATTTACTGTGCAGGCATTTTCAAGGAGAAATCCTATTTTAACACAGATCCTATAAACAGCATAAGTACAATGGTTAGTGATGTTGATGTCTTCTCAGTGGGTTTGGATAACATAAGACAATGAATACTTGAATATAAATAGCGTTAACAAGTTGGTTTAGTGCCAGAGGTAAAGAAGCTTCTCACGGCTGCTATGCATGTTGATACCCTGTCTCTCTAAGAAGTTTAGTTTGGAGATGTTTCGCAATCAATTGAAAGCTGTAAGCACCAATGAGTGGGAACACATGGCTTTTTAAAGCACTCGATATATTTGCTGTTAATACAGATGTGTCTTGTACATTGTAATAGTTGCTGTGAAATATGAATATTTGTTTCTCAGAATCAAGGCTTATGCAAGAATTAAAGTTGAATATTGTTCTAGTTAAATGTCACCGTGCTTCTTAAGAAATGTTTCTTCATGGCATAAAAACATCATTGGCAAGGGAAGCTATTGTTGTTATTCCCTATCCTTAGTTTTAAGTCTTTGCCCAGTACAGTAGACCAATAGAGCAAAATTGAGTAGTATGGTGACTCAGTGGTTAGCACTGCTGTCTCACAGCTCCAGGGACACAAGTTCGCTTCCAGCCTCGGGTGGCCGTCTGTATGAAGTTTGCACATTCTCCCGGTGTCTGCGTGGGTTTCCTCCAAGTGTTCCGGTTTCCTCCCACAATCCAAAGATGTGCAGGTTAGGTGGATTGGCCATGTTAGGTTGCCCAAAATGTTCAGGGATGTGTAGGCTAGGTGCATTAGTCAGGGGAAATGTAGAGTAGTAGGGTAGGGAAATGGGTCTGGGCGGGTGTTATAAAGATGTGAGTGTACTGTACCTTTATGTGAGTTAAAAGCTAGCAGAACTACCTGACACAGCACCAAGTGCTCAGAATAAGGTAGCAATGTAACACTTGGTCAAAAGCTAGGGTAGCTGGTTGCCTGGAAATGACAAAGCAGATTCAAACTAGGTCAATCAGTTTAAATTATACCCCAAAAAATATCAAACTCTAATCAAGTTTGAATTGAGTATATTGACAATCTTAAAAGCCAATGACACAATCCGATGCTTTGGGGGCATAGGACTGAGGAAAATTGAACAGCTGGGAGGAGACCTGCCGTGCCACCAGCATCTGCAGACTGCCCGGAGAATAACTCTCTTAAAGGTACCTTTATTGATCACTAACCTGGGAAACTGAAATCCTTAAGAATAAGAAAAGAAGATTTGACATCTGTCTGATTTTTGAATTTTGATAAATCTTACTCAGGAGTTTTATCGGACTAACATTATAGAAGAGAAAGTCAAAGATAGGTTAGAGGAAGGAGTTGTAAATGGTTGTTAGTTAATTATTCTCTGGTATACATTAAGAAATAAAGTTGTTAATTTTTACTTAAAGTAGTTCTTGGCCTCTTGAATTTTCAGATTACTGCATGGGATAAATCTTTTCTTTGTGGCTGATTTAAATTAAGCAGGAGGGTTTAGCCCGTGTCATAACAGCGGGATACTCTTCAGAGGGTTGGTATGAACTTGTTGGACCAATTGGCCTGTTTCCTCACTGTAAGGATTCTATGATTCTATGAAATCCAACAATTCTCTCTACTCTGGAGTGACATTGGGCAGACTATTGAAGGCACATGGTCAAGGAGGGCTGTGATGAGAAATGTGACAGAATAGCACAAGGTTCCCTGAGGGTTATCCTGACACTGGGAACAACTCACAGCATCTTTTAAGCAAGTTCAGGGCACTGAGGTGAGATTCTAGCTGGGTGTCCGTGAGTTGCCTGTTAACAGGATTACTGCTTGTTAATGACTTTATTAATTGGACTTCTCACCTCATTAATGTGTAGTTTCACATCTTGCCACCTACCAGGAGCAAACGGCTGGCCAAGAATTCTCGCCATGCGGGTGCCTGCTGACTTCAACTTGTCACTTCCTCCAAAGGAACTCAACATTGGATACTCGGATACAACATGTCAGGGCATGCACCATGGGCAGCATGAATGGCATATTCATGGATATTGGCATCCAGACTGTGCTAGTCTTTAAACAGCCTGATGTGCATCCTTGATCAGTGCTGCACTTCACTGCTGTACTTCAGTACTGTACTTGGGAGTGCAATGGTGGCTATCACTGTAATGCTGCAGCAGGGACATGGTGCTATCAGTGACATACACCCAGCTCAGGAACTAGACCAGGTTGCATCCTTAGGCTGTTCACGAACTGTCATAGCGCTCACTTGCTCTGATCCCCTCCTGACGCTCACTATACCCCTGCCCTTCCTAACTTTGCCTTTTTGAGTTTTGCTCCCTCAGCCATCAATACCAGGCTCATGAGGTCTGCAAAGTGGTCACCCAGTTTGGTCTTACCAGTGTAAAGGAAACTGCATTCTGAGCAGCAAATACAGCTGACTGGATCAAAAGGAGTACAATGCTTCATCTGGAAGTATGTCTGGAGCCTTGGACAGTGAGGAGGGAGAGGGTGAATGGTCAAGTGTTACACCTTCTGTAATTGCATGTTGAGATGCTGTGGGGGGAGGAAGTGGTGGGAGGAGTGGAACACAGGACCAGGATATCTTTGAGGAAACAGTTCCTAAAGAATGCTGACTATGGAGGCAAAGGGAAGATGTATTTGGTGATAGCTTCACCAAATTGGAGGTGTCGAGGCGGCAGAAATGGCAGAGGAGGATTCTTTAAATGGAGAGATTGGTAGGGTGGAAAGTGAGGACCTGAGAAAGAAGTGGAGAAATGAGAGTGGAATGGATTGAACAGAGGTGAGGGCCCTGTCAACGCAGTGGTGTGAATCCTCTGATTCAGAAGAAAGAATGTCCTCCATTTTTGAGGCAACCCAATGGAAAGTGGCATTGTGAACAGACGGAATGGAGACAAAGAAACTGAGAGAATGGAATGGAATCTTTTGAGGATGCAGGGTGTGAGGAGGTGCAGTCAATTCTTCATTTGATGCTTTGTTTAGTACGCTATTCCTCCTCCTAGTTGTGATTGATACTTTACCCCTTGCATTTAATTAATGTCTCTGTATTTCTACAATATTCTATATTCAGGGATTATCCGTCACTGTTGCCCTTCTCTCAGTCAAGTTTCCATATTAGCAACTATATCATGACCAAATCCATTATGAAATTGAAACAATGAGTTCAACTTAAGAACATAGGAACAGCTCGCTGAGCTGGAAGGTTTATTTTCAGACATTTTGCCACCATACTAGGTAACATCTTCAGTGAGCCTCCGGACGAAGCACTGCTGATGATTCCTGCTTTCTATTTATATGTTTGGGTTTCATTGGGTTGGTGATGTCATTTCCTGTGCTGAGGTACTTTCCTGTTCTTTTCCTCAAGGGGTGGTAAATGGCGTCCAAGTCAATGTGTTTGATGATAGAGTTCAGGTTGAATGCCATGATTCTAGGAATTCTCATGCATGTCTCTGTTAGGCTTGTCCTAGGATGGATGTGTTGTCCCAGTCGAAGTGGTGTCCTTCCTTATCTGCATGTAAGGATACCAGTGAGAGAGGGTCATGTTGTTTTGTGGCTAGTTGATGTTCATGTATCCTGGTGGCTAGATTTCTGCCTGTTTGTCCAATGTAGTGTTTGTCACAGTTCTTGCACAGTATTTTGTAAATTACATTAGTTTTGCTTGTTGTCTGTTTAGGGTCTTTCAAGTTCATTAACTGCTGTTTTAGTGTATTGGTGGGTTTGTGGGCTACCATGATGCCAATGGGTCTGAGTAGTCTGGCAGTCATTTCTGAGATGTCTTTGATGTAGGGGAGAGTGGCTAGGGTTTCTGGACATGTTTTGTCTGCTTCTTTGGGTTTGTTGCTGAGAAATCTACGGACTGTGTTCATTGGGTACCCATTCTTATTGGATATACTGTACAGGTGACTTTCCTCTGCTCTGTGTAATTTCTCTGTGCTGCAGTGTATGGTGGCTCGTTGGAATGATGTTCTGATGCAGCTTCGTTTGTGCATGTTGGGATGATTGCTTCTGTAGTTCAACACATACGGATCACATACTGAACCACAGAAGCAATCGTCCCAACATCCACAAACGAAGCTGCATCAGAACATTATTTCATTGAGCCACCACACACTGCAGCACAGAGAAAATATTTTCTTTGTCTTGGACCTGAAACATCCCTCTCATTTTTAAATTGTGCCTCCTATTTCTAGAATCTCCAACTTGGGGATGGCATCTTACCTGTATCTGCCCTGTCTATCCCTTTGCCCCAGGCCTGTCTATCCCCTTAAATATTGTGTAAGTTTCATTGACAATACCTCTTATTGTTTGAAACTCTCGAGAATACGGGCTCAGTTTGCCTGATCTCTTTTCATAGGACAGTCCACCATCCCAAGAACAAGTCTAGTGAACCTTTGTTGCCCTCCCTCAATGACAACAATACCTTCCCTGAGGTAAGGAGACCAAAACTTCACATGTTCTCAAGATGTGGTCAAACCAAGTTCCTATACAATTGAAGCAAGACTTCCCTACTCCTATACTCCTACAAAATCACCTTGTATTAGAGACTAATACTCCATTAACCTTCCTGATAGTTTGCTGTCCCTGCATGTTAGCCTTCAATGTCTTATCAACAAGAACACCTATGTCCATGTGTGGATCGACACTTTCCAATGTCCTGCCATTAAGAAATATTCTACACATCTATTCCTCCTACCAAACCAGAAAACTTTACATTTTGACACATTATATTCTATCTTCCATGTTCTTGCCCATTCACTAAGCCTGCACAAATCCTTCTGAAATCGCTTTACATATTCCACATTGTCCACATTGCCACTTGGCTTTGCATCATCCACAAATTTGGAAATATTGCATCCAGTCCCCACTTCTAAATCATTGACATATATTGTGAAGGTTGGGTTCCAAATATTGGTCCTTGCAATGCTTCACTAGATATAATGACCTATCATTGCAAGAATGACCCATTTATTTCTCTCTGTTTTCTGTTTGTTAGCCAGTTGTTAGTCCATGCCAGTTCATTACCTACTATCCATGTGCTTTCATTTTTCTCAACAACATCCTTTTGGGAACTTTATCAAAAGCCTTCTGAAAATCTAAGCATACCACATCTATCAACTCTGACAAAATCATAGAGTCTCTACAGTGCAGAAAGAGGTCATTCAGCCCATTGAGTCTGTATTAACCGTCCAAAAAGCATCCCACCCAAACCCAGATCCCCCATCCGTAACCCTGCATTTACCATGGCTAATCTACTTAGCCTGCATATGCCTGGATACTATGGAATAATTTTCCATGGCTAATCCACCTAACCTGTGTGTCTTTGAACTGTGGGAGGAAATCAAATCCTTTGCATGATGGACTGAGCTATGTTCAAAACTCTTTATAATTTCTTGCAGTCTTGGGAAGTCCAGCTGCCAAAGCACTCTGTGATGCATCCAGATAGGATGCTTACTGTGGTGCATCAATAAGAATTGGTAAGAGTACTGTGAACATGCTGTATTTTCTTTACACTCCTGAAGAAGTACAGACATTGTTGTGCTTTCTTGACCATCATGTTGACGTGGATGGACCAGGATAGATTGTTGGTAATCGTCACTTCCAGAAACCTGACCCTCTCAACCAGTCCCCCTCAACACCTTGATGCAGACAGGGACATGTGCACCACTCTGCTTCCTGTAGTCAGTGACTAGTTCCTTCTGTTGTCCAGGGTCTGGCAGCAACCTTGTGAACTGAAATTACCCAAGCCCAGCTATTGGCTTGTGCTGGTTTGAACTAGATCAGCTCTGAGGATGACATAAGGTGCAAGTCTTTGTTTTGAGAGAGTAATAAGCTCATCCTAAATGTGTCCTTGGAGTGAGCTATTGGTGGAAAGACATCGGCTTGTCAGATGATCTAAGAACCAACAAGAACAAGACGAGTTCAGGAAGGTAAAAGAAAGGATAAAACTGAAGGATTTTGCCGTGCCATCATCAAAAACTCTGGAGATCAATCTTCGTGAAGTTGTGGATCCCATGATTGAAAAAGTGGAGAAGACCCCAAGACCTGGAGGAAATCACCTGATGAGCATAAGCTTCTATCCTTGGGTACCAGCCTTTATTTTTGTTAACTGTTCAGGAAACATCAATAGAAAACCCATGGGTATGTGCTTGGATTTTAACCATAACCAGTATGAATTGCATGCCTGCTATTAACCTTTTCTTCACCCATCAGTGTAAATTGAATGTCTGTTTAACTAAACTAATAAAGTTGGTGGTTAGTTGATACAGATTTTACTCTTGTCCGCTTTGTGCCATGCCAATAACTGTTCTTAAGGGTCGTAACTGGACAACACTACATTTTGCTGACATTGATGGAGATGTTGTTGTCTTTACACCATGCCACCAAACACGCAATCTCTTTTTTTGTATTCTGTCTCATCTGTGATTGAGATCCAACCTACAATGATGGTGTCGTAGGAAAACTTGTAAATGATTTTTAAGCAGAATTTGTCCAAACAGTCATGAGTGTATAAGGAGTACAGTAAGGGGTGACTACACAGCCTTGCGGGGCACTGGTGTTGAGGATTATGGAGGAGGTGTTGTCATCTATTCTTACTGATTATGGTCTATGGGTCAGGAGGTCAAGGATCTAGTTACAGAGCGACAAGCCAAAACCTAGGTCTTGGAGTTCAGGGATGAGTTTGTTTGGAATAATGACGTTGAAGGTGGAACTGTAGTCAATACATAGGAGTCTGATGTAGGTATCCTTTTTATCCAGATATAGGGCAAAGGAGATGGCATCTGCTGTGGACCTGTTGCACTGGTAAGCAAATTGCAAAGGATCAAGGCAATTTGATAGGCCGGAGTTGATGTGAGCCATGACTAACCTCTCAAAGTACTTCATAATTATGGAGGTCAGAGCCAACGGGCAGTCATCAGTGAGGCACGCTGCATGATGTTTCTTTGGCATCGGGAAGATTGTGGTTTTTTTGAACATGTGGGGAATTCAGATCATGGTAAGGAGAGGCTAAAGATGTCTGCAAATACTCCCACCAGCTGGTCCACACAGGATCTGAGTGCACAGCCAGGGACTCTATCTGGACCAGTTGCTTTCTGTGAGCTCACTCTCAAAAGGCTGATTCAACGTCTGCAACGGTGACCAGTGCATCCAAGGCTGTTGGCATAGGTGACATCATATCACTGACGTTCTGTTCAAAGTGAGCATTGAATGCATTGACCTCATTGGGGAGGGGTGTATTATTAAGTAAGATTCTGTTTGACTTCACTTTGTAGCCTGGGGTATGACATGTAAGCCTTGCCATAAACTCTGAGTGTCCATGTGGTTAGTATGGATCTCGACTTCAGCTTGCTATTGCCTCTTGGTATCTCTGATGGCCTTCCAAGGTCATGCCTGGATTTCCTGTATAGGCCAGGGTTGCCTGACTTGTATGCCTCAGACCTGGACTTCAGTAAGGAGTGGATCTCCCAGTTCATCCACGGTTTCCAATTGGGGACATTTGAATTAACTTCTTCAGCACGCAGTCTTCTACGCACTTACTAATGAAGTCTGTGATGGTGGTGGCATATTTATTTAGGTTGGCTGCTGAGTTCTGGAATATGGACCAATCCATTGACTCTTAGCAATCCCATAGAATCCCTTCTCTGGCCTCTGACCAACATTGCACTTCTTTCTGTGCTGGGTTCTCTCACTTCAATTTCTGCTGATAAGCAGGGAGGAGGAGAACAGCATTGTGATCTGATTTTCTAAAATGCGGATGGGGTATGGAGTATTAGGCATCTTTATTGTATACCAATGGTCAAGGATGTTCAGACCTCTGGTGGGAAAGGAGAGTTGATGATGGTATTTTGTTGGCACATTTTTGAGATTGGTCTGGCTGAAGTCACCAGCTACAATGAACTAGGCCCTGAGATATACTGTCTCAAGGCTGTTTGTAGCATTGCATACTTAGTCAAGTGCACTCTTCACTAGGATGGGATGTAGACTGCTGTCAGGATAGTGGAGATGAACTTGCATGGGAGGTAGTCAGAACAGCATTTTATTTTGAGATATTCTGGAAAGAATTTGGTAGGAAGAATAGAGGCACTGACTATTTTCAAAAAGGGGAAAGGATTCATAAATCTGAAGCGCAAAGGAATTAGGGTGTCCAAGTTCAAGATTCTCTTAAGGTTAATATGCAGGTTCAGTCAGCAGTTAGGAAGGAAAGCTGCAGAGGCTTTGGAGACAGTGCAAAGAAGGTTTACCAGGATGCTGCCTGAAGGGCTTGCCTTATCAAGAAACATTGAATAAGCTCGGACTTTTCTCTCTGGAGAGAAGGAGGAAGAGAGGAGACCTGATCGGAGTGTACAAAATAATGAGAGGAATAAATAGAGTCAATAGGCAGAGGCTTTTCCCCAAGGCAGGATTGACTGATACGAGAAGTCATAGTTTGAAGATATTAGGAGGAGGGTATAAAGGAGATGTCAGAGGCAGGTTCTTTACGCAGAGAGTTGTGAATGCATGGAATGCGTTGCCAGCTGTGGTGGTGGAAGCAGAGTCGTTGGGGACATTTAAGCGACTGCTAGATGTGCACATGGATAACAGTGAGTTCAGGGGTGCGTAGGTTAAGTTACTATATTTTACATTAGGATTAAATCTTGGCACAACATCGTGGGCCAAAGGGCCTGTTCTGTGCTGTACTTTTCGATGAAGGCAAATGCAATGTTGGCATTCATTTCAAGAGGGTGAGAATACAAGAGCAGAGATGTACTGCTGAGGTTGTATTCGGCTCTGGTTAGACAGCATTTGGAATATTGTGAGCAGTTTTGGGCTCCATATCTGAGGAGAGATGCACTGGTGTTGGAGTGGTTTACAAGAATGATGCTGGGAATGAAGGGCTTGTCATATGAGGAGCAGTTGAGGACTCTGGATCTGCACTTGGAGTTTAGAAGGATGAGGGGGAATCTGACTGAAACTTCCAGGATACTAAGAGGTCTGGGTACAGGAGACGTGGAAAAATTGTTTCCACTGGTAGGACAGACTAAGACCCGAGGACTTAGCCTCAGGGTGAAGGGACAATGCTTTTGAACTTAGCTGAAGAGAAATTTCTTCATCCAGAGGTCAGTGACCTAATTCTGCTCCTATATGTGACAGTCTTATGGTCTTATGGCAGGAATCTAATGAATCAAGGTAACAATTTAAAACAAATTGCACTCTCAGTAGCATCTGCTAATCCCTGTAAAGACCTTGGAAGGACCAGTGGTGAGGCCACAAGTAGAACTAGTGATGTTCAGCTAGTCAGGCCCAGCATTAGGCCTACTTTACATGTAGGCAAAAGAGAGGACTGCAGATGCTGGAAATCAGAGTCTAGATTAGAGTGGTGCTGGAAAAGCACAGCAGTTCAGGCAGCATCTGAGGAGCAGGAAAATTGACATTTCGGGCAAAAGCCCTTCATCGGGAATGTCTGTTTTGAGACTGGAATCACAGTTGCCTAGGGAGCCATCTTCATGATTATATGTGAGAGCAATGATTGAAATTTTGTTTAAATAATACAGACAGAGTAGTTTTCTCTGTAAGATCCTTCATTATCCATTTGTTCTGTTGAAAAATGAAATTGCCACAAATAATATTTCTTCAAGTACAGATGGCTGCCACTTACCTCAGTGTTATTGCTTCAGATTTCTTCTTTGTTCGCAATCTGTAATGTTATCTTTATTTTTATAAATTGTCTGTCATTTTGGTAACACAACCTGGACTCTTTCTTTCCAAGATTTTAATAGAGCACTGCTTCAGAAAATAAGTGTATCAATATGCCTGCAAACAATAAAACAAATTCCATTCTACAAACAGAATCATACAGTCTACAATGAGCAGGCTTTTCCCCCTGGGATAGAGAAATTGGTCCCAAACCCATTCCTTTATAAAGAAGTCACAGGCTCCTATTTCCACAGGGTTGGTCAATTAATGACCAGTGGGTAGGCTTCCTTGACAGGAACTTCACCTGACACCTGCAGAAAAGTTTCAGAAAAGATTAACCAGAATGTTGCTTGGAATAGACGATTTGAGTTGTAAGGAAAGGCTGTTTAGGCTGGGACATCTTTCACTGGAGCATAGGAGGTTGAGGGGTGACCTTATAAAGGTTTATCAATCATGAGGGGTGAGGTGAATGGCAGGTGTCTTTTCCACAGGGTGGGAGTTTTCATGACTAGGGGGCATGTTTTTAAGGTGAGAGGAGAAAGAGTTAAGAAAGACACAAGGGGTAATTCTTTTACATAGAAAGCGGTCTGTGTGTGGAATGAACTTCCAGAGGAAGTGGTGGATACAGGTACAGTTACAATGTTTAGAAGACCTTTGGATGAACACATGAATAGGAAATGTTTGGAGGGAAATGGGCCAAGTGAAGGCAGGTGGGACTAGTAGGTTTGGGATATGGTCGACATGGACTGGTTGGATTGAAGGTTCTGTTTCTATGCTGTATGACTTTATGCTGCTTGTGGGGACCTGGTGGTCGATTAGTTTGCCCCAGTTGGCTTTCCACCATTTATACCTGCTAACTGCCTTGCAGGGCTGGAGAGCATTTCTATCCCCCCATTCTACTGCTGCAAGAATAGCCTGGGAGGGCAGAATGCTTTTGGGGAACAGGCTGTATGACCAGTGGTGTTATTCTTAGCTACTATTTGCCTTCCTCCCCCAGCCTGGCAGGGAATTAAAATCCTGCCCAATGACCCTACAAGTAATCGTAAACAAGCAAGATTTGATGACTGTCTCTTCAATGCCATTATCAACACTTCTTGGATCCTAGTTATGTCATGTAAATCTATTTTGAGGCACGATACTCATGAGCTTAATACAAACTGACTTATTTCCCTAACATTCTGCAAATCTTGTATTTAACTTAATTTGTCTAAGAAGCCTGATCTTCTTTCTAAATTCATGATGGTCAGGAAATCATTTATTTCCCCATCCTGAATTGCCCAGAAGGCAGTTAAGGGTCAATCACATTGCCATGGGTCTGGAGTCACATGTAGACCAGACTGGGTAAGGATGACAGTTCCCTTTCTTAAAAACATCAATGAACAACTGCCTCATGGTCATTGCTAGAGTCGTAATTCCAAATTTTCTTCAGTATTGAGTTATGAATTTTACCATCTGCCATGGGAGAATTCGAACCAGGTCACCTGAACATTACGGGGTTCTCCAGATTAATTGTCGAGCAATAGTGCCACCCGGCCAATTCTTCCCCTCTAATGCTGGCTGCTGAGGGCTACATTGAGTTAAAGTTAACACAATCGTTCTGCAAGAACTTTGTGTCCTGTAAATTTGGACGGACACTGGCTTTATAATGTGAAGATTAGCAGGAGGCTACGAGGCAGGCTGCTGTTTATCTTACAAAGTCAAAGCTGTCATAAGCAATTTGTGTAACTTCAATAGTGTGCTTGGTTGGCTGTGAGTCAGCTCTGGTTATTGTATCTTTTCCGTTGAGCCTCAGTAAAGGCAAAGCTGGATCAAAAACATGAAATTAATATTAAAATAAAACCCTTTACCTACAAAGCCTTTAGTTTCATGCTTATTGTTGAATATTGAGGACAAAAATATGATGCTGTGTTGAATTTTTGACAGTCAAAGCATTTTGCAAGACAGAGCCATTACCAAGGGACACTAAATATTTCTTGCTTTCACTGCTAGAAATGGAGAGATTTTAGAAGTCACTCCATGGGGGTATTTGGAAGAGACAACAATATGATCAAAGAAGACAGAAATACTTACTTAGAACCGCTATATGCTCTGCTTTGAGGATGACATTTTATAAAATCAAATTGTCAACAACATTTGATGAGCAAGTCATTTGAAATATCTGTGTTGAATTGAGATTGTTTCTGTCAAAACTTACTAAACATTGTTGACATGGGAACAAGTTTGACAGTTTCAGCAGTTCCTGTTTATTCTGCAAGCTATAAGAATTTATGGATATGATTTTTCCATAAGAGGTTTAAATAGACATTGTGCAGCGAGAAGCAGAATATTCTTTGGTTTTAAATCTAAGTGGAACAGGAGATAAAGGAATGTTTTCCCTGAGATTTCTTATTTTCCTTTTTGATACCCTGCAGTGGAGAAGTGGTTACATGAAAATTGCATTTTTTTTTGGTTCCAATTAAGTTTGAGGGCAGTAGAAGGAGCTGAAATGAAAATGAGTGGGCAATGAAAATAGTAGTGTCAGCTGGCATGCTACCTTACCAGTTGTTCTACACAGGACTGGCAAATTTCTTTCAGGTCAGGAGGATCACACCAGAAACATATATACCAAGCTACTTAAGAAGCTTGTTGTCAGCTTATAGAGAGAATTTTAATGAAGCATTTTAGTGTGTACCAGCTGTAAGATGCGTGGCAGAAATTCACCAAAGATCCTTAGACTGCACTATCCAACCCCAAAAATCACTTGCAACTAGAGTACAAAAGCAGCAGCAGGTCCATAGGAATGCATGCAAGTTTCCCTCCAAGCCATTCACCATCCTGATTTAGAAATATATCATTGTTCCTTCACTGTCGCTGCATTAAAATCCTGGAACTCCCACCCTCAAAGCATTGTGGGTCAACCCACAGCATGTGGACGGCAGCTCAGCAACTCACCACCACTGTTAAGGGCAAATGGGATGGCCAATAAATTCTGGCCAGCCAGCGACACCCACGTCCCACAAGTAAGTGAAAAAAGCATGTTGTTTGCCCATAGGGTTAGGGCCAGACACGTGCATGGAGGCTGCAGTGTAATAGGGACCAGTCACGGCCATCCCTGAAATCAAATAAGCTCATAAAAGGCAGGATGGCTAAGAGGGGCACTCAGATTTTTCAGATAGTGGCTGTAAAGAATAAAACCTCAGCAGGAGATGCAAATTCCCAGACATTTTAACAAAAATCCTTTTACTCACTAATATACCTCTCTTGTACTAAAAGCAGTATTTAGCTTCAGTTTCATAGCATTAGTTAAAGGTACAAAATGATTTGTCCTATTTACCACTCGAGTTCCCTTTTCAGACTCATTCTTACAAACTCCAGCAATCCATGCAACTTCAACATCTTGAATGAAAATTTCCCAGTTTGTGACAATGAAAAAGCTGAGGCCTAACATTCTCACTTCCACCCTCAGCACCTTACTTTTGAATCTCCAGGATGGAGATCTCTTGGCATTCCCACCTGTCCTTTCTCCACTCTGGCTACTTTCACTATCCTACCTTCTCTCCTTGGTGGATCTTAGACCAAATAAAGCTTTATTGATCAGTTCACAATCATTAGTTATCCCTGCTGCCTGTCTCAGTTGATATTCTTAGATCTTCAATGTGGGTTCTAGTTACCAAAATTCTTCTGAGAGAATGATAGATTTAAAATCTTTGAGCATGGCATTTACTCCTGATACCCATGTTCCCTGCTCACAATTGCCTTGCTTTAACCTTTCAAACTTAAGACTGTTTCCTTAAGTCTCAAAATTTTGTCTGTGCAGTATTGAAGCTAATTAATACACAGTTAGAATAGTCTTTTTCAGTGTCATTATCCATAGAAACCTTTTCTGGCAATAATACATTAATTTTGAATGCTCCAGCTTCCAATCTGCCCTGCATGAACAGCATCTAGTTTTCCTTCAGCCTTTTAATTTGTTTTATGATCTTCTCAAATGACATAAAGAATGAATCCACTTCCTTTCCCTCAAATTTTGGTAGGCTTGTACAATTTTAAACATTTCCTCCTGGACTTTAGATTATCTCTCAATGTTTTCCTCATCAGAACCACCCACTACTTCTGAGGCTTCTATTTTTCAACTTGCAGCTTTTTAAGCTGATGTTCCTTTCTCGATTCCTTCCTTAATCATTTTCTGTATCTTGGATCTCATGGTTAGGAAAAACAGGCTAAAGGCACAAAATCTGTGGATCAGAGTCCAATCCAAAAGAGGTGGAATGAAGTGACTATTTCAAAGTGTCTTTTTCTGTTGTGTTTGACGATGATGTCATACTGTTGTCAACTGAGGTAATCCACAGTTCAGGGGCTCGTCAGTTGGACCCAGTTTTATCTTGAGCTGAAGGTTTTCATCCTTTTTGCAAAGTCATCCCAAGTTATTTTCAACTCAAAGTGAACAAGAGTCAGTGACGTTGCTGGTAGCTTGTGTGCTTGAGTCTGAACTGTCGACTCTCTCCTCACAGTTCTGTACCAATCTGTCTTTTACGAACAGTCCAAACATTGTTGCTGAGGTTGCACTTTTCCCCAAAGACACGTTGTATTTAGTACAAAAGTACCAAATCCAGTTCAATCAAAAGAAAAATAATTAAACTTTTTCTTCAATTTGAAAAAAACCTTAATAATCCAAACTTCCATTTCACAGAATTACAGAATTGCTATGACGCAGAAAGAGGCTGTTGTGCCTGAACCAGGTCTGTTACATATTGTCAATCTCGTGCCTTTTCCCCATTTCCCTGCACACCATTTTTATCCAAATAACTATCCAATATAAACTGAAATCTGTGAAGTCCCTACAGGGTCACTCTTTGTCTCCTCCTTAATTTATCCAGTAACACACTATCTAATGTCACACAAAGACCCTTCAAGTAGACTGTGCATTTGAGTTGGCAGATATCATGCTTAAAGGTATAACAGTGGTGTCTCTGATACCAGTGTGTACCTCAGTAAAAACACGGGAATCTTTCCCTCCTCTCAGTGCCAGAAGCTATGGAAGATACATGAAAGATCATTAGTATTAGTCCTGGCTGAGGCTTTCCAATTAAGATGAGTCTGTGACATACTCTTGGACAGAAGGAGGGCACACAACCCGTTCACTGCAAATTGCCTTCCTACTCACCCCCTCTTTTAGTATTCCAGCAATTCCCATTTCCCAACCTATTCCTCAGAGCCCTCCCTCACAATCTCCATGGCTTTCTTCTTGTCACAGTGATGGTGTCCAAATGGGGAACTCTTTCCTCTGTAAGAATCCTTTCTCAGGTGTGTTACAAATCTGAAGTTTTGAAAAGTTATTTTGTTTTGGGACTGTTTCTTTAGTTTAGGGTAAAAAGAAGGGTGATATGTGACCTGTTCTGAATTCGAGCTGACAACAACCCTGGCTGACATGGCTTTCAAGATGAAAGGGGAGGCCTTGGTTGTGTTCATGGGAAGAGAGTGTAAGGTAATTACACATGTAAACAATAGTAGCAGAATCTGTTTTCAGTGATTAAACTTCTAATCTGAAAATTCCCAGGAAGCTATTGAAAATGTTAGGTTGTAATTAGTTCTGTTTTAAACTTCCAAGATAGATCAGAGTTGGGGTCTAAAGAATAGCCAGTTAGCATTTCAGGTTGCCAAGGACATGGGGTATGAGAGGGAAAAGTCCTTTGGAAACATTAAAAATTTCAGGCCTTCCTGAAAGATCACTGAATTTTCAGGCAGGTCAGTCTGCCAGAATCCAGGAGAAGGAATAGTTAAATGCTGAAAGTCCCAGTGGTTCACAGAGCAGGAATGCATTTGAAGCTGATTTAAAAAGATCGGATTCAGGAGGATTTAACACAAGACTGAAAGATTCACTTAGCTCTCACAAGACAGAGAATCTCCGGGAAAATTCCTCACCAGACAAGCTTTGGGGTTATAATTTACCAGGCTGGGAAAGAAAAAGAACAGAAGTAAACTGTTGGAAGGTAAAAACGGCTTTGGAATTGTTCAATAGCGTTGAATGCCAATTTAAGTGATGGTTTAAGATATACATGTGAAGTGGGATTTTCACTTGTGTTCAGAGTATAAGAGAATATTCGGTTCAGTAGTTTTACAGTATAAGTTGATTAATAGCAATAGTGTTTCGTCAAGGTTGTCCCTAATTAGCTTAATTAATTAAAGTGAAAATCGTAAAATGTGAAATTTTGTTCCGTCATCGTTTCAATTATTAACTGGGAATTTGAATTAATTTGTATAAGTTATTGACACCCATAGGGATCATAATAGGTTTTATGAGATCGTTGCTCCTACAAAGTCAACAGAGAGGTTAGGTCATGCTAATCTCTAGGACCAGGGAGATAGGAGGCTGGATATATCAATGCCAACATGTCACCAGCTACACCAGAGCTCTACGTGAAGGGATCAGTGTTAACCTTGGTCACATCTTCCTCACATGTTCAGGAGAAGTAGGAGCCTTCAATCTTCTCATCTAGAATATCAGCATCAAACAATATAAATGTAAAAGTGGGGATGGACGCCATGCAAAAAATTGTCTTAATCCTGCTGTTCAGAACTAAACATCCAAGATGCAGACGTGATACATTGATGAGAGAATGGAATATATTTAACTTGAATTAATTCCTGTGTTCGCCACTACAGGAGGTCACAGTCATTGATGGACAGCGAAAGCAGTCTGCAGCAAGCATGACCTCCATCTCTGAGGATGACGAAATGGACTTCTCAGAGGATGCACCATCACAACCTTCCATATACTCCCCAGCAATGCAGAGACAGCCATTGAGGTGGTTTTCTTTTCATAACTGGACTCAGAGTGACCACCTGGTGAGCATATCTATGACACATCTGTGCAGCTGATGGAGGATGTAACAGCTAAAATCTCCGATATTAGGATGATTGCTGTCGACCAGGTCTATACTGAGTTCCACGTGTCTCTGGAAATGGCTGTAAGAAACCTGCAGAACGTGCACAGACAGGAAGAAGCAACCCAGCAGCAACCCAATATTTGCTCAGACCTGCATTCCATCTCTCTGGCCATTGGTTGTATACACTGTTGCTAGGTCAGGGGAGGATGAAGGCACCTCAACCTTCCACCAGATCCCCTTCTCCACATCACTAACTGCTTGGCTCTCAGGGTTTGCAAGAAATCATGTAAGCTTATGTACATGATGCCTTTGTGAGTGGCTGCCTGTAAGATGTCTCCAGTGGAACCATAGAAAGGCACACTGACTTAGGAATGCAAATCTACAGTGACTTTTAAATAATTGGTTTGCCTCTCAGTCACAAGAGCTTAGTGTCTCCTAAAAAAAATTATCCTGGACCTCCCCTGTCCCTCAGCACCTTATAAAAATTAAGTAACAGACATCCTCAGGACAGGAGTCTCCAAAATTCCCTCACTGACATTTGTAACTAGTTAGCATGTATGTTGTACGTTCTATTTTGCGCCAATCCTCAGCTTTGTATTGACCCTGCTTGCCAGCATCTCAAACTTTCTGACCCTATCCTGGTAGCTCTTGTTGCATTCTGACCAATGTTGTATCTGGCCTTTGGCCACTTCCTCCAGATGTGACAGAACTAGCAAAAGAATCGGGTGTATTTTGCTATTTCCTTTGCCTTAATGGTCATAGATCTGGTCACCAGTTCCTATGGCCTCCATTTTGACTGAGAACCTTTGATCTTTGGGCAGCCACATACCTTGCAGCAGCCACATCCTGGTCTCCACACAATCCACCCTAACATCAATATCCTCAACCTGTATTCCAATCACCTTTGGATGCAGCTTTTCCTCTGGACATGCCCATATTATGCCTGAAACATGAAGCCATCACCCTGTATCCTTCCTCAGTCATTTTTGATCTTTGCTCTATCATAGATTCATAGAAAGCCTGTTGTTCAGAAAAAGGCTATTCACCCCAGTGAGTCTGCACCAACCCTCCAAACAGCATTCTACCTCAACCCAGCCTGCACTCCATCCCCATTCCCACAGACTTGCATTTATCATTCAATTCACTTCACCAGTCTTTGGACTGTGGGAGGAACCAGAGCACCCAGCAGACACCCACACAAAACACAGGGAGAACATGCAACTCCACTTAGACTCCCTCCTCATCCAAGGGTGGAATTAAACCTGAGTCCCTGGTGCTGCGGGGCACCACTCCTAACCACTATGCCACCATGCCACCATGCCATCCTTTGAACCTTACTTCATCACATCTGTCTTCTTTGACTCTTAGAATATTCATCATCATTCTCACTCAATGTTCACTCACCCAGGTGGCAGTTCCCATTATCTTTGATCTGTCACGGAATCCTGGACCTCCCCTGTCCCTCAGCACCTTATGCCCTCTTTGTCTTAACCTGACTTCTGTCATCATCCAACCTCCCTCCATTACCCTGCACCTGCCTGTTTTTCCTGACTTGCGGAACCCCACCATTGACATTCCCTCGACAACCCTGGATGTCCCTTATTCTTGCTTGACCAGCTATCTGTAGATATTGACTACCCCTGTATAGTCCAACTTACACCATCTTACTCACACAAGCCTTCCTCATAAGTTCGGGATGACCCACCCCTCACTCGGTTTCTCCGTCAACTACGTTCTAATCCCCTTAAACATAGAAACATAGCAGGAGGAGGCTATTTGGCCCCTCAAGTCTGGTCCGCTACATCATGATCATGACTGATCTCCCAATTCAATAGCCTAGTCCTGCTTTCTCCCCATAAACTTTGACCCCATTCACCCCAAGTGCTATAAATGGCCTCCTCTTGAATACATTCAATGTTTTGGCATCAACTGCTTCCTGTGGCAATGAATTCCACAGACCCACCACTCTTTGGATGAAGAAATATCTCGTCATCTCTGTCCTAAATGGTCTACCCCGAATCCTCAGACTGTGATCCCCTGGTTCTGGACACACGCACACCATCGGGAACACTCTCCCTGTACCTACCCCGTCTAGTCCTGTTAGAATTTTATAAGTTTCTATGAGATCCCTCCTCATTATCCTGAACCCCAGCGAAAACAATCCTAACCTCGTCAATCTCTCCTCATACATCAGTCCTACCATCCTCGGAATCAGCCTGGTAAACCTTCGCTGCACTCCCTTGAGAGCAAGAGCATCCTTCCTCAGAAAAGGAGACCAAAACTGCACACAATTTTCTAGGTGTGGCCTCACCCTTAACCTACCACCAACTAATCTCAATGCATCAATGCCTTGTACTCTCTCTTGCAAAAAGGCTTACAATAAAAGAAAAGCAGTCCAAGTCCAGAAAGACGATCTTGCCTGTCGCATGCCACTCTGAACCAGTCATGAATCTGAAGACACTTGTTTCTCCTTCGCAGAGTTAACTGCAAAACATTATTTAATCCAGTGAAATAGTGTTTTTAATGGCATTAAATGGTAATGCATTAGAAACAGGTTCCCATCATGTTGCTATCAGGACACTCAATCCACTGTCAAACCCCAACCACATTAATTGCCTGTTTCAATTCACCATCGGGAAGTTGGTTCTTTAGCCTCCCGTACTGTTTAGTTCCTCAGCCCATCATGTTTCCCGTTCGTGGGAGCAATGCAATATTCCAGCCAGAGTCTGTCCTTTGTTCAGTTCTGTTGCTTCAGTTCAATCTCAGTTTTAAATTTAGTTGATTACTGTTCAATTTCACATTTATAGCCTCTGCATCACCAGCACCATTTTAAGATCTTTCAGAAGTGTACCTAACTTCTCACAGATTTGCCATTCAAACATTTTGGAGGCTTCTGGGTGTAGTTCCTGCCTCAGTGAATACTGCCCACTTTTAAGAAGCGTATTTACTCCTGCCTCATTGCCAAACCCCTCCCAGCCCCTTTGAACTCCCTTGTGTCACGCATCCAGCTGGCCACAGACTTGGCTTCAAGTGAATCCTTGCTGTTCTGTCCCATGGTTCAGCTGGGGCCTACTTTGTTCAGTTGTGCTGCTCCCATAGTTTCCAGTAATGTCTTATTGAACAATGCACCTGGGCAAAGGTTGCAGATGCTCCCTTGTTGGCTCTGACTCTCACTCTGGACCACTCTGCTTCTGATGAAAGGCATTTGTTATGTTCAGCAACAGACCAGAGCAGCTGGGAATAGGGTTATTCAAAAAGGATTACCAGAGCACTGTTGAACAGAACATAATGAGGCTCGAGCAGGCTCTGAAGGATTTGAAACCAAAAAAAGAGAAAATGCTGGAAAATCTCAGCAAGTCTGGCAGCATCTGTAAGGAGAGAAAAGAGCTGACATTTCGATTCTAACTGACCCTTTGTCAAAGCTAAAAAAAAGGAGAAAAAGGGAGGTATTTATACTAGGCTGAGGGATGGTGAATCATGGCTCCAGACGCAAAGGTAGCAATAAAGAGGTGATAATGACAGTGCATAAAGAGATTATAGGGAGATTAAGAGCTGTAAATGACCAAGGCCGAAGCCAGTGCTATGTGACACTATGTGGGGATGGGGGATGGGTGAAGCAGAGGCAAAATGGAAAACAGGGGAGAAGGGTAGCAAAGGGGGAAGAGGAGAGGAAAAAGGTGATGAAAGATTGGGGAGCGAGAGAAAGAGAGACAATCAAGAAATAAGCGGTACAGAACAGTGAAAAAAAATATAAAAAAAGATAAATAAAATAAAATTATGGAGCAGAATGAAAACAGAGGTGTAGAGGTGGGATAATCATCTGAAGTTGCTCTTTTCTCTCCTTACAGATGCTGCCAGACTTTCTGAGATTTTCTAGCATTTTCTCTTTTTTGGTTTCAGATTCCAACATCCGCAGTAATTTGCTTTTATCTGAAGGATTTGAGGTAGAGGTGGAGATATTGAGACAAATCTTCTGAGAAGTGTCAATAACAGTTGGACTGTGAATCTGATTCTTTGTACTGACCCTGCTTGGGAGCTCCATGTCTCTGACCTGATCATATGTTTCAGGTCTCTTAAGAAACGCAGAGAGTATCTGTTCAGGAAACTTTCAGTGTAGTGCAGGATCAGAGCTAGATGCCACATCACTCTTATGCCAACTAACTGCCATACTCCAGGGTTTAAATGTTCAAAGGCACTTTGCCAAGGAGGGCAACAAGTGTATAAGGTAAGTGGGATTGGGGAATAGTGTGGCAATGTGACGGGATAGGGTGACAACAGATGAGAAAGCAGGTAAGGTGGCAGCTGGGGAGGGGATGGGAGAAAGCACAGTAAGTACTTTAGTGTAACAGCCAGGTGTTGGTAGGGGCTGAGCTCGGTCAGTTTCTCAGGAGGTGTTTGTATGGGCTTTGGGGGGATGTGGTTCAATGTGTGATTGTGGCGTTTAGAGGAATGGCTGAAACTCAGTTAGGCAGAAGGTGAAGGAGGTTTTAATCTCTCTGACTTTTCCTGACTAACTGCTAAGATAGGGAAGTTGGAGCAGTCTCTGACTCTAACTCAGAATTGGAGAGTACCTTTGGAAGGTTCTGGGTAATTGTCCAATGAAAGTTTCAACTTCCTGGGAAATAACTGCGTTGCCAGTGCCTCAAGATTTCTGAGGGATCCTGACTCTCATCTTTCAGAGTACATCCAGTCTCTGGCTACCTGAAACTGGAAGATGCGAGTCATTGTGTTGAATTGCAGCTGTAGTTTTAGTTTAGTTTGGTTTGGAGAAATACTAACTCTTCCTGAAACTTTGCAAGTCCTCTATTAACATGTTTTTGAGGCGATGAGTGTACTGTACTTCTCCCTCCTGTCCTTCTTTCCTATCTCTTTCTCTCTCTCTCTCTCTCTGTCCTGTCCCCATCGTAGCTTCCTTCTTCCTCATCTTTTCCTGGGAACTTTTTCATCCTGTCCCCCTGCCTTGTCTCTTACTCTGTCCCATTCCACTTCTGACCTATTTTGACCTGTTCTCAGTGACTAACTGTGGTTCACAGAGTCTAGATTATAGTGGTGCTGGAAAAGCACAGCAGATCAGGCAGCATCTGAGGAGCAGGAAAATCGATGTTTTGGGCAAAAGCCCTTCATCAGGAATAGAGGCAGGGTACCTGCAGAGTGGTGTGGTTCACAGAGGTCCACTGCTCTCCAGTCTTGCTGTCACCAAAGTGACCTTCCCAATGATGGTGCCAGCCTCATTCCAAATGAACGATTTTCTTTGGAGATTTGTTCTCTCCATGGTGTCAGTGGGATCCAATTCACTGCCACATTTTTCCATTATAACTGCCTTTGTACATATTAAAAAGGGAAGCCACGTGTGTAAACTTGTCAAACAGTTTTTAGAGCCTTTCCAGGGTTATGACATCAACGTTTGTGATTGGAAAATTCCATGTCTTTTGTCATACTGCACTTGCTGGGCTTCCAGTATGAGGGGCTAGATTTTACCCTGGTGGTTTAAAGGGGTGCGTCCAGCTGCATTTTGCTGGCTCATCTTGCAGCCATTGCTGTTAGTTTGGTTTGAGGAGAGACTTCCATACCCATTGAGAGATGAAGCCCTGCCTTCAAGAGCTATGGGCCAATCAAATAGAGCTCTGATCCCAACAGCACCACTGGAAGTGCTGGTCACTGCTGGAATTGCATCTTGTCCTCACAGATTCTCATTGTAGAAACTGGGAAGTAAGTTGGTGAGGTTGATGGGGCTCAGCAAAAGCACAAGTGGAGCTGGGATCAGGGCCGTCAGGAGATGGAAAAAACACAGAGGCATGTGGATAGGTGCTGTGAACAGCACAGTGTGAAATGATTATATAGCTGACTGTCTACTAATCTATTCATGGAGAGAAAGGAGGGGGCATTAAAATCCAGGCTGCAATGTGTTCAGTGGCTGTGATTCACCAAGGCAGTGGTAACAGAATCATACCACCTCTTGGAGCCAGAACTGATAGCTTTAGCACAGGAAGAGGACAATACAGGAAGGCAGTTGTGGTCCTGAACTTTTTCATTTCCATCAGCACGCCAATTCATGGTTAAATTGCAGTATGTTGAATTATTAAGCCAGCTCTTCTGATCAGTAATGATGCCATGGTGGTAGCAACTGTCCACTATTATAAGCACATGCTTGCTTTATCCTATCAACTGAGACTCCACGTCATGTAGAGAAGGTGTGTCACAGAGATCCATGAGCAGGAACTGGTGAAGAGGGAGAGTGGCAAGGTCAGCTCTCTCCTGATATCACGCCCCTTCAGGTCAGCAAGCCTGTAATGTTATGCTGAGTTCACTTTTTTAAAGCTCAAAGCTTTTCTAAAAATTATTTTGAACGTTTAAGATATGCATTTGTGGAGGAGGACAAGTGAAGATTTCTAGGACTTTTGGGACAGTGATGATGAAGTATTGCTGACTGGGGAGAGGACTTGAGCATTGTCAGGGTCATGGTATTTTACCAGATGACCACCCTGGTGCATTTTGATATTTGCCAGCTCTGTTTGTACATGGCGCTGGGTAAGAATTGTTTGAGCCAAGTTACTATCACCTATCCTGATGGATCTTGGGCCGGTCTAGTGATTAGTGGTGGAGGATACACCACTGCAGAGTATCTAGAGAAGAGGCACTGTTCTAAAATATCAAGAAGGTGTATTGCAAGGTAGCAATTGGTGCATCTATAGTTACGAGGGCCATAGGGATCATAGGCTTCCTACAAAAGCTTCAGCAGAACTCACTGTCTCCACCCAGAAACTATGTATGGCATCACCAGGTTTGGTGGACCTCAATGTAACAAAAACATTAACTACTTCAAAACCATCCACTGATATATCAGGATGTTGCGGGCAGGCACATGAGCATTGTCAGAAGTGAGGGTGGTCAAACATTATTAGGAAGTGAAAATTAAACACTTTCAGGTGTGTGGGGGGACAATGTGCATTGGTGGGTTTGTGGTAAGGTTGGATATTGTTGCAGGTGAAAGGTGTTGGGGTGTGAGGTGGGGGGAGAAGGAATTGGCATAGTATGAAGGGGCAGGTATTAAGAATTGTCAGGAGGAGAGACTGACTGAGTGAATGATAAAGTCAGCATTGTCAGGGGTGTAGGAGAAAGTGAACATCAGAGTGCAGGTGGAAGGTGTTGTTTAAGTCTTCCCTAAACAACTCCCAGTGTCCGACTCACTGGAGGTTAACAGCAACTGAAAAGTAGGGTAAACTTCAAAGATCAGAATCAGAAACATTTTGGAGGGAACCATTGGCATATTTTGCCCAAAAATGTAAGTTTCCAGATAAATATTATGTGCAGTATGTGTGCAGGCCAGGACTCCCTCAGGACCCCAAGCATGATAGCAGCAAACATTTCACCATCTGCTGCAGTTCCCTTGGAAAATCTGGGCCAAAGTTTCTCACATTGTATCTTTGTAAATCTGATCAAATTCAATAGGTTTAGGCACAAAGCAGAGGTGGGTATGGTAGAAGCTAGATCTTGCTGCACTCATTTTTATGGGTCTGCGATTAGTGCAATGCTTCACATTTTTGTGCAGAAATGTCCCGTGCTTAAATAGTACCTGAAAGGTGTTCGACCTGATTGAGGCTGGGTAATTTTTCGGGCATCCCTAGTCCAATATTAGACTTGTTACATGTGTTTTTTTAGGGACCCCTCTGCAAGAACTGGATTTTATTTGTCCATGATCCTTCAGTGGTCTTTCAGTAATCACCCCCAAGCAATTCGTTTTTGCGAAGTGAGGAACCTGATAGAATATTTTCCACTTACCTGGATGAGTGCAGCTTCGAAAACGCTCAAGAAACACGACACCATCCAGGACCAAGCAGCCCCCTTGATTGGTTCCTCCTTGACTACCTTTAATATTCCCTCTCTCCACTAAAGCTCAGAAGCAGCAGTGTGCACCATCTGGTAGGTGCACAGCAGTAACTCTCTGGGCAGTCCCGTTTCCTCCTACGATCCAAAGATGTGCAGGTCAGGTGAATTGGCCATGTTAAATTGCCCATAGCGTTAGGTGCATTAGTCAGAGGAGGGCGGGTTGCTCTACAGAAGGTCGATGTGCTCTTGTTGGGCCGAAGGGCCTGTTTCAACACTGTAGGGAATCTAATCTAATCTAATCTAATCTATATCACTACTCCCTCACTGCTGCTGGGCCAAAATCCTGGAACTTCCTCCCTTAAATCACTGTGAATCATACTTACACAACATATACTGCAATAGTTCAAGATGACAGCTCACCACCGCCTTCTCATCGGTAATAAATATTGACAAGCCAGTAATGCCCTCCTCCTATAATACATTGTAAGTACAGGTATACATTCACACATGCGACAACAGCTCCAGGCCCAGTTCATGCTAATAAGTCCCAATGCTCAGTTTGTGGTATACCTTAGCCTTTTATAAGGGATCACCTTGCAGCAGCATCATTGCCTCCATCGCTGAAACTGGGTCCCGGTGGGTTTATACCCAGACAGAGAAGAGAAATAAGGCTGTGACCGGACAATTGCCACAGAGAATGCTACAGAATGGGATTGGGCAGGTCTTGAAGACACGAACAAATGAGTTAGGAGCAGGATTAGGCCAATCTGCCCCTTAAGCCTGCTCAGCCATTCAATAAAACCATGGCTAATCTGCTTACAAACATTTCCACCTACCACAGATAACCTTTCACTCCTTTGCTTAGATTTTTATCCATGGGAAATGGAATAATAATGGATAAATGTGGATGAGATAACTTTGTATCAATGATGCTCCAATTGAATGGCGGATCTGGCTCAAGGGACTCAATAGGCCATTCCTAATTCTGTGCGCCTGCATCTTTAATATTTAAAGATATGTTCTACTGGGAATTACTTATTTTCACTTTGTAATTATAGGCTGGCTGCATGAATTGGGAAAACGCCTTGAAACTCCATATTATGACAATAACACACTGGGAGGTCCTGGAATCAGAAGTGCCTACATTGCTGCTCTCTACTTCACACTCAGTAGTCTGACCAGTGTCGGCTTTGGAAATGTCTCAGCCAATACCGAGGCAGAGAAGATCTTTTCTATCTGCACAATGCTGATTGGAGGTATGTTCATTTATCTTTGTGTGTCATCGGTAGAGCTCTGATGTACCTTGTCTGCATAAGATTTATTGAGTTGGATATTCAACTTGGGAATTAGCATTCAGCAGTGTGTATTGCATCGGTCACCTGCTGTACTCCATTGAAACCTCTGGAAGTGGATATCCTGTAGGACATTTTATGGGTGACCAATGAGGAGCTCTGGAAGTACATATACAGTTGAATCCCTCATCAGTCTCCTCACTGGTCTATGTATCATGTTATTTACTTCAAGTTATAAACTTTTGCCTCTGTGTATTCAGTTTCTTTGACAGTTTTAAAATGATTAAGGTCTTTACTCAATGTTTAAGATTTTAAAGGCATCAAGGGGTATGCTGAGAAAGCAGGATTATGGCATCGAGACAGAGATTAGCCATAATCATCCTGAATGGCAGAGCAGACTTGAAGGGCCGAGTGGCCTATGCCAGCTTCTTGTTTCTATGTTTACCTTACATCCATTCAAAGTGTGTACTTATGAATTCTGTTGAAAAGAGTCATGATGCAGGTTAGTTCATTTTCCAATCTCCATTTCAGTGTTCAGTCAATACCTTATTTATTATCGATAGTAGTGCTCAGTTACAGAGTCATAATTAATAATGGAGATATCAATATCTATTGATGAAACCAAAATGTTTCCAAACCATTTAATCTTTTAGATTTTGAAATAGGATGTAATTAAGAATTTAAGCATGCCAACTTTGTGCTGCCTCCTCACCTAAATGACTTCAGTATAAAGTTCAATGCTCTACAAGCAGCTGATTAACATGGTGCATACTCACCCTGAACAGCTAAAAGCCATCCCACCAATCTCCAAGGAGAACTGCTGTCATTGCCTCAAGTACATTTAGCTGCAAGGAAAAGCACAGTGTCTTGACAATGGACCAGTGCTCAAAATACTATAGACATTTTTAACTTTTAATTCCAAAACGTGGCTTTTTTTTTAGAATAAAATGACTTCTACAGAAAAAGAAAAGCTTTTAGATGTAACTTCATGCTGTCTGACAAAAGTCCTGTGTGGGATCCATAGAATGTCAGGAAAATGTCAGTCAGAGAGAAATGTAACAGGAACACATCGAATTCGGATTAGGTTTATGATCACATGTACTCATGTCACAAAACAACAAGAGTACAGCAGAAAATGTATAAAGTCGCCAACCCACAGTGTCATCCTAAGTACAAAGTACCGAGGTACAGTCTTAGATACAAAAAATAAAGGAAATAAAGAGAAAAGTTACACTGCATTACAGATATACATAGTAGCGGTTTAAGTTAGGAAAATAAGAAATAAAGCTAAACAGATAGACATTACAGTCCAACTATAAGGGCTTCTAAGTTACCAGGCTGACCGGGCTCCACTAGTTTCCAAACAGTAGCCACTGATGGCCTCCGATCCCACCCTGCACCAGGCACTGGCCTCCGATCCCACCATGCACCGGGCGCTGGCCTCCGATCCCACCCTGCTCCAGGCGCTGGCCTCCGATCCCACCCTGCACCAGGTGCTGACCTCCAACCTCTCTCTGCCCCAGGCTGCTGGCCTCCGTCCCTACTCCGCCCCAGGCTGCTGACCTCCGTCCCTACTCCGCCCCAGGCTACTGACCTCTGTCCCCACTCCGCCCCGGGCTGCTGACCTCTGTCCCCACTCCGCCCCGGGCTGCTGGCCTCCATCCCCACTCCGCCCCGGGCTGCTGGCCTCCATCCCCACTCCGCCCCGGGCTGCTGGCCTCCATCCCCACTCCGCCCCGGGCTGCTGGCCTCCATCCCCACTCCGCCCCGGGCTGCTGGCCTCCATCCCCACTCCGCCCCGGGCTGCTGGCCTCCATCCCCATTCCGCCCCGGGCTGCTGGCCTCCATCCCCATTCCGCCCCGGGCTGCAGGCCTCCATCCCCTCTCCATTCCGGGCTGCAGGCCTCCATCTCCACTCTGCCCCAGACTGCTGGCCTCCATTCCCACTGCACTCCGGGCTGCTGTCCTCCGAACCCACTCTGCTCCAGGTTGCTGGCTGAAGAGGAAAAAGACAGGGAGTGAAAGAGAGAGAGGGAGAGAAAAAGGAACGGAATGCAGACAGCAGGCAAGCTCCAGCTGGAGTGTTCTACTTCATCACTGTATTGGATCTCATGAGGGATGCCAGGTTATATAACATGGCACTGCAGGCATTATCAAGGGGATTGCGAGAAAAGAAGAAAGAAGCCATCCCAGTCTGGGATCTAGGGAGGATATGGGAGCATATGGTCTCCTCTGCCCATCAACATCTCCCCATCCTGGCTCCACCAACACCTAACCCACTGTTCCATCAACACTCCCCATCCCGGCTCCACCAACAATTCCCCCTCTGCTGCATCAACACCTCCCCCAACTGCTCCATCAAAATCTCCCCATCCCGGCTCCACCAACGCCTTCTCCACCGCTCCATCAAAATCTCCCCATCACTGCTCCACCAACACCTCACCCACCGCTCCATCAACATCTCCCCATCCCGGCTCCACCAACAGCTCCCTCACTGCTCCATCAACATCTCCCCATCCCGGCTCCACCAACAGCTCCCTCACTGCTCCATCAACATCTCCCCGTCCCGGCGCCACCAACATCTACCCCACCGCTCCATCAACATCTCCCCATCCCGGCTCCACCAACACCTCCCCCACCGCTCCATCAACACTCCCCATTCCAGCTCCACCAACATCTACCCCACCGCTCCATCAACATCTCCCCATCCCGGCTCCACCAACACCTCCCCCAACTGCTCCATCAAAATCTCCCCATCCCGGCTCCACCAACGCCTTCTCCACCGCTCCATCAAAATCTCCCCATTCCAGCTCCACCAACACCTCCCCTACCGCTCCATCAAAATCTCCCCATCACGGCTCCACCAACGCCTTCTCCACCGCTCCATCAAAATCTCCCCATCACGGCTCCACCAACGCCTTCTCCACCGCTCCATCAAAATCTCCCCATTCCAGCTCCACCAACACCTCCCCTACCGCTCCATCAACATCTCCCCATCCCGGCTCCACCAACACCTCCCCCAACTGCTCCATCAAAATCTCCCCATCCCGGCTCCACCAACGCCTTCTCCACCGCTCCATCAAAATCTCCCCATCACGGCTCCACCAACACCTCCCCCACTGCTCCATCAACACTCCCCATTCCAGCTCCACCAACACCTCCCCTACCGCTCCATCAACATCTCCCCATCCCGGCTCCACCAACACCTCCCCCACCGCTCCATCAACATCTCCCCATCCCAGCTCCATCAGCGCCTATCCCACCACTCCATCAACATCTCCCCATCCTGTCTCCACCTACAACTCCCCCACTGCTCCATCAACACCTACCCCACCGCTCCACCAACACTCCCCATCCCGGCTTCACCAACACCTCCCCCACCATTCCCTCAACATCTCCCCATCCCGTCTCCTCCAACACTTCCCCCACCGCTGCATCAACATCTCCATATCCTGGCTCCACCAACGCCTCCCCCATTGCTCCATCAACATCTCCCCATCCTGAGCTCCACCAATACGTCCCCCATTGCTCCATCAACATCCCCCCATCTTGGCTCCAACAATACCTCCCCCACTGCTCCATCAACATCTCCTGGTACTCTGTGAACATCTTTACCCCCCACCCCCACCCCCACTCTGTCTATTCTATGTATTACAGTCTAATTCAGTTAATCCACCTCGCCCTCACATATATACCAGTGTTTCCATTCTCAGTCAACCTCCCAATATTCCCCCATAGCTCCAGCTATTCAGCTAACACAGGCACATAACTAAACAAATTGCAACACACTCACAGAAATCTGCTCTCAAGGCATTGTAATCCATAACCACGGAGGACAGTAGAGAGCTGATGAGGGATAAACAAGCCTGCTTTGACTGAGGCCTTTAGAAAAGATGGCTGTACTGACCCCATTGTACCTGCCGTTGCTGAGATCATGAAGATATTTTTATCCCTGCCTTTGCCAATTCTCAATATACCACTTCACCATTATCTAGCTTTTTCACGTTAAGTGCGAGATGACAGACAATAGATCACTATTGTTTCCTCATTCCAAGCCTCCCACTTTGTATTTCTGCTTTCACATAGCCCTGAACTGTTGCAACCATACCAGATGGTGCAGCCTCTTCATGAAGGCTGAGAGGAACAACAAACATGCTGAAAAAGCATTGTCACGATATCTGACCCTTGCAGCCACCAGATACTGGCAGTAAGGAAATGTTAGAGGGTAATACCGAGTCAGGAGCAGCACACAGGCACAAGGGGACCAGGCCAGAGAAAAGGCGAGTTCATGTGCCAGCCCACCTGCAGGCAAAGTCAAACTGTTCTGTTGCTGAAGACGCAGATGAGATGTGGTGGCTTACAGGAAAAACACTGCTAGGCAACTAGACAAAGATGCTGATTGCATTGGCAGGCCTTTTAGATAGTCTCTTGCCACTATCAAGGAACATGCTGATGCCTGGCTCCAGTTTTGTGCAAATAATTTGCAGCGTGGAAGCCAACTCCATGTGAATACTTGCCTTCCTGCCGTGATAGACCATCTGACAGCCAATGTCTCAGCCTCTACTGCAGCAAAGGCAGAAGCCAGTCAACATCTTGGAGCCCCTGCTTTTGCCTCTGAACCAGCCCAGACTTCAGATGCCCATTCTGGCATAAGCCAGTTTGAAGCCAGAGATGAAAGAGCCAGAGGTGTTCAAGATCATCCTACAACACTATTCCACAGTCCCTTCCTGGGAAATTCCTCAGGTTCCCACCAGCCATATTGCAACCACTGAGTAGGGTGCACCAGGTCAGGCTGAGGCACCCACAACACAGACAGCAAGGCAATGGACAGTTCGGTCCGTGGATTATTAGAAGTTTTATTGGATATTGTTAAACAAGATTATTGTGGGGTGCTTTTTATTGATTAGCTTACTTTCAATAAAATTGAGTCATGAGGATGCTCTGATGCAGCAGATGATTTAAAAAGATGCAGAATTCTACAACAGCTATGATGCAGGGATGACATTTCAGGAGAACTGTATTCCAAGTATCCAGTCACAGCCAACCCATCTAGAGCAGGGGGGTGATAGTTCTTCTTCCCTTCATCTGGAGGTGGTTACTGCTTGAAAGGGCAGAGTTACGGAGCAGACTGCCACAACTTTGGAGATGAGCACTGATGATTGTAAGGAGTGTAGGTGAGGGAAGAGGGTGACATATTTCCCTCGAAATACTATAAGGATTCCTTCAGCATTGCTGCAGTTTGCTCCACAAGAATCCTGGTTTCTGCATGTTTCGAATTGTAGGACAAATCTAAAAGCTGTACCCCCCACCTCCCGGCAGGTCCTTTCGGCGTGCCAAAGATGGTGGCTGACATGCAGAATTAATGGGTTGTGGCTGCTCCTAATATATCAGGCATTCAGTCAGAGGACCTTGTCAGCATGATCAGACATCATCTAATGGGAATGAATGGTAGCCTTTGTGCTGAAATTATGTATGAGACCCACAGAGCCACATGTGTGCACTCACTGGCTCCATGCACCATTGGAATCCCCATATCCTCCCAAATCCATTTACTCCCTGGTGCTTCTTTCTAGCCAGTGAGGTAGCAATGCATTTTACACAGAGCCACTGTTACCTTCCTGATGCTGTGATGGGTAGTGAACTGTGAGTTGTTGCTCATGTTGGCTGCTTCCTCCTTGAAAGATCCACTGGCATAAAAACTCACGGAAACATTGACAACACTGGCAATGCCATCCTTGCCTGATTGTGAGGATGCAGCATGAGTTATAGGAGGTGACCCATTTCATTACCTGCCTTGGTGAAATGTAGATGCTTCAGACACTGGTCATGGGTGAGGTGGGGTTAGAGAAGTGCTCCTTAAAGGATTCTGAGGGATACTGAGAGCCTCCCTTTTTCTCTCTTTTGCTTTGTATGCTGCTTATCCAAATCAGTGATACCCAAGACGGCTGCAACTAATAACTCACCTGAATTAGTCTTGACAATGTCAATTCCTTTAACGTCAATGACAGGGGCCAGCATCAGTCCTTTGAAAAATTCAAATAAATTGCAGAAATCCTCTAATAACACAAGGCACATTCATCTTTGGATGGCGCTCAACTCAGATTACATCTAGTTAGAATCATGAGTTTCTGTTTTGGATCTCTGTAACTCAAAAGGCATATTCTTGACTTGCTCAACTTTGGGTACATAAGGTAAGCCATCCCACAAGGTACTGTAGTGGAGCTGGAGCGCAAGATTTGTTTCCTTGTCTCTCCTCCCCTGCCTTATTGTTTAGACTCGATGTATGATGCAGTTTGACATATGGGTTGATATACTTTTGAATGACTATTCCCAGGCATAAACATCAACGCTACCTCACTTCAAGGGGAGATTCAGAATGTCTTTGTAAAGCTCTTTTACTCTTTCCCAGAATGTAGGTGGTGAGAAAACAAGACACGACGGGGAAGATATTTATCGATCAAATGGATACAGTGTCCAGTCCATTGTATTTAATTTGTCAAGAGTTTTACCTGGATCTTGGTGCAGATTGCTTTAAGAAGGACACTAGTGTTTGTTCAATGGACCTCTCATTAATATGGCAGAGGGATTTTGATGCAATTTCTCCAACACACTTGTGCGTTGCTGATACCCAGTCCAGGTCTCACTGCAGAGCAGGAATGTGGTGATGACAACTGCTTTGGACAGTTGAACTTGTGTTGATTTGCAGAGATTTTTATTGTCAAAAATATTCACTGCCATTGTTTATAGAAAGCTGGGTTAGCATAATTGAATACAACAAGATACAGTAATTAACTGTTCACTAGAAAAAATGAGGGGTGACCTTATGAAAGTGTAAAAATCATGAGCAGGAATGGGGTAAATAGCCAAGGTCCTTTTCCTCGGGTGGGGGAGTCAAAAGCTAGAGGGCTGAGGTTTACGGTGAGAGGGGAAAGGTGTAAAATGGATCTGATCTGTAACTTTTTCACATAGAAGATAGTGTGTGTCTGGAACCAGCTGCCAGAGAAAGTGGTGGAAGCATCTTGGTGGTTTTATGAATAGTAAAGGTTTAGAGGAATATGGGCCAAATTCTGGCAAATGGGACTAGATCAGATTGGGATGTCTGGTTAACGCAGCTGAGTTGGACTGAAGGGTCTGTTGCTGTGCTGTATGACTCCATGACTCCAAAGTAAGTCAAATTTTGCCCGAAACGTCGATTTCACTGCTCCTTGGATGCTGCCTGAACTGCTGTGCTCTTCCAGCACCACTAAACTAGTAGTTGGATGGCCTACCCTTTCTGTAATGCTGGTGAAGGCCCCTCATGTGGTGGAGCTTATGCATAAAGAAGAGAGTGCATTAACTGGACTTGTGAGATCCAAGAAGAAACACTGTGCATCAAAAAGTTAGAAAGCGAGATTACAGAGAGATGACTGCTGGGCGTTTAATCTGAGGGGCACCATGCCTCAGGTGAGGGAAGAGATCAAGAAGGAGAGTCCTTCATGGTAACTTCAGCCAGTTCAGGAATTGAACCCTTGCTGTTGGCATCACTTTGTATCTCAAATCAACTGTCCAGTCAACTGAGCAATAGGACGTGTTTGACATCATGATCCGCCTAAGCTGCAAGCTTCCAGCATGCACACAGCACACCTGTACTATCTCACTTTGAGTGTCAAGGCATACAACATCGACCATTTTGGAAGTAGCTAAAGGAGTTATGATCATTTTTCACATTTGGATCTTCGGCAACGCTGACACCCACAAGCAACAAAGCAAATTAATTTGTCACTAGTAAATTTAAAAAAAATTATTGTTAATGGAGAACTAAACTAACTGAAAACTGTCACATCAGTACAGGCTAGGGATTAAAACGAAATTAGTGGCAAGTAAAATTTAGTTCTACACGAATATATTCATCTGGTTTTGGTTAGTATATGTTAATCTCAATGACAATATGCTTTAACGCTTTATAACAAAGCATATTTCTTGCTGGATTATATTTTCTGCTTGCTGCCCAGACCTAATAATTAATTATGTCAATCATTTGTCTTACCACTTTTTGCTCAATCCCTTTTGTTATTCTTTGTACTTCTGTTTTTTTTTCACTCTTGTTTTGTGTCTGATACTTGATTTGTTTCTTGACTTTTTTTGTCACTTTTTGTATATTTTACAATCTTTCTTACTCTGTCCTCTTGTGAATAGTGCCAACATAGATAAATCTGAGACTATATTCTGCTAAATGTCTGAGGAGTGAGGGCACAAACTAAAGATCAGACCCTGTGGATTATTACCACAAGAACATCCTCTTTTTCCAATTCTCCCGAATCAATACTGCTATCCAACTCCCTTTTTCCCTTCTCTAATTCTTGCTGAACACTTTGTATCCTTGGATATCTAGCTTCAAGTCCTCACCATTCTTTAACCACATTTCTCTTATGACAATTGTATTCTCACATGATTATTTGTGCTTTTAGCTCTCCAGCCTTACTCATCACATTTGATGCAATCTGTCATTGTGTTCCTCATTGTCCAGCTTCATCTGTTTCTCCATAGTATGGAACTACTTTCTTCTCTAGGTCTATGCACCACTCTCATCCATTATGCACTTTACTTATCTTTCTGCTTCTACATGCTACTATCCTTCCTCTATATATGGATTCTGGGACATTAAAGGACTCTCATTGAAGAGGCTAAATCAGTGGAAATAGGGGTTAGGCTGCAAATATATAATTTGCCATAAAGAATTTCTCTTTGGTTATAGCTTGTGAGACAATAGAATAATATGGTTAACAGATTTATGTGTGGACTAAACACATCCAAAGCACTTTTGTAATGACCTGATTGGTCTGTGGTAATCAAATCAATAGCATTGCAATTACATTGAAAGCTGACCACAAATTAGACAGCTTTGTAGATTCAATATGTTAGTTATTGTTACACAATAACAACATAATTACATTTGTTATGAAAGCATTTTCTGTTCTTATTTTAGATTTTACCCGATAATGGAAAATCTCATAAAGTAATTAATATGAGAAAATAAGAGACGTTTTGGTGAATTCTCTTAGTAAACGTTTGCAAGTTTTAACCCCAGTAAGAATTCCTAGCTGTAAGTTGGCTGTTAACTCTGATGAGCTTCTCGTTCATAAGTGTGCAGAGTTCAATTTATCAGAATTTATTTGCAAGATCAGAAATATGAAGAACTGCGTTTAGCAGGTAGCCCACTCATCCATACACATTGGTGCTTTACAATCCTGTAAACTGACCTACTTTGCCAACATTGCTGTATGATCTATAACTATTTGTTTTTCTTTCTTCTCAGCACTGATGCATGCGTTGGTATTTGGGAATGTAACTGCCATCATTCAGCGCATGTACTCCAGGTGGTCTCTGTATCACCACAGAATCAAAGATCTAAAGGATTTCATTCGAGTCCATCATCTGCCAAAGCAGCTCAAACAGCGAATGCTCGAGTATTTCCAAACAACGTGGTCAGTCAATAATGGAATTGATGCTAATGAGGTAATTTCCCTCCTAATTTACATTTGATACAATGAAATAATACTTTCATATATAACTGAAAGTCAATTAAAATGTTAAAACTATGAATATTTTAATCATAGTTGCATCTTTCTCACACTGTGATTGGTTCCCGAATTTCCTTCTTGTATGTCCCATTGAACTATCTGGTAGTTCGGCTCTGGACAGGGGTTCAGAAGATTTTGCATTTGAGTACTAATAGGGGTAATTTATGGGAGTCCTGTTGAGTATCATACTGGAGGAAACAAAAGGTTTCAGAGCCCAACAATGTGAATTTCCATGGCAGTTCCTGTATATCACTTCATTACTGTATTCCCTGGCTCTTTAGGTAAACAGAGGCTGGTGATATACTTCATGTGTATCGTATTCATGGGTTATCTCTCTCTTCCCCTTTTCATTCTTGTCATATATGGAAGAGTTTGGATTCTTGAATTGTAGAAATATATGGAGCATTGAATGCGATTCATGATCTTATTCTGTGTTTATAGATTATTTGGAATTTCATAAAACTCTGGCCCTCTTGATGAAGCATAAAACAGATGCTGGAAGTACAGTATGATTGCTCAATGTTGCCCTGAGCCTCAGAGAAAGCTACAGCATATTATTTTGAAAAAATGCATCTTTTGCTGCTGTTTTGTATTAAAGCGAATTTTCGGCTTTGAATATTTATGCACAGCTTCTTTCATCTGTTCGATGAATCCGTGCACAGCATGCTCACTTATTCTGCATAATTAGGATGATTGCTTAGAACACCCCTGTAATGAAGGGTTGTGGGTTGGGATCACTTTCACTGGAAGTACAGTGGTGATATTAGACTGTTGTTCCATCTCCAGTTCTGGGATTATGATGTTATACATTTCTTTTGCTAGATTTCCTTTTCAAGTCTATCCCTCTGAAACACAGCATCACTATAAGATTGTGGGTAGTACATGCAGTACATTGGATAAACTGGATTCACAATGATTGTACCTCATGTCCATACACCTTGTTTGTTTCCCTCTCCTGACCACGTTGCTGTTTCTCATAGTCTTCTTTGAAACAGCATTCCAAGTTGTATCTATGTCCTTGAATCGGGAGTGTTGACATCCCAGCTGATATTTTACTAGAGAAGCCAGATCCCAATTAGGAACCCAGTTTTATAAATCGTATTTTTATTTGTTTTCAATGAAGTGGCCTCCCACTGAAGCAGATTTGGTTTAACAGTAAAACAGAAGTCTATTATAAAAGAAATGGAGATAAAATAGAATAATCCAACTATCTATTTATGATACAATTTCAAAAAAAAGATTAAACATACAGTACAAGTATAATCCCATTAATCTCAAAGCATTATTGTATAGAAAAGAAACAAAACAGCTTTTGTGAAGAACCCAGAACACACCTCTGACCCACTCCCCAAAGTACCAGCCATATAATACTCACACCAGAATCCCTGTACCTTAAGTCACTTGTGACTGATAGCTTCTTCCTGAAGCACCCATACAGCTAGGTTTCACTCTACTGAACTTCAAGTATTGTTTTCCGGACTTTGTTTATCCCATTACTTTGGGTCTGGGACTAGCACTAACCCTTCACTCCATTGTAATCAAATTCACTCTATCTACCACTCCCTTCTCTGAAACACTGTTCCAGACTCCCATCCTGTTCCAAGGACTTCATAGGACTGCCTCACTGATGCACAAAAGTGAAACTATAAATCCTCCATTAAGGGCAGTTTCTGTAAGCTGTGAAAAATAAACAAATTCCAGGACAATCGAATCAACCATTGAGGCCGCCCATTACTTACCTTATTGGTTTCCAAACAATCTAATATCCAACAGAAATTCGTACACAACGCTATTCACTCTTCAATTAAAACCCTACATGTAAACCTCACAGCTTATATCAAAGGAGAGAGAAAAAAAAATTAAAATAATCAAACACTTTCCTTTCTCCTCCTCTTTCCATGAGTCTGCCCTTGGCCCACTCCTTGGGTCACATTTAATGGGGCTTTTGGAAGGTAGAGAGGTCAGTAAATGGGAAAGGAAGGTAAGGAATGAAATGTCTGCCATCTTCTCAACACCCTGGAATTTTATCAGTAGTAGGTAAAGTGGAGGATGGCCTTCTCACTCAGAGAAATATTGAGTTCTTTAAATGGCCCATTAAGGACAACTTAAGAACCTCTTCCCACTATCATTGCTTTGTTTTACAGTGGTGCAGGCTCTCTGCCATGCTGGAAGATCACTCAGTAATTCCTGCCAACGTACCCTGTCAGCCATTGGGGTAGTTCTTTCTAATTGGACAAGTTGTGACTCAAAGTAGAGCCATCAGCTGCAAGTGCTGTTCCTGTGCAAACCTTCACCTTCAAATAAACCTTCTCTGCACCTCACTAGGGCTTACCTCTCCCCTGTAACCCTGACCCAAATTCCCTTCTTACAAGGGTGGCTTCACACTGCTGCTTCTAGCTTGCTGTCCTATCAGTGGTCAAGCTGCCAGGTCTCCAATTGGGATCCATGATAACTGTTCATTCACACTGACATAAACAGAGAATGAGTTGTGGGCAAAACCGCCTCCTGCTTTGGGCACACCTTCAGGGCTAGTGTCTATTGTGTCCAGTAGCAGATACGTTTAGACATAATGTCTGACAATTTCAGTAAATTGAACAACTGCATCACATTGCATGAGCTTTCCTTAATTTATTTTTGATAAGCAGAGAGTAGTGTTCAACAATGAGCAGATCCAATATTTTGTTATGTTAGGGTGAATTTAAAAAGTGATTCATGATTAATGCTGAATTTGCCTTCCTGGTAACAATACAATGAGCAGTTTAAATCCTTTTTCATTTATTTCAAGCTTTCAAAACATACAACAGCAAATGCAGCAAGATTCCAATTCCAACACTAAGTGTAGTCCTACCCAGCATTTCTGCCTGCAGCATAACTAAATTTCCCCTCTAATTTTGAGTGAATGGTTATAGTACAGTGCATTTCTGTCATCAGTCCATTGAAAATACGCCTACAATATAATGCCTGGGTGAATACTTGGTGACTTCTACCAATTAATATCTGTAAATTTCAACTTGCAAAATGATTCTGATTTATTCTTTTAATGATATTGGTTACCTCCGCTAATAAGCACTTAATTTTAATGTGTGGATCATAATTTAAATAAAAGGATTACTTCTGATGTTTAACGCCAGCAGTTTGTGGATACATGATTACTACCATCAATGTTTTGAATAAGATGGACAGCCTCAGTATTAGTTATGGTTTCAGGTGTATTAGGTAATATTCTGTTTTTGCTTTTGTTCCCGTCCCTCCACTAAATATCATTTTCATGCTATTAGTTCAGTTTTAGTAAAGTTAGATCACATGGGATCCGGAGAGCTAACCAACTGGATATATGATTAGCTTGAAGGTAAGAGACAGAGGGTTGTGCTGCTTTTTGGACTGAAGGCCTGTGACCAGTAGTGTGGTGCAAACACTGGTGCTGGGTTCACTGCTTTTCCTTATTTATATAAATGATTTGGATGTGAACATAGGAGGTATGGTTAGTAAGTTTGTAGATGACACCAAAATAGGTGTGTAGTGGACAGTGAAGAAGATTATCTCAGAATACAATGGAACCTCGATCAGATTGGCCAATGGGCCGAGGAGCGGCAGATGGAGTTTGACTTATATCAGTGTGAAGTGTTGCATTTTGCTAAGGCGAACCAGGGCAAGACTTATACACTTAATGGTAAGTTTCTGGGGAGTGTTGCTGAATATAGAGACCAAGGAATGCAGATGCATAGTTCCTTGAAATTGGAGGTGGTGAAGAAAGCATTTGGTATGCTTGCCTTCATTGGTCAATGCATTGAGTATAGGGGTTGGGATGTCACATTGCAGCTGTACAAAATATTGGTTAAGCCCTTTTTGGAATAGTGCATACAATTCTGGTGACCCTTCTACAGGAAGGATGTTGTTAAATTTGAGAGGGTGCAGAAAAAAATGTTTATAAGGATGTCGCCAAGACTGGAAGTTTTGAGTTGTAGGAGAAGCCAAACAGGCTGGGGCTATTTTCCCTGGAATGTCAGAGGATGAGGGGTAACCGTGTAGAGGCTTATAAAATTATAAGAGGCATGGAAAGGGTAAATAGCCGAGTTCTTTTTCCCAGGGTCAGGGGTGTCCAAAACCAAAGGGAATAGATTTAAAGTGAGAGGGAAAAGATTTAAAAAGGACCTGAGTGGTAATCTTTTCACGCGGAGGGAAATGTGTATGGAATGAGCTGCTAAAGGAAGTGGTGGATGCTGGTACAATTAAGACATTTAAAAGTCATCTGGATGGGTGGGTGAATAGAAAGGGTTTAGAGGGATATGGGCCAAGTACTGGTAAATGGGACTAGATTAATTTAGGATATCTGGTCAATATGGACGAGTTGGACCGAAGGGTCTGTTTCCGTGCTGTATTACTCTATGACCCTCTGACTCCATTTCTTTCCATAGTTTTTCTTTCTGTGAGAATAGATTTTTGTGTTATTAGACATGCTGTTATTAGCAATCAGACCACCTAATAAATATGTAAAATATTTATAGCTGTTCACTGCATCGGAGGCTGAGTTTCAAGTTAGTAAAGAGAAGAATGGTGTTTTCACTGGAAGATTTTCAATTTCTCAAAAGAGCACATGTTTTCTCCCAAATAAAGTATTCTGGTCTCATGTCATAATCTTAGGATACCTCATTCCACCCTCCCACAACACATGGCACAATATAGCCCAAAGCTCAGTAGCTCCAATTCTGGCAGGAGAGAAACTGGTGTCACACACGGACAATATAAATGTAACTGAAAATTTAAGGACACGTAGCTGCTTAATCACTATCTATTTCAAAAATAAGGATTACTCCAAATCTACAGAAAGGTTCGAGAATGTAACATATTATTCAGAACTGTGTGACTGAATAAATGACTTGAGCTTTCTTTTTGTGGCTTATGACATTATTCAACCAGTCCCCTGTGTGTTATTCCTTGAATCATCTTTGACAGCAACAGGGAGCGTATAATCTTTTGAGAGGCTTTTTCACAGCTCTGTAGCATCTGTGTGAAGAAAGTGAGAACTGCAGATGCTGGAGATCAGAGTTGAAAAGTGTGGTGCTGGAAAAGCACAGCTAGTCAGGCAGCATCCGAGGAGCAGGGGCATCAACGTTTTTAGCATAAGCCTTTCATCAGTGTGGGGGGGAAGATAACTGGGAATGCGATTGGCAGATGGAAGGGGAAGATGATGGTAATAGGTCAGAAAAGAGGGTAGAGCGGATAGGTGGGAAGAAACTTGGACGGGTAGGAGAGTTCAAGAGGGTGGTACCGAGTTAGACGTTTGGCCCTGGGATAAGGCAGGGGGAGGGGATATGAAGAAACTGGTGAAATCTACATTGATCCCGTGTTGTTGAAGAGTCCCAAGGTGGAAAATGAGGCATTCTTCCTCCAGGCACTGAGAGTTTGGCGGTGGAGGAGTCCCAGGACTTGCATGTCCTTTGCGGAATGGGAGAAGGAGTTAAAGTGTTCAGCCACAGGGTGGTGGGGCTGTTTAGTGCATGTGTCCTGGACATCTGGTGAATGAGCGAATAGGTAGAGTGTTCTGATGGAAATGATAGGTGAGGAAAGTGAGTAGAGTGGTTGGGTAAGTAAGTTAGATGTCAGGTGGATGAAGTGGCAGATAAGTGGAGTGGTAGGTGAGTGGGGCAACAGGTGGATAAGTGGGTATGGGATTGTAGGGTCAGATGGAGTAGTCAGGTTGAAACTAGTCAGGTCGGGGGATTGCTAGGCAATTGGGGTAATCAAGATTAAAAGTGAATGCTGGTTTGGTGATGAGAGGCTTGATCAGGAGGAGTGGTCAGGTTGTCAGGGATAGTTAGACAAGAGGGTAAGGAGAGAGGTTTTTAGACCTGGGTGGGGGTGGGTTTTGGAGTCTTTGTGCAGGTCCTCACACACATTTTGATCTTTATGCCTAGCCTTCAATGATCTCAAGACCAGGAGATCTGGACCAATAATCCAACCATTCATTTTCATCTCTTTTAATTTGTTTTTATTGCTATAAGCAGAGCACTGTCCAGTTGTAAGTGTATTGGTCTTCACTCTTATTTTTGGCATTATCCCAAACCTGTTTGCTTATATCAGCCTGTCATGGTGCTTTAACATGATCCTCACTTGCACTGGATCATCGTTGCTAATGCCATAAAGTCATTTTTGCTTACATAACAGAGACTGTTACTTTGAAGGTATTTCATTAGTGAAATACTTTGGAGTTTTCCTAAGATGAGATAAGGCATGGTACAAATGCTGATTTTTACTTTCTTTTCTCTCTTTTGCACAAATATATTTGCCTGTTATTGCTTATTTTATCAGTTGAAAGTGATAATAAATCTGCCTTTCATACCATCAAAGCGCACTGTCTCAGGGAGATGATGGCACCCCAAAGAACATCAACGCCAAATGTGCATCACTCAAAATTAATCACTATCAGCCTGGTGAGAAAATCAAAGAGAAAATTTTAAAATAAACTGATAGGATAGCAATCAACAGCAGTGGAGATAATCTCTCTCATTTTGAGAGGAGATATTTGCAGTTTTTTAACACTTATGCTGAAAAGATAATTGTATATTTGTGTTGCAGTTCAATAAGTACTTTTAATGCTTAGCTCATGGTTGTATCAGTTTACAAAATTCTCATCTATCTGGTTGATCTAGTTAGTGTCTGCACCATGTATGTGTATTTATGTATATCTTTAAAATTAATCTAACCAGTCTGAGGAGACACATTATGATGTGGAAGCATATGTATTTTTGTGTCTATGAACTTGTTAAAAAGTTTTAATTGAATCTTTGTAATACTACATTAGCATTTTTGCCATACTGTTAATTGTATTATAGATGGAACAAAGAGAGATTCCATGGGGAGATTCTGAAATGCATTTTGTTTCATTTAAATTCCACCTAATTATCTCTTGCAGTCATTAATGGATATTTCAGCTTAAAACTATTTTGAAAACTATGATCATGTCTTCATGCAATTAATTAATTTCAACTAAACGACAACCGACAATGCTGATATCAGTGATTATTGTGGATATATACTAGATTTTACTATTTAACACATTTAACTAATTCTTGTGATTTTTTTTCCTGAGGGGATTTCAGACCCTCCTCTGTTCTTTTGCAGGCAGCTATGTCATTATTTATTTCAATGCATATTAACTCTTGTCATTTCCATAGCTTTTAAAGGATTTTCCAGATGAGCTGAGGTCAGACATCACTATGCACTTGAACAAGGAAATCCTACAACTTTCTCTGTTTGCCTCTGCCAGCCGTGGCTGCCTTAGGTCTCTCTCTCTACACATCAAAACTTCTTTCTGTGCTCCAGGCGAATACCTCCTCCGACAGGGAGATGCATTGCAGGCCATCTATTTCGTCTGCTCAGGCTCCATGGAAGTTCTTAAAGGTACCATGGTGCTGGCAATACTTGGTAGGTTTATATATAATTTTGCTTTAATTGCAACCATAGCTACAACTTCTAAATTTACCAATTTGTTTTCAGACCATTTAGAAGAAAATAAGTGACCCTCAAATGTTCTGACAGATTTCTGAGAACCAGTCAAATTTTGTATCTCATACGCTTTGTAATTTGTGTTCTCCAACTTGGTCTCTCGTGTATCCTCCTATTGTTTTCCCAACCACTGGTAGCCATGCCTTAAGCCTAGACTTTGAGCTCTGCAATTCCATCTCTAAACTATTATGCCTGCCTCTCTCTCTCCCTCTCTCTCTCTCTCTCTCTCTCTCTCTCAAAACCTCTACAAGCTTTTGGTCACTTGTCCTTCTATCTCTGTTGGCTCAGTGTCATTTTTTTGTTGTCTCAATGTTGCTGTGAAGTGCTTTGGGATCATTTTGTGCAATACTGTACAGTATAAATGATGATTCTTATTTTGTCTCAAAATCTTTTGCAAACATCTATTCCAAAAGACTAAATTCAAAATATGGAAGAAAGGGTTTTACTGACTGCTGTATGTAGTAATTCTACAGGTGCATTGTTATTATCCATTTACTTGCAGAAAAAGTTCTGGATGTTGCATTTTACAAACCTCAGTGAGCTTTTATCAAAGGTTTAATTTCCTCAAGCTCAGGCAGAATTCCCAATACACATTCATAAGGACTAAAGGTAGTTTATTAAATAGAATGTACAGTCCAATGAGTAATGTTCTTTTCTTGCAGAATGCTGTGTAATATTCTACAAGAATTTATTTAATAATGTTGTAAAGATGGTTTTCTCTGTGCTACAAACGTACATGCTCAGGCTATATACAAGTCTGCAGCCTAAGCTGATTGTTTAGTTACATTACATACAATGGATACCAAAAGAAAGCAAAACTTGAAAAGACAGACTGCATTGGATTAAACAACAGGAAACTCACAAAAATCAACTTTATAACTACACTCTTACCTGGTGTTGTGACAGAAGAGACTACTTTCATGCTGTTGTTCCATTTCTTCAACTCATTATGGACTGGAACCTAAATTAATCATCAATGCTAAGCAACAACCTAAGACAGATTTATTCTAACTTGCAAATTATGCTTCCCATTATCATCACTGTTTCTAATTTTCCTCCTTCATAATTGAAATGCAGTCAAATGCAGAATTACTCATATTTTAAATACGAAATGTGAGATTTAAGATTAAAATCCCAGGATAAATATGAAACAAAGTCCAACCTGTCCAAAAATATAACTTTTATCAAATAATTAGCTGAACAGCTGAAGAAGCAATGTGATTTCTAAAAGTGGAATAGACGATGAGCATCTAAGTTTAATGCAATATCTCAGCTCGATCACAGCTTGATACTGAGAGTGTGGGATTGTTGAATTCATGGGGAGATAAGCTGAGTTTTTAGAGTATTTTGTTCTATGGCTTTTCTTAGACAATAAAAATAATATTCCAGACCATTAGGGTTAAAGTGTAAGTGTCCCTACCTCTGGGCTAGAAGGTCCAGCTTCAAGTATTACCTGGCTCAGAGGTGAGTCAGAGCAGATCTGATCAGGTTAATGGAAAATATCTTCAGTGGTTTACTCAAAAGTAAAACTAAAGGGGCCAAAAACAATTAGTTCATAATTATTCTATATGGAATTAATCAGAGCATTGTCCCCGGCTACACCAGAATAATAAGGCTAGTTACCACATTGAGGTACTCTTGACTAATGCCTACTAATGGGTTTATTCCCCTTAACTGCATGATATAGAGCAGGTCCAAGCCATAGGAAATTGCATTGATCTCATATGTAATCAATAGCCTATTAACTTTATGGTAACGAGCCTTAACTTCGTCCCGGCAAAACAGACTGAACACCCACTGCTACCACACATGACAATAAATAAATCAAGCATCAAATATCAAATAAATAAATTATACATCAGGCAGCCAGCCAATGACCTACACCATCATTCATTGAACATTAAAAATCTATCTCGGAGCTTTCAAGGGACAAAAAAGGAAATTGTCAAAAGAAAAATGATCCAGCAGGTATTTATAAGATGCATAACAAACTGATGGCAGATAATGTGCCAACTACTTTGCCAGAGAATTGTAGAATATGAATTCATCTCTATGGAGAGAATATGTATAGAGCAGGATAGAAAATCAGGCCCTGCCTCATTGGGGTGGATCATATTGTGTCATTGCCAGAAAACAGTGACGAGGCACATGTGAACAGAGGACAACACCCATATCAATCTTCTCTGATTAACTTGGAGTTCCACAGGATTTCCAGCCACCATCAGTATGATGTCAATTAGCCTCATCAGTTGACATCATTATCCTTGAGTCAAAAAGTGTGATGCAGGAAAAACACAGCGGGTCAGGCAGCATCTGAGGAGCAAGAGAGTCGATGTTTCGGGCATAAGCCCTTTGTCAGGGCTGATGAAGGGCTTATGCACAAAAGGTCAATTCTCCTGCAGCTCAGATGCTGCCTGACCTGCTGTGCTTTTCCAGCGTCACACTTTTTGACTCTAATCTCCAGCATCTGCAGTCCTTACTTTCTCCTAATCATCATCCTTGAGCCCACTTCAATTTAATGGTGGCTCAGAGTTAAATGAGAGCCAGACAGTTTTGTCATGCTGCCAGGAGTCTGCTCACTGAACTTTGTCAGGCTTCCAGTGGCTCCTGAGTGATTCCCTCATTATCAGGCAACCTTTGTCCAGTTCACAGTCTCACATTGGTTGGGAGAAGCTGATCACTGAAAGCCACACCCTGCACTTGCCTTTGATCTCCCTTCCCAGCCATTCCCCCCTCTCATCACCACAGACCCAACATTATGATTCCAAACCATCCCCATTCTCCTTTGGTCTGGGACCCCATAATGATCCTGGGCCTCTAGTAGTGCTGCCTGCATGTGGGATTTCTGGTGGACCTCGGTCAGAGGAAAGGCCCACCAAAAGCCATTAGAACATAGAACATACAGCGCAGAACAGCCCCTTCGGCCCTCAGTGTTGCGCCGACCTGTGAACTAATCTAAGCCCATCCCCCTACACTATCCCATAATCATCCATATGCTTATCCAAGAGCAGCTTAAATGCCCCTATTTTGGCTGAGTTAACTACATTAGCAGGCAGGGCATTCCATGCCCTTAGCACACTCTGAGTAAGGAACCTGCTAAAGAAACTGCCATTCAAGTATCTGAAGGGCACTTGAGTAGATTGAGTCTTTCTACAGAACTGCCAAGGGTTCCTCAGCATTTCCCTGCCTGGTGTACAAGATCCCTGACAAAATCCCTGCTGTGAAAATATGTTATTTACCTAAACTGTCCTTAAACTAGGAGCTAGAAACTTGAGGAAAACTTCTTTATTAATGTTGGACATTTGTAATTTTGTACATTACTATAATTACTGCTATTTAAATGTCTGATGACATTTACTTCCTACTTGAATGACAGCAAAATAATCAGGATTATATATAAAATGGTGTGACAGCTGTGATGAATTCTGCCAACCAAAATCAATGACAGAAAATTAAAGTTCTATATAACTGACATCATACGTTCCTATTGCATCAATTTATTCCCTAATAATAGTGCATTCTCTCAGATCCAAGGATAAACCTCATTGTTGGTACGTGGATTTTAAAAAATCAGGTCAAAGAAGTTTAATCATTATCAAGCCCTTATATTTGCCTCTGATGCATCTGACATTTTAATGATTTAGCCTTTTGAATCATTTCACAGATATTTCAGGGAGTAAAGATTTCCACAAACAAGCTGCTTATTCACATTTCAGACAATGTTAGGATTCCTGACTTGGTGTCTTGGCCATGTCTTCCATGTTCATTGCAATAATTCTTGTGTATATATTAGAAATACATTAATTACAGTGTCAAGCATCTAACGAAGTTTGAATAGCTTGTAGATATTATACCTGACACATTTATTGAATTTGTCATGGTATCCATTTTATGATCTTACCAGAAATATGAAACCAGATACTTTCAATTGTTTTTATTTCAGCAATAATTTTGCTTTCCATCTCCCTGCATCACCAGTTGTCTGTTGTTCAACTTTCAACCTGATTTTGTACATGTTACTTCTCTTACAATTGTCTGACTTTACCTTCTGCCCATGTGCCAAACAATGGAAAATGAACATTATCATGTCCACTTGTATCCTCCTTGTTAACAGTTCACAGTTATTGACACTCATAGGATTCTCATTCATTTTTTAATCTGAACTCTTTGAAACTGTGCAGCTCGCTTTCACACAGTTCATTCTGGGTGAAGTTTTACTGTTGCTCCTCACTACCAGTTTGAAGGCATTGGGCCTCATGTTGGCTGCACACCATCTATCTGTTAGTTACAATCGGTTTTCTATTGTACAGTGTGTGGTAGACACCTTTGGTAGCCCACTCGCCTTTGGACTTTTTGGAGCCTTTTGTTTTATGATGCAGGTTCCAGACCAGATAGACTTGTACCTTAAGACAGTTGCATGGCATCAAAACATTTGTTGTAACAATACAAAAGAATGCACCTCACATCAGTTATTCTTATTCTATGTTGACAGTGTGATGCTGGAAAAGCACAGCAGGTCAGGCAGCATCTGATCACCAGGAGAATTGACGTTTCGGGCATAAGCCCTTCATCAGGAAAGAGGCTTATTGGCCGGGGGGGCTGACAGATAAATGGGAGGGGGGATGGGGCTGGGGGTGAGTAGTTGAGAATGCAAGAGATAGATGAAGGTGAGGGAGAAGGTAATAGATCGGAGGGGAGGGTGGGAAAGGCGATGGACAGGTCAAGAGGGCAGTGCCAAGTTGGAGGCTTGGGACTGGGATAAGGTGGGGAGAGAAAAAATGAGGAAACTAGTGAAATCCACATTGATCCCGTGTGGTTGCAGGATCCCAAGCCAGAAGGTGAGGCGTTCTTCTTCCAGGTGTCAGATGGTTAGGGTTTGGCGATGGAGGAGGCCCAGGACCTGCACGTTGGAGTGGGAGGGGGAGTTGAAGTACTCAGCCACGGCGTAGTGTGGTTGGTTGGTGCGAGTGTCCCAGAAATGTTCTCTGAAGCACTCTGCGAGTAGGCTTCCTGTCTCCCAGATGTAGAGGAGACCACATCGGGTGTTACGGATACAGTAAATGGCATGAGTGGAGGTACAGGTAAATGTCTGTTGATATGGTAGGATCCTTTGGGGCCTTGGACGGAGGTGAGGAGGAGGTGTGGGCATGGTTTTGCACTTCTTGTGATGGCAGGGGAAGGTGCGAGGAGTGGGGTGAGGGCTGATGTGGGTAGTGTCCCTTGTCAGATCCACGCCCACAACTAGAAGCCTATTTGTGTGTACTTAAGTACATTAATATCTTTATTACTACATAATCCCACCTCATTGATATGTATTCTCCCATTCTCCCACCCACAACTCTCAAATTCAAGGTGGTGAGATGTTCTAATAAAAAGGTTTATCTCAATACTCATTACTTTCAGTGTATCCTGGAGTCACAGCATAATGTCTTAGTTAGTTAGCTTTGCGTATGTAATGTGCAGTAATGTCAGTAAGTGAGAACCCAGACCACACATAAATCTTTGATATTATAGCCATGCTGAGAGTTGGGATTGTAAATATAATTCAAGATTTCTGACTCAACAAGGTGTTTTGTTATCTATGTTGCTTAACATATTTAAGAATAATGGCTCTTTCATGCCACCACCAACCTTCACTTGATTCCGCCCCCACCCCCCCCCCCCCCCCCCCAACCCAACTCCCACAACCACCACAGCCCTGCCTCTATTTTACCCACATCAGGTGGAGGCCAGTGTCAGATGTATAATGTGACAGCTTTTGCAGCTGGTGGCTTACTTTGGACAGTGAAGTGGGGGAAATCTCCTTTTAGGGGTACCCTGCAGCAATACAAAGCATTTTCCACAAGATCATATTTGGCTATCCCTTCTGGAAGCCCCGTAACTACATTCTTCATTTCCCCCTATTTCCCTTTAAAGGACCCTGACAGCAACACTACTGATATCCAGATTTATCTTCAATCCAACCCCCATAACCATCTCTCCTTTGAGTTCTGTCCACAGGCCTAGCAAGGAATAGCCACCACACAAACCTGGTGCTGCTGGGACTAAGACCATTCTATTCATTTGTCCTTATATTCAGCGAAATAGAACTGGCTGATGGGTTTTAACCAAATGGTTAATTGTTTATTTTAAACAAATTAAAGCTTTCGTTGAAAAGACAATCAAAGAAATTTTACCAGAGCATATTAACAACTTGATGCTATATTATCCAACAAATTCCTCGCTCATGATTTTTCTTTTATGATCATGGAGACTAATTTACATTTTAAATTGTAACACCATAAGATACTAGAGCAGAATTAGGTCACTTGGCCCATTGAGCCTGCTTCACAATTCAATCATGGCTGATTTGATCCTCAACCTCATTCTCCTGCCTGCTTCCCATTCGTCAATAGGATGGCTTACTAGGCTGTTGCCTAACTTGGATCATTCCACATGTGTGCCACAGCACATACACCACATGATCTACCCTTTTCTGATACAGAGAAAATTCAATGACATTGAGTTGATTGAACACAATTTACTGGACAAGTAATCCTGAATCAACACAACAACTGCTGGAGAAACTCAGCAGGTTTGGCAGCATCTTTGGAGAGAGAAACAGGGTTAATATTTTACGTCCATAGAAGACTCATACCAAACTTGAAACCTTAACTCTCCCTCTCTGTCTGCAGATGCTGCCAGATCTATTGAGTTTCTCCAGCATTCTCTGTGTTTGCTTCAGATTTCCAGCACTCATATTTTTAGTCATATAATCCTTATTGCTTGTTTGTGACCATTTCTAAAATTAAAACCTTTTCTCAGATCAGATTGCTGCCATAATGGTACAGGAAATAAAGTAGCATAATGCCATTAACATGGTGGTGTAAATTTTGAATGCTCCATGGTGAAAATTTGTTAAGTATTTTTATTAAGAATACCCTTTATCATTCTGACTGTTAGCTAACTTGTATACCACTAAACAATAAATGATCATATACTGGATTAGTGGTGCTGGAAGAGCACAGCAGTTCAGGCAGCATCCAACGAGCAGCGAAATCGACGTTTCGGGCAAAAGCCCTTCATCTTTATTCGAACTGCTGTGCTCTTCCAGCACCACTAATCCAGTATTTGGTTTCCAGCATCTGCAGTTATTGTTTTTACCTAATAAATGATCATATATTTTCTGTTACATACATATGTAATAGTCACATGTATGCACATTTGTCAGCTATATGTAATTTTTTGTTTTTAACATGCAGCAGTAGCCATGTCACTGCTACATGTTATGCTAGGTGGGCTTGATTTTCAAACACTCAAGGAGATGAAGTTGAGTGTGGCCACACTTTGAAAGTAACCCTGACAATTAGCCTTTCAATATTCTGAAACCTCCAGAATACGCTGGTGTTTTCAAACTGAGGGAGGAAATGAGAAAATCTCTCACTTCCAATTAATTGGCTTTTAAGACCCTGAAAAAGCTTGTTGAATCTTAAGACAGAAGGAAATTTTCTATGTAGGGACCAGAAAAAATGTGAATTGTCTGGTAAACATAAATGCTCCGCAGTTGTAAAGAGCAATGTGGGAGCCACTGTGTGAGGTGGCTGTTGAATAAAAGTAAAGATAAAATAGAGTTATTCAAACAGAGTGATTGTTAGTCCACTTGCATGCACAATGAGATTGCTCGCCAACTGCTCTTCTGCTTGATCCAATCTGCAAGGCTACAGTAGCCCTGTTATGGCTGCCTTAGGGAATGTCAGCTGCAGCCAATTCCCAACTCTATACACTGCCCTAAGCTGGGTTTGGAAGCTCTACCTGCTACTCTCTTTCTCAGAATTTTCAATTTGATGTTTTTCCTCCTGGACTGGAGAATTGCCTGTGAGATAATCGATTTTACTGAATTTGCCTTTGCCAAGCATGTATTTATGGGCTGTTACTATATTGGAACAGTTACTGTTTCGGGGTTAAATTATGTGTTATTCTGTTAATTTTTCTAATAGAGTTGCGTTATTCTAATTTCTTCTTTCTTTTGGTGGATTTAAACTATTTTGGATGAATACAATAAGTTTTGCTACATGCCTGGTAGTTTGACCAATCAAATTGCATCTGGACTGCAAAGCCTTGCACTTGCCTTTAAAATAAGGAATAAATAGGGTCAAGGTTATCTTCTTAATGTATTTTGAGGGGTTTTGGTCTAGTTCATAACATGTTAGTGAAGCAGATTTGGCACAGGAGGAAAAGATCTGAAGTTGGGTATTAGATTAAAATATAGAAAGTACTATTGACAGCTACAAGAATTTTTATGCAATGCAAAGGAAGGAGCTGCATTACAGCGACTAGAAATATTTTTAAGACTTGTCTAGAGTGAAGAAGTAGAGATTCTCTAGATAATTCCATTATAATACAATTCAATAGGCTCTTATAGAAAAAAGAGAAAGTAACAATGAAATCTATCAGGTTTATATTGACATCGCAATTTTTTTTCTATGTTTGATATTGAAGTGTTTTAGCAATTTATCCAAATATTAGACTTAATGCATAACTTTTCTTTCTTAATGTCCTGAGGTATAGAGTCATAGAGATGTACAGCATGGAAACAAACCCTTCGGTCCAACCCGTCCACGCCGACCAGATATCCCAACCCAATCTAGTCCCACCTGCCAGCACCCGGCCCATATCCCTCCAAACCCTTCCTATTCATATACCCATCCAAATGCCTCTTAAATGCTGCAATTGTACCATCCTCCACCACATTCTCAGGCAGCTCATTCCATACACGTACCACCCTCTGCGTGAAAAGGTTGCCCCTTAAGTCTCTTTTATATCTTTCCCCTCTCACCCTAAACCTATGCCCTCTAGTTCTGGACTCCCCGACCCCAGGGAAAAGACTTTGTCTATTTATCCTATCCATGCCCCTCATAATTTTGTAAACCTCTATAAGGTCACCCCTCAGCCCAACGCTCCAGGGAAAACAGCCCCAGCCTGTTCAACCTCTCCCTGTAGCTCAGATCCTCCAACCCTGGCAACATCCTTGTAAATCTTTTCTGAATCCTTTCAAGTTTCACAACATCTTTCTGATAGGAAGGAGACCAGAAATGCACACAATATTCCAACAGTGGCCTAACCAATGTCCTGTACAGCTGCAACATGACCTCCCAAACTCCTGTCCTCAATACTCTGACCAATAAAGGAAAGCATACTAAATGCCTTCTTCACTATCCTATCTACCTGTGACTCCACTTTCAAGGAGCTATGAACTTGCACTCCAAGGTCTCTTTGTTCAGCAACACTCCCTAGGGCCTTACCATTAAGTGGATATGTCCTGCTAAGATTTGCTTTCCCAAAATGTAGCACCTCGCATTTATCTGAATTAAACTCCATCTACCACTTCTCAGCCCATTGGCCCATCTGGTCAAGATCTTGTTGTAATCTGAGGTAATCCTCTTTGCTGTCCACAACACCTCCAATTTTGGTGTCATCTGCAAACTTACTAACTGTACCTCTTATGCTCGCATCCAAATCATTTATGTAAATGCAAAAAGTAGAGGGCCCCGCACCAATCCTTGTGGCACTCCACTGGTCACAGGCCTCCAGTAAAGAAAGAAATTAATTCGATGTTGAAGCAATATTTCATCTGTGATATAACCAACACGTGGATTGGGTGAACAGTGGCAGTAGGGGATTTGAACCTTATTCTGGCTGAGGTCGATTCAGCACCTACCTCCTTGTTCTGACTGTAGTAAAATATCACAGCACTCTGCCATGCTTAAGCAAATAATTGCCAAGGACCTATCTTCAAGGTAGACAAGTAGGAGGCTGGAAGAACACAGCAAGCCAGACAACTGAAGAAGGGTTAGAGCTGAATCGTCGATTTCTCCACCTCCTGATGCTGCCTGGCTTGTTGTGTTCTTCCAGCCTCTTGCTTGTCTACCTTGAATTCCAGCACCTGCAGTTGTTTTTTTCAATCAAGGACAAGTCTTTCAATTTTAATTGAATAAAAACTTGCCAGCAACTCAATGCATTAACTTCGTTCTTTAAATGAAATGGAATGGTGCAAACAGCTTCCAATCTGCTGCAGTGCAGACCCTCTAAGTCCCTGTATTTGATAGATTAATTTGGAAAACTGCTAGCCTTATTATTTCTAGAATATAGTTCAGACATATCTAGCCATTTGGATACAGAACTGGCTCAAAGGTAGAAGACAGAGCCCTCTGCATTGAGTTGCTGGCAAGTTTTTATTCAATTAAAATTGAAAGATATTCTACATCAAAATTACCATCTCTCCATGGCCAAATTTATTTATGTTTCTGAATAATATCAGAAACAAACATTTGATAAAATGGATTGTCCACACTTGATAGAAAAGAATCTTCACTTTCTTGGATTGTCTGCCTGAAAACATGTCCTTGATTGAAAAAAAAACTGCAGGTGCTGGAATTCAAGGTAGACAAGCAAGAGGCTGGAAGAACACAACAAGCCAGGCAGCATCAGGAGGTGGAGAAATCAACGATTCAGCTGTAACCCTTCTTCAGTTGTCTGGCTTGCTGTGTTCTTCCAGCCTCCTATTTGTCTACCTTGAAGATAGGTCCTTGGCAATTATTTGCTTAGGCATGGTAGAGTGCTATGATATTTTACTACAGTCAGAACAAGGAGGTAGGTGCTGAATTGACCTCAGCCAGAATAAGGTTCAAATCCCCCACTGCCGCTGTTCACCCAATCCACGTGTTGGTTTTGTCGCAGATGAAATACTACTTCAACATAGAGTTAATTTCTTTCTTTACTTTTAGCAAGAGCAGCTGAGGAATGTTTCTGGGTGCGAACATACCCATTTATTTTGTTTCAGGATGTCAAATGCAATGTTCAGCACCCTAGTCCAGTAAGCAATGGAACAAGTGCAGCTCTGAAGTTTTAAGATTCATTTACTTTGCCTTCTATATGAACATAAGAGTATTAGAATATAGGGCTTACATTGTTTTCCTCAGAGCAGTGAAAGCTAAGCAGGAGACGAGATTTAGGTGTATACGTTTGTGAGGGGTATGAAGAGGATGAGAGGGAACCAGTTGCTCCCCTTGATTAAAGGGTCAATCATGAGGGGGCATAGTTTTAAGGTAAGGGGCAAAAGATTCAGAGAGGATTTGAGAATAAACCTTTCCTCTCACGGTTGTGGAAAACTGTGCTGCCTGGGAAGATAGTGGAATAGTAGTAGTACAAACTTTAAAAAATATTTGGATGAGCTCTTGAAATATCATAACATTCAAGGACATGGAACAAGTGCGGGAAATTGGGATTAGCGTGCCTTAAGTCATAGTTATTGTCAATGTAGACTTAATGGGCCAAAGGGCCTTTTCTGCACTGTCTGACACTAAGACACTATAAGAACATGAGAACTAGGAACAGGCATACTCATTTCAGCCTTTTGGGTCTGCCCTGCTATTTAATATGATAATGGCTGGTCTCATTGCAGCCTCAACTTTCCTATCTATTTCCAATAACCCTTTAAATTAGTACTAATTAAAAATCTGTCGACGTCCTTTTTAAATTTATTCAGTGTCCAGCTCATGCTGAGGTAACGAATTCCACAGATTCTCTGACCTTTAAGGAAAGTAATGTCTCCTCTGTTTTAAATTTGCCACTCCTTATGATACTCGCTAAACCTATGACTTCTCACTCTAGATTGCCCCAAAAGGGGAATCATCTGCTCTATATCTATATTGTCAATCCCCTTTACCATGTTCTATGTCTAAATTAAATCTTCCCTCGTTCTTCTAAACTCTACTGAATGTAGACCTAGACTGCTCAACCTTTCCTTGTGAGACACCCCTTTCATGCAAGTAAAGGATCTCATGATCCTTCTCTGAATTGCCTTCAATATAATTACATCATTCCTCAAGTAAAGGGACCAAAACTACACATAGTAGTCTTGATACAGTCTTACCAATACTGTATAATATTGCAACAATATTTCCCTACTTTTGTATTCTATTTCCTTAGTAAGAAATGGCAAAATTCCATTTGCCCTTCTATTACCTTCTGTACTTATAGATTAACTTGCTGCAATTTATGCACAAGGATACCCAGATTCCTCTATACTGAAGCATTTTGAAGTTTTTTCTCCATTTAGATAATAAGTTGCCTTTTTATTCTTCTGAGTAAAATGGATAAACTCATACTTGTCAATGCTAAACTCCACCTGTCAAATTTTGGACTATTTGCCTAATTTATCTATATCCATTTGTAAGTTTCTTATTTCGTATTGAAATGTATTTTCCCAGCTATTTCAGTATCATCTGCAAATTTGGCCAGAGTACGTCCTATCTCTGCATCCAATTCATTAATATAGATTGTAAGGAGCTGGGCCCCAAAACTGAATTTGTTGCCGTTTAGAAAAATGCCCATTTTTCTTGACTCTGTGCTTTCTATTCATTAGCTAATCCTCTGTCCAAGCTAATACGTTACTCCTAATGCTGTGTGATCTTACCTTCTGTATTAACCTTTTATGTGACATCTTGTCAAATGCCTCCTAGATGTCCAGATATGCTATATCTAAGGGACCTCATTGTCCATGGTTCCTGTTACATCTTTGAAGAACTTGAGTAAATTACTCAAACACAAGTTACCCTTTATGAAACCATGCTGACTCTGATGGATTGAGTTTTGACATTTCAACTGTCCAGCTTCATAATGGAATCAAACAATTTCCCAATGACAAATTAAATTAACTGACTTCCTTGTTTCTGTCTCCCTCCATTTTTGAATAAGAGCATTCTATTTGCATTTTTCCAATCCACTGCAGCCTTTCCTACTTGCAGGGAATTTTGGAATAATATAACCAATGGAACCATTATCTAACCTGCTGTTTCCTTTCAGACCCTACAATGTAACCTGTCAGGTTCTGGGGACTTAGCAGCTATTAGTCCCAGTGGTTTATGCAATACTTTTTCTCTAATGGCTTTACTGTTCCATTACTCTGCAAATCAGATATAAGGCCTTTTTTCAGAGCAAAGAACTTGGGATTAGTATAACGTCAGTCATTTTTCTTTCTCTGCTTTGAAGGGTTATATTCAGTTGACTTTGAGTTCTTTATCTCCTGACTATGTTTTTTTGGTGATGACTGAAGAGAGCTTTTCTTCAAGCACAGCTCAGTATCAGAAAAAAAACAGAACTTTTGCCCCCATTTCCACCTTAAACCTAACCTTGTTTGCCCCATTTGTCGAGAGGTGCAAGGGAGGAGCAAAGGACTTCTGGGAAGGTGAGTCTAACTGTTTAAAACACTTACTTCAGGCATCGGGGCCTCCATTTGCTGAGAGCTGCGAGGGAGGAGCAAAGAACTTCTGCGAAGGTGAGTCTAACTGTTTAAAACACTTACTTCAGTTGGACTGAAGGGTTTCTTTCCATGCTGTATAACTCTTGAGTTCAGCCATGCCTCTGCTGAATTGGGACCTGAGACCTGTTTGAAGCTTTCTGGTCATAGAAGAGATGTCAATCCCAATTACTGCTCCTAATTCATATACAGGTAGTATGTTTATGTGTATTGTTCTGGCTGCCAATATATAATGCTCTTGATCTTGTACTGCTAAAGATTATTTACAGGGTCTGTTGAAGTAAGGAAAACATTAACTTTATTTATGAGAACATCTTACTGTGGCTTCATCTTTGTAAAGCCGGAAGAGAGACCAAAGTCGCACAACATTTCTTGTGATGGTGTAAAATATTTTTAATCGACCTATTTGCACATGGTATGATACAGCTTTAGAGCAGGTAGGATTTGAACCTGGACTTCCTTGCCCACAGATAAGCTCATGAGCAATACTCCACAAGAGCCCTAACATGGAAATGATGGTGTCCCGTGGTACTTGAACCCACAGTCCTGAGATTACAGTTAAACGATCTACTAGCTGAACTGGCATGCACTTCAGTGATGGTGGTTTCATTAGCATATCACACAGTCAGGATTAAACTGTTATACTACCATTATACCATGTGAGTATTTTATACACAGGCATTATTTCTGATTTATAATTGCTAGCTTCTTTCAATCGTAATAGTCTCTTACTTACCTTCAACATCAAAGCTTTGCCTCTCACCTTACTTTCTCATTTTAAAATGTAATCATTCCTCTGCATCAGATATTTCTGACATAGCTGCCATGATACTATGATTGGACTGATTAATGAGACATTATAAATAATTTTTTTGAAAAATTGAGAGGAATATGTAGTTATGATTTTAAAAAAGCCACTTCAGTTAATGATATTGCACTTATCAACTAATTATTAAATTACAGATTACAGGGTCAACCTGTCAGTAAGTTTTGAAATGTATTACATTTAAGTACTTGCCTTTAATGGGTAATAATTGTACTCCATTAATTGGTGTTCTAAAATTTCCAAGAGTTCACCTCTACACAAAGACATTTACAGAACAATATGTTTTCTTATTTGCAGACCTCGTTGGAAGCATATGTTTTTCAGAAGTCAAACAGGGGAGTCCATATGCTGAGATGATTTTCTGATAATTGGGTGGCTGGGAATGCATTTATATTAATGATAAAAATAAAGGTCGTGAATTAGATTGTCACTGAATTGCCAGAATTGTAAATTAGCAAAAAGCAGTTGAAATTTTATGCAAAGTGACTTTTTTGTGCATTGATTTTTGAGCACAATTTTTTAACAGAAAGGATTTGAGAATAAGCCGTGGTTAACTGTTGCATTTTAAAACAAATTAATACTGATTGCTTAAAATAAACAAAGACTGCAGGTACTAAAAGGGTGTTTTAAAACTAGACATGGTATCCTTTGGATTATTGTGGCTCCTCATCTGGCAGAGCAGTTAGTGTGACCGTTCATGTGTACATTCCCATCAGCGTTTTCTCTCTTCTCATCTGAGTCCACTGAAGCAGGATTCAGGTGTAATCTCACCCTCTGGTGAGTGAGCACCCATACAATGCTTTGCCCTCATCCTTGGCTGTAGTTCACCTGCACCCAGTGACTCATCATGTACTCACATGCAGATACCATCTTGATGCTAGCTTTCGATTAGATACAGGTCAATATCAAGAGTCATAGGGTGGAACTTTATAGAGGCATGAGTGACGTGGGAGATTTGTGGTAGAATCTGACAATAAGACCAGTAAGGCCTAATTCAACACTGGAAGCTTCTGTATCCATACTTTATGCTTTTGACAAGCAGCATGATGAATTTCACACCAGGTAGCACTGACTTCCCAATTAAGGAGACTTATTACTTATTAATGCCTTATTAACACTCAGCTTGCCTCACTAATGTTCAGCTTCCCATCTTATCAAAAATGCCAAGCAAGCTGGACATTGGAAAAATTCGACATGGAAATCAGAGCGATACCTGGTGAATTCAGCATGCCACTTGCCACAGCCATGTTGTGTCCGTCTGAATGCTGCATTTTGGGAAAGCAAGTCTTCGCAGGACTTATACACTTAATGGTAAGGTCCGAGGGAGTGTTGCTGAACAAAGAGACCTTGGAGTGCAGGTTCATAGCTCCCTGAAAGTGGAGTCACAGGTAGATAGGACAGTGAAGAAGGCGCTTGGTATGCTTTCCTTTATTGGTCAGAGTATTGAATACAGGAGTTGGGAGGTCATGTTGCACCTGTACAGGACATTGGTTAGGCCACTGTTGGAATATTGTGTGCAGTTCTGATCTCCTTCCTATCGCAAAGATGTTGTGAAACTTGAAAGGGTTCAGAAAAGATTTACAAGGATGTTGCCAGGGTTGGAGCATCTGAGCTATAGGGAGAGGCTGATCAGGCTGGGACTGTTTCCCCTGGAGTGTCGGAGGCTGGGGGGTGACCTTATAGAGGTTTACAACATTATGAGGGGCATGGATAGGATAAATAGACAAAGTCTTTTCCCTGGGGTCGGGGAGTCCAGAACTAGAGGGCATAGGTTTAGGGTGAGAGGGGCAAGATACAAAAGAGACCGAAGGGGCAACCTTTTCACATATGCATGTATGGAATGAGCTGCCAGAGGAAATGGTGGAGGCTGGTACAATTGCAACATTTAAGAGGCATTTGGATGGGTATATGAATAGGAAGGGTTTGGAGGCATATGGGCTGGGTGCTGGCAGGTGGGACTAGATTGGCTTGGGATATCTGGTCAGCATGGACGGTTTGGACCGAAGGGTCTGTTTCAATGCTGTACATCTCTATGACATAATCCATGGGCACCAGCAGCACACAGCACTCACGCATACATATTGGCATTCTGCATTTGCCAAATCCCCCTAACCATCATGGCACCTCTCTGATACTTTGGAAGCACAGATTGCTTTGCAGTGTGCACCATCAAATAGCATTGAAAGGTTGTAACAAAGACAGCCACCCTGCTCACAGATTATACCAGGCTGCTACTCAGGCATGCTTATTTACTGCTGAAAATGTGTTGCTGGAAAAGCGCAGCAGGTCAGGCAACATCCAAGGAGCAGGAGAATTGACGTTTCGGACATGAGCCCTTCTTCAGGCTCATGCCCGAAACGTCGATTCTCCTGCTCCTTGGATGCTGCGTGACCTGCTGCGCTTTTCCAGCAACACATTTTCACCTCTGATCTCCAGCATCTACAGTCCTCACTTTCTCCTCTATGCTTATTTACTGCCTTAGTGCTCACTCACTTTATGTGTAGATATTTGTAACATTCCTGAATTGCCGTACCTGTTAGAGCTTTGGCACTTCAGCAAAAGCAAATGATTGTAAAGCCATGCTCTTTGACAAAGACAAAGAGACAGACTACTTCTCATACTTGTCAATAAGGGCCTATCCTGAGGGGATGAAGGATAACTTGCTCAATGGTGGTTACTGCCAACAAACCCCCTCCCATAGACCTCCATGCTCTCCTATGCAATACCACATCCCTCCCTTATGCCTTGCCTTTGCCTCCCATTATTGTTCTTGTCCCCACCTCAATGTAGCCTTATAGACTACATTAACTGTTCTACCCTCATTCAATCAATAGTCACATCCTCAAATAATTCAATTGAATTTGTTCGACATGATCTTCCCTGACAAAGCCATGCTGAGTATTTTTGATGAATCCTTGGCCCTCCAAGCAGAAATTAATTCTCTCTCTCAGACTTTGTTCCAATACTTTCCCTACTACTGATGTTAGATTCATTGGCCCGGAATTTCTTGGTTTATCCCTACCACCCTTCTTGAATAATGGTACCACTTTACCTGCCCTCCATTTCTCTGGCATCTTTCCTTTGCCTAGTAAGAATTTGAACCTTCATGCCTGAGCCCCTGCAATCTCTTCTTCCACAGCAGCCTGGGATACATTTTCTCTGGGCCTGCGGGTTAGCTAATACTTCCTCCTTCAATGCCTTTGTTCAAGTCTTTCACAGTCTCCTTCCTGATTTCTGTACCTGCTTTATCCTCCTCCACGGTGAATACAGACACAAAGTTCTCATTTATAACATCTTCTACCTCTACACACAAGTAGCTGTTTTGGTCCCTAGTGGGCCCTGCTGTTTCCCTGGTTATTCCCTTGCCCAGAATAAACTTATAAAATACCTCCTTTGGATTTTCCTTTATTTTACCTGTTAGCATTTTCTTAACACCTCCCCCCGCCCCATCCCCCCCCCACCCCCACCCCCCACACACACACCTTTGCTCTCCTAATTTATTTTTAATAACCTCTCATTTTCTATACTCCTTCAGGATTTCTGCTATTTTGTTCTTTCAGTATCTTCCACAAAGTTCCCCTGTTTTTCCTTATCTGAAATAATATATTCCTAGAATACCAGGGTTCTTTGGCCCCATTGTTTATCTTTATGGGAACATGCGACACCTGCAGTCTCATTGTTTCTCTTGTTGAATTTTCTACATGCTCGTTTAAAAAATTCTCATTTTAAGAATTTTGCCCCCTCTAAGCTTTTCACAATTTAGCTGTCCAATCTAATACTGAAGAAGTTGACATTCTTTACTATTATTATCCTAACATTTTTACACTTCTCTGAGATTTGCTTATATTCCTGTCCTCTATCTCTCCCTGACTATCTTGAGGTTCTATCATGTACTTCCCATAATGTGATTTTGTTTTAGGTTCTACCCAAATGGCCTCATTTGAGGAACTTTCTATGATATCTTCTCTTCTTACTGTATTAATTGACTCCTTGATCAATCTTGCAACATTACCTCCTCTTTTAGACCCCACTATCCCATATAATCGCAATTACAACATTTAAAAAGCATCCGGACAGGTATATGAATAGGAAGGGTTTAGAGGGATATGGGCTAAATGTGGGCAAATAGGACTAGATTAATTTAGGATATCTGATTGACATGGACAGGTTGGACTGAAGGGTCTGTTTCCATGTTGTACAGCTTTAAGATTCTCTACGCTGGAGTATTGAGCTGCCAGTCCTGCCCTTCTCTGAACCATGACTCTGTGATGGCAATAATGTCATATTTCTATGTGTTGATGTGTTTCGCTGCTCGTTGGATGCTGCCTGAACTGCTGTGCTCTTCCAGCACCACTAATCCAGTAATATATTCCGCCTTCCAGGCAGACATGGTTTTTTTCCCTCTTTACCTGTCAGTGCATCATGCATACTGAAACCCAGTACATATCCCATTTCCCTGCCAAATTATTTTAAACACCCATCAACTAGCAAACCCCCTTGCACGGATGTTGCACTCATTTCAGTTAACGTGCAACCTGACAGACTTGTGCAGGTTCCACCATCCCCTGAGATAAATGCAGGAATCTGAAGTCCTCTCTCCTGCTCTAACTCTTCAGCCACACCTTCACCTGTTCTGTCTGTTTATTCCTATACTCACTGGTGTATGGCACCAGGAGTAATCCAGAGATTGCAACTTCCAAGGTGCTGTTTTTCAATTTTCAGCCTCATTCCTTAAATTCTTATTGCAGGACCGCATCCCTCTTTTTGCCTATGTGGTTACTATCAATTTGACCCAAGACCTCTGACTGTTTGCCCCCCCCCCCCACCCCACCCCACCTTCAGAATGCACTGCAGTCATTCAGTGACATCTGCGCCCCAGCTCCAAGGAGGCAAGACACCATTCTAGACTCCCATCTGTGACCACAGAAACGCCTGTCTGTACCAGTCACTGTTGAATCTCTGAACCACAATTGCTGTTCTTCTCTTTCTTCTCCTCCCTTGTGCAGCTGTGTTTTGGTTACACTCCCCAGAGAAACAGTCACTCCCACAATCTGACCTGGTGGCTGTGATTGTCAAATCAAATTACAGCATTTCTTTTTCACCAGTGTCTTCTGCTTCCATGACCTGAGCCTTCCACCTCACTTCCAGTTTTCATGTATCTGAAAGTGCTAAAGCACATTGACCAGGATGGGCAAGGGGCAAAGTGGAGGTGGGGGAGGGAGGTGTGGAAGCAAGAGGGACATAGTTACACCATCTGCAGATTGTCAGTCAGACCACATTAGGGAGTAAGTGTGAGTGGGGTATCAGAAGTGGATGAGACCATTGTCCTGACTCCAGCCCAATAGCTGGCGAGTCTTACCTCTCCATCGCTCAACTTCTGGTACTGCTGACTAACAGGGACCAACTTAACCTAAAGAGAAATATTGTATCTGTGAGTGTGAACACAACATGTGAGGTAATGTAAGTAAGATGTAAGATATGTGTGTGTGAGGCATACAGCAGCACAAAATATGTGAGGGTCAGGTGAAGTTCTCATTGTGAGTTATGAATCGTGTTTGACTGAGATTGTTTTTGTTGAGTGATGGAGATGATGTAACTTGAGGCTAATGATGCTATTGGTGGGATTCGGGCATTTGAAGGTACTTTCACTGACTTTGACCAATGATCACAACCTTGTGCAATCATTGAATTATTCCCACACTGCATCCATGTTCTCAGGATTATAGTGCTGCCATTGATCAGATCAGCAGAATATTCCCATTTGAATCTACCTGAAACACCTCCAGGCCTCCAGTCCCCGAAAGGGAGAGGACCTTTCCTCCTCTTGTGCTTTTATTGCACTAAGGCCTCCAACATGGCATTGGAGAATCTTGGGGTATACTGACTCTTCCTTCTTCATATGGAGTCTTCCATCACAGTACCCTCTCCTTTTTCTAAGCAGCTTTAAGGAGTGCTAGCTTTTCCAAAACCGGGTCTCCTGCTAAAGCATGCAGCCAATCGGCAACACTTTCATTATAATTAGCAGATGTTACTTTGAATAAGTACTGGTCAATCATAACTATCACAATCCCATGGCCTGTTTCTGGAATATTAATTTTAGCCCTCAATGTATTTTGTACTAGTGAGCAAAGAAACAAGAATAAACAGGTCAGCGTATTGAGTACAGGAGTTGGGAGGTCATGTTGCGGCTGTACAGGACATTGGTTAGGCTACTGTTGGAATATTGCATGCAATTCTGGTCTCCTTCCTATCGGAAAGATATTATGAAACTTGAAAGGGTTCAGAAAAGATTTACAAGGATGTTGCCAGGGTTGGAGGATCTGAGCTACAGGGAGAGGCTGAACAGGCTGGGGCTGTTTTCCCTGGAGCGTCGGAGGCTGAGGGGTGACCTTATAGAGGTTTACAAAATTATGAGGGGCATGGATAGGATAAATAGACAAAGTCTTTTCCCTGGAGTCGGGGAGTCCAGAACTAGAGGGCATAGGTTTAGGGTGAGAGGGGAAAGATATAAAAGAGACCTAAGGGGCAACGTTTTCACGCAGAGGGTGGTACGTGTATGGAATGAGCTGCCAGAGGATGTGGTGGAGGCTGGTACAATTGCAGCACTTAAGAGGCATTTGGATGGGTATATGAATAGGAAGGGTTTGGAGGGATATGGGCTGGGTGCTGGCAGGTGGGATTAGATTGGGTTGGGATATCTGGTCGGCATGGACGGGTTGGACCGAAGGGTCTGTTTCCATGCTGTACATCTCTATGACTCTATTACTCTAATTGTGCACGTGGCAAGAGAATTGGCCTGGGAGGGAGCACATCTGATATTTGAGGTTTAGGTACTAGTTTTGGCGCAGGTGGAACCTGTGCAAGATAGGCAGGTTGAGCCTTAGTACATCTGGGAGGAATATCTTTCCAGGGAGATTTGCCATTGCTGTTGGGAAAAGTTTTAAATAAGATTGGCAGGGAGGTGGGAACCTGAGAGGTAACTCAGAAAGCAAAGCCAATAATAAATAGAAAAGTGGTAAGTGAAAATAAAAAGCAGGTGAAGCAAAACATGCGCAAAATATAAGATCAGAATACAGAATGAAACTCAAGGGTATGCCATCTGAATGCGCACATAGTTAGTGACAAAAAAAACTGCAGATGCTGGAATCCAAAGTAGACAAGCAGGAGGTTGGAAGAACACAGCAAGCCAGGCAGCAGAAGAAGGTGGAGAAATTGACATTTCAGGTATAACCTTTCTTCAGGAATCTGAATGCACACAGCATTTGCAACAATATAAATGATTTGAAGGTACAATTGAGTATGATTTAAAGAGGCCCAAAACATCGATTCTCCTGCTCCTTGGATGCTGCCTGCCCAGTTAAATTGGACCTGGGCAAGGTTCCTCAGTTTTCATTAAGTGCAGGAGGTAGTAAGATTAGTTGTTAAAAGCAAAAGTGAACTTCTGCTCACAAAGAAGAGCCTTTTATTGAAGGTTTATTTTCACTCAGAGTGGCTTTTAGGTGCTTTACAGAAGATTGGAACATTGGAAAAATTTCTAACACCTCATACACAAACCTCATCAGATAACAATTGTACTTGGAGAAGGTATGACATTCCCTTGTGGAACCTATTCTCATGCTTCTTGCAGGTACCATCTGAAGGTCAGAACTGTAGCCGAGTCTCACCTCACACATTCAAATGGCATGGTGCTTTGAGGCGGGGGAGGGGGGCGCACAGGATCCAGTGGTCTGATATGTGCTGATGTCCTGACAGAATCCTGAGGCTCAGACAGCTACATGATATTTGTCTTCATCAGTGTTATCAACCTATACAACCCTTTGTCAAGAAGGGACCATGAAAGGCAAAACTAAGCAACCTTCACTCCATTACTATTGAGAAGACAGAAGTTGTGAGGGTTGTTGTGCTGCATGTGGATGCCTGGTGCTCCGTCAATAAACTGGCACCAGAAACATTCTGCCAGCCTCAGTATCTTCAGGACACTTGTCTGCGCATGGCGGAGGTGATGGCCTAGTGGCATTGTTTTTGGACTGTTAATCCAGAGACCCAGATAATGTTCTGGGGAAACCCATCTGGTTCAGTAATGTCCTTCAGGGAAGGAACCTGCTATCCTTACCTGGTCTGGCCTACATGTGACGCCAGACCTAGGGGTAGCAAAGTGGTTAACTGCCCTCTAGGCAATTAGGATGGGCAATAAATGCTGCTCTGGTCAGCGATACTCTCGTCCTGTGAATTAATGAAAAAAAGGTTATGGGTCCAATGTTGTGAATTTTTTGCTTTGTCTCAGTCCCTGATGCAGTTGGTTTAGCTTCAAGTGCCTCTTGAAGACCCCTGGTATTTATGCATCTTTCTTGAAGGAATGAAAATTTAAAGGTGGACAGCGTTCTGCCTTTGACAGCTACTGTGTGCCAAATGTTCCTGCAAGGCAAAAAGATAAATATAAGTCAGTTAATTAAATAACGTATGATAATGACGTAGCCTGGTAATAGATGAGGTATGTAATGGGATTAAATGCAGGAAAAGGTTTCAGAGTTGTCAAAGGTAGCATTTTGGAAAAGCTTTGTAACTGTCACAAAGGGAACTGAATCATTATTCACGAGAATATGATTGGCTGTGGATTTAAGATGGTGAGGAATGTATAGTTCTTATGTGCGCAGTATTACTTTGCCTGTCTTTTTAGGATTGTGGAACCTTTGGTAGCATTGTTTGTAGTCCTGGAGGTGAGACGGTTGGCAGAGTGCCAGTGATACATTTCTCAAGATGGCATAAGTGATCATTTGGGTGATTCAGTGGCATCCTACTTATAATTCACTTTGAATTCTCTTCAGACTCCCAAGGAGGGCTCAGAAGTCTTAGTGAAGTTCTCAACTTATCCTATGGCTTGTTGAGGACAGATGGCATGTAAATATTCATCAATCTGTCCAAGCATGATGCAATTCTTGGTGAGGCATGAAGCGAGGTTGTTTGTGATAGGGCTGAAAAAGACAAGAAATGCTGATAAAGAACATAGACGGAACAGTACAATAAGAGATCAGTGTGAAAGTTCCTGATTGTTCAACTGTTTGCTCCAGATGTACATAGTTTTACATTAATACTTTTATTAGTGGCTGTGAAAGTGATCAAAAACAGGATGTGTAGTGTTTTGCCCTCTGAAGGCCAGTGAAAATTGAAATGGAGGGTTTGAGATATAAAAGTAGACTGAAAAAGCTGGGACCTTTTTCCACTGGAGCACCGGATGTTGGGGGGTGATCTTATAAAGGTTTATAAAATCATGAGGGGCAGAGATAAGGTGAATGACACGGGTCCTTTTATTAGGGTGGGGGAATTCAAAACTAGGGGACATTTTTAAGGTAAGAAAAGAAAGATTTGGAAAGGATATGAGGGGCAACTTTTTTTTTTACATAGAGTGGTTTGTGTGTAGAATGAACTGCCAGAGAAATTTAGATTAAATTAGATTCCCTACAGTATCAAAACAGGCCCTTCAGCCCAACAAGTCCACATTGACCCTCCGAAGAATAACCCACCCAGACCCATTCCTCTACCTATATCTACCTCTGGCTAATGCACCAAACACTGTGGGCAATTTAGCATGGCCACTTCACCTCATCTGCACATCTTTGGATTGTGGGAGGAAACCGAAGCACCTGGAGGAAACCCACGCAGACACTGGGAGAATGTGCAATCTCCACACAGACAGGCACCTTAGGCAGAAATTGAACCCAGGTCCCTGGCGCTGTGAGACAGCAGTGCTAACCACTGAGCCACTGTGCCGCCCTAAGGTACAGTTGCAATGTTTCAAAGACATTTGGATAAGTTCATGAATGGGAAAGGTTTGGAGAGATATGGACCAAGCACAGGCAGGTGGGGCAAGTTTAGTTTGGGAATGTGGTTAGCTTGGACTGGTTGGACTGAAGGGTCAGTTTCCATACTGTAAGACTTTATGACTCTATAAATTACAATGCAGTGCAAATCTCATCACGAAAATTCCAGATGATAATGTTGCATAATGCAGTCCAGTTGGCTACAATTGGCAGAAACAATTAATTGTGTCATGAAGTGCCTAACTAAATTGGTAGGAAACCAGCAACTGCCTCTTCACAGATTTGAGCTACAACTTCTCTGGAATCTAGTTTTAGCTTTGCACCAATTCTGTGGCTGCTCTCATATCTCATCCAGATTGTGACTACAAAACAAATCCTTCAAGTAATGAATATTCTTAAAGTCCAAAAGATTTCTCTGTAAGCTATTAACAATAGGTAATAACTTCTACATTAGAACATATAAATTTCTTTAAAACACACAATACTATTTTGACTAATGTTCTTACATCTTTAAGTGGTGGTGAGTGCATACTTTTTTTTATATTTAATGAGGCATGAATTGATTTGTAGAAACACTTAGCACATTTCACTGGCATTTTCATCATTTTTGGAGCATCTAGCATTTCAAATATGAGCAAAACCACATCAATCCACTTACTAAACATTTCCTACCAGTTCCCTGCTCAAACCTAGTTTCCCTGTGTAGTTCATACAGAATTATAGAATGACTGCAGGACAGAAAGATGCTTTTTGGTCCATTGTGTCTTTGCCAACTGCCTGTAATAGCAACTCAGTTAGTCCCACTCCTCCACACTTATCTTGCAGAATTTTGTTTCCCTTCAGGCACTCTAAATGCCCGAATAATATCTGCTTCCACAAGAAGGAAGCATATGTCAAGTATAGACAGGATAGATCGAGTCAATCCTTAGGAGAGTATAAAGGCAGTAGGAGTATACTTAAGAGGGAAATCAGGAGGGCAAAAAGGGGACATGAGATAGCTTTGGCAAATAGAATTAAGGAGAATCCAAAGAGTTATTACAAATATATGAAGGACAAAAGGATAACTAGGGAGAGAATAGGGCTCCTCAAAGATCAGCAAGGTGGCCTTTGTGTGGAGCCGCAGATAATGGGGGAGAAAGTAAACAAGTATTTTGCATTAGTATTTACTGTGGAAAAGGATATGGAAGATATAGACTGTAGGGAAATAGATGGTGACACCTTGCAAAATGTCCAGATTACAGAGAAAGAAGTGCTGGATGTCTTGAAATGCACAAAGGTGGATGAATCCCCAGGACTTGATCAGGTGTACCCTAGAACTCTGTGGGAAGCTAGAGAAGTGATTGCTGGGCCTCTTGCTGAGATATTTGTATCATCAATAGTCACAGGTGAGGTGCCGGAAGACTGGAGGTTGGCTAATGTGGTGCCACTGTTTAAGAAGGGTGGTAAGGACAAGTCAGGGAACTATAGATCTGTGAGCCTGACGTCTGTGGTGGGCAAGCTGTTGGAGGGAATCCTAAGGGACAGGATGTACATGTATTTGGAAAGGCAAAGACTGATAAGCGATAATCAAAATGGCTTTGTGCATGGGAAATCATGTCTCACAAACTTGATTGAGTTTTTTGAAGAAGTAACAAAGAGGATTGATGAGGGCAGAGCAGTAGATGTGATCTATATGGAATTCAGTAAGGCGTTCGACAAGGTTCCCCATTGGAGACTGGTTAGCAAGGTTAGATCTCACTGAATACAGGGAGAACTAGCCATTTGGTTACAAAACTGGCTCAAAGGTAGAAGACAGAAGGTGGTGGTGGAGGGTTGTTTTTCAGACTGGAGGCCTGTGACCAGTGGTGTGCCACAAGGATTGGTGATGAGTCCTTTAATTTTTGTCATTTACATAAATGATTTGGATATGAGCATAAGAGGTACAGTTAGTAAGGTTGCAAATGACACCAAAATTGGAGGTGTAGTGGTCAGCAAAAAGGTTTACCTCAGATTACAACAGGATCTTGACCAGATGGACCAATGGGCTGAGAAGTGGCAGATGGAGTTTAATTCAGATAAATGCAAGGTGCTGCATTTTGGTAAAGCAAATCTTAGCAGGACTTATACACTTAATGGTAAGGTCCTAGGGAGTGTTGCTGAACAAAGAAACCTTGGAGTGCAGGTTCATAGCTCCTTGAAAGTGGAGTCGCAGGTAGATAGGATTGTGAAGAAGGTGTTTGGTATGGTTTCCTTTATTGGTCAGAGTATTGAATACAGGAGTTGGGAGGTCATGTTGCAACTGTACAGGACATCGTTTAGGCCACTATTGGAATATTGTGTACAATTCTGGTCTCCTTCCTATTGGAAAGATGTTGTGAAACTTGAAAGGATTCAGAAAAGATTTACAAGGATGTTGCCAGGGTTGGAGGATTTGAGCTATAGGGAGAGGCTGAACAGGCTGGGGCTGTTTTCCCTGGCATGTCGGAGGCTGAGGGGTGACCTTACAAAATTATGAGGGGCATGAATAGGGTAAATAGACAAGGTCTTTTCCCTGGGATGGGGGAGTCCAGAACTAGAGGGCATAGGTTTAGGGTGAGAGGGGAAAGATATAAAAGAGACGTAAGGGGCAACTTTTTCACACAGAGGGTGGTATATGTATGGAATGAGTTGCCAGAGGAAATGGTGAAGGCTGGTACAATTGCAACATTTAAAAGGCATTTGGATGGGTATAAGAATAGGAAGAGTTTGGAGGGATATGGGCCAGGTGCTGGCAGGTGGGACTAGATTGGGTTGGGATATCTAGTTGGTTGGACCGAAGGGTCTGTTTCCATGCTATATGTCTCTATGACTCTATGAGTCCAAGATTGTGCATCGCAGATCCTAACCACACACTGCCTAAAACCACTTTTCCTGACATCTTGTAGCAGTGTCCACTACTTTTTGACCCTTCTGCCAATAGGCATGATTTCTCACTATCTGCTTTGTCCAGATTTCACATCATTATAAATATTTCTCCTAAATCTGTGCTCAATTTCAACTTGTCTAAGGAGATTGACTGCAACGTCTCCAATAAATTAATGTCACCAAAGTCCCTTTTTTTATCCATTCATGGGATGTGGGCATTTACTCCCACCCTAATTACCCAGAGGACAATGAAGAGTTGACCACATTTCTGTGGGTCTGGAGTCACATGCCTTTCACACCCTTTCGAAAAGTGTCCCTGAAGTTGATACCAAGCACCAAGTGGAGTCTAAACAAGGCTTCATAAAGATTCATCATAGTTTTTGCACTTGATGCCCATATTTATAAAGTCCAGTATTCTGTGCCTTTTTAACCACTTTTCCAATCTGCCCTTCCAACTTCAGTGATGTTTGTACATATACCTTTGGCTCTCTTTGTTCCTAAAGCCTCTTTATAAATACATTGTTTATTTTAAATTGACTCTCATCATTCTTTTGTTCCAAAATACAAAATTTCACACTGTGCTGAATTTAACCTGTCACATTCAGTTAATTCGATTAGCCTGTCACTGTTCTCTTCAACTCTAACGCTCTCCACCTCACAGTTCACAAAATTTCCAAATTTTGTGCAAGTTTTGGAATAAAAGTGATTCCATGACATTTGTATACATTTTTATATCAGGAAAGTTACTGGTCCTTATACTGATCCCTATGGAACCACACTAGATACAGTTCAAAATAAATCACATTACATTGTTCAACATTTCAGTTGAAAGACGTTTCATGGAATTCAAGGCAATGCAACATGGGAGCCATGACAAAAAAAATATTGTTTTTAGCCTTTTCATTGCAGAATTCATTTTGACTTATTTAAAGTTCTGATCAAATTGAGATTAATGTTGCACCTTGACCCTTAGAGACACGGACCTGGAATTTTGTATTAGCAATAACAGCAAGGCTGTCAGAGCTTACTTTAAAAATTTTGTCTCAGTGTTTAAGTATTATAATGGGATGCTGTTGGAATTAATGGAATTGTTTTTACCCTTTGTGTTTTGAAAACTTTAAATTGGTTTTGTATGGAAATAAGTTAGTACATTCTACTATATCTTTATTTCTTTTAAATATTAAACATATTTGTGTTGTTAAAACCAAATATGTAATGTTGCATGTTCGTGTTTTATTAAAGGACCATCACTAATACCAAAGGACAAAATATGATCTATCAAATCAGATTTCAGTCAGGGATCTGACTATCCAGTGATAATGTTCCATTGGGATCCTAAAAATATTGTCATTGCAACTTATAGCATTGGTCGGTGTTACTGCTCTCTAATTTAATGGCAACTTTTCCATAACAAAGGGCACATTGAATTTCACTCCTGAAGGTTACCTAGGGGTCAAAAGGCAGGCAGACACAGATTGTCCTCATTCTGGTGAAAGTCTGCAACCTGAAGATGATTAGTCACTCGCCCTTGCACATAGGAATAGCAGATCATCTCCATAACGAGCCTCCCTCAATCAGACAGCCAGTGGTTACTGCTCAGGTATCTGATTTTTTGATATGATTTTTGATTTTGATTTTGTTGTCACATATACTCAAGCACAAAAGCGCTGGAGTACAGTGAGACGTGTACAATGCCACCACACAAGGTAACATCTTAGGCACAAAATCTTAAGATTAAGGTAGAAAGAAGGAACAAAGTTAAACATTGCAGTAATTATATTATAGCATAAAACATACAAAATTAGGTGAAAATTACACATTGCAGTCCATCTTAGTTTTAGGTGAAAAGAAAGAAATAAAGCTGCAAGTTCAAACATTACAGTTTTTCTAAAGTGCTTAGCTACAGGGGGAGCACAGAATAACCTCAAGACTGGAAATCCAGGCTGAGACCATGCCAGGCTGAGAGACCGACATACCAGGCCGTGAGTTCACCACACTAGGCTGAGAAAGCATGACACAAGGCCAAGAGACTGCCATGCTGGGCTGAGACAGCGCCACACTGAGCCATGAGTCCACTGCATCAGGCTAAGAGTGCCATGCCAGGCCAAGAGAGTGCCATGCCAGGCCATGAGTCCACCACACCAGGCCGAGAGAGCGACATACCAGGCCGAGAGACTACCACGTCGGACTAAGAGTCCACCACACCAGACTGTGAGAATGACATGCCAGGTCAAGAGAGTGCCACGCCGGACTGAGAGACTGCCATGCCAAGCTGAGAGACTGCCATGCCATACTGACAGAGTGCCACGCCAGGTCGAGAGAGCGCCACACTGGATCAAGAGACCACCATTCCAGGCCAAGAGAGCACCACACTGAGCTAAATGTCTGTCTTGTCAGTTCAGGCTGCAAGGCTGCCATGCCCAGGCCGAAAAGCTTCAACTGAACAAAGCATCTGCTGGATAAGTACTGGAATAAATCAGGGATCACAACCTTAGCCCAACATTTGGGAAGGGGAAACATTGTGGACATAGGCAATTGTTGCAGGACCCTGATCTTTGCATTAACAACTTACTTTTGTCCATCACTGCTTCATTGCAGAATTGGAAGTCCAGATTCAATGAAGCAAAGGAACTGAAATGCTTTGAGAGACAGGAAAATGTCAGGGCTTCACTTTTATGGAAAGGTTGGGGGGGAGGCAAAAGTTGCGATCCTCAGAAAAAAGTACCTTGTGTCAAGGACTGTTAGATGTCTCAGGTAGATCTCAAAAGACCATGTGATGTTGGTTCTTCCGTAGCTTTGATGTTCTTCTTTTTCTGTGAGCATTCCTTTTGTAGGCTCCAATGTAGTTTCACCAGGTGGTCACTTTGTGATGGCCAGGTTCTGAAAACTAGAGGATACACCCTTATTGGTGAAGCACCAGAGGAGCTGCTTGTGAATGCCATTTGTACTGTCAGTTTTGGCCTGGTAGAGGTGTGAGTCTCAACACAGTCTTATTTGCCTGGGAGACTGGCAAGCTGCAAAGCAGTCACAAGCCAAGGATTTAATTGGTATTTTTGATCATCTAATAGCAGGCCCTTCACTGTCTGAGAATTTGCAAAGAATGGTGACAATATTTATCATCTTAAAGTGCACATATCATCTGTGCAACTAGAAGTTCGGTAATCACTTGAATCTTGTGAGGCAGGTCTGAGGCATTGATGGAATCCAAGCCCAAGCAGTTCATGTAGTTGTCATCTATTTCAAGGGAAGTGTGAAGAGTTATATGAGAATCATCAACTATCTCCTGAATTTTGAGAACACTGAAATCTGAAGTAAAAACAGAAATGCTGTAGGTCTGGCAGGATATGTGGAGAGAGAAATAAAGTTAACATTTTGAGCCTGATACAACTTTACTTCGGAACTGGTAATCTGAAGAATCCCAGTGCTCAAGCATTTTACTCCCAGAGCCAAGAGGAATTTTATGTATTATTTGTTTCTATTGAGTAATACATCTATCACCTATTAAATGCAGCCTTGCATCACTGGTTGATGTCATTGATATTGCCAGTGACCTCTTATGAAGATCTGTCACATATTTTAAGAAAATAGTTACAATAGCTATTGATAATGCTGTGTCTGCACCAGAATGTGGTCCCCAACATACTTCTCTCAACACATCTAGAGATCTCAGAGCAACACTGAAGACAGGAATCTTCCTGGACCACTGCTTCACCGTCAGATCCTGGAACATCTGGTGAAGGGGCCATGTATTTCAGAAGAAACACTCCTACCACTTCTGTGGGTCCTTGCAGTTCATAAATAGTTTTAATTACATTTGCCCTCACTGTTCCTATATCTATTATTGGTGTTCTTTCATAAACTTTCAATATTGACATTGAAGTTTACATCAAAATGATGGCTAAAGCATTCCAAACTCACAGGCTGTGCACCTCCTTTCAGTTCCCTTTAACTGATAGGATGCTAGTGGTGGAGCGAAGAGACCCTTAATTGGCCATTAATGGCTAAAATACCATTGGAAACATCTATTGTAATGGGTAGCTTGCTGTGGCACCAAATTTTAGAACCTCCCTCAACTCATTCCTCCCCCACTTGCCAATGTACACCTGGGAGTTGTGTGGAGCAACCCATAAAATTACATCTGTAATTTCTGGTGTGGGTTTGCCTCCAGCAGGGTATTTTACTCAACGCTGCAATGCTTACATTATCGCTCTTAACGTAAGAAACTAAATGTCGATGTTGTTGTATCAAAGATCTTAACAGACATTTATTACAACTAAATGTTATGGACAATCATTAATAAGTGCCTGGGTAATTATTAAACTATGAATTTACAACAGAGCGACTGTCTTATTTATAGTGATCTGAGATAAGATCGAGTCAAGGATTTATAGCCTCAGGACACATGCTGTGATGCTATGATGATATCATGAGTATGTCTCTTAAAGGTCTATGAACCAAAACTCAATTGTTTCTGCTTTGACCACTAAAGTTGGAAGGGAAGTCAGTGTTGTCATGGCAGTGTCACTGAACTGGTAATCCCAAACCCTATATTAATGTTCTGGAGTCATGGATTTGAATCCTCCCATGGCAGATGGTAGTACTTGAATTCAATTTGGAAAAACTCTGGAATTAAAAGGAAGTCAAATGGTGGCTACAAGTAAAAACCCATCTGGTTTATTAATGTTCTTTAGGAAAGGAAGTCTGCCCTCCTTACCTGGTGTGGCCCATACTTGACTTCACACCCACAGTAATGTGATTGACTCTTCACTGCCCTCTGAAATGACACAAGTTTATCACTCAGATCAAAAAGCATTTTGGGGATGGGAAATAAATGCTGGAATAGTGGTGCTGGAAGAGCACAGCAGTTCAGGCAGCATCCAACGAGCAGCGAAATCGACGTTTCGGGCAAAAGCCCTTCATCAGGAATAAAGGCAGTGAGCCTGAAGTGTGGAGTGATAAGCTAGAGGAGGGTGGGGGTGGGGAGAGAGTAGCATAGAGTACAATGGGTGAGTGGGGGAGGAGATGAAGGTGATAGGTCAAGGAGGAGAGGGTGGGGTGGATAGGTGGAAAAGGGGATAGGCAGGTCGGACAAGTCCGGACAAGTCAAGGAGACAGTGCTGAGCTGGAAGTTTGAAACTAGGATGAGGTGGGGGAAGGGGAAATGAGGAAGCAGTTGAAGTCCACATTGATGTCCTGGGGTTGAAGTGTTCCGAGGCGGAAGATGAGGCGTTCTTCCTCCAGGCGTCTGGTGGTGAGGGACAGCGGTGAAGGAAGCCCAGGACCTCCATGTCCTCGGCAGAGTGGGAGGGGGAGTTGAAATGTTGGGCCACGGGGCGGTTTGGTTGATTGGTGCGGGTGTCTCGGAGATGTTCCCTAAAGCGCTCTGCTAGGAGGCGCCCAGTCTCCCCAATGGAGAGGAGACCACATCGGGAGCAACGGATACAATAAATGATATTAGTGGATGTGCAGGTGAAACTTTGATGGATGTGGAAGGCACATTTAGGGCCTTGGATAGAGGTGAGGGAAGAGGTGTGGGCACAGGTTTTACAGTTCCTGCGGTGGCAGGGGTAAGTGCCAGAATGGGAGGGTGGGTCGTAGGGGGGTGTGGACCTGACCAGGTAGTCACGGACGGAATGGTCTTTGCGGAAGGTGGAAAGGGGTGGGAAGGGAATTATATCCCTCGTGGTGGGGTCTTTTTGGAGATGGCGGAAATGTCGGCGGATGATTTGGTTCATGCGAAGGTTTGTAGGGTGGAAGGTGAGCACCAGGGGCATTCTGTCCTTGTTACGGTTGGAGGGGTGGGGTCTGAGGGCGGAGGTGCGGGATATGGACAATATGCGTTGGAGGGCATCTTTAACCACGTGGGAAGGGAAATTGCGGTCTCTAAAGAAGGAGGCCATCTGGTGTGTTCTATGGTGGAACTGGTCCTCCTAGGAGCAGATATGGCGGAAGCGGAGAAATTGGGAATACGGGATGGCATTTTTGCAAGAGATAGGGTGGGAAGAGGTGTAATCCAGGTAGCTGTGGGAGTCGGTGGGTTTGTAAAAAATGTCAGTGTCAAGTCGTCGTCACTAATGGAGATGGAGAGGTCCAGGATGGGGTGCGAGGTGTCAGAGATGGTCCAGGTAAATTTAAGGTCAGGGTGGAATGTGTTGGTGAAGTTGAATTGCTCAACCTCCTCGCGGGAGCACGAGGTGGCGCCAATGCAGTCATCAATGTAGCAGAGGAAGAGGTGGGGAGTCTACGTAGCCAACAAAGAGACAGGCATAGCTGGGGCCCATACGTGTGCCCATGGCTACGCCTTTGGTCTGCCTAGACAATCATACCCACATCTCATGAATGAATAAAAAAAACTCTTTTATTTATTCTTGTACCTATTGACACTTGTCCCTCACCCTTCAACTACTAGAAGCACTCTGTTTTGGATTTTCCCTGTCCCACCCTTTAATAATTTTGAACATGTCCACTCCCCATTTACTTATTGTTTCACTTAGCAACAAGTCAATTTTTCCCCTTTTTTGCACTTTCTCATAACTTGAAGAATCCTAATGAATTTGTCTTCTATCCTTTCTAATCCTCAGTATCCCTCTGATAGTGTGGAGATAAATATTGAGTACAACTTTCTAACTACCTAAATGCTCGCATTCATTTTGTAAGGGCTAAAATAGATTTAGATTTTATTGTCATGTGTACTCAAGTACAGGAGTACAGTGAAAAGCTTATATTGTTGCCACACATGGCATCATCTTAGGTACCAAGGTACCTGGTACAACAAAGCTTAGGTACAAAGTAGCAAGAGAAACAAGAGTTAAAAAGTTAGTTATTACTTCAATGAATATTAGAAAAATAAAGAATAGATAAGAGTTTACATTAAAATCTTTTGTAGTTTAAACTAGGAAAACAAAGGAATATGTTAAAAGTTCAACAGTCTTTGATGAGTCCTCTGCTTATCTCGCTCAGCTGTCTGTTATCGATGCCACTGCCACAGATAATGTTGCTGCTAAAACTGACGCCTCTCCGATCTCTCCCAGTGCCTTGGGAACAAACCCGGTCAGGATCCACTCACACACTGAGCCAAGACACCACTGTGAGCTGCCACGTGACCAGCCAACATTCTGGTGAAAGACCAGGCCGGGACTGACCACAAGGTGATGAAAGACCAGGCCGGGACTGACCACAAGGTGATGAGAGACCAGACCGGGACTGACCACAATGTGATGAGAGATTAGGCCGGGACTGACCATAAGATGATGAGAGACCAGGCCGGGACTGTCCACAAGATGATGAGAACCAGACTGGGACTGACCACAAGGTGATGAGAGACCAGGCCGTGACTGACCACAAGGTGATGAGAGACCAGGCCGTGACTGACCACAAGATGATGAGAACCAGGCTGGGACTGACCACAAGGTGATGAGAGACCAGGCTGGGACTGACCACAAGGTGATGAGAGACCAGGCCGGGACTGACCACAAGGTGATGAGAGACCAGGCCGGGACTGACCACAAGGTGATGAGAGACCAGCTGGGACTGACCACAAGCTGCTGCAAAACCAAGCTGGGACCTACCACAAGCTGTCAAGAGACCAGGCTGAGACCTGGGGAGAGGCTACAAGGGGAAAGAAAGAGAAAAAATAAAGGAAACAGAAGGAGTGGAGGAGCTCTGGTTGGGGCGTCCTATTCCACCGCCATCTTGACTGGAATACAAGAGCAGAAATGTACTGCTGAGGATGGATAAGGCTCTGGAAGATTGCAGTTTAATTACTGAGAGTAGTTTTGTGCCCTGTATCTAAGGAAGGATATGCTGGCATTGAAGGGGAGATTTAAAGAATGATCCTGGAAATTAAGGGCTTGTCATATGAGGAGCAGTTGACTCCTCTGGGTCTGAACTCCATGGACTTAAGGAGGATGAGATGGCATCTCATTGAAACTTACAGAATACAGAGAGGCCTGGATAGAGTGGACATGGAGAAGATGTTTCCACTAGTAGGCGACACTAAGACCTGAGAACATAACCTCAGAGTAAAGGGACGACCTTTTAAAACTGAGATAAGGAGGAATTTCTTCAGCCATAGCATAGTGAATCAGTGGAACTCATTGCCACAGAAGATATGGAGGCTAAGCATTGTGTATCTTTAAGACAAAGATAGGTTTTTGATTAGTAAGGGGTTATGGCAAGAAGGTAGGATAATGGGTTGGACAAACAAATTGGCCATGATCAATTAGCAATGCAGATTGGATGAACCAAATTGTCTAATTTTGCTCCTATATCATATGGTCTTATGCTCTAACTGGGATCTTAATTTAAAAGAAATTATTGGAATAAAGAATTTTGATTTTGAAATACTGTTGCAATACTTCAACAGTTAAAGAACAGAATTGACAGATCATTATTGTACTTAGTTAACCAGGGAAGAAAATAACATGATTTAATAATCATGGGATTTGACATATTCCAAATTGTTACATTATAATTCTCCTCTTCTAAACAGGTTACAATATCTGTCTCCCATTAGCATATCTTGCATTAATTACAGTGAGTGGAAAGCAGATTATGTTCCAGAACCTTCAGAAAAAAACTTTCATTTCATTGGAAATGGAACAAAACAAACTTAATTTTAATTAAGTAAAGTAAAAACAATGACTGCAGATGGTGGAAACCAGATTCTGGATTAGTGGTGCTGGAAGATCACAGCAGTTCAGGCAGCATCCGAGGAGCAGTAAAATCGACGTTTCGGGCAAAAGCCCTTCATCAGGAATAAAGGCAGAGAGCCTGAAGCGTGGATTTTAATTAATACAGACTAATCTCCTGAGCTCTGCAAAAATAGAACACGAGTTCCAAACAAGAAACCATGCATGACTTAATCATGTAATAATAAGTTAGAATTAAATTAGGATGTCTGTTTTAATTTTGTTTTATTTCAGTGGCTGAAGCATGTGATTCACCATTTTAATTTAATTTGCCAGCCACAGCTTTTACAGCAGATTTAAATGGCCTCATAATTTCAGTTTTCATATTATATCACCCATCTTACTTCTCAATTGAATTAAGTAAAGTAATTAAGGATATTTTACATAGCTATAGTTCCTTTTCGGGTGCTCAGTACTTCAGTTCCTTCCCCACTATTCAACCTTCACTGTAAAAGCTATATACCTGACAAGAGTGAGTAATTACCCTGTCCTGATGCTGGAAGCTAAAGTTAGAAGTGGCAAGGAGAGAGCTCCCAAGACAAATTAGTGTGTACTACCTATGCACATCAGAACCATTTTCTTCATCAATCTTATTGAGAAGGATTGGGAAAGACTTCATGTAAATGAGTTAGTTAATGTGATTGCCTAAAATGGACTTCAACGGCAGCTCTGATTTTGCAGTTGGACAGATCCTGTTTCAGTGAAGGTGTCCCTTTTGACCTGCATCCATAGGTGTCTGACAACTGGTGTTGAGTGCTCCCCGATAATCTCTTCCTTGCTTTCCCTACGGCCCTTCTCCCTCTGCCAACACACATACAGGATCCTCACTAATAGAACATTATTATGAACTGTGCTTTATGGTTCAAATGCTAAAGTGAGCTCAAAAGTCCCAGCAGCAGCATAAAGCTGTTAGCAAGTAGAAAATCTGTGCAAGAAGTATCAAAGTAATTCCTCAGCTGCAAAGTCTACAGCAAGCTACCTTAATACCATACTTCTTACAAGGTCTACCTGATTAGTACAGCCTAGTAACACCAAGAACTTGCATTCATGTTGTGCCTATAGTTTAAGGTGGCACAGTGGCTCAGTGGTTAGCACAGCTACCTCACAGTGCCAGAGACACTGGTTCGATTCCTGCCTCGGTCTGTGTGGAGTTTGCACTTTCTCCGTGTCTGTGTGGGTTTCCTCTAGGTGCTCCGGTTTCCTCCCACAGTCCAAAGATGTGAATTGGCCATGCTAAATTGCCCATCATGATAGATGCACGAGTAGGGGAATGGGTCTGGGTGGGTTACTCTTCGGAGGGTCAGTGTGCAATTGTTGAGCCGAAGGGCCTGTTTCTGCACTGTATGGAATCTAATCTAATTAAGATGCTAAACAGTACTTTTGCTTTTCTGTGACCGAAAAAAATAGTTAGATGTTTGATAACAAGTGTGGACATGATGGGCTGAAGGGCCTATTTTCTTGCTATGGTCTATGATTGATCATGACCACATTTGTTTAGTTTCAATCCTCTTTCAGGTCTTTGAATCGCTTGAAGATATTTTATATTAAATACGCTAAATAAATGCTAGTTTTTGTTGCTACAAAACTCTGGCAGAGTTTCTGCATCAATAGAGAGAAAAGACTTACATAGAACATAGAACAGTACAGCACAGAACAGGCCCTTCAGCCCACGATGTTGTGCCGACCACTGATCCTCATGTATGCACCCTCAAATTTCTGTGACCATATGCATGTCCAGTAGTCTCTTAAATGTCCCCAATGACCTTGCTTCCACAACTGCTGCTGGCAACGCATTTCATGCTCTCACAACTCTCTGTGTAAAGAACCCGCCTCTGACATCCCTCTATACTTTCCTCCAACCAGCTTAAAACTATGACCCCTCATGTTAGTCATTTCTGCCCTGGGAAATAGTCTCTGGCTATCGACTCTATCTGTGCCTCTCATTATCTTGTATACCTCAATTAGGTCCCCTCTCCCTCTTTTCTCCAATGAAAAAAGTCCGAGCTCAGTCAACCTCTCTTCATAAGATAAGCCCTCCAGTCCAGACAGCATCCTGGTAAACGTCCTCTGAACCCTCTCCAAAGCATCCACATCTTTCCTATAATAGGGCGACCAGAACTGGATGCAGTATTCCAAGTGCGGTCTAACCAAAATTTTATAGAGCTGCAACAAGATCTCACGACTCTTAAACTCAATCCCCCTGTTAATGAAAGCCAAAAAACCATATGCTTTCTTAACAACCCTGTCCACTTGGGTGGCCATTTTAAGGGATCTATGTACCTGCACACCAAGATCCCTCTGTTCCTCCACACTGCCATGAATCCTATCCTTAATCCTCTACTCAGCTTTCAAATTCGACCTTCCAAAATGCATCACCCTGCATTTATCCAGGTTGTACTCCATCTGCCACCTGTCAGCCCATCTCTGCATCCTGTCAATGTCCCGCTGCAGCCTACAACAGCCCTCTATACTGTCAACGACACCTTCAACCTTTGTGTCGTCTGCAAACTTGCTGACCCATCCTTCAATCCCCTCATCCAAGTCATTAATAAAAATTACAAACAGTAGAGGCCCAAGGACAGAGCCCTGTGGAACACTACTCACCACAGACTTCCAGGCAGAATATTTTTCTTCTACTACCACTCGCTGTCTTCTGTTGGCCAGCCAATTCTATATCCAGACAGCTAAGTTCCCCTGTATCCCATTCCTCCTGACCTTCTGAATGAGCCTACCATGGGGAACCTTATCAAATGCCTTGCTGAAGTCCACGTACACCACATCCACAGCTCGACCCTCATCAACTTTTCTAGTCACATCCTCAAAGAACTCGATAAGGTTTGTGAGGCATGACCTGCCCCTCACAAAGCCGTGTTGACTGCATTTAATCAAGCCATGCTCTTCCAGATGGTCATAAATCCTATCCCTCAGAATCCTTTCGAACACCTTGCAGACGACAGACGTGAGACTTACTGGTCTGTAATTGCCGGGTATTTCCCTATTTCCTTTCTTGAAGACAGGAATTACATTTGCCTCTCCAGTCCTCAGGTCCGACTCCAGTGGAGAGCGAGGATGCAGAGATCTTTGCAAGTGGCGAAGCAATTGCATTTCTCATTTCCCAAAGCAGCCGAGGACAAATCTGGTCTGGGCCTGGCGACTTGTCAATCTTAATGTTTGACAAAACTTTCAGCACATCAGCTTCCTCTATCTCTATCCATTCCAGCATGCACACCTGCTCTTCAAAGGTTTCATTCACTACAAAGTTCGTTTCTTTCATAAAGACAGAAGCAAAAAACTCATTTAGGGCTTCCCCTCCCTCCTCAGACTCCATACACAAGTTCCCTATGCTATTCCTGATCGGCCCTACTCTTTCTTTGACCATTCTCTTATTCCTCACGTAAGTGTAAAATGCCTTTGTGTTCTCCCTAATTCGTTCTGTCAAGCCTTTCTTGTGCCCCCTCCTGGCTCTCCTCAGACCATTTTTAAGCTCCTTCCTCACCTGCCTGTAATCCTGTAGAGCTGAGCTTGACCCTAGCCTCCTCCACCTTATGTAAGCTACCTTTTACCTTTTGACGAGAAGCTCCACCGCTCTCGTCATCCAAGGTTCCTTTATCTTACCACTCCTTGCCTGTCTCAGAGGGACATATTTATTCATCGCTTGCAACAACTGTTCCTTAAACAGTCTCCACATGTCTATAGTGCCTTTTCCATGGAACAATTTCTCCCAGTCCATGCTTCCTAACTCATGTCTAATCGCATCATAGTTTCCTCTTCCCCAATTAAATATCCTCCCATTTTGCCTAATCCTCTCCTTCTCCATAGCTATGTAGAATGTGAGGCAGTTGTGGTCACTATCACCAAAATGCTCTCCCACCACAAGATCTGATACCTGCACCGGCTCGTTTCTGAGCACCAAGTCTAGAATGGCCTCTCCCCTCGTCGGCCTGTCAACGTACTGAGTTAGGAAACCCTCCTGAACACACCTTACAAAAACAGCTCCATTCAAATCTTCTGCTCGAACGAGGTTCCAATCAATATTGGGAAAGTTAAAGTCACCCATTACAACAACCCTACTACATCCACACTTTTCCAAAGTCTGCCGACCTATGCTTTCTTCCATCTCCCTGCTGATGTTGGGGGGCCTGTAGTAAACCCCTGACAAAGTGACTGCTCCCTTGCTGTTCCTAATTTCCACCCATACTGACTCGGTAGGCAGATCTTCCTTGACAATGGAAGTTTCTGTAGCTGTGATAACCCTCTCTGATTAGTAGTGCTACACCCCCTCCTCTTTTTCCCCCCTCCCTATTCTTTTTAAATGCTCTAAACCATGGAACATCCAACAACCATTCCTGCCCCTGAGAAACCCATGTCTCTGTTATGGCCACAACATCATAGCACCAGGTACTGATCCATGCTCTAAATTCATCAATTTTATTCCTGATACTCCTTGCGTTAAAGCAAACACACTTTAACTGATCCCTTGGTTCCTTCCCAGGAAAATCCTTCCCACTAGCTGGTCTACCTCTTGCTATTGCCTCATCTGCATCAACTCTCACCTCCGGTATACAGCTCAGGTTCCCACTCCCCTGCCATACTAGTTTAAACCCTCTCAAACTACTCGAGCAAACCTTCCACCCAGGACATTGGTCCCCTTCCAGTTCAGATGCAACCCGTCCTTCTTGTACAGGTCCCACCTTCCCCAGAAGGCATCCCAATTATCTACATATCTGAAGCCCTCCCTCCTACACCAGCTGCGCAGCCACGTGTTAAGCTGCGCCCACTCCCTGTTCCTCGCCTCGCTATCTCGTGGCACCGGTGGTAAACTAGAGAACACTACTCTGTTCGTCCTGCTTTGCAGCTTCCATCCTAACTCCCTGAAATCACTTTTTATATCTTCGATCCTTTTCCTGGCTATATCATTAGTACCAATATGTAATACGATTTCTGGTTGTTCGCTCTCCCCTTTTAGAACCTTATACACCCGATTGGAGACATCCCGGACCCTGGCACCAGGGAGGCAACATACTTTCCGGGAATCCCGATCCTGACCACAAAATCTCCTATCGATTCCCCTATCGAGTCCTCTACCACGAGTACTTTTCTATTCTGCCCCCTTCCCTTCTTTGCCAGAGTGTTAGGCTCAGTGCCAGAGAACTGACTGCTATGGCTTTCCTCTGGTAGGTCATCCCCCCCAGCAGTATCCAAAACGGTATACTTATTGCTGAGGGGAATGTCCACAGGGGATCTCTGCACTGTCTGTCTGTCCCCTTTCCTCCCCCTAACTGTAACCCATCTATCCTTGTCCTGAGCCTTAGGAGTGACCAACTCCCGGTAACTCCTCTCAATTACCCCCTCAGCCTCCCGAATGATCCGTAGTTCATCCAGCTCCAGCTCCAATTCCCTAACACGGTTTTCAAGGAGCTGGAGTTGGGTGCACTTCCCGCAGATGTAGCCAGCAGAGACGTGTGCCATGTCTCCCACCTGCCACATTCTGCAGGAGGAGCAAGCAACTGCCCGAGCATCCATACCCCACTTATCTGAACACCCACTCAGTACTAAAGTAGAAAGCTTAGTTCAAGTTGCTTTAAAATTAATAACAAACTTATATTCATTAGAGGAAGTTTAGAATGAACCTTACCTTATTAACTAGGTTAGAGGAGGAGGGCGGGTGGGAGACACTACAGTTATAGAATCTCGGGTTTAGCCGCCTTGCTGATATATATGGTCACTGCTTTCCCTTCCGCTGCCCCTCTGGTCCTCATCACTTCCTCCGCTGCTCGTCGCTCCTTCTGTGAAAGGGAAAACACCGCTGCCCGCTACCGGTAAGTAATTTTTAAAAACTGCCTTACCTTAGCTGCAGTCTTTCGGGTTCGTCTTACCTCCACTGCTGCTCGCACTCAAAATGCGAGTTCATTATCTCAGCACATCACACAATACGTAACAGCCAATTAAGGACATCTTTTAAAGTGTAATTAGTATAGTACTATAGATAATTGAGACTGCCTTAATTATTCACAACAGGCGAATGGTTCTGTGTGTGGTTTGAAATGTAAGATATAAATATTATATGTTGTCCTAGGCTTTGAAGGTGCTTTCTCTAGCCCTTGTGGACAGTAGAGAAACACATGTTTATCATTTGAGCAAACTGAACAGAAAAATCTTCTTCCAGAAGTAATGTGAAAGGATTAGTTCCAAAAGAACTAAATTGAATGCTGCAGGGAAGTCACCTCACTAAGGTGTATTAGTCAGGACACCTTTCTATGCTTAGGTCTTCCTGAAAATAACCTTCACAGTTTTCACACTGTTTACAGATGATGTGCTGAGTACATCATACTGGATTTTCATTTATGATTGTCACCACTGCATCCAATTTCTGTACATAGTGATAATGTCAATGGGACCCGAATCCAAAATTCAAAGCTAATGTCCTAATAACATGGATTTGAATTCCACCATGGCAGATGGTGAAATTTGAATTAAATGAACATCTGAATTAAATATAGTCTTTGTTGATTATCACAAACACTCATCTGGTTCATTCACTTTCTTTAGAAAAAGAAATCTTAAACCTTATCCAGTCTGGTCTACCATGAGCAGATGTAGGCCATTCAGTCTATTGAATCTAGTCTGCCATTCAATGAGATCATGGCTGATGTAATAATCTACAACTCCACTTTCCTGCTTTTTCCCCATTTCCCTATGGTTCACTTACAGATTAAAAATCCCTTTATCTCAGCCTTGGATATACTTGACGACCCAACCTCAACAACCTTCTGCAGTAAAGAATTCCATAGATTCATTACCCTCTGAGAGAAGGTATTTATCCTCCTCTGTTTTAAATGGGTGACCAGTTATTCTGTGATTATGCATGCCCCATTTACTCATCAAATTCTCTTAGAATCTTATATGTTTTAATAAGCTCACCTTTCATTATTCTAAACTTCAATAAATACATGGCAAAATTGGGAGACCTGTTGTTCACATTAGTCAAGCACCAACCCGACAGAGTTATACTCAAGGAACTGCACCTTACATACAATGTTCCAACACTGCCATCACCATTGCTGGGTGTCAGGACAAACCTGGCACTGGTATACAGTTGAGAGGGAGATGGCATGGGAATCCGCTACAATGACTGCAGACTCCATGAAATCTTATGGTATCAGGTCAGACACAGGCAAGGAAACCTCCTGATTATCATTTACAGCGTGTCCCTCCCACCCTTCATCTGAGGAATCAGTTCATCTCAATATTGACACCACGTAGACGAAGCATTGAGGGTGGGCAAGGACACAGAATATAGTCAGGATAGTGGGGATGACTTGAATTTTTGCAGCCACTTTTGATGGTGAAATGACATGGGTTTTCCATATGATTGACAGTATGAAACAATTTCACCACTCACCTGTCTCATTATGTGCATCATCAGACTCTGTATTCATATATGGATGTAGGTTTGCTCGTTGAGCTGGAAGATTCATTTCCAGCTCAGCGAGCAAACCTAATCCAGAACCTCAACCTGAGCTACAATCTTCTCAAAACTCGCTGTATCCATATATGTTTAATATCAGATGATCCTTCTTGTAGCTTGATGTATTCATTGTACATGATCTGCTTGGGTCACAGTCATGGATATTTGTAGCTGCATCAGCCTTTGCTCTAGTGTTTTTCCTCTAGCAATGGTCGTTTTTGCCATATGCTTTCCAAAATGGATTGAAAGATGAATGAGTAGAAGGTTTGTGCAGAGGGCTACATCATGCACATACCTCGATATGTTTGAGTATTCTAGTGATTGTGTCAACTGTCAAGTTTATATTGGGACCTTTCAATTTTGTCAACATGTGAGGTTTGCTTTCAGAATTATACCCATTCTTCAAAAGCTCTGGTATCTGCCTGGCATTATGAAAAAATTGCTCAGATATGTCCTGTCCACAAAAAAAACAAGAAAAATCCAACCTGGTCAACCCTACCAGTTTACTCTCAATCATCAGCAATGTGATTGAAGGGGTTGATGATAGTCACATTAAGTGGGATTGACCCAGCAATATCCTGCCCATTGATGTTTTTTTGGATTTCATCAGGGCCACTCAGTCCCTGCCTCCATTACAGCTTAGTTCAAATATGAACAAAAGGCTGAACAATTGACGGTGACTGTCCATATCACTAAAGCATGAAATGACTAAAAATGGCATCAATGATTCCTAGCAAAACTGCAGCTAACTGGAATCAAGGAGAAATTACTCCATTTGTTGGAATAGTACCTATCACAAAGAAAGGTGATTGTGGTTATTAATGGCCAATCATCTCAATCCCAGGATTATCTCTTAGGGAGTTTGAAATAACACCACAGAGGCTGGCATCCCATCAACAATCACCCTTTATTTACACGTGAAGAGTCCTTTACAATGATCTAGCTCCCTCAGAGCCAGCTCTCAGAGTACATAGAATGTCTGACACCTCTTTTTATCTTTCAGCCAGAGCACCCTGATCAGATCAGATTAACAGCCCCAATCAAGGGACATTCCCCCACCCCAGGTCTGAGGACATAAACACATTATTTTGTTTTTGTAGCTCCTCCTGGGGCATTTTAGCACCAGCTCAGGTTCCTCCCACGCTGCCTCAGATATGGGAAACGTGGAAAGCACAGTAGTTCACCTCTTGCGCCCGGAGCGTCTTGGAAGAAAGTCATTCTCTTCTTCAGGCAGCAAGACGGTGTCATCCACTAAGTCCATCCCAGATTCTAAGCTATCTTCAAAACTTGATGGAAAGGGGGAGCCCATGTATTCTGAAACAGTCGGAAAGGCTGACAAGGGGCTGGGCATGTCTTGCTCCTGCACTATTTGCAGTTTGCAGCTTTCATGTGGTCCAATTGCTTATTCAGGACCATCATAGCAATCCAAACTTTAAATGTCACTAGTCCTGACCTTGCATTGACCATACCTATTACCCATTTATGGCTTTTCCTATGGTTCCTACACCTAGGTTTACCTGCTGAAGTTAACTGTTTCTCTCGCTGAATGGACTCTTGTGTCTGGTATTAGTGTTCCTAATGCCCTTTCACCATCATCAACAACCCTCCCCACCCCCTACCCCCACACCCTCTCACTTCCAGGAAGATCAGATTTAACCTGGTGTGGAGTGTTCTCCCCATTAGCAACTCTGCTGGAGCTATCCCTATAATTGCATGAGGGGTGGTCCTCTAATCAAATAGAAACCGGGTGAGTTTAGTATGCAGTGAGGCTGTAAGCCATTTTGTTAAACCTGCCTTCACCATTTGACTGCTCTTTCCGCCAGACCATTGGATGATATGGAGTATGGAGCTGTCCTTATATGTCAAATATCATGCGACTTTAAGAAATATTCACATTCCCTGCTGGTAAACAATAGCGCATTATCTGTGACTAACACTTCCAGGAGTCCACGTATTGCAAAAAATGCACACAGTTTTTCTATTATCATCTTTGTTTTATGAATGAGCTATATACATGACTAGCTACATTAAATGGGTGTCCACAGTGATTAAGAGCATTGAACCAATGAAAGGACCTGCAACATCACTCAAGTTTGACACCATCCTGATCAAAGCAACCGACTTGATTGATACACCATCCCCCACCTTCAAAATTCACTCCCTTCAACACAAGTACATAGAGGCCTCTGTGTGTACTATCTACTAGATCTACTGCGGCTTCTCACCAAGGCTCCTTAAAAAAACACTTTCCAAACCCATGACCTCTACCATCTAGAACAAGGGCTGTAGATGCATGGGAACATCACCATAAGCAAGTTCCACTCCACCCTCACACCATGCTGACCCACTATATCATTGTTCTTTCATTGTCACCACGTCAAAGTTCTAACAGCACTGTGGGTGTCCCAATACCCGAAAGACTGTAATGATTCAAAAATGCAGCTCACATTCTGTAGCATGGCTCAGAGATCAGCAATAAATTCTGGCCTGGCTATCCCATCTAACATCCCATGAGCAAATAGGACAAAAACTAGAAAAAGGGTAAATTCAGATCCCACAGCACAAAAGCAAAATACTGTAAGTACTGAAAGTCTGAGATAAAGACAGAGAATGTTGGAAACACCATATGTGATTGGATTTGTCAGTTTTATTTTTGTAACAGGAACGTATAGTGAGATTTTTCCAATTTCCAGAATTTCAGCTGTTCTGGAACAGTTATGTTAGAGCCATAGTTATTTCTGGAGCACAGGACGTCAACATTCCTGTCAGGATTTTTCTAGTTGCCAGAGCTTTTGCTGTATCCAGTATACTCAGCTATTTCATAGTATCATAGGCAATGAATCAAATTGCCTAAAGTATGGCACTGCAGGTGGCTATATCCTAATGGTTTGAGCAAACCACGTTTTGTGATTAACTTTGTGTTTCCCCAAGCAAAGTACATTCTGTGCTTTCGTTGCCCTCATTGTTTCTTCCAAATGCTGTTCAGCACAAAGGGATATGGATTCATCAGCTGGGAAGGACAATGGGTTGTAATCAACTGGAAATAGTCCCTTAGAGTAATGGGGACCTTTTAGAAGGGAGATAAGGTGAAACCTCTTCAGCCAGAGAGTGGTGAATCTAAGGAATTCATTGTCACAGAAGGCTGTGGAGGCCAGGTCATTGAGTATATTTAAGACTAAGATAGATAGGTTCTTGAATATAACGGGTTTTAGGGAGAACGCGGTAGAATGGGGTTGAGAAACTTATCAGCCATAATTGAATGGTGGAGTAGACTTGATGGAGTGAATGGTCTAATTTATTCTGCTATGCCTTATGATCTAATTTCCTTGCCCACTTTGACTTGTATCGTGAGAACTCATATGGGATCCAGAGTCAGTGTTGAGTTCTGCTGGGGTCATTTTCTCTCATTGTATACCACTTGACAGTATCTTGGATCTGAGTCGAAAAGTGTAGCACTGGAAAAGCACAGCAGGTCACACAGCATCCGAGGAGCACGAGAATCAACGTTTCGGGTATAAGCCCTTCATCAGGAATGTTGGGGGATGGGTAAGAGGGCTGAGAGATAAATAGGAGGGTGAATGTGGGAATGGGTGGAAGGTAACTGGGAAGGCAATAGGTCAGCGCAGATGGGGGATGGTGGTGATGGGTTGGAAAGGAGGGTGGAGCAGACAGGTGGGAAGAAAGACGGACAGGTAGGACAGTTCAAGAGGGTGGTGCGAGTTGGAGGGTTAGATTTGGAATGAGGTTGAGGGAGGGGAGATAAGGAAACTGGTGAAGTCGACATTGATGCTGTGTGGTTGGAGGGTCCCAAGGCAGAAGTTGAGTCACTCTTCCTCCAGTCATCGGGTGGCTAGGATTTGGCGGTGGAGGAGGCCCAGGACTTTCATGTCCTTGGCAGGGAGGGAGGGGGAGTTGAAGTGGTCGGCTACAGGGCGGGAGGGTTGTTTGGTGTGTGTACCCCGGAGATGTTCCCTAAAACATTCCACGAGTTGGCGTCCTGTCTTTCCAATGTAGAGGAGACCACATCAAGAGCAACAGATGCAGTAGATGAGGTGTTTGGATGTGCATGTAAACTTCTGCCAGATGTGGAATGATCCTTCAGGACCTCGGATGGAGGTGAGGGGTGGGCATAAGTTTTACACCTCTTGCAATGGCAAGGTAATTTGCCAGGAGGGAGGGAGGGCTGGGGGGTGGGGGAGGAGGGAGGGGGTGGTGGGAGAACGTGGACTTAACAAGGAAGTCATGGATGGAATGGTTTCTGTGGAATGCAGGGGTGGGGAGGGAAATATATCTCATCTCTGGTGGTGGGGTCTGACTGTAGGTGGCAGAAATGGCGGAGGATAATGCGCTGTATATTGAGATTAGTGAGGTGACAGGGGTTTCTATCCTTGTTGCGGTAGGAGGGTGGGATGTGCAGGAAGTTGAGGAGATGTGCTGGAGGGCATTATTGACCACATGAGAGGGGAAATTGTTGTCCTTGAAATCGGAGGCCATCTGAGATGTCCTGGAGTGAAATTGCTCCTCCTGGGAACAGATACAGCAGAGGGGGGGCGAATTTGGCAGTAAGGGATAGTGGTTTTACTGGGGGAGGGAGGGGTGGAGCTTGTCCAGGTAGCTGTGGGAGTCAGTGGGTTTGAAGTTGATGTCTGTATTTAAAATCTTGGATCTTGGATCTTGGATTTGCCTTGTATGTGGGACAGATATGTTCGGGAATGGCAAGGGAGGAGTCTGGGACATTGCCTGATATTATGATTCTGGGTCAGGTTGCTGCTTGACTAGTCTGTGGGACAGTTCTCCGAATTCTTGCACAGGTCCCCAGTTATTAGTATTGCGGAATTGATAGGTGTACCTTTGGTGAGCTGGAATTTAATGTCAAAATTGAATGGCTCGTCAGTTTCTTTCCTACTGTACTTTTGCTGCACTTAATCTTCAAATTTGTTCCTTGGTCAGTTAGAAAGCACTGGAATATCCAAGGTTTTGTTTTTCAAATGGCCACAATTCCTCTGAGTTCATTCTTATTTTGTTTGGATTCTAATTAGACTGATAAACACGGGATGTATGTGCAATATTTAAAACTAAGTCATCAAGACAAAATATTGTAAATGCAACCTGAAATGTAAAAGAATGCTGTAAATATTTAGCAATTCAGGTGACATCTGTTCTCACCACAGATGCTGCCCGACCTGCTAAGTATTTCTGGCAATTTCTGTCACATATCACAGGTTCTGAAGATGTTTATTGAATATGAAATCTCCTTGACCCATGTTGAATTATTCCAGGTTCCCATTTTAGATTCTATATGTTAACATAATTCTGAAGTAATTACTATTGCTGCAATAGGTGAGTCTAGGAGGGAGAGAATTATTGTTCAATGTGACATTAAATTGGATTTTGATTTTCAATTCAATCCATCACACCAATCAAATGATGGGATCATTTTGGATATTTGAACCATCACAATGTCCTCTCTACTATTTCGCTGATGAAAGTATGTAGTACTATAAAATGGGATTCCATATAAATTGGCAGACTGGGCAATTCAATATTAAGAATTAATTTACACTACCTCCCTTGCTGTTTCACACAGCCCCATTTTAATTCAGTAACTATGGAAATGAGTGAGCCAGTGTTGCAGTTATGTTATTGAAAGGATACAAAGTGAATGCATCATCCTCAGGGTGACACAAATGTTGACTTAAATCACAGCAGTTAATAATTTTGAATTCATTTAAATAAAAAACTGGAAATTCAAACAAGTCTGATAACAGTGAAAGTAACAACAAAATTCTAGTGAAACCAAAAATAATTTACCAAATGGTTTTTATGTAAAGAGACATCCAGTCATTCTTAGTTGTATCTTGTATAGGACTTTGCACACCAGCACAGTTAGCTGTCTTCTGATGTGATTGAATAACAGCCTCAGTTATTATTGGCTCACTGGTTAGCACTGCTACCTCACAGCACCAGGGACCTCGGTTTGATTCCAGCTTTGGGTTACTGTCTGTGTGGAGTTTGCACAATCTCCCTGTGTCTGTATGGGTTTCCTCCGGGTGCTCCAGTTTCCTCCTACAGTTCAAACATGCGCAGGTTAGGTGGATTGGCCATCTTAAATTGTCCAGGGATGTACAGGCTAGATGGGTTAGCCAGGGTTACAGGGATAGAGTAAGAGGCTGGGTGTGGGTGGGATGCCGTTCAGAGGGTGGGTGTGGACTCAATGGGCTGAATGATTTCCTTTTGTACTGTCGGGATTCTGTGATGATTCTGCCAAAACATTTTCAGAATGGTGATCTGCCATCTCCTTGTCAGGACAACTAGGGTTGAGCAATAAATTATTGGGAGAAAGCAAGGACTGCAGATGCTGGAGATCAAAGTCGAAACATGTGGCACTGGAAAAACACAGCAGGTCAGGCAGCATCCGAGGAGCAGGAGCATTGACATTTCGGACAAAAGCCCTTCATCAGGACTGTGATGAAGGGCTTATGCCTGAAACTTCGACTCTCCAATAAATTACTCAAGTCATTCATATCACAAGAATGAATTTTTAAAAAATATGGTATGTCTGGGTTGACTCAAGCAAAATATTGGTGTGTACCAGTTAAAGCATAAAAACAGAATCTTAGCAGAAATTGGTTCAGTGTGACTTTTGGCAACTATCATTGAGGACTTCTTTCTGTGAGTCCTAATGAGTTTTCTCACACTATCTTTCCAATCTTGCATTAATTATGCACCAAGCCCCTTCTAATCGTGTCCTCCCACTCACCGTGGGCTAAAGTACAAGCCACTACTGGGGCTTCCTGGAATCTGCATCATCTTTAAAGCCCAGCCGCCAAGCTAGTCAAGTGCTGCCAGTCAAAACCCTATGTAGTTTGTAGCATTTGCTTAGATATTGTTGGACAGAGGATAATAGGCACCTTGCCCTGCTGACAAGGAATTGACGATCCTGCTGAATGGTTGGTGGAAAGGGGGTATAATATGCAGTCACTACCCATGGAATGTCCCAGTGACTAATGAGGGTCTACAGGAGCTGGAGTTGACAGGCTACCACTCTACCTTTCATGTCAGAAGTTGTTATTGTCCTGTTTCTATCCAATGCTGGGATAATGGGAGATTACATATCAATGAGGCACGATGATATAATACTGAGAATGTTAAGGTGTGCAAATAGACCTCTTGTCACTTAACTGATCTCCTTCCTGAAGAAGGGCTCATGCCCAAAACGTTGATTCTCCTTCTGTTTGGATGCTGCCTGACCTGCTGCGCTTTTCCAGCAACGCATTTTCAGCTCTGATCTCCTTCAACACCATTTTCCTGTAATATGTTCCTAATATGCAGAAATCTATCAATCTCAGTCACAAAAATACTGAATGACTCAATCTCCATGAATAACAAGGATTTGCCCTCCTTTGAGTGAAGACATTCCTTCAAATCTCAGTCTTAAATGGCCTGCCCCTAATTCTAATAGGTGCAGAAACCCCATCATAGGTATTATTTGGAATGTTAATGCTGTATCTCATTGAGGTGCCGGAAAAGCACAGCAGGTCAGGCAGCATCCGAGGAGCAGGAAAATCAACGTTTTGGGCAAAAGCCCTTCTATTCCTGATGAAGGGCTTGTGCCTGAAACATCAACTTTCCTGCTCCTTGGATGCTGCCTGACCTGCTGTGCTTTTCCAGCACCACTCTGATCTAAACTCTGGTTTTCAGCATCTGCAGTCCTCACTTTTGCCAATGTTTCATTGAGTAGAGTCATCTATGAATTAGAAGCACATTCTCCATTATTTAAAACATGCATATTTAAAATAGCCAGTTGCTAATATATGGTTAAAAACCTGATAATATTATTCATTTGGTATAACATCAGTTTCAAAGTTCCAATTATAATGTGTTGTATGCTCCGGTGCAGAGAAATGTCAGAAACAACAGCAACAATTCTATGTGGCCTTCATTAATCTGACCAATGCTTTTAACTCAGTCAATCAGAATGTGCTATGGCTCTCCAATGAAATTTATAAGCACCCTCTGTCTCCTCTACATTAAGATGTCATCAACGGTTCTCTCTGATGTTATTATGACCGAATCCTTTCAAGTTAAGACAGGTTTCAAGCAGAGATGTGGCACTGCCCCACCCCTTTCTCCATCTTCATCACCACCATTCTTCATTTTGTCAAGAATAAGCTTCCCAGTGGGGTGGTCATTGACTACAGGATGGACAGAAAACAGCACCAATCCCACTTATCAAACTTTGGTATGCAGATGACAATGTCGAGATTAGAGTGGTGCTTGAAAAGCACAGCAGGTCAGGAAGCATCCGAGGAGCAGGAAAATCGATGTTTCGGGCAAAAGCCCTTCATCAGGAATAATGAAGGGCTTATTCCATGAAGAGCTTTTGCCTGAAACATCAATTTTCCCGCTCCTCAGATGCTGTCTGACCTATTGTGCTTTTCTAGCACCACTCTAACCTAGACTCTAATCTCCAGCATCTGCAGTACCCACCTCCGCCAAGATAACGATGCCATCTCTGCTCTCTCAGTAGAGAATCTTTAAACCTCATTAATGCCTCAGTCTCAACATCCAGAAAATGCAAATCCTTTATCAATGTGTCCCAGATCAAATTCCAGTCCAATCCTTCATTAAAATCAATGGAGAAATCCTCGCAAAAATGGATAATTTTCCCTTACCTGGAGAACTACCTCTTATCTAAGGTTGACATTGATGTAGAGATTCAACATTACATCCAATCTGGGAACTACAGCATTTAAAAGCCTAAGGATGAGAATCATCAATGTATCTCTGAACTAACACCAAGATTCTTATGTATAAGGCAGTCTTTCTTCTGACTTTTCTCTATGGTTGTAAAACGTGGAAGATGTATCGATGCAACCTTGAAAAGTACTATCGATACTGTTTGGGGTGGATTTGCCACATCAGCTGGGAGGACAGCTGAACGAATGTCAGTGTCCTTGAAGCAGCTAACAGTACCAGTGCCAAGGCCATGACCATCTGAAACCAACTCCACTGGACTGGCCACATGCTTAGGATGTCTGAGTTCCAGCTGCCAAAGCAAATCAATGCCCAGTTCAAGGAAAATACTCAAGTGAGAGAAGGACAAAGGAAGCATTTCAAAGAATCCCTCAAAGCTTCCCTCAAGAAATGCAAAATAGATGTTAATGCTTTGGAGACCCTTTTCAGAAGAAACTAACTTGAGGAAACTCCTGCATGAAGGGTCACAGTTTTAAAGGAACCCCCATCAACAAAAACAAAAGTATGGAAAAGGAACTAGGAAAGAAATGCCAACAATTTCCAGGTCAAAACACTTGTCAAGTGTGTGGTTGAAGATGTGGCTCTAGGTTCAGGTTCATCAGTCATGTAAGGACCCATAGAACCTGTGACCAGTGACATGCAATTTGCTGAATGGACAATCATATTGATTAGGGAGTGCTGACAATCGAATTGTCTGTTTATTTTGGACAGAATTAGTTGTATTTGCCCACTAGTGTTGTTGTATGTGTGAATTTGAGCCGTTTTATTGTTTCTCCAGTTTCATCATGACCAGGGCTAAGGTGCTATTGTCAGTACAGACCTCTAGATCCTTTGGTTAAACCTAGACTAAAATCTGGGGTCATGTTCTCACGAGAGAGAGAGAGAGATGCTGCTGCTGCACTAAATGTCATTCAGCAGAAAACAGAGTTTTGGGAACTAGGATTCCTGAGTCAATAAGAATTCTGAGGCATGCATGAAGGATTACATGAAAAATTTAATGACTGCTATTCTAGTTTTGGTCTCATTAAGGAGAAGTATCAAAGCTGCTTGTCGTGGCATCTCTCCAGGATCTCTGTAGTTCTCTGAAGATCTCTGAAGCAGGAAAAGAAACGTAAATGTGATTTCAAACAATGTAAATCCACAACAAAATGAGGAGAGCACCAAGTCAGAAGTGTTATAATCCTAATGAACATTTCTGGCCATGGTCAAACCACATTTAGAGTATTGCATACAATTTTGGTCCCCTTTCTTGAGGAGGGATATAGTTGTATTGGAGACAGTTCAGAGGAGATTCACTAGATTGATTCCAGAGACAAGGGGTTTGCCTTCTGAAGAGAGATTGGGTAGTTTAAGCCCCTCCTGTCTGGGGTTTTAGAGAATGAGAGGAGATCCAATTGAGTTATATTAAATGTCAAAGGGGATTGGCAAAGTAGATGCAGAAAAGATGTTTCCTCAGAAGGGCAATCTAGAATGAGAGGTCATAAGTTTAGGATAAGGACGAATAGATTTAAAACAGAGATGATGAGAAATTACTTCTCTCCAAGGGTCATGAATCTGTTGAATTCACTACTCTAGAGTACAATGAATGCTGGGAGATTTAAGGAGATAGACAGATTCTTAATTAGTAATGAGTTGCAGGATTATGGAGAGTGGGCAGGAAAGTGAGGTTGAAGCATAGGTGAGATCAGCCATGATTGTATCCAATGGCAGAGCAAGTTCAAGGGCCTGAATTGCCTACTCTTGCTCCTGGCTCTTACGTTCTTCTGTAAAGAATGTTGTACTATTTGCAGAAAGCGAACCTGAAAACATGATTTGAGCCTTTACTGCATTGTCTGTGACAGTGAAGACTACTGCAACATTCAATTTCTGTGATACTAAAGAATCTCAGGGAGCCACCGAGTTATATCTTATATAAGTCAATTGACTGCGCTTAATACAGCAAATGGATCAGGAATCCTTTGTCTTGGGAAATTAATATGTGTTTTTCAAGGAAATCAGACAGCAACAGGCATATACACTTAGCTTCAACTCACTTACTTGCTTATCCAGGGTACAGGATACTATAAATGCCTGGCTCCTCTTAAAAAAGAAGTCCTCTTATTTGAATTAAAAGGACACTAATTCACGAGTATGCAGCTTTTGTGTAGTAAAAGTTAAAAAGTCAGTAAGTAGTTGCAAATAGCTGGTAGCTCATGCAACTCCTTCACCTCCAGACAGCTCATTATTCCACCTTGTACACAGAAGGTCAAGAATTGAAGGTTAGGTTGAAGGAACTGTTTTTTCCATTCTATTGTTACAGTTTTGCAGTGGTATTGCAGGCTCTATCTCTTGATGCAGTGCGATGATGTAATGAATCTCTTCTTTCCAATAGAATGATTAAGGTGGTAACCATTGGAGTTGTGAAGCATAGGTTTTGATCCCTGGATTATTATTAAGGTATCTCTGGGGAAATATCAAAATGCAACGTATTCACTTCACTACCTTGCCCATTGATTGGGGCACCTGTTTGGTTAGTCAAGAAAGAAGTGGGATGTGAAGGCATAGAATTTCAGAGGAGTGGAAGTGAAAGCAGCAGGAAAACCATGAAGCAATCTGGTTAATACTCATAGCAGAACATTCATCCTAGAAAAATTCCCATTTTGGTATCCAGGATGATTTCTCTGTTCAAGCTTTTCCTCTGACCTTCCTTTGCAATAATATCACCCAAGAAGAAATGACCCTGAATCTATCCATATTATTTCTCATTTGCATGAAGGTACAAATCCCTGCCACAGCAAAAGGAATTTCAATTTTCACATTCTGCAGCCAGCACATTTATTGCATGTTTGTGAACCCAATTCTTTCCACTTATAATGCTTCCTATGCCAACAGTGACTGCTTTTTCTGCACAGTAAACTTATTTGGAGGTTTACCAGAGGCAACAGCAGAGTAGTAAAATGGGAACTAAGTATTGAAGTAGGGCACAATTTCTCACATCCAATTACTACTGGACAAGATTCCAGACTGAAATTTGGCTTGATAGGTATCTTCTTTTATTTAATGTGGTGGTCTTTCACTGAAACATAGGCACATAATGTTGCAGGTTTGGTTTTAGCAATAAAACAAGTTTATTAAACAAAAAATTAATATAAAATAGAACAAACCAAACTATTTACATATAATGCAATTTGAAAAATTTCAAAACATATGGCAAAATACAGTCCAATCTATTCCAACATCATCACTCAAACACCAGAGAGAGTTCCCTCTTCGATCATAACTAGATGTTTGACTTAACTGTTTCTTCTAATTCCCAGTCCTGACAGCTTTGTAGCCTGTTCCTTGATTTTTCACACAACTGAGCTTAAACTTCTGGAACTTCAAATAATCTCTTCAAGGTTCTAACCAAACACTTCTGATATGGAATTTTCAAACTAATACCATTATACGGGGTTACATTTCCTAACGGTTCTAAATTAATTCCTTTCTCCAAGAGATCTGACCCCAGCCAGATCTTCTTTGTAATGCCCAAAAGTTTTTTCAATCCCTGGGCTTTTTCTAAACTAAAATCAATGATTGAGCATTCTAAACAAAAAGAAAGCTAATACCTTTTAATATTTAAAAAGATTGCTTAATCAGCCTCATCTCCAGAGGTCCCTCCAAGATCACAAAATAAAGCTTAAAAGTCCACGACGTTGCTTTGAAACACTAGGCTACCATCATAGCAACCGATAGGAAGCCTTGGTAATCCACATAACTCTCAAACGTTGGAAACCACATCCAAGATGAGATCCAAGTGCAGCTACCATCAACAGATGCAGTATTATTTTTTCGATTTTTTTGTTGCAGTGCCCTAATTTCCACAATACCCAGGAAAATCAGTCTTAATGTTTCATATTGATGCACTGTGTTTGAACTCAGTTCTCCAGTTTTTGTAAAATGTTTTGCAGATCTGTATTGTTTATTGTCTTCCAGGTAAAGGTGATCTAATTGGTGCAAATCTTGCAAATAAAGACCAAGTTATCAAAACCAACTCAGACGTTAAAGCTCTAACCTACTGCGACCTGCAATGTATTAATCTGAAAGGTCTCTATGAGGTGCTGGAGCTCTACCCAGAATATTCTCATAAATTCAAGGAGGACATTCATCATAATCTCACTTATAACCTCAGAGAGGGTCATGAAAGTGATGTAAGTACAGTAGTGTTGCTTATTGTATTTCTACTGACATTAAGAGACCATTGAAATTCAGACATATTCAAAAAAGTTGTAAAATTTTAAGACACTTAATGGATTTTCAACTTGTGATTATAGCTTCAGGGTATTTCCTCCTGTAAATTAAAGCTATAAAGCTACAATTTCCACCACAATGTTACTGTGCATGACTTTTGCCAAAAAAATAACTTTGTGATATTACCAAAGTGTTTCTGCTGTGGCAGAATTTTATGTTTTTGTTTGGCGTTATTAGCTCCACAGAATACTTATACCACAAATCAACATGTTTATCAAAACAGGTTTGAATGCTATTTTTATTTCCTCAATTTACTTGTTTTTCTTTCACCTCCTGAAATAATCCGTTTATGTATAAGGCAACCCAATTTACGATCATCCATTACAAGTGCTTGTAGTTATGAATGTGATCCCATTCATGGCTGTAATTTCAAAGACTAACATGCAAATATTTCCTGTACTTGCAAACAGCTGGTTTTTTGGTTTATGTTTTTTTTTGCTGCAAGCCTATTCCATCCAGTCCAGGCATCATTCTGGTGAGTCCACGTTATGGAAGGATGTGATTGAACTGGCGAGGTTGTAGAGGAGATTTACCAGGATGTTGCTGCAGAGTTTTAGTTCTGAAGAGAAATTGAATAGACTTGTTTTTTTTTTGTGGAATAGAGGAGACTGAGGTACGACTTGACTGAGAATTTTCAACTTACGAGGGGCATAGATAGAGTAAATGAGAAAAACTTTTCCCATTGTTGGAAACACCAGTGACTGGAGTGGGATGGGGGTTTAGATTCAAGTTAGGGGGCAGAAGGTTTTGTGGGAATATGAGTAAAGATTATTTCACTGATGGGAATCTGGAATTCATTACCTGTAAGGATGTTAGAAGCAGAAACTCTCATCACATTTGAGAAGTATTCAGATTTGCATTTATGATGCTAAGACATACAGCTACAGGCCAGTTGCTGGAAAATGGGATTAGAATAGTGAAGTGGTTGTTTTTGACAGGTACAGAATTGATTGACCATAGGGCCTTTTTCTGTGTTGTAGACCACTATGATTCTACAACACGAGTTTGAATTCCACCATGGGTAGAGGCTGAAATGCAAATTTAATAAAACGCTAGTCCAGTGATAGCCACGTAACCATTGTTAATTGTCATAAAAACCTATCTGATTCACTCAAGTCTTTAGAGAAGGGAATCTGATGTCCTTACCTGGACACGCCTACATATGACTTCAGACCCACAACAATCTGGTTGAGCCTTTACTATCCTCTGGACAATAAGGGATGAGCAATAAATGCTGATCTTGCCAGAGGTGTCCACATCGCAAGAATGAATTTTAAAAAAGGCAGGTAATATTCTGATGTTTTTGATTTTATTATAAAAATATATACCACCAATCACAGAGAAAAACATAAATTGAAGAAAGAGTATTTTCCCAAAACCCAGCACTAATGTATTATTCAACAGTAAAAATATTTTTTCTAAAAAAGCACTCTATGATCTCCATGTTTGTTGGAACCCTTTCAGCATTCTCCTGTTCAATTTCTCATGGTTCTGTAATGTACCTTCAGTATTTGTGGGATTGTAAAACATCAATTTCTGCTATTGCCACTGTTCTAACCTGCAACATATTTAACAACCATAGCAATTCCAGAATACAAAGCGAAAACAAATGTAGTCAGAAACTTAATCTTAATCTAACCCAGACCATTGAAAAAATGCTGAACAAGACCAGAGTAAACAGTTTTGAAAGAAAGAAACATTAGTTCTTAGGATATTCTCAGTTATTTCTTTTTATGCTTTATTTTTGTTTGCTAATAAGCTTGATGCTTCCCAGACATGTCTAATTAAGCTGTATTATAAATATGATCCACAATTATTGTAACCTTCCAGGATCAAAATTATTGGAATTGTGCTTAGGTATTTTGAGTTCAGTCAATCACCCTCAGGATAATTTCCAACAAGGTTATGAAGCAGAATTCTGCCATAACCAAATTCTAGCATTTTATTTTAAAAGTCAATTTGCAAGAAAAGGAACATTACTGTGTCAGTAAGGGTAAAACTGAGATGACTCAGATCTCCCTCTCCCCTCTGCTGAAGATTTATGCAATGATTTGTACTCAGCCCAGATGCCAGCTCACTGAGCAGAAAGATAGCGTCAGAGAGAGAGAGATGGTGGTTGCTGAGTGTGAATCCACCTGACTTGAGTTCTCCATCTCCAATTTCCACTTGCCAAATCCCAATATATGTATTTGACCCTTCCCTGAACATTATCCTAATACTATTCTGCTTTGGTTATTGTAATCCCCACCTTTAGACTAACTCTCTGTGTCATATACAAACACTGGCAATTGTAAGCCATCCAGTTCTTACGTTTTGCACTTAGCGGCAGAGGGTGGCGTGAAGGTATTGTCACTGGTGGAATTGGCCTGTACACTCCTGCTTTCTGGTTTCCTCCCTTTTGAATAAAAGTGTTACATTTCCTATCCTCCAATCTAATGGGACCATCCCTGAATCAAGGGAGTTTTGGAAAATTAAATGAATGATTCAATTATGTTGCTAGCCACTTCCTTTTAAGATTCCAGGATGAAGTCCACCAGGACACTCAATACCACTTCTCTAATGATTGTCATTTCCAGAATTCCTCCTTCCTTTAGTTCTAGTTGAGACTTTAATATGTTTGGCCCCTTTTATTAATAAGGCTCTCACAACTGTAATTCAAATGAAGAAGAAATGGCAAGACAGAAGCTGAAATGAGGAAAGAAGCTTTTGGGATTAAGTAATGAGTTGCTGTATTCATAGAGGAGGAAGAATGAAATATATCAACATTAGGAAACAATTACTATTAACACATTACCAGCATTCACAATGTTCCAGCTCGGCTGTGTACAGCAGCAGCATATCCAGCAGAATGTCACAGCAGAATCTAGAACAGGCTATGCACTACAACATTCTGGATTAGTGGTGCTGGAAGAGCACAGCAGTTCAGGCAGCATCCAAGTAGCTTCGAAATCGACGTTTTGGGTAAAAGCCTTTTACCTATGCACTACAACAAACAGTCCGTGCACAACAAAATGAAAGGACAATGGGCCATTATTTAGGAGTTATAAAAATACTAGAGATGGTCAATCAACAGCTTGTTTAACTAAAATTGACATAGAGAGCATTGACAGCATGATGTGGTAGAATCCCTGGTGAAGAAGGGAAAGATTGTAGGTTAAAGTGAAATTGTTGAGGTGTTTGGGATCCATGTGGCTGGAAAGTAGGGTGTAGGGACCAGTACTGGAATAACAGCTGCAGCACTAACATGAAAGAAAAAATACTTACATTATTTTAGAGGATTTGATTTCCTCCCATGTTGTATTAAATCCTCAGGTGGCAAGACGTTGACCCCAGAAATACAACATTTCTAAGGTGTTTTGCCATGCTGCATTCAAATAGTTATGGAAAATTTGGAAGGATAACTGTTTAAACAGGAATCCCTTAACATTCGAGTAAAATGCACAGTTGTCAGCTCAGCTTGGGAGAAGCCTTTGTATCTTCCATAAAGAAGGTGTACAAGCTGGACCTAACCATCACAGAGGAGAACAAAACAAATTCAAGGACCAGTTTCATTAAGAGTTTTCAAAATTTTTGTAAAATGTATAAGGTGTTGTAGAGACTTGGAGTCATTTAGCACCAAACAGGCCCTTCAGCCCAACTTGTCCATGCCAACTAGGTTTCCTAAACTAAATTAATCCCATATTCCTGCATTTCTTCCATATCATTCTAAACCTTTCTTATCCATGAACCTGTTCAAATGTCTTTTGTAATTGTATCGGCCTCTACCACTTCCTCCGGCAGCTTGTTCGTTATATGTACCACCATCTATGTGAACAAGTTGCCCCGAGAGCCCTTTTAAATCACTCCCTCTCTCACCTTAAACCTATGCCCTCTAGTTTTGAACTCCCCTACCCTGGTGAAAAGATCTTGGCTATTCACCTTGTCTCTGCCCCTCTGATTTTATAAACTACTGTAAGGCCATCCCTCCGTCTCCTCCAGGGAAAAAAGTCCCAATCCATACAGCCTCTCTTTATAACCAAAATCTTCCAGTCTCAGTGTAAATCTTTTTTAACATCCTTTCCAGTTTAATAACATATTTCCATTGGCGGAGCGACCAGGATTGTATGCAGTACTGCAAAAGTGTTCACACTGCTCAATAAATTCAAGATCCTTTGCACGGTATTATTGGATTTATTGCAATCCAGATTTTGAAAATTGTGGTATGCCTTTCTTAAGAGATCAAAATAAATACAAAATTACAGCCCTGTTTCTCTTGGACAACCGTCATTTTGAGAGTGCTATAAATAGAATGAGGGCTTTCCAGGCATGTCCAATGTAAATCAAACATTACAATGTACTTTATGCTACATCTTTGCAGAAGTTGCCTTTGATTTGAAAATACCAAGTTAAGAGTTGATCTCAGTTGCTCTGGGACGCTCCATCCAGAGGAATTGTGAAATGTTTCATTGATAGCATTCAGAAAAGAGAATTTTGTAAGCACTGAACCTTTTGTTGAACTATCCAGTTGACTTTGACTACAGAACCAGAGTACACTAAAAACAAAAGAAGCATTAGTCAAGATTAGAGATTACGACAAATGTGTTTCCCAACACAGTGGAATAAGACCATAAGACATAGGAGGAGAAGTAAATTATTTTGTTCAGTAAGTTTGCTCTACCATTCAATATGATCATGCCTTTTTCCCCATAACCTAATTCCTGCACTGATTAAAAATCTATCTATCTTGGCTTTCAATATATTTAATGATCCAACCTCTATCGCCCTCTGTGATAAAGAATTCAACAGATTCACTACCCTCCTCATCTTTATCTAAACAGAACAACCAAACTACTCGCAGATTATGCCCTCTGGCTTCCACTCCCTCATAAGGGGAAACAATCTCTCCACAACTGTGCATCTACCATGTCAAGCTCCCTCAGAATCTTATATGTTTCAGTAAAGTCACCTCTCATTCTTCAAAACTCCAAGAACTATTAAGCTCAATTTACTCAACCTCTCCTCACAAGAAAATCCCTCCATACCTAGAAACAGCCTAGTGAGCCTTCTTGGGGCTGCCTCAAATACTTGTACATCTTTTCTTATATTAAGGGACCAAACTATTCTCAAAATTCTAAGTGTGAGCTGATTAGTGTATTGCATAGTCTTGGCAAGATCTCCTTTTTCTTTATACTGCATTCCCTTAAAAATAAAGAGCAACTTTTTGACTGCCTGCTGAATTTACATGCTGATCATTTATGATTTAGGCATGAGGATCCCCAAATCCCTCTGTGATGCAGCTTTCTGTAATCTTTTTCCATTTGAATAATATTCTTCTATTCTTCCTGTCAAAGTGTATAATCTTCCATTTTCCCTCATTATATCCATCTGCCATGTTTTTGAGCAATCACGTCACCTGTCTATATCTCTCTGTAGACTCCTTTCCCATCCCCACCACTTGCCTTCTGATCTATTTTTGTATCATCTGCAATTTTAATGACAATACCTTCACTTCCCTCATCCAAGTCTCTAATATATTTTGTCAATACTAATGGCACTCCAATAGTTGCAGGGTGCCATCCTGAAAATGCACCCCCCACCTCTAACTTGTCTCGAAGTTAGCCAATTTCTAGCTATCTGTGTTCAGCTAAATTGGAACGTCATAAAAAAGGAATGTAGACTCTCACTGCAATCCACTAATCTGTGTTCCATCAATTAGGACCATTATATCCAGCAGCAACTGAGAATATTCAGGATTGCATTTGTTGTTAGTACCTGAAAGGGTTGACTACCATTGAAGATCAGTTTGGCTCATCAGGATATAAAGGATATACTCTGGTAGGTGTTAGCCAGTGATTTTTAAGTAACAACTAATAGTGATGTGTAGTTAATCTAACATATAGCCTGATGTCTCACAAGAGATTATCATGTAACTCAGATTTGCTGCAACTAACTACTAAGCACAATGTAATAAACCCATTTTGTCATTGAGACCAAGTCCAAATTCTGCCAAAGACTGTGTGGACATCCTTCCCCATGCAGTATCAATAATTTAGACTCATAGCAATCAGAATGATTAGTGGCAATGAATTTACCCAAGGTCTTTCAGACAGATTTGATGAACAAAATCACAACATTTGACAAGGTTCCTCATAGTAGGCCGGTCCAGTAGATTAAGTCACATGAGATCGACAGTAAGTTTGCAAATTGGATACAAAATTGACTTGGTCATTGAAGACACAGAAAAGTTATGGGGGGGGATGTTTCTCAGGCTGGAGATCTCTGACCAGTGGTGTTCCATAAGGGACCTCAATTGTTTGTACTATATATTATATAAATGACTTATATGAAAATGTAGTTCATTGAATTAGTAGGTTTGCAGATGACATAAAAATTGTGAATAGCAGAAGAAGTTTATCAAAGGATAAAGCAGGATATAGATGAGTTGGAAAATTGGGTGGAGAAATGGACAAATATGAGGTGATACATTTTTGGAGACCAAATGCAAAGGGGTCAGTATAGAGTAAATGGCAGACCCTTAGGAGCATTAATATACAGAGGGATCTTGTGGTGCAAGTCCATAACTTCCTTAAAATGGCAACACAAGTGGATAACATGGTAAGGCAAGTTTGACTTCATTGGTCAGGGCATTGTGTATAAACGTTTGTGAATCATATTGAAGTTGTGTAAAACTTTAGTTAGACCAGATTTGGAGCATTGTGTACAGTTTTGGTTCCCACACAATAGGAAGAATGTGGAGGCTTTGGAGAGGGTGCAAAAGAGGTGTACCTGGATCTTACCTGGATTGGAGTGTATCAGCTATTAGGAAATGTTGGACAAACTTGGAATGTTTTTGCTAGAGTGTCAGAGGCTGACAGGTGATCCGATTTAAGTATTTAAAATTCTGAGAGGCATGTATAGAGTGAATAATCAGAGTCATTTTCCCAGGGTAGAAATGTCAAATACCAGGGCTATTGTTTTAAGGTGAGAGGTGTGAGGAACATTTATTTCACAGAGGGTGGTAGGTATCTGGAATGCATTGCCAAGGAAGGTGGTAGGAGCAGACATATTAGCAAAGTTTAATGGGCATTTGAACAGGCACATGAATACGTAGGGAATAGTAGGATATTGACCGTGTGCAGGCTGATGGGATGAGTTTAGAATGGCATCATAGTTGGCATAGACATGGTGGGCCGATGGGCCTGTTCCTGTGATGTACTGTTCTATATTCTAGGTTTTAACATACATCATGCGTACAATGGTGCTGATTTTGTAATATATACTGTTATAGTAGCAGAAGGTGGACCCACTGTCCCATAAAACAATTCTAGCAGTGGTGAGCTTTTGAAGAAAGCTTTGTTTCCACTAAAAATCACAGTAATACACAAGAAGAAAAAGAAAAGACGAGGTATTCTGAAAATCATGTAACTTTAAACATCCAGCCATATTAAAGCACTCAAAGCCCATCAGTTTCTGGTAACGCAGCAGTCAGCAGTTCAAAAGACTGGATAATTGTACCAATTCAATCTGTAGAAGCCCAAAACAGCCAAAAGTCTTATGTAGAGGATGGAGTCTTACCACAGCTACTTGGGGAAAAACACCAATCATAAACCTAGGATAAAACCATCAATATTGGACACTTGAAGTCAATACGATCTACGACTGGAATGTGAAATTCTTACATTTAAGGAAAAGTTCTAGATTGAGAAGCTAAAGAAAAGCCTAAGCGCTATACTTAGTCAGTAAGCATTTCTAAACAATGTGCAAAAATATTTTAAAAACTCTTGGACCACTGAACTACTAATGCTTACTTGCACAAAGAGGTTAACACCTTACAGCAAGCACATTGGGAAGAAGTTTCAGACGACTAAACATACCTTCTTTTGATTACATATCCTTCTATGATGATGAACCACCTTTGAAAGATGCAACTCAACTACTCCTTGGGTAATAGATGACTCGTTTGAACCAGATATGACAGAGATCCTACAGGTTCATAACAATCTAACTAGTACCAAAGTTGACACTGGTATGAGTAATATCTGAAATCAGTGAAGGAGAATGAAGCTATAACCTTCTGCCATGATACAGGCAGCACACTGCTTAAGATTAAGGTCATGCTGAGAGTCCTCAAGAAATACAGACACCAATTTATACACCATCAAAAACCAACATTTCTCACTTCTGAGCAGAAAAGTACACTTTGTTCTTAAAATTCTACAGGATGTTGAACAATCTCAATCAGCTAAAATAAAACAGTGATCAACATAACTCTACTCAACTAAAATACTTCATAGGTTTCAAAAGAATTTTCACAAAATGTAAGGGAAAATATTCACCACTTGAGTTTAATTACATTGGGGTGTGACAACTCTTCACAATTAACAGGTTAGGAGATATTACTGATTTTACATATTTTGAGAAATTGTTCATTTGTCTTCCAGCTACAGATGTATCTTTAAAATCTGATCATCAGACATCCTAGACATCACAACAATCTTGAGTTAATAGTAGACTCATAATGTCGTCAGATCAGCTGTTTAGGAAAGCTCACCAAAACAGCACATTCAGCGTTACTGTCTGTGACTGAACCTGATTAAATGATGATGTTATCCAGAATAATACGATTAAGAATAAAATAATCATATCAAGTTTGCCTTGTAACAATGTCAAAAGGAGAAGTTTGCTTGGTTAAGGAATACAATTACCTTCTCTGAGAAAATTTGAGAAAACTTAGATCATCCAAGAGAAACAAACCTTTGCCAGTGACATTGATGCCAGAGAACACCCCTCAAAGGGCATTCAGTAAATCAAAGATGCAGCAAGTTACAGTACAGTAACAAACTGCATCTGAATGCCTCATCCTCAAGCAGCAGGTTTCCAATCAAACCAAGTTGTCAGCTATTTGTAAACTCAGAGGCTTTTAGGAAGATGAGGTGGTGATAAGCCTACTTATTTGAAACAACTGCATAAAGAAGTTAGTAAGTAGAAAATAATTAGAAAATAAAAACTTGAGCAGAAATATTATATAGGACAGCAGTACCTGAAAGGGTTAACTGCAGCACGAGATAAGCTCCACCTATTAGGATGGTACTAGGTTACAAGCTAACAGTAACACTAACAAGACGGATTGGTGGCAGTGAATCTACCATTTCAGATGGATTGAATGGACCACAACATATACCATCAGCTGCGAGGATTTCATCAGATGTACCAGCATGTTCATCTCTTAGGTGGGTTCTCATATCCTACTATCTATCTTGAAGAATTGGAGAAGTGTGTCTCTAGACCCCTTACTTCTCCTCTTGACTTACTAAGTTTTCCAATTTGGTATTGCTGTTGTCGAAAACCCAAAAAGTTCCCCTTGAACTGCAGTTTCATCTGCAAAGACATCAGCAGGAGTAAAAGCTTCTTGAAGAAACATCATCATTTAATCTGGCACTCACAGCTACCAGCTGTCATTGTGTGTACTTTGAAGCATAGCATAGATTGGGATCAGCACATAATGAATTACTGGGCACAAATGGGGCTGCAGCCAGGCCATGCAGGGAGGATGTGGCAGCTGCCTCATAAGCAAGGGCATAGATGAGGTTGCTTCAGAAGACTTAGATCAGGAGCAGTGTACAAATCGAAGCTGATGAACATGTACTCAGGTGCATTGACAGCCCTCCATTTACACGGCCTGTTGCTGCGGAAAGACTGCCAACATCATCAAAGGCCCCTCCCACCCTGGTAATACTCTCTTACAACCTCTTCAATCAGGCAGAAGATACAGATGCCTGAACACACACACCAGCAGATTCAGGATCAGCTTCTTTCCTGCTGTTATTAGACTGACATATGGTCTCTCTAAATTCAGATAGTGCTGATCTTGCTCATGTTGATCTTGCCTAGCCCTGTGCAATGTAACTTGCATGCCTCTGTCTAGTTTTCTTTTCACCCTATGATCTGCATGTCCTTGCTTACTATGATCTGGCTGTACTGCTCGTAAATAAAGCTTTTCACTGTACTTAAGTACATGTGACTATAATTCAATCAAATCAAATCAAATCAAATCCACATAGACACCCATTCCAGCCAAGGCTTATGCAGGGGTCAGGCTTCAATTTGATTTGGCACTGAGCTTGGAGCCAATCCTTTCCCAAATGGAAGTCATGGGCATGTGCAGAGCTGGCATGGTGCAGCGTCTGATTGTCAATGTTTCCATTCAATTGGAGCATCGGCAGCAGCTACCTAGTCTCTCAGTGTAGCAGTGGAAGCTCAGACAATGAACATGAGAGACATTTTTGAAGCTTAGCCATCATGCCAGCAAATTCCAGCTTTCAAAGGAGAACACCTATAGCCTCCTACAGTAAACCAGCAACCTGTATTCCAGCAGATTACTAGAATTACTGAGGCACCGCACTGGGAAGTGCCAGTGGCTTCATGGAGCTCTGAACTTGATGTCCTCTCTCAGGGGACAGCACTTGTGCTCTCATGGCTGCCATTCTACCAGTGTGCCTGCTGCTCCTTGTCAGCCAACTATTTCAAACAGCTACGGGTAGTGCAGTCCAAATTTGGACTTGAGGCCCAGAGTTGCACAAGATCATCCTGCAAAACTGTCCCTATTGAAAGACAGCAACCATGCTGCAGCAATTAGTGAAAGGAGATCTGGGTGAGGCAAAGATATTTGGAGGGCATAAAGGGAAAGAATAAGGTTGACTAGTCCAGTCTTTTTTAATAAAAGTTTGCAAATATTGGTGGTTACAGTGGTTATGAAATTATTTTCAGTGCTGTGTTTACTTCAGAGTTATAGCTAGGCGGATGCCATGATTATTCCCAGTGGAAACTTTAGAAGGTCTGTTGTCAGACCAGATGCTCCCTTACAATCCATTCAGAATGAATGCATCCGAAAGGTTTCCTCCTCCCTCCTCCTCCTTTTTCTTATCCCTATCCTTTTCCTCTTCCTCCTCTGCTTTTCCCAAGGACCATACAGACAATCTGCTGTTGAGAACTGTACACTCATTGGACTGAGATGGTGGAGAATGCAGCATTACGAGTCTGGAGGCACACTCCACTGAGGACTGTTGGGCTTTCCCTGAGCAGTCCACCAATGGAAACATGGTCAGGTGGTGGAGCAATATTGTGCAGCAACTAACCCTGATCTGACGGGGTGCTGAAATACTCTGGTAGATGTTGACTGCCTCAGGATGAAAGCACACACAGAGTGGCAGGCATTCAGCAATAAGAAACACAGGGTTTTAGCCAGACAGTACTTTCCCTCAAAGGAAGTGCTATCTCTGGCAGTTCTGGTATATTTCTGCTTTTGGATGTAGTACCTTGTGCATGCCAGCTGTGGCTTCCTGCACCATTGCAAATTCTGACACCCTGATAAAACCATGTTCCTTCTTTCCGGTTAGAGGGATGACTGCAGAATCTCTCTCCTGGTAAATAATCCCTCCTTTACCTCAGCAGCTGCTTTCCAGTGAATTACCAATGTTGCCAGCTCCAGGATAGCAGCCCCTTACCTAGGAATTGAGGGCCAAACATGATGGAAATTAGGAGCTGTGTCCTTGCCTGCAAAAACAGATCCTGGTAGAGGAAGGAGGTGGCATAGTTCGGGGACTGCTTCCTTGGTCAACGTGGCTGTCTTAGACCATGCTCTGATGTTTTCCCTGAATGTATTAGGGTGAGTATAGTCTCCAATTCAGACCCCTCCTCCTCTTTCTTCTTTTACTCTCTAAATTCACACTCTTATGGTGCTCCAGCTGAAGAGAGATTGCAATTATAATCTCCAATTGAACTGCCAGGCCTTCTGCTAACAGATCATCAAAGTCCTGCACTCCTTGTAAAATCAAACACCAGGCTTTTCCAGCACCTTTTCTGAACTCCTCAACAACACTGAGCTCAGTACTTCTACTCACCCAGCAATAGGCAAAAGAAGTCAGAAACACCCCAGCTGAAGGTTCCCTGCCACTTCCTTCCAATAGTTTTTTAGATTAGATTAGATTAGATTACTTACAGTGTGGAAACAGGCCCTTCGGCCCAACAAGTCCACACCGCCCCGCCGAAGCACAACCCACCCATACCCCTACATCTACCCCTTACCTACACTACGGGCAATTTAGGATGGCCAATTCACCTGACCTGCACATCTTTGGATTGTGGGAGGAAACCGGAGCACCCAGAGGAAACCCACGCAGACACGGGGAGAACGTGCAAACTCCACACAGTCAGTCAGTCAGTCCTGGTGAGTTTTCAATTTGAGAGTAGTGATATAACCTACAAAGTCCAAAAGGGTAGATCAGATGGCAAACCTTAATTTAACATTGAATAACATTACAATTTGCTCATGATAGACCACAGTCATGTTCACACAGGTATGGCAGACCAGAAATGGCAAAAGGAATTCAGCCTCCATTTTCATTCCTCAGCATTTCCATTATGTCTACACCAGCAAAGCCATAGGGCTGACATTTGCAGTCATGCTTGGATGCAATTTGTAGCATTACTAAGGGCTATTTCACTGCAATGAAGAGCAGTGGTCTCTATCAATAAATCCTGTATGCTTTTCCAAGTTCTTATTATTAGCTCTGCTATCCTCAATAGTTTATATAGTTGAAACCCCAGTCTGTCTAGTCAACTCCATATAAAATTGTACCATTTAGTTTATATTGTCACTTTTCTTCTTTCTGATCAAAATGTACTACTTTATTTCTCTGCATGAAATTTCATCTATCAAGTGTCTTTCCATTTCCACTGTCCATCTTTATTGTTCTCTTCTGTTCTCTTCCTTACTATTAACTACATCTTGAATTTGTGTCATCTACACACTGTGAAATTATACCACTTATATTCAACTTCAGATCATTAATGTATATTGAAAAGGACAGAGCTTCTAATACTGACCCTTGGGGCACACCATTTTCAGCTTCCCTCAAGTCTGAAAAACAACAATTTAATACTAATTGCTGCTTACTGCCTCTGGACCAATTTCAGTTCCACACAATTACTGCTCCGACAGCCCCATGGGCTTCAATTCATAATTTTCTGTTTACCGTCTACATCTTGTTCTCATTTCTAGAATCATTTTGCTTCCCCCAATGGCCTTCTGATTTGCTTCTGAAGGTGGTTGTATTCATCCCAATGTGTTTCTTTATCTTTGTCTCCGCAGGATTTGCTGAGCTACTTCTTCATCCCTCCATCAATTGTTTTGTTGATCTGATTATGCTCAAGGTTATTCTGTCCATGCCTTTTTATTCTAGGTATGCCTCCTTAACAATATGCCTTTAAAGATGCAGTATTTCAATTGCTGTTAGCTGAGGAATTCTTAAACAATAGACCTCAGTCAGTTTCTCTCTGTATTTCCTTGATTTACTTTGAGAAGCTGTCTGAATCACTGCGCAAAGGCAAAACTTATTTTACAGCTGGTCAGTAATTGAGATACAACTGAATCCTCAGACAAAGAACGTTTTCACTAACATCAATATATACTTCTTGTAATTTAATTTTTCCAATGGAAAAAGCTGATGTTTCAGAATTTTCATCAACAAGAATAATTGCAATTTTGATTTCCAAAACACTTTCAATTTTTTCAAACTTTTGGTATCTGTGGAGCATATATGTTGGTTGATTGTCCTAAGCTAGAGATCACTTCATTCAAAACTTCCCAGTGTTATTAGAAAATTATTCTTAACTAAACAAACTTTAACATTGGATTGTGCTTGTGTCACCAGTTTTATTGATCATTCTTTTAAGTGTAGTTCCTTTATTAAGTGTAGCAAATATTTTAACATGTGGTGAAATGTAAAACTGTATTAAGTAATAGTTCAAGTTTAGCCTTCTTTTGGGAATTGCAGGCATAAGCTTTGTAAGTAGCTGTTGGTTTAGATATGTTTCAGGTTATGGACAGGAAGTCCCTGGTGTCAAAACAGTACTGTTTGCCTCAAGAAGAAATTTTTCGCAAAGATAAAAAGACATTCAGAAAAGTAAAAAAGTGCCTTCCTTTTCTCTTTCTACATATTAATAATGTGGACTGAATATTACTTTTAACACACAAACAAAGAGACATAGATGCCACTCTCAAAAGGGTTGATGTGATGGAATTCAGGGAAATTGAACATTTTATCAAACATTGCGGTGGATAAGAAACTTCATGAAGAGACTAAAAGTTTCTGTAACTATTCCAGTTTTCAATGTGCTTCCATCAGCCGCAAAACTTCTTTATGTACTTTGTAAATATCTGGAGGGGAGGAAGGGAGACATTTACAGTAGAAATGTTTGCTAATGATTGCATTGTTCAACAAATCTGTAACTCAGATACTGCAGCGGTCTATGTCCATGCAATAAAAGCTATGGGAAAAAAGTCAGGCTTCACCTGATAAGTGGCAAATATATTCATGCCACACAAGTGCCAGGCAATGACTACTTTCAATACAAAAGAATATAACCATCTGACCGTGACATTTTAATGGCAGTACCATTGCAGAACCTCCCACCATCAACATCTTCAGAGTTAATATTAGCCAGCAACTGATCTAGAATTGATTTGGAACTCCTTACCAGGGAGTGTTATGGGGTTAGAGTCCTTGTGTATATCAAAGGCTGAGATAGGTTCGTGAACAGGAGGGGAATCAAGGGTTACAAGTATATGGCAAGAAAGTTGGCATGGGGAGTGACAGATCAGCCATGATTCTATTGAATGGTGAGCAGACCTGAGGGGCCAAATGGCTTACACCTGTTCTTATTTCTTATGGTTTTGCCAATGTCTCCACCACCAGTGCACAGTGGCAATAATGTGTACTCTCTGAAAGCTGCCCTGCAGCAACACATCAAGACTCCTTTCACAACAGCTTCTCAATCCTTGACAACTACCATCAAGATGGACAGGAGCAGGTCTATTGGAACACAATTAGCTGCAAGTTACCCTCCAAGCTGTCACCATCCTGACTTATAACTATATCACTGTTCCTTCACTGTCGCTAGGTCAAAATTCTTGAGCTCATTTTGTTGCAACACTGAGGGTGTCCACTACCCTCCAGGGATTGCAGCAGTTCAAGAATTGAACCACCAACTTCTCAAGGGCAAATAGGCATAGGTAACTAATTCTGGCCTCACCAATGATCCTCGCATCTCATGAAAGAATTTTAAAAACGATAGTAGACTTTATTTACTATTAGGAAAGTGATCAGTGACACTGAACCTATATAGAATCTTGAGTATTAAATTTAAAATATAATAATGTATATATTGAAAATAATTTAGCGCAACATTATAAATCCAATATTCAACTCATCTTTCTATTGTGAAATTGTAAAGAATTCTTTTGAGGAGGTTTCTGCCATAATTCAACAACAAACAGAAATTGACACTAAAACTGGTGCCAATTCAGGAAATAATATAAAACACCAGTGCTACTCATTAACTTAGATTTGCAAAAATGTTTCTTGCAAGGAACGTTCCAGGTTACTTTGAGCAATTGATGCCATGATAATTACCTGGCTACCTTTGCTGTTTTCTGCTGATTGATCAGAAGATAACAAGAGTGCATTTCATTCACCTGCTGAGCTGGAATTATTTCAAAAGAAAGCAGTCAAGACTGAAGTAATATCAACACCCACGTAACGCATGCTCAGGAACAGAGATAGTGCCAAGTATAACAAAATAGAGTAAGGAACAAACTTGCAGTAGACCATGTAAATAACAGACTGCCTTGTTGTTTGATTTCACTCAATCAATCACCATAACTGGGAGTGAAAAGTAACTGAATTAGTAATTTATCCAACTTAAAGCAACTACATTCTCGCTTTCCAAAGAGAGAATCCATTAGATTACTGTACTGGATTGGGTTATGAATACGTACTGACAATAGCTGATAGTAACACAGTCTGTTCTTTGTCTAGGTAACTGTAGTTAGATAACTGAATCATCAGTATATATTTGTTTAGTTAAGACTTAACACCGAGGTTACGATCTAGATAATTGTAATATTCCTGAACAATGGTTTGTAACAACCCTGAATAGATTTTTACCACATTTGTATTTATTCAAAAAACCATGAATTGGAAAGTTGAAGAACTGTTGAAATTAGAAAGGAAGATGACCACATGTTTTTCTAAAATCAGAAAGCAAACCCAGCCGTTCTGTGTTATATACCTGTGTCCATTAATAAATTATTCTTTACTATTTTGTAGAACCTTATTGTATAGAATCATAGAATCTTGCATTTTGGATTTCAACAATTATCTCTCTGTTAAAAAAAATGTACTTCTGCTTCATTTGGATTTTGTACTTCAACAGGGGATTTCAAGATTGTCCAACAAATCATATACAATGTCCCAGGTATGCTGCACCTTTTGAATTATTCTGCTCATTAGAAAGCGGCTAATTGCCATATCATAACCATAATATATTAGGACTTAAGTTGTTTTCTATTCTTTAAGCAAATCAAAGTTATTTAAGGCAAATAGTTAAACATATATTATCCAGCATGATTGTGTTTGCATGTGATATTTAAACTGACTAAAGTCATGATTTGGAGATGCCAGTGTTGGACTGGGGTGTACAAAGTTGAAAACCACACAACACTAGGTTATAGTCTAATAGGTTTCATTGGAAGCACTAGCTTTCAGAGCTAGTGACAAACATCTGATGAAGGAGCAGCGCTCCAAAAGCTAGTGCTTCCAACTAAACCTGTTGGACTATAACCTGGTGTTGTGTAATTTAAAATTGATTAAAGATATTTAACATTTCCTGAACAATTGTAAAATTTAGTATTACAAATTTTTTGGGTGTAAGAAATTTGCTTACTTCAAATATAATGTACATTGTGTTGCTCTATCTGAAGAACCATAAGACCACACAAGCAATGACAAAAAGGCAAAGGCCTTTATAACTTTCCCTATACAAATGGTGATGCTTTACCCTTGCAACGTATGTAGTCTTCAACCTATCCAGGAACCATGTGATTCCCTGACAGAAAAAACATACATCTGGTTTAAAAGCAAACCCAGGGCAACTTGGGGGCAAGGAGTCTACTCACATAAGACTCACATAAGAGTACAAAACAAGTGCAGAAAGTTACTCTGGTCATGATTTCTTGTATTCCAAATGTTTTGTAAGAATGAGCACTTCCAATACCCAGAACAGGACCCCTCTCATTTCAAGAATTCAATCAATTCATGTGCAACACATGACCAACAGTCTGATGCTGAGGTCCATTATTCTGTGAGAAAAGAACTATCTCCTGAGATACAACCTGTGCACTGTCAAATTACATCCACTGGTTCTCCCTAACCTATTTCATTGGAATAAACAATAAATTTAAGCACAATCCTTTCCCATTATTATCCTATGAAACCCAAACAAATCATCCCAAGCCTATAAAATTAATAAAAAGAAATAATCCCAACACAGATACATGTGTGAAACTATGGTAACTGGTCTCCAAGTAAATCCATCTACCTTCTGCCTACCTGCTTCCAGTCAATTTCCACTCTTACTCTGTATGACACCATTAATATTTGAGGTTTGAGCTTGCAGTGAAGCCTATTGTGTGGAAGCACGTCAAAAGCTTTTGGAAGTCTTAAATTAGCAATTTCTACCAGGCGTTCCTCATCCATCATTTGGTCACTTCTTGAAATATTGCATTCAGGTTTTTTTAGACTTTATCTCCTTATTTTGAAGCCATGTTGGATGTCCTCAATATGCCCCATCTATCTAAACAATCATATGATTTATCTTCAACGATTCTCTCAAACCTCTTTTCTATAGCTGATGTAAAACCAATTAGTAAAATTTACTAGTTACTCTGACCATCTTGTCTCTTTTCTAAGCTCTGTCCACACTTCAGGAACTATCCAAGAGTGCTATGAGCTGTTAGCCTTACAGGCAAGAGACTTTCAAAATATTTGATATTAACATAATCATTTACTAAGCTTGCATTCAAAAGTGTCCATCTCCAATGAACCATTAAGCTCAGATTCTATCTTCACTTTGAGGTGGACATACAGGATGCCAAATGTCCTGGCCAATAGTTATCCCTCAAACAACATCATGAAAACAATAGTTATTTATTCCATTGTTGTTTACTGTATGCAACTTTGCTGCTGTTTTTACCCTTCATTGCATTAGCATCTTCACTTCAGAAGTAATTCAGTATTTGGAATTTCTTGAAGTTGAGAAAGACATAAAGGTCTTTTTTCTACTACATCATATCATTTGTATTCAGTTAGTAGTGAACTGTTTAGTTCTCAACACCTCTGTAGTGATTGTTTTTTTGTCCACATTTACACATAGTCAGATTCCAACGGAAATGGGAACCTAAACCAGAAACTCACCTCTATTGTAGAAGATGAAGAGGACGTGCAGGAAGTGGATGAGACTACACCATTGTCACATATTTCTACCAGTGTCACATACTACAATCAATCCTTGAACTTTAACAAAACTACGAATACCAGCAATCTCCTAGCAGCTAATCAACAGCACCTCTCAGGCCGTATAGACTTCCGGTCTCCCATCAGGGGTTGTGGTGTCATGATCAGAAGCAGACATGATCATGAATCGGTTAATATAAGGAGTGAGAAAAACAAAAACTTAAAACTGCACCTCTCTGCACTAAACTCATATGCTCCTCCTGATCTCAGTCCAAGGTAAAACATATTCAATATATTTCTTTATATTTTATTTTTGTGGTTACCAAAATGAGGGATTTCAAGGTAGGGGAGGAACACATTTCTCCCTGGGCACTCACTGCACCAAGGCACATAAGTGAATGCAAGTGGTAGTATTCGTATATAAACACAGTAGATTTGAATGGCTATCCTCTGCCTTTTTGTTTGCAACAGAGCAGGTGAACCTATTTGTTTCAAGTTATTTATTAATCCCTCCATAAAATAACAGACAGAGTAAATCAAGTGAACATGCCACATATTGGTACATTAGTACGAAAACATAACAATGACACCAAATGGACTGCAGTGGTTCAAGAAGGCAGTCCTCCACCATCTTTGCAAGGGCAACTAGGAATGGGCAATAAGTCAGTGAATGCCTCATCCCTGAATGACAATAGAAAAACTAAAAATAATTTCTAAACTTGGAGGTTAAAATTTGCAACCAAAATGGACAGGAAATGAGGGCCTACCACAATTTCTCCATTATTTCCTGGGATGTTAGTATAATTATCAATGCCAGTAATTTTTACCCATTCATTATTTCCTTTGAGACAGTTTCTGATGAATCAGCTTTTTGAAGCACTTCAGTACATCGGGTGGAAGTAGAGGCCTAACAAAACTAATCTGGGAGTGTATGTTTTCATTACGCCTACCGTCAAAGTATTTATAGTTTTAAATTTTGAATATAGAATTAGAGAATCATGGAATTTTACAGGCTCCTAAAAGAGCTATCCAGCTAGTTCCATTTTCCAACCTTGTCTCCATAGGCCTCTAATTTCATCACTTTCAAATATATATCCAGCTCTCTTTTGAAACCTCCTATGGAATCCACTTCCATCACTCTTCCAGACAGCATATTCCAAATCCAAACAGCTCTGTGAGTAAAGATGTTTCTCCTCATCTCAATCCCACTCTCTTGCTGAAAATCTTAAAATTATGACCCTTATTACTGACACATCAACTTCTGGAAACAGAATATGCTTTTTTACCCTGTCAAAATAATTCTTAATTTTGAACACTTCAATAACATTGCCTCTTAATCTTCTCAGCTCCCAGGAAAATAAGCCCAATTTTTCAAATATTTCCTTGTATCTAAAATCCCTCACCATTCTAGTAAATCTCCTTTGCACTCTCTCCAGGGCTTTAGCATCCTTCCTTAAATAAGACGCCTGGACCTGAAGATAGTACTCCAAATATGGTCTGACCAATAGTTTGTAGAGGTTAGCATCACTTTTGTACTCTATGCCTCTATTATAAACCCAAGGATCCGATAAACCTGAACAACTGTTTCAACTTGCCTGGCCACATTCATAGAATTATGCATATAAACTTAAGGTTTCTCTGCTCTAGGACTCCCCTCAAAGTTGTACCATTTAAGATAGGTGTACGATGGAAGTCCATACATTGATAGCATGATTATAAAACATAGAACAAATTGTATGTTAATATATCTTTCTCAATGACATTTTCTGTTAAATTTCTATTGCTATGGATTTTCAACATTTCTAAAATACCTGACTGTCTTAGCAGCCAATACTTCAGTTCAGCCTTCACAATTAAGCTACGATGAAGTTATCATTCTGTTTCATGGACAATTTCAATCAAATGTTGACTAACCACAGACCTTTATGATAATTCAGAAGTGCAACTTTAATATAGGCTTATAGCTGTTCATGTAGAACTTTAGTGAGAGAATGGACAGCAAGCAATTTCTTTTTACTGATATTGCCTAGGACTTCCTAAATTTGTCAAAAGTAGTTTTTATAGATCTTGTTGTGACCAAATTAACTATAACATTTTGTCACATTGCAGAAGTAATTAATTAGCTGTTCTCTCTATATTCAAAAGACTGGAGAACCCAGAAAATGCAGGACTTGAACAAACCCTTCATTGGCTAGTGATCAATATACACAGCCAAGGGCAAGGAAAACATCCTTGAAGCATTTGTGCTCTCAAGTCCCCCCAGGATTTTAATATTTGATATTTCAATAAGATCATTTTTCTGAATTCCCCTGAATATAGGCCCAGCCTGTCTAAAATCCAAGGGACAAAAAAAAAACTGCAGATGCTAGAATCCAAGGTACTCAAGTGGGAGGCTGGAAGAACACAGCAAGCCAGACTGCGTCAGGAGGTGGAGAAGTCAACATTTCACATGTAAGCCATCTTCAGGACTGGGGGTGGGTGTAAGGGGAGCTACAGATAAAGAGATGGCTGAGGGAGGGTCATATGTGGGGAGAAGGGCGGGATAGTGAGGCAGGAATAGGTGAACACAGGTAGAGGGTACGGCCTGGTTGGTCGATGGGAGGAATGAATCCAGTTGATACCCCAGCTCTCTTTACACCCATTCCAGTCCCGAAGAAAGGTTACACCTGAAACGTTGACTTCTCTATCTCCTGATGCTGCCTGGCTTACTGTGTTCTTCCAGCCTCCTGCTTGTCTACCTTATCAACCAAGGGAGGTAATGGCCTAGTGGTATTATTGCTGCCTGACCTGCTGTGCTTTTCCAGCACCATACTGTCAACTCTGACCTCCAGCATCTGCAGTCCTCACTTTCCCCCAGATAATGTTCAACCAAAGGGTTCAAATCCTACCATGGCAGATGGTGGAATTTGAATTCAATATTTAAAAAATTCTGGAATTAAGAGTCTAACAATGACCATGAAACTATTGTCATAAAAAGCTATCTCGTTCACTAATATCCTCTAGGGATGGAAACTGCCATCTTCACCTGGACTGGCCTACATGTGACTCCAGAACCACAACACTTAACTACCCTCTGGGCAACAAATGTTGTCTACCTAGTGATATTCTTATTCTGTGAATGCAGAAAGCAAACAAAATTTCCACAGAAGATGAGCCTCCTCCATTCCCTACGCTCTAGGAATCAGTCAAGTAAACCTCCTTGGAATAGCTTTTAATGTATTTACATCCTTTCTTGCATAACAAATTCAAAACTATATACAGTACTCCAGTTGTGGCCTCAGCAGTACACTATACAACTGTAGTAATAAATCGAAAATTTTATATTCCATTTCCTTTGCAATGAAATACACCATTCCGTTTTCTTTGCAAATCACTCGCTGTACCTGTGTACTACCTTTTTATGATTCATGTACAGGATTCACGTGGAGGGTTGCATCATTTGCGAACTATCTCTTTTTAAATACTATGCTGCTTTTCTTTTTTTTAACCGATGTGGATAAGTTCACATTTTTCCACATTATACTCCAGCTTCCAATTTTCTGCCATTCATTTAACTTACCTAAATCCCTTTGCAGACTCTTTATGTCCTTTTCACAACTTACTTTCCTCATTATGTTTCTGACATCGGCAACTTTAGCAACCACACGTGGTCATTGGAATAAATTGTATTTAAATGGACCCAATACTGATACTTGTGACACACCTCACATTGTGCCAACTCAAAAATGACCTATTAGTGCCCACTTTCTGCTTCCCATTAGCCAACCTAGCCTCTAATCTTGCATTGTCATCTGCACTACCTACTCGTTCTGGACACTTCCCCATTTGCACCAAAAGTTATAGTTGTGCCACCCAAATTCATCTCCCATAATAGCTGCCTCTCTCTCATTCAAAGAGGAAAACAGCCCACAATAAGGAATTAAGAATCAAGACAGGTGTGGGCTGCCTCACATTCATGTTCCTCACCCCTTATACAGAGATTATCCTGATGCTGACTGCCTGAGTGGCTGACTGACTGTGTCTAAGCCCTTCAACCGATACAGAGGCTGACCTTTACTCTTGAGTGAAGACTATCTCCCTTGATTTGACTGATGTCAGCTCACAACTATTTCAAACTACCTGGCTTTGTGTCTGTGCTAAATGACATGGGAATACCACACTACTGTCAGCCTGGTATGTCTGGCTCAGAGGGTAAAAAGGAAAGCAATGCAAGGCAGAGATGCTGCAAGCATCCAAGAAAGCTTAGAGCAAGCAAGTGCTATGACAGCAAACGAACAGACCAGACATGCAACCTGGTCCAATCTATGAGCTGGTGCATGTCCCCGAGCATGGTGTCCTTGCAGTAGCATTGCAATGATTGTTGCTGATGTGGTTTGATGAGCAGAAACATACTGTAAGTGAGAGGTGCCATGAGAGTTCTGAGGTGTTGGCATATTTTGAATGTCAATGTCAATGCACATGGGGTGCATGGTACGTACCTTGGAGTCTTTGGCGAGCTTTAGTCGCCAGATGTTCCTGCTGACTTCCATGGCAAGAATTCTCAACGTATCGCTTGTTCGGCTTTGGTAAAATAGAAAGCTGAATATTGATAAGGTGAGTTATGGCATTAATGAAGCATTTATAAAGTTATAATTCCCCCTTCATGGCAACTCACTGAAGTTATCGTCAAGCCACTCAGCAAATACGTAGAAGTTGTAGCAAGTGCTACTGACATGAGATAGGCCTTGCTGGATACTCTATGTGATTCTGTCTCCAATCTTGTTCTAGCCCACATCGATCACGCCCCTATAAGATTGCACCCAAGTGGGAATTAACCCTTTTGGGTTAATTAGCTGAATTCAAATTTCCCCAGCTGTCATGGTGGGATTTGAACTCCAGTTTAAATATGGGTATGAGTCCAGGTCTCTAGATCGCAAGTTAATTGACATTATCACTTTGCTTCCATTCGTAGTAGAAATCCTGCTTCTTTCTTTCACTAGAAGGAAAGTATAATTCAGAATTACAAGCTACAGAATGTACACTTACACAAAAACAAAATATATTCAATACACTTCTGCCACACACACCTATAAAGTTTAGTCAAAGTTGGAATGAGTGATTCTTGAATATGAATAACATTTTGCAAAATGGTCTAATGCGCTGGAAATGGGATTTGTACATTATGTGTTAGGAGTCTGTTCAGTCGGGTCTGTCTTTCAGCAGGAACATAAATAAGACTTTTTGAAGTAATTGGTTTCCCTTGCTAATTTAAGCAGATAATTTTGATGCAGTTCAGTAGTGAAGGATGGCTTAGTCTAGATAAACAGTAACTGTTAATCACTCCACTTGGATTTGATGCACAAACACAGGAGCTGGACCTTTAAATATTATTTTGCACACACAAATTAGATAATTCATATTTGCATCTGTACATTAACACAACTAAATGTTTAATTCTTATAGAATTGTCGATGGCATTGAAGATGAAAAAAGTTCAATAGGAAACCAGAGATTTGAGTTTTGCACTGAAAATACAGGACAAGAATCATTCAGACTTACACATGCAAGAGGTAATATTTGTCATGTTTATACTTGAACCAACATAAAATTATTACCCTATTATGTTTGAATATTATTAAAAATTGTCCTCTGATGTGTAGATGAGAGCAGATCATCCTGATCCTCCTTTCATCTGAGATCCACATGTCCACAATATCAACAATGATGAGTTCTTTACAAGATTCAGGGAAGTCCTCACTATTACTTGAAGGGGAACCCTTGCTGCTGCTGTGGATGGTATATCACCAGAGACCATCAGATGTCTTCTATTTAATTTAAGTCAGGTTCAAGATGTGCAACCTGGCAGACACTCAGAATGAGTTTTGGAAGTGCCAGCTTCCTATCACACATTTGGTGGAGCTCTTGTGTATCTATGTTTGTTTTTAAAAAAAATGAACATCAAATCTGTCTTTTAAGTTACATAGTGACATTTTAAGTGTGAGCAGGGTTTGGTTGAGTGGGGTCAAAAAGCACCAAACACAGTGAATGTTAGCAGCATGACTCCCAACTAATTTTAGTTCCTGGTCGCCTGAAGTGAGTGGATATCAGCTCTGATCAGAGAACTTAAACAGGGATTTCGGCATCAGTGAGCTGTCAGCCTGACACCCCAGGAAAAGCATTAAAACCTTCAAAAAATTGCTTCATTAGATCCCTTATTCCTTTCTGTACCACGGTTTCCCCATTTGAACCAGAGTTAAGATTGCACTTCGGGGCCTTAAGAGTTCATCAGACCCAAGCTGTGCATTTCAAGAGATACCCATCAGTTGTGAAGTAATTGCTTTTGTCGCTTCCTCAAAAGAGTAGACTGAGATCAGAATTAACAAGAAGCAGGTGATGAATTGATGGGTAAGTGAGATAGATAATTTAACTGCTTACTCACCTAGTTTCCAATTCTCCTCCCACCCCCTCTAGAATCCCACGATTTTGTTAAATTCTTCTGAATATTATTTTTTAAATGCTAGCATTTTCAAGTAATTAAAATTGCTTCTCTAACAATAATCGTCAGTACTTTGCACAGTTGAACTGGAGGACAACTGGAATTTGTAAATTCCTATTGAATGTTCACAGACTTTAACCAAGTTACACCTGCCATGCTGGCTGCTAAAGCTGAAGAAACAAAGCAGCAAATAAAAAAGCTGAATGATGAGGTATGGATAATTATTATTAACTCAAACTGAAAAACATAATTCAGTAAGAAATAGCAAAAACACAATTCTTACAGACAGGATTACATTTGAAAATATTTAAATGTTTGAGCGATAGGGAGAGGTTGAATAGTTTGAGCTATACGGAGAGGCTGAATAGGCTGGGGCTGTTTATCCCTGGAGTGTCAGAGGAAAAAGAGTGACCTTACAGAGGTTTATAAAATCATGAGGGGCATGCATAGGGTGAATAGCCAAGGTTGAGAGTGTGTTGCTGGAAAAGCACGGCAGGTCAGGCAGCATCCGAGGAGCAGGAAAATTGACATTTAGGGCCAGAGCCCTTCATCAGGAATAGCCAAGGTCTTTTTCCCAGGGTAGGGGAGTCTAAAACTAGAAGACATAGATATAAGGTGAGAGGGGAAAGACTTAAAAGATACCTTCGGGGCAACTTTGTCACACAGGGGGTGTTGCATGTATGGAATAAGTCACTAGAGGAAGTGATGGAGGCTGGTACAATTACCATATTTGAAAGAGATCTAGATGGGTATATGAATGAGAAGGATTTAGAGGGATATAGGCCAAATGCTGGCAAAAGGGACTAGATTACTTCAGGATATCTGGTCGGCATGGACAAGTTGAACTGAAGGATCAATTTCCATGTTGTTTGACTGTACAAGAGATCACTCTTGACTGTATAAAATATTATTCTGCATGTATTCATAGGTGTCCAATATGAAAAGCATATCCTAAATCTATAGGGATATGTTACTTCACTACTTCTGGAAAGTTTAAGCATAGGTCAGTAATAACCAAAGATTAGGAACCCTCAATTGTATGTCAGATCTTCGCTGAAATTTACCCAATTTATTCAGCCATTACTTGCACTGTTAACTTTGTTGGAGAAAATAAATTTATTTTTCAAAGTAACAGAAAAATGACATTGTTTCCTTGTCAAACTAGGCTTCTGCAATTCCCATATATAACTGTCCACAAATTTTGTCCTCAGGCTACTTACATCTTAGCTAGATTTTGGCATCATCCATTTAAGGACCATCGCATTAACTACTTCTGATGTGCTCCTCAGAGTTTTGTCTCCCCGATATTTTATTTTTACTTTAGAACATTGCAATCAAATGAAATGCCAAAAATTACCAGTCATATTTGTGACAGTCTATATTTAAATCCAGTAGCCAAAATGAAACTGGCATAAATTGCAGCTTATGTCAGCTTAACTGATTGTACTTATAAAAACATGTAAGTGAAAACTTAATAGCTTACTGTATATATTTTTATAATTTACTTTTGCGTTACAGTTATATAGAATGTACCAAAAGTATGCCTCTTTCCATGAGTAACCATGAATCTATTTATAATAGACTTATAATAGAAACCTGAGCAGGTTTGTGTCGCTCTGCTGCATCTCCACAGTTTGCACCCCCATCCAGATTGGCACTGAGGACACTAATTTTGAGCAGCTGATGGTGAGCATATTGGACGAGCAGGATAAGCTGATGGAAACCCTGCGAGTCATGCAGGAAGCATTGTCCCTCACTCAGGAGAGGTAGAAGATAAAGTTAAAATCTTATAGTTGTAAAACGGAATGCACAAAGAGTCTTTGGAACTCTTTTCGCTAGAAAGCAGTGGAGGCCAAGTTATTACTACTGTCATGGTAGAGGTAGTTAGATGCTTTAATAACAAGGGATTAAAGGTCAGCAGTACTAGATGGGAATTGAAATTGAGACCACAATCAAATCAGCCATTATTTGATATAATGGTAGAGTAGGTTGAAGGGACTGAATATTTGTATGCACATGGTTTTTGAGGAAATGTATTTATTAAGTTGTTGCTCTTAAATTATCATAACATATATGTTATTCTTTTTGACCACTTTCCCTTTATCCATCCTTGAGTGCTTGTGGTAATTGGCTTTCTAACCTGTTTTATAACTAAGGTATGAAGCGATGGGATCATCAAAGAGGGAGTTGTGGGATACTGGTTGTTTGGTGGAAGGTCTGCTCAGTGCCAGTGGCATTGCTTAGATGAGCTTGAATGATGGTTATTACATTTTCTGGTCATCTGGATCCTCATCTGAGGTCTAACCTAAAGCAGAATAAGCAGCACCCTTCCTGATGTGTCCTGATGTGTTAGAGTTGAAGTATAGAAAATAATATCTCATGAAAAGTTCTGTGTACAAACAATCTCCCATTCAAGGGGAAGAAGGGAGTCAGGGGAGTATATTTATCAACATATTCTTCTGGGATTAATTCAGCCCCATTGCTGTTTCCACTGCCTAATTTCAGGAAGCCAATGGACTCAATATTAAAGTCAAAAGTACGTTGAAATATTGCTCTAATTGAGTGATTTACATAGAGTAATTACAAATTTGTTACTCCTAATGTGTCATGGCCTAACATACTCAAGTGAAATGTAGGAACCAGCAAGGTGAAGTTGAGTTCCCAATGTGCTGTAGTTTTCTGTAGTTTTAACCATCAAATCAAGTCACCCAAGCCCAGTTGATTCTCCAAGGTAAAATTTAGTTCAATAATTTTTCAAAAACAGAACTAGAGAAGCATATGCTGAGCCCTTGAACTGGAACCTTCCGATATTTTGAGCAACTGTAACAGATGCTACTCCAGCAGAGTCCTACTGGAATCACATATTGCTAACTTCACAAATGCATTTTCATCACGCTAAATTTATCACAGGTTTGCAGCTAAATCTATACTAACCCTGACCATTGCTACTAAGAATCTCATATTCATGGTCATGGGTTTTGTTTTCAAAATGCAATGATTAAAACAGGTATTTATTCCAACATGCATCAATAGCAGAGCAATGCTCATTGACGCGTTTAGCAGAGATCAGAGATTCCACTATGAGAAGAAGATACAATATTCAGATTATTGTCTTGCATTTAATTTAGTCACATTAAAAATACATTTATGCTATTGCCAACAAGGGGAATAAAATTGCTGCATAAGAATAACATAACCAATGGACCGTGTATATCTTCAATAAAAGTTTTCAATGGCAAGTGGGGTTTTAAATTTCTCAGTAAATTTTGTTATGAAGGTGACATCTGAAAATGAGAACAGCCTTGGATACAAGGCTGTAATTATCAAAAACATTTCCAGTTCCATGGTGTATAACACGCACATTTAAAAGGAAATGTGACAGCACTTGAAAGAAGAAAGCAGTCAAGTTTTTTTTTAGAAATGCTCATGAGGAACATTTTGAATATCTGTGACAGTAAATTTAAACTTTGAGTTAGAATCTGAGTATAGTTCCTCACTAAATAAAACAAATACATTTGACAAAGACTATCTTCATTTATTCATTGATACAATTTTTAAAATTTCCCAATTCTATCGAACTGTACCTTGACTGACAAATGAATGAAAGACAGGAAGTTGTCTTGCCAAAACTGAAAATTGGTTAGGAAGTGCATGACCTCACATTTTTCTGCATTAAATTCCATCTGCAGAGTTTTCACCCAATCATTCAACTATTTATATCCCTTTGCAGATTCCTTATTTTGTCATCACAAGAAGTCCTGACATCTATTTTTGCATTATCAGCAAATTTAGATACAATACACTCTGTCCCAACCTCCAAGCTGATTATGAATGGTTCATCCTTCTAATAGCATCCTTCGTATTGAGCTGAGTACATTTTCGTTGAAGGTTATGAAAGAGCTACTTAACTGTGTGCCTCTGTTAGCTATTGACCTTCCCATTAATCGACTTTCCCAGCCTATTTTAGACAACATTTTTTTCACACCTCTGTAATCACCCTTATTTAAAGTGAGAAAATTGGGTTGTAACCCAAGCTGTTCTCTTCAAACTAAATTTGGAATTCGATCATGTTGTAATCACTAACCTCTAGCAGATCTTGAGCTATAGGATCTCCTATTAACCCTACTTCACATGCTGGGGTTCATGTGACTGTAAAGATTCTAATAAATTGTGGCCCTAAGTCAGCAGATGGGACAGCTTTAACTGAAAAATACTGAGGTAAGTTAATGATGAAAGAAATGATGTAGATATGCTCACCATCAAAGAAGTGGATCTTAGTAAAATATTCATGATAGTGACAGAGGAACATTTTGAGAACATAATATAGAGTAACATTAATGAAACTTAGAAAGGCACAGGTTATTCAGGGACAGTCTCTTTGGGTTCACAAAACGTAAGTCATGCCTGACTAATTTAATCAAATCCTTCAATGAACTGACTGAACACAGTCAAAGTGAATGAATTGAATATCTGGCTTTTAAAAAGCTTCTGATGATGTCCTAAAGAGGAGAATTATTTCATATGTTTCAGGTTCATGGTGTTAAAAGTATACTGACAGCACGGGTTCAGGGATAGATGAAAGATAAGAGCTAGTGATGCATCGGGAATCAGTGTGGAGACCTTTATGCATACAAAAAGGCAATTAAAAGTCAATTTATTGATTTCAAAGGAAGTAATAGTGTATGATTACAGCTGATGATAATGCTGAACATCTCAGATCCAGTGTGAAACCTAGCTTGATAGGTCATAAATTTTATATTTGCAGTTTGCTCACTGCAGTGGTCAACCACTGAACAAACTTGTAAGAGGTTGCAAAAGTACTTTCAACAAAGGAACATAAAGATTTATGATGTGTAAAAGGAAAAAAAGCACCAACTCTATTGTGCTATGCCAGAACTAATTGAAATGGTCTTATTAAAAATATCAGAACAAAAGGTTTAACCCTTGATCCTCAACAACAACCTTAAAAGTTTTGAGAAGATTTGTAGCTCAAGTTGAGGTTTTGGATGTAGGTTTGTACGCTGAGCTGGAAGGTTCATTTCCAGATGTTTCATCACCCAACTAGGTAACATCTTCAGTGGGCCTCAGGTGAAGCGCTGCTGAAAATTCATGCTTTCTATTTATATGTTTGGGTTTCTTTGGGTTGGTGATGTCATCTCCTGTGGTGATGTTATTTCCTGTGGTGAAGTCACTTCCTGTTCCTTTTCTCAGGGGGTGGTAGATGGGGTCTAACTTGATTTGTTTGTTGATAGAGTTCAGGTTGGAATGCCATGCTTCTAGGAATTCTCGTGCATTTCTTTGTTTGGCTTGTCCTCGGATGGATATGTGTTCCAGTCGAAGTGGTGTCCTTCCTCATCGTACGTAAGGATACTAGTGAGAGGGGGTCATGTCTTTTTGTGGCTAGTTGGTGTTCATGTATCCTGGTGGCTAGTTTTCTTCCTGTTAGTCCAATGTAGTGTTTGTTACATTCCATGCATGGTATTTTGTAAATGACATTAGATTTGTTTGTTGCCTGTCTAGGGTCTTTCAAGTTCATTCATTGCTGTTTTAGTGTGTTGGGAATTTCAAACCAGCGTCTTCAGGAAAACAACACATACGGACCAAATATTGAACTACAGAAGCAATCATCCCAACAACCACAAACAAAGCTAAATCAGAACATTATTTCAATGAGCCAACACACACTGCAGCACAGAGGAACTACGCAGAACAGAGGAAAACCACCTATACTGTGTATTCAAAAAGAATGGGTACCCAACGAACACAGTCCACCGATTTCTCAGTAACAAACCCAAACAAGCAGACAAAACATGTCCAGAAACCCTAGCCACTCTCCCCTACATCAAAGACATCTCAGAAATGACTGCCAAATTACTCAGACCCCTCGGCAAGATGGTAGCCCACAAACCCACCAACACACTAAAACAGCAACTAATGGATTTGAAAGACCCTATACAGACAACAAGCAAAACTAATGTCATTTACAAAATACCATGCAAGGACTGTAATAAACACTACATTGGACAAACAGGCAGAAAACTAGCCACCAGGATACATGAACACCAACTAGTCACAAAAAGACATGACCCTCTCTCACTTACATACGGATGAGGAATGACACCATTTTGACTGGGACAACACATCCATCTGAGGACAAGCCAAACAAAGATACGCACGAGAATTCCTAGAAGCATGGCATTCCAACATGAACTCTATCAACAAACAAATCGAATTAGACCCCATCTATCACCCCTGGGAAAAGGAACAGGAAGTGACTTCACCACAGGAAATAACATCACCACAGGAACTGACATCACCAATCCAAAGAAACCCAAACATATAAATAGAATGCAGGAATTTTCAGCAGTGTTTCGCCTGAGGCCCACTGAAGATGTTACCTAGCAGGGTGACGAAACATCTGGAAATAAACCTTCCAGCTCAGCAAGCAAACCTACATCCAAAACAACCTGAAAAATACTGCAACTTTACAGGATCACCCAGATTCATCTTTAAAGTTCCTTATTCAGTGGACATAGAATCATAGAGTCCCTACAGTGTGTAAGCAAGCCATTCAGCCCATTGAGTCCACACTGACTGTCCGAAAAGCATCTCACCCAGACCCACCCCATTATCCTTGTCCCTGTAACCCTGCATTTCCCATGGCTAATTCACCTAACCTGCACATCTTTGGAATACCTTTGGGAGGAAACCGGAGCACCTGGAGGAAACACACGGGGAGAATGTGCAAACTCCACAAGGGCAGTCACCCGAGAGTGGAGTCAAACCCAGGTCACTGGCCCTGTGAGGTCCTGCTGTTATCAGTTTTTTTTTAGCAAATTTCTGTATTCACTCATTGTGATTTGTTTAGTTAATATCTCTTCCTGAACAACTGCTAATGTATTCGCTTATTTCTTGACATGAGTTCCTTAATCAAAAGCCCATTTTTTCCTCTCTTCTATACTTGTTTGTTAGACACTGAATTAGTTACCTTTAAGGTTTAAAAAGCCTCAATTAAAAGCCTCATACGACAGTATGACAATAAAGTATTCCTCAAACTGTTCAAAATTCCAGACAGCCCACCTCCACTCGCAGAACTCAAAACTGAAACTTCCTAACACACACAATGTAAAAAGACAATTCAAATGGTAAGCCATATTTGATTCTATCCACATTACCACCCAATTTCAAATAATAATGATATATCATAAACTTTCATAACAATGATGAAGCTATAAAAGACATTAGTAGCCATAATGGTACAAATGCTAGCTGTCCATAAGTTGCATGAACAATCAGTATTGTGACACTGCTCAGAACTCCAGCTTTGTACTTGGAAAGTTTCAGCAAGGTTCATAACGTACTGCTAACATACCGTACTGCTCCAGCATTGTAACAACTTTGCTAAAAAATCTCTGCAATAATGTCATGCAATCATAGGATCCCTGCAGTATGGAAGCAGGCCATTCAGCCCATCGAGTCCACACCAACCCACCAAAGAGCATCCCTCCCATTGAGCCACTGTGGCACTGTAATTTCCTCGTTTTTTGTGACATATTAAATTGTTTGTGAGCTCATTTTGCCTCTTTGCCCTGAAGTTGCTAAGAGGGTTAAAGATTAAATGTACAGTTCATTCTGCTTCAGTTAAGCTTATTTTCAGATATCACAAGTTTAGAATTTAATTAGAGGACTAAACTATCAGTATCTGGCTTATGCCATTGACAGTAGAAATATAGCATAATAATAATATTGGCCCAGATCAGCTGCAAAGCAGCAACCATCATCAGATTACCATTCCATTCCGACTTTTTAAATCCTGTAGGTGCTCTGTAGCTCGGGCCATGTCTTATGATTCCCAACTTATTCAGAAATATGGATCTTATCTTCCACTGAACTGCTTCCTCCCTGTGTCTGATTGTTGAAGTTTTGGTTGTGGGGAGGAGGGAAGACAAACTACATACACTTTATACAACACTAGCTCCTATTTTCTAGTAAGTGTTTAAATGTCATGAGAATTTTCAGCCTCCTGGTGAATCAGTGCTTAAGTGAATGGGTGAGTGAATAGTCAAATGTGCAGGTGTATAAGTGGCTAGGTGGGCAATATGATGAGGTGGCAGCTGAATAAGGCAATAGGAAGGGTGGCAAATGAATGGATATGTGGGTTTGGAACAGTCAGGTTCGGAGGCACTATTAGGTTGGGGATCGTCATGCAGTGTCTGAGGGAAGAGTCAAGTGATGAAGCAAGGGTGATCAGGCCAGGAGACCTGTGGGGAGTTGAAGCAAGTCAAGTTGAGTCAGGGAGAACTGGGAGGTGGGATGTTGTTGGGGGGAGTCAGGGTGTTCAGTTATATGGCTAACTAGTGTTAAACTAGGATTTTTATGTTTAACATTCTCTGGCATACATCCAGCTAAATAAATCAGAACTATCCAAAATCTGTAACTCCAATTTAAAGTTGAAGGCTTTTTTTAAGTGGGCCAGAGGAAGGATATCAAATCAGAACAAAGTGTAGGATTTCTTCAGGTGGAGGTAAGAAACTGCAAGAGTCAATAAACATTGGTAGGAGTTTTTTACAGCTCAGCAAACAGGAATGGAAGTGTGGGTATGGTATTAATCATGATGGGTAATACAGTAAGCAGGGAAACAGCCGCGAAGCACCCAAGTGTTTCTGTCAGGTCAGCAAGCCACAACTTCTTCTGGACTGTATTGTGACTTGTGCCTCAGAGGTATCTAGAGATGAGATAAATTAAAGAAACCCTCTCTTTCAATGTGGCAGATGTATTAAAATGATTAATCAACCATGATCATATTGAATGGCAGAGAACTCCCCTTCCTCAGTCCCTGTGTCCGAAAGAGTAGGGCAATTGTGCATTGGAAGTTCACAATTCCTAGGCAATTCCCATATATTCATCAGAGACTGGGAGATCTGGGAACTCACTTTTCCAGTTAATGTCTTTTCATTAGAACCCATAATGAATAGCATTGAGCTGAAACATTAGATCGAAGAAAGACCAGTTAGAAAAATGAAAATCTCTTCAATATTAGGACAGGATTATGGTGAACTAATTAGACCTTAAAATTAACTCATTGAGTCAGTCCTAAAGCTTAAAAATGTAGGATCACTTCATCATGCAAGAGCTGTTTAGTCGATCAAGTAGACCAAGCACAAAAAAAGGAGATGTGCCAATTCATCTAGCACTCATGCAAAACCAAGACACAAGGAGAAAAGGGAAAGTGAGCCAGGTCAGTATGTATCCTACAGCTCAAGTGAATGCGTTGGCCTACATCTTAAAAGGGGCTGGAAATTTTACCTGGATATTCTGAATCAGTAAATGTTGACTTTTTCACTGTCCATGTGCTACTGTATACTGTACTCATAAGAACAACAAACTGTATGTAGATTACTATTTCCTATACAGAAAAAAGCAGAAAAATTAAAAGTAATGGCTCTGTAGTTTCCATTGTTATATAAGTTTGCTATAATATCTGAAGCAGACGTTACTCCACAGGGCTCCTTGCTACAGCTGTACATTTAGCAGATGGAAATCAAAGGGTACATTTCCAAAGCATTTCGAAAGCTGCATGAGCAATTGGAGTCATTCCTTCATTTAGTCTTTCAATAAATTTTCCTCTGCCTCTTTTATGTAATTGCTTTCTATGAAGACATGAAGGATTTAAAATATTGGTGCCAAAGGTCATGAAAATTCACAGGTGTGCTTGTAACAGTCCCATACATAACAAGAAAAAAAAAGAGAAAAATATCAATCTTTTTTGTTTTTAATTGTAGGAATCCCCTCAGAATTTAGTTCTACATTTGCTTATACAAATATTTGTTAGCAGTACATCAGGTCAGCAAGTCAGTACATTTTCTGGTCTGTATTGTGTCTTAAATCTTAGAAGTATGTAGTGATAACACCCACCAGGTTATGTATCTGGGCATGGTTTTATTCCAATATTTTAAAATGTCTGCTTTAGTACTTCCAGCTTTCACAGTAGTCAGTTGCCGTTATCTGTTCTTTAAAGATTCAGGATCACAGTCACTGTCCCAATTCTTTCACATTTCAATAAACTGAATCTGCACAAATAGCAAGTGGGAATAAAAGGGTCTTCTCTAGAGTAGAAGGTGGTGGCTCATGTGGTATAACAGAAATCAGAACTTGTACCCATACTGTCCACAATAGCTATCGATAATGTGGATAAGAGAATAAAATGTAATATTTTCAAACTTACTGTGAACACAAAATAGGTAGAATTGTGAATCAAAGGTTCTTTGCTCCTTCTCACAAGTGTAAGTTTTAGGTTACAGCTTAAACTCAAAGCCCAATATTAATGTGTTCACAGCAAGAGCAGAAAATCTGGTGGAGTAACTCAGGAAACTTTATTTAAATTATAAATAACACTTATAAACGCAGGGATTCATGGGCCTACTATCATGCTTGCCATTCAGTTCAGCTGGGATGTGGGTCCACACTCCGTGTCTGGACTTGCTCCAATATTTTGAGGATCTTCTGCTTCTGCTTGGACAGCAGGATAATTTTACTTTCAAATGCCTTGTACACCTATAAGGCTGTTGCTTATTAACTCTTTCCAAAGCCACAACCTGGAACATGGTCGATAGCATCACTACATTCTGAATTTCCGAAGGGAAGCGTGTCTTAATGCTAATTGGTTTAAAGTGCATATAATCAATCTTTAGTTGGCTCTTAATGCTGATGAACACTGACTGATGATACTTCTCACTATTTATCTCTCATCATCCATGACCCCATTCCTTTCAGTGAGTTTTGTTATTGTTGCATTTTCTTTTACTAAGATAAGCGGATAATTTGAAATGTTCTTTACCTCTTTGCTTTTGAAAAGAGAGGGATACGCAGTCGCGATCCGATGGCTCATATTTCTGGGCTTATGGTCCCAATCTTCCCTCACTTGGTGAAGTTCTGATTAAATCAGACGTTGATGACGAACCACCTGGTTTGATGTTCTTTGCGGTCTCTTGTTAGGTGATGTTTTATCAGGTTGGTGACCAACATACCTGTTTGGTGAGTTTTTTTGTCTCTAGTTGAATGGTTGGAAGAGTTCCTCGTTTTTGAAAGGACAAAAGATATATTGTAAAAAGCTGTTTATGATTTCAAAGATATAAAACTATACCGAAGATCATATTGCACTAACCTAAATAAATTGTTACAGAGTATGTAATAAGAGTGAAATGACTGGAATCAAGTATTGATTAATTCCTGTCTGTGTTTAATGCTGCTGTGCTCTGTCATGTAGAAGGTGATAGTTCTCCTTCTGCGTGTCTTCTTCTTCCTCCTCAGAAGCCTACTGCTGCTCTCCCAGCTCTTCAGTGTCCATCATATCCTCTTGTCACCTGCTTCAGTTGTGTAGAGCAGAGTATAGCAGGAAATGCAGGACAATTTGTCTGGAGAATAGTGAAAGGCTCGTTCTGACCAATCCAATCATTACAATCTCATCTTCAGGAAGCCCATTACCTGCTCCATCGTGCACCAATTTGAACAATCAGCTGATTCCAGAGGGTAGGCAAACATGAAGACTGCAGATGCTGGAAACCAGAGTTTAGATTAGAGTGGTGCTGGAAAAGCACAGCAGGTCAGGCAGCATCCAAGTAGCAGAAAACTCGATGCTTCGGGCAGAAATGTCAATTTTCCTGCTCCTCGGATGCTGCCTGACCTGCTGTGCTTTGCCAGCACCACTCTGATCTAAACTCTAATTCCAGAGGGTAATCCTTATCTCCCATCCTTGTATGGTACCTACCATTCATAAATAGAACCGATGTGCTCAGCAAGAAAAAAAACATTTACTTTGCCCACTCCAATGTGGTTATGGTATTTTTCATTTCCATTGTGCATTTATGTGTTTCATGAATACAGAAGATGGTGTAGGTCATGCTTGGCACAGTGAGCTGTCAGCTCAGCCTGATAATCAAGGGGTTCCTTCACACCTCCATGTTATTTTCTGTCTGGCACTCTCTAGTAGTACTGAGCTTCCAACTGTTTCCACATATTGCTTCGTGTTACAATTGCATCTTCCAACTTTATCCCCAGGGCCTGGCCCTACAGTCATGCTAACCATCATGCTGCCCTATCCCTCCCACTAAGCCCAGGCTGATGACTCCCCCTCCCGCAGTATCACATCTCTCTAGGGCACTGTTATCTCTCTCGATTTTATAGATTGAGAATCAATCTTCACAATTATTGTCTCCTTTGCATCCCAGCATTTCTGCCTTCAATCTTCAGAATTGACATCCCACTTTCCCTCCTCTATCTGTGGCCGCTGGTAACTCCTCCCTGACTTTCATCGAGCTAAGCCTCAGGGCAGAGCATGGCCCAACCTTTTGACCAACTTCAAAGAACAGCCCCAACTGACAAAGTCCTTTACTGATCTCTGTGCAACTTCCTGACTAACTCACCAGAACATTATGGACTGGTTACACTGGATCTACAGCACTGACAATGGCCCATTCCCTGCACTATAATCATACAGACCCCTGAAGCCAGACCACCGCCAGCAACCACTGACTGTGCCAAGGCCCTGGACTAATAGTGGACATATTGTGCCAAGACCCTGAGAGAAGATTGACTCCTTTGACTTGACTGATGACTTTGAAAAATAGCCATTGCATTGAAGCACATTATCAGTGTCTTTGCTGCTTGCACATGGTGCAGGTATGAGATTGACATAGCATGTTGCCATAGCAGCAGCATCCTTCCCTTTGATCACTGACTAAAGACAACCAGAACCAGCTGCTTGATTTCATGTTGGTACTACAGAACAAGATAAGGCAGTAATACAGTGAGTCTTTTAGCTCTAGCTGAGAGAGAAAAGAAAAAAATAGAAATCAAGGCTTGGCAGAGGTGCTGTGAGCAAAGTGAGTGAGTGCAAAGACAACAAGCAAAGAGTCCAAAGATGCATCCTGGTCCAATCCATCAGATGGGTGTCTGTTTTATTGCTGACAGCAACTTTCCAATGAAGGTGCCGAGTGCTCCAAAGTACAGAACTGCACTGTAACTGGATGAGATGTGTCATGAGGTATGCTAGGTGTCTGTGGATGGGAGGGATGCCCAAGGAGCAGACCTTGAGATATTGGTGACTGCTGTATAAGATGGAAGGCCAGAGAAGAAACCTCAAGTGACTTCCCTGACCTCCACATTGGGAATTGTCACTGTCTAGTTTCTATGAAACAGGTGGGAAATTGCTTATAACTCAGGCAAGATTAACTGAAAATGAGATTTTGATGTATGGATGGATACAAACAGGCCTCTTGCTGCACAGAAAACAGATTTTCATCTCACCATTCAGCCATTGGTTAGAGAATCAGGTATCTTGCTCATAAGGTTGAGAATCTCATTACTGCTGACCCCACCTGATTTTCCCAGTTTTCTTGCCAATGCCCGTGTCATTCAGGATCTGGGAAGATTTCGCCCCATTGTCTCTATTGATATACTTTTCAGTTAACGTTGTGAGATTATTTGAATAAAGGTAAACCCCTACAGGTACTAGATATTTGAAACAAACACTAAGATTGCTGGAGAAACTCAGCAGGACTGGCAGCATCTGCGGAGTGAGAAACAATGTCAACATTTCAAGTGTGCTTTTACTCTTCTTCAGAACTTGAAAGGAATTCTCTGAATACAAAGTTTCAGGAAATATATTGTTTCATCAGCTTATAGAAATGCCAGTCTTGGGCTAGTTGTGTATTTCTGAAGTAGTGCCACATCTGCTGTTGGACTTGTACATGGCTGCCCACCCTGGGTAACATCTGCATGGGAGCTGGAATGATACTCTGATTGCAATGCTCATAGTGAGGAGTCAGTAAGAATTCAATGAGAGTGCTTGACTGTTCAGATCACTGAAAGTATTTAAAGGAGAGATAGATAGATCAGAGTTAAGGGCCATGAGGAGTTGGTAGGACAGTGGTTGAGGCATGGGGCAGGCCACTCATGGTCTTACAGAATGACTGGGTAGGCTTGGGAGGTTGAATAGCCTACTCCTCCTATTGCTTGTGTTCTTATGTTTAATCAAATGGTATACCTCTCACATTCCTCCCATTTAACAAAGTATTGATTTCCCAAAAATTCCAGTTCTTTCCTAATCTAGCACCCAACTGGGGAAGATGCACAACGTCCCTGCGACCAGGGACATAGAATGACACAGTCAAATAATATGCAGAGTGGAAGTGCCAGACCAGTGCTCTCATCCTATCAAGGATCCTATCAACAGCCCAAGCAACGAGAGTAAAAGGTTGTTCAAGAGACAGAGCAGCTTTTGCTGCCTTAACTGCCCACCATTTGCCACCTGCAATGAAGAGACTGCAGGAGTTTTGAGAGGCTCAGTTGTGTGGTCAAGAATGTGCGCAGCATTTTGAAAGGTTTTACCACTTAACTAGGAGGAATTAATTGATTTGAGCCCCATTATTCCACAAACCGTCACAAATGTGCAAGAAAAAACATTTAAGATGATCAGTTCACCTGACTGACTGCTATTGCAGGTTAAATTGACACCAAGGTTTTAATAAAAAAACTCCAGTGCAAACGTTTAATTGGTGCTGCTTTAACACCTGCTTCTTTAACGCGGTTCCAGCCCAAAAGTTTAAATGGTGTGGCTATTGCATAATTTTCTTATAACACAAGATCACACAAGAATGGAACTTTCGTGTTATAACAGAACTGATTGCACTTATTCTTTAACAAGTATTAGAAGAAAAGAAAGGATTACTAATCTATTGTTATGCAACTTAAACCACCCCCTTTAAAATCCCAAGCCTGCACACATTCATTCTCAAATAAGGCATAATAAAAACAGATCGTTTGGCACAAATATTATAGGTGGAAAATTATATGGATGGAAAATAAATTCTGAAGATCAAAAATACAGATTTTGATTTTAGTCCTTTTGAGTTTAGCAATGATGACCAGCTGCTGCCTGTAGAGTGATGGTCATTCTTTGATTCAGAGGTTCATTTGGTGAGCCGAGGGCGTTTACCGTTTCTCATAAGTTTCTGAGTTTTTGTCTGCTTTTTCAATGACAAGAGATCAATGTTTCATGCTTGCAGACTCTAGCTGTTTCAAACTATTGCTCCAACAAGACTGTGTAAACTGCAACTTGACTAATCCAAGGACTGGCATCAGACAGCTTTATTTTCATTCACCCAAAAAATACCTGGTGTTGCTCTAACTCAAAAATGTAGCAACCTGACTGAGATCTCCAAAAGCAACATAGTATTTATAGCTAGCAATGCATACCTTTTGGTATTTTCACGTTGTAAAACTCTCCTGGTATCATTGTTAAATTGCAGTGTCCAACTTCCCTTCCAGTTCATAGTCCAACAAGGGAAAATATGTGGCCTCTTGCAAAGGATGTAAGGGTCTGAAAGGGTTAATGTGGTGGAGTGTCTCAAGTACTACATGCTATGATGACATCAGATGGATGATGGGAGGACAGTTTAGGATCTTAAAGGAGTAAGGCCTAACATCTGGCTCTTCCTCATTGTCCCTGTTAAAATGCTTATCACATCATTGTAGCATGTACATTGTTGCTGTCATGGATTAAATGCCATCATGTTAAGGCAATAACTTCTTCTCATTAGTCTAATAAGTAGTCTTCCTTCACTACACTAGACCAGGCAGGCCTTATAGATCTCTGCCAGGTAAGAGGATAAAGGCAGCAAATCTTCCAGAAAACATGAGCAGTGGTGAAGAGTCATCATTCAACATGAAAATCCTCATGTTATGCTTTGATGGCAGGCTGGTGTTGTCTCCCCATGAACCTTGCCTTGCAACCGCCTTTTGAACAATGCCATCACATCAGTATCATTAATGGACTTTCATTCTAAAGTGAGAAGTTTTTCATCCTGTGAGCTCTCTATCTAGGCTTTCTCTAAAAGATACATGAGATACGTCTGGGTATATTCAAGTCCCAGCCAGGGGCATAATCTGGTGACCTGGTATCTCTTGTTCCCTCATGGACATATGCTACTCATACTATGGCAGAAAGAACATCTTGTCCTTTCCAGCTAGATCATGAAAATGTCAAAGCATAGATCTATTTCATTTTAAGATTATTTTTGTCTTTGCTCACTATTATTCCCAATGGATTGAGGTTCAGAAACTCAATCAGACCATCTCAGGGAGCATGATAACTTCTTTGAAGACTATATTTTCCACACTTGGAATCTCTGATAATGGACCACAATTTGCCAATGTGTGTTTCCAATCCTTTGCAGCCCAAAATGGGTTTATCTATGTTTAAATGGAGATACTCTCAAGCCAATGACAAACCAGAAGGAGAAAGATGTGTCATAAGAGAAAGAATGTCTCCTGAGTCAATGGGACTGACAGGGATTTTAACCTATCCAAAATGGCAAAGGCACCCAGATTTGATTAAGAATCTGCAGCATAAGGGCATTGAGCTGACAAGGTTTCCACAACTTAGATCATACATTGTCCAAACACCAAATGGAAGCGCTCAAAGAAACACTGAAGGCATCACCTGATAGCTTGATTATCTGATTCTCCAGAGGAAATTATGATAACACAGCTACTAATGACCAAGATAAGGACTGACGGCTCTTGGAGCACATACTGACTCTCCACAACCTCCAAAAGATATCAGTACACATTCAAGAAAATTGGTAAAATCCTGCAGAGCTTCCTTTTAAAACACAGAGACATATCTCCAGGTCAGCATGGTGCCGAACTTGGAGGGTTGTTTTGTGATGGTGATGCTCCCCCTACATTTGACCCAGTAGATGGGAGAATTTGTGGGTTTGGGATATTTTACTGGAGAAACTTCGAGGGATTTGGATAGCACATACTGCAGCTGCACTGTGCCAGTGCTTGTGCTGAACCTAATGAGTGCGGTTCTGATCAAACTGACTGCTTTATTTTCCTAAGCACTGTTGATTTTATTATGTAATGTTAAGGCATTCAGTCATCCAAGCAAAGGGATAGTATTTCATCACTCTCTTGTACAGGTGATGGAAACGCTTTGGGGAGTTAAGGAAAGAGCAACTTGTTGCAAAGTATCCAGTTCCTGGCTATCAATAATAGCCAAGGTTTGGAGGTGCCAGTGTTGGACTGGGGTGGACAAAGTTAAAAATCACGCACCACCAGGTTATAGTCCAACAGGTTTATTTGGAAGCACTAGGTTTCGAAGCACTGCTTCTTCATCAGGTGCAACCTGTTGGACTATAACCTGGTGTTGTGTGATTTTTAACTCAATAGCCAAAGTATTTATGTGGTTGGTCCAGTGCAGTTTTTCAAGACCTAAATATATTGATGGTGAGAGCCACAATTATAGTAATGCCATTGAGATTGTTGCATTTTATACTGCTTTGAAATAGTCATTGACCAGTATGAGAAGCACAACTGTAAATTGGCACTTATTATCTTAAATCTGGATGTGAGTCAAGGTTTGGCGTATGGACTGTTTCATTATCTTTTTATTCATTCATGGGCTATAGGCATTGCTGGCTGGGCCAATATTTATCGCTTGTCCCTCGTCAAGCTTGACAGGGTTGTAGTGAGCTGCCTTGTTGAGCCACTGCAGTCCATTTGCTGTAGGTCAAGCCATAATGCCATTAGGGAGAGGTTTCCAGGATTTCAACACAGTAACATTAATTGTGAATGGAGCTGTACATTGTGTAATCCTCAGTCAGCAGCTCCAGTTTATATTTTGTGGCCCTCAATCCCTCAGGAAATTTTGTGCAAATGCCCTGAGTTTGAAGTGACTGGCTTCCAGCAATAACAACTAAATTCCTTTGGAGAAAAGCTGCAATGACATCTGAGACCAAGTGGTCCAGCAAATACTTTCAGTAAGCAGGTTATTCATGAGTCACTGATGCTTTTAACAATACAGATACTCCTTAAACCACTTTACTGATCATTTTGAGTAGACTGATATAGTAATAATTGATGAAGGTGAATGTTTTTGCAACAGAAAATATCTAGGCAGTTTTCCATTTTTTCTAGAATTGCGAACTGTAGGTGTAATGTAACAGCTTGGTTAGATGAATAGCTAGAAAAAGAAGCTAAAGTATTGAGCTCCACAATCTGACTGTTGTCAGGTATTATAGCTTTCACTGTGTCCAATGCAGTGTGGCATTTCTTGATCACCTGTCTGCACACAGCTGTGTGCTTACATGTCAGAATATATCTATGCATTCAGGCTTAAACTTTAAACACAGAATCATTCAATGTTTACATCACTGAAAGAAGACAATTGACCTCTCAATTCTGTGCTCATTCTCCATGAGAGGAATACACCTAGTGTTACTCCCCAGTAGCTGTGCACATTTCTCTCCAAATAATGACCCAAATCTCTTTTGAAAGCATTCACTGAATTCCAGATCCATGCACGATGCTTCATAAGGTGTTCAAAGTTTGTGAAAAGATTTGTAGTTTGGGTGCCAGTTGTTGTGATTGTGAGTATGTTCGCTGAGCTGGGAAGTTGATTTGCAGGTGTTTCATCCCCTGCAAGGTGACATCTTCAGTACTTTGGAGCCTCCTGTGAAATACTGCTGTACTGTGTCTTCTGGAATTTATTTGGTGCCGTTTCTGCTGCTTCCAGTTGCTCGTTGTAGTGACCAGTATGTTGGGTCTAGGTTCAGGAGTCCGTGGATGAGTGCCATGCTTCTAGGAATTCTCTGGCTGTTCTCTGTTTCGCTTGTCCTATGAACATTGTGTTGTCCCAGTTGAATTTGTGGTCGCTTTCATCCGTACGTATGGCTACGAGGAACAGCTGGTCATAGCGTTTAGTGGCTAGTTGGTGTTCGTGGATGTGGATTGTCAGTTGTCTGCACTAGTGTTTTGTGCAGTCTTTGCATGGAATCTTGTACATTAGTCTTGCACATGATGGGTATAGTGTCTTGTGTCCTGGTGAGTTGTTGTCTGAGCATGGCTGTCAGTTTATGGGCTGTCGTGAATCAGAGTGGTCAGAAAAATCTGACTGTCAGTTCTGAGAGATTTTTATGTAAGGTAACGTGGCTAGTGAGTTAAGTCATACTATGTCCTCATCATGTTGTTTGTCTGTTAGGCTTCTGTGGATGGAGTTGAGGGGGTATCCATTCTTGGCGAAGCCTGTATAGAGATGTTTTTCTTCCATTCATAGGTCGGCGGTGCTGCAGTGTGTTGTAGCCCTTTTGAACAGGGTCCTAATGCAGCTTCTCGCGTGTGTGTTCGAGTGACTGCTGTTGTAATTCAGCACCTAGTCGGTGTGTGTGATATTCTTGTTCATTTTTGTGCTGCATTCACCGTTCTGTGTTCTTTGAACCATCACATCCAGGAATAGGAGTTAATTGTTGGTTTCATCCTCTCTCATAAATCTGATCCCTGTGAGAATGGTGTTGATAATCCGATGTGTGTTTTCAATTTCTGTTCTCTTAATAATAACAAAATTGCTGTCTACATATCTGATCCAGAGTTTGGGTTGGATTTGTGGAAGGGCTGTTTGTTCCAGTCTTTGCATCACTGCTTCTGTTATGAGTCCAGAGATGGGTGACCCCATATGTATTCCATTGAACTGTTCATATATTTGGTTGCTGAATGTGAGTGTGTCGTCAAGCACAGGCGTAGTAGTTTGAGTATGCAGTCCTAGTTGATGGGTTCCCCATTGTGTTGTCTATTCTGTTTGTCCAGGAGATTGGCTATTGTCTCTCTGGCTAGAGTTTTGTTAATTGAAGTGAACAGTGCCATTAAGACCAATGCTTCATCCTTGTCTACATTTATGTTCTTTATGTTGTCTAGGAGTTCCTGTGGTGCTTGTATTTGGAGTGTTTGGATCCGCTGATTATAATGTTTTTGTTGGAGTTTTTTTGCTAGTTTATGCGATGGCATTCCTGGCAGAGCCATAATGGGTCTGACTGGACTGTCTGCTTTGTGTACTTTGGGTAATCCATAAAGTCTTGGAGTGTTGTTGCTTTCTGGTTTCATCCTTTGTAGGTCAATCCTGGTGACTAGTCCATTTTTTTGAAGGTTCTGTAGTGTGTTGTTTATTCTATTGGTTAGCTGTGACATAGGGTCAAACTCCCTCTGTAGGTAGGTGTCGGTCTCTGCTAGTAGTTTTTCTGCTTTCTGAAATTATTCAGTCTGGTCCATGATAACTGTCATTCTGCCTTTGTCCACTGTACTATAATTATGTCCTTGTGATTTTGAGTGTTTTTTGGGCATCTCTCTCTTTGGTGTTGAGGTTGTTTGTTTGTCTATTCTTTGTTAGTAAGAGTATCAATTTGCTCTGTCTCTTCATTTAATCCATTAGTTCTGAGTATACATTCTAGTGCAGCTAGGAAGTCTGTTGTATTTGCATCCCTGTGGTTGTAGTTGAGTCCCTTGGCTAGTACCACTTTTTCTGTGTCTGTAAGCTGTCTGTTGGAGAGGTTTCCAAACCAGGTGTCTGTCATGTTGTCCTCTCTACTTTTGGTTAGCTTCGTCATTTTGTCTTGTGGTGCTATTCTCTTTCTGTACACAGTTATATTCTGTCCTAAGGTGATGGCCTGTTCAATTGTTGTGCTCCACTCCTGACCGGCTGTTTTCGAAATTAACAACTTTTGGCGTGCAATTTCTGGTCTGTACCTGTGTAATCTGTTGTATGAGTCCATAATCATAACCTGGATCATTCTGAGACTGTTTTGTCTGACTGTTTCCCTGGCTTGTGGGTTATTGATTGGTGGTCTGTATCTGACCCAGAGTGGTAGTATTTGATTCCTTCAGCATTCACGTAGGAATTGGACTTGTTCTTAGATTGCGCTCAGGCAGTTGGGATGGGATTCCCATTTCCTTGCTTGTCTTAGTGTCCCTCGCCCGTAGGTTGAAATTTGAATGGACCAAACTTAAAGTACTTTGCACGCTTCTGATAACCAACTTATTGAAAAGAAATGGAAATACTGGAGAAGACCCAAAAAAAAATTTACAAGAATTGCACCAACATTTAAAAATGTACTGACTCGGAACAGAATTTTACGTCTATGTGTGCGTTATGTTTTTCAGATAGATTCTGTACATTGAAGCAAACCGGATTGATAAGTTCATGCCTGTTGGGCAGCAAATACTGCAGAAAAACTTGCAGTCTAAGCATGAGTGTGTTCACTGATCATTAGGAGTGATGATCACTGTAGTTTGCTGTGTAGATAATGGGAGTTTGGGGAGAGATCGGAAGCATATCAGAGGTCAGGGTTAGACCACAGTCAAAAATTAGAAGCACTGGGATGGGAAGGTTTGTGATCACGAGGGAGTTTTTGGCATTACGTTGGTGTAGTGGTGTTGGAGGTAGAATGATGGGATGTCCAATGCTGGGAAATTCAAGCAGGTGATCGGTGTATAGAAGTTCAGTGGTAGGTGAGTCAGAGTTAAGGATGTTAGGAGGAGGTGTTTGTATGGGGTATGGGGGAGTGTGGGGATGGGTGCAAGGAATTGAGTGATTGAGTGGTTGGTACTGTGGGAAAGTGATTATTGGGCAGTGGTGGCAATGATGTGGGACTGATGGTATGGAGGGGCTGCGGTTGGACTAGGGAGGACAAAGTCAGAAGTCACCCAACACCGGGTTATAGACCCACAGGTTTATTTGAAATCACAAGCTTTCAGAGCACTGCTGCTTTATCAGATGAAGTTATGTGGGATTCAAAGGTTGACCCAATGGCTGAATTTAGCAGGTCTCTGATCAGTGGTGTCAGAGGGAGATATAAAGGTGGGAGAACAGGCAGAACATGTTAGTTTTGGGGAGAAACTGCTGCTTCCCCTGGTCCAATAGCAGGCATATAGGCATGTCCTCACAGATCCAGTCTCTCTCCTCTCTTTGTTTCTTTTGGGTTTCCAAATGCCCAGGAAATGTAATCAACATAGGTTAAAAATACAAATCCTTTTAAAGTGGACGCACACAGCCTTCTTCAAAGTTTGAATGACCAATCTACCTCATGAGATATTGATCATCAACCCCCATTCAGCCTCCATTAAAACCAGTTGGGTAGGTTTTGAGATGGATTGCACTTGTGTTTCAGGTCTTCAAACCCATTTGTTCTGGGAATTGGATGGGGGGGGGTTTACTGTGGTGATGAATTCCATCCATTCTGTAATTCTAAATAATAATTAGAATATATTCTGGAAGGGGTGAGGAGACAGCAAGAAGAAATTCATTTATGCAGCAAGTTGTCACAATCTGGAAGAAAAGACATTATTGGAAGCTGATTGAATTGTAAATTTCAGAAAAAAAATTGGGCATATCATGGGAAACAATGTAGAATTAGTTTGTGTGGGGTAAGAAATCACTTGTGGGAGTTATCTACAAGGCCTTCAAACAGAACTACGATGTTGGAAAAAATATACAACTAGAAATACTGCAGCCTAAAGAAGGATCACTGGACCAAAAATGTTAACTCTGCTTTCTCTCCACAGATGCTGCTAGACCTGCTGAGGTTTTCTAACCTGTTCTGTTTTTGTTTCTGATTTCCAGCATCCATGGTTCCTCAGGGATTTTTTTTTTGTTGGGAAATATTGCAAGTTTGTGAGAAAACAGTAATTATGGACGATTTAAATCAACACTCAAACTGGAAAGATCATATTAGAAATACTTTGATCGGCACGTTCATAGAATGTTTGAAATAGTTTCACACAGCAGTATTTCCTTCAATGACCAAACAGTAGGCTATACTAGATTTGGTCTTATGTAACTTGACAGGATTAATCAATTACTGCAGAATAAGTGTATCTGTAGGTAGCAGCATTCACAACTTGATTGAACTTTACATCCAGTTTGAAAGGGAGAAGAGTGGTCTAAGACTAGCATTTTAATCTTTAATAGAGGCAACTATTTGGATATTAAACTGAGTGAATTGAATTTTTAGGCTAAGAAATAGATCAGTAGAGAAGCATCGGTAGAAATCTTAAGGGACATTTCAGAATAATGCAAAGGAGAAATCCAAGGGGAAACCCACCATCTGTGGTTAGCTAAAGACATTAAGTAAATCATCAAACTTAAGGTTGGAACATATAATTGCACAAAGATGAATGGCAAGTAAGATAACTGGTCAGAACACAAAAAACATCAGAGAATGACTCTGGAGTACTGTGTCCAATTCTGGTCACCTGTTATAGGAAGGATATTATTAAGCTGAAGAGGGTTCCGAAGAGATTTACCAGATGTTGCTGGGAATGGAGGATTTGAGTTATAAAGAAAGGTTGGGTAAGCTAGAATGTTTTTCACTGGAGCATAGGAGGTTGAGAGGTGACCTGATGGAGTTTTATAAGTCATGAGGGGTACAGATAAAGTGAACAGCAGCTTTTCTCTTGGGTGTAGAATTTCAAGACTAGGGGGCATATTTTCAAAGTGAGAGGAGAAAGAATTAAAATGGACCCTTCGGTCCGACCACTCCATGCTGACCATAATCCCAAACTAAACTAGTGCCACCTGCCTGCATTTGGCCCATATCCTTCCAAATGTTTTCTATTCATGTACTTATCCAAATGCCTTTCAAATTTTTTAACTGTATCCACATCCACCACTTCCTCTGGAAGTTCATTCTGCACATGAATCATTCCCTGTATAAAAAAAAACTCATGTATTTTTTTCAATCTTCCTTCTCTCATCCTAAAAATTTGTCCCTAATCTTGAAATCACCCACTCTTGTGGAAAAGACACCTTCCATTCATCCTATCTATACCCCTTATGATTTTATAAACCCCCGTAAGGTCACCCCTCAACCTCTTCCTTTCCAGCGAAAAAAGTCCCAGTCTATGCAGCCTCTACTTATAACTCAATCCCTCCATTCCTTGCAACATCCTGGTAACTTCATTGAGTTTTTTAAAGAAGTAACAAAGAGGAGTGATGAGGGCAGAGCGGTAGACATGATCCATGTGGACTTCACTAAGGCGTTCAACAAGGTTCCCCATTGGAGATTGGTTAGCAAGGTTAGATCTCATGGAGTACAGGGAGAACTAGCCATTTGGATACAGAACTGGCTTAAACTAGCCAACAGAGGGTGGTGGTGGAGGGTTGTTTTTCAGACTGGAGGCCTGTGACCAATGGAGTGCCACAAGGATTGGTGCTGGGTCCACTACTTTTTGTCATTTATGTAAATGATTTGGATGTGAGTATAAGAGGTATAGTTAGTAAGTTTGCAGATGACACCAATATTGGAGGTGTAGTGGACAGTGAGGAAGGTTACCTTGGATTACAATAGGATCTTGATCAGATAAGCCAATGGGCTGAGGAGTGGCCAATGGAATTTAGTTTAATTTTATCTGAAATTTTGGAAAGCAAATCTTAGCAGAATTTGTACACTTAATGGTAAGGTCCTAGGGAATGTTGCTAAACAAAGAGACCTTGGAGTGCAGGTTCATACCTCCTTGAAAGTGGAGTCGTAGGTAGATAGGATAGTGAAGAAGGCATTTGCTGTGCTTTCCTTTATTGGTCAGAGTGTTGAGTACAGGAGTTGGGAGGTCATGTTGCGGCTGACATTAGTTAGGCCACTGTTGGAATATTGCATGCAACTCTGGTCTCCTTCCTATAGGAAGGTTGGTGTGAAACTTGAAAGGGTTCAGAAAAGATTTACAAGGATGTTGCCAGGGTTGGAGGATTTGAGCTACAGGGCAAGGTTGAATAGGCTAGGACTGTTTTCCCTGGAGCGTCGGAGGCTGAGGGGTGACTTTATAGAGGTTTACAAAATCAATGGGTACATGGATAGGGTAAATAGACAAGGTCTTTCCCCTGAGATAGGGGAGTCTAGAACTAGAGGGCATAGGTTTAGGATGAGTGGGGAAAGATATAAAAGAGACCTAAGGGCAACTTTTTCAAGCACAGGGTGGTGCATGTGTGGATGGGCTACCAGAGGAAGTGGTAGAGGCTGGTACAATTGCAACATTTAAAAGGCATCTGGATGGGTATATGAATTGGAAGGGTTTGGAGGGATATTGGCCAGGAGCTGGCAGGTGGGACTAGATTGGGTTGGGATATCTGGTCGGCATGGGCAGGTTGGACGTGCTGTACATCTCTATGACTCTATGAATCCTCTGCAGCTTAACAATAACCTTCCTAAAACAGAACTAGACTCCAGAAGCGAGTTTAACAGCAATTTCTGCATCTGATTTCCAGCATCCACAGATCTTTTTGTCTTTTTTTCAGCTGAAGAAGAGTTGTATTAAACTCAAACTGTTAACTCCACAGCGATGCTGCGAGACCTGTTGAAATGTTTCCAGTATTCTATTTGCTTACTTCAGATTTTCAGCATCAGTAATGTTTTATTTTCATTAACAGATGAACCATAATCATATTGAATAGCAAAGGTACCATGAGAGCTGAAATGGATTCTTATTGCTCCTAATTCATGTGATTATTTGACACATTGACAGGGATATACAAAGGAGTAATAGAGTGGGTCTAATTGGGTACAACTTTCAAACAGCCAGCACATTCATGATGGTCTGAATGGCATTCTTCCATGATGTATGTTTCTGCAATCCAATGCACACAGTCTGTCAAATGGGAAGATGTCCACCTATGGACTGAGTGAGCTGGCTCTGTCTGTAATCAGATGCATGAAGACAAAGACTTCCATATCTCATTGCCATACAATGTCAAATAAGGAAGAAAAATACACTGTGAAAATATGCTGCAATTAGTTCCCAGACTGAATCTGTATTTGATTTGAGGTGATATATAGTTAATAATTACTTTCAAAAGCAGCATACATCAGAAACTATGAGTCTGAGGATAGATTTCACAGTGTGAATAGAAACACAGACTAGATGCTATTCATGGACATAGATAAGACAGTATTCTTTACTGAGAATGTACACGTACATGATGTATAATTTTCTGTACTAATTCTGTTCATAGGAGGAAGATAGAACCCTACATAGATAGTTTAGACGCTCAATACTTGAGTTTAAAATCTAATATGATTCTCCATTGCTGGTACTGACGTGCAGCAGTCAGAGGTTCTGCATGTCTTTCAGCTGAATTCAGGGTGACATGAAAGATCACATGCCATATTTTTGCCTGACAAAATCACAGGAATAGTCCGTGATACCCCTTTATCACTGTCATTTGGTGGAATTTCTATTCATTGTCACATTTGCTGCCATAGTTTCTATTTTACAACAGTAAAGTTTGTTTGGTGCAGAGGTTGTAAAGTGCTTTGTATTGTCCTCAGGCCAGGAAAGGTGCTATGTGAATACAATTTATTTTGCATTTGTCAATTAGATCACAGGTGATCTATGTTTCAACTGTGTACTGCCTTTAACCCCTCAGTACCCTTACCCAATACAAGTCTATCAAAATATTATATCCAACAATATTACATTAGCATGAGGGGAGCCAGATTTTATCTTACAGCTGTCCTTCCTGTATTCTGAAAGTGATATGGCATTTCTTAATCATTTCTCCATACTCTAGCGTGTATTAAATTTACTGCAGTACTTATCAAAGCAGTACTTTGTTCTTGGGCAGAAAAACACCATATGGCATAATCAACATAGACTCCATACTAGCACAGTTTGCAGTATTCTTTATGTACAGAATACTAATTAACCACATATTATAGCACTTCCAGAAAACATGGTCACATTTATCTAAAAGAACACAGAGGGAAGTAAGGGGGGAGGTGGGCGCAAGTTTTGCATTTCTTGCGGTTGCAGGGGAAGGTGCCGGGAGTGGAGGTTGGGTTGGTGGGGGGGTGTGGACCTGACAAGGGAGTCACGGAGGGAGTGGTCTTTTCGGAACGCTGTTAGGGGAAGGGAGGGAAATATATCCCTGGTGGTGGGGTCCATTTGGAAGTTGCTTTTGGAATTATATGCAATGAAATAGATTATATAGAATTGGTTGCATGTTAGCTACTATGACTATACTTGCAGTGATCAAACTATAACTAAAACTAGTAAAGAATGATATCTATTGCTTATATTTCAAGGAGAAAGTGAGGACTGCAGATGCTGGAAATGAGAGCTGAAAATGTGTTGCTAGAAAAGCGCAGCAGGTCAGGCAGCATCTAAGGAGCAGGAGAATCGACGTTTCAGGCATGAGCCCTTCTTCAGGAATGAGGAGAGTGTGCCAAGCAGGCGATGATAAAAGGTAGGGAGGAGGGACTTGGGGGAGGGGCGTTGGAAATGCGATAGATGGAAGGAGGTTAAGGTGAGAGTGATAGGCCGGAGTGGGGGTCGGGGCGGAGAGGTCAGGAAGAAGATTGCAGGTTAGGAAGGTGGTGCTGAGTTCAAGGGTTGGGACTGAGATAAGGTGGGGGAGGGAAAATGAGGAAACTGGAGAAAGCTGAGTTCATCCCTTGTGGTTGGAGGATTCCTAGGCGGAAGATGAGGCGCTCTTCCTCCAGTCGTCATATTGCTATGGTCTGGTGATGGAGGAGTCCAAGGACCTGCATGCCCTCCACCTCCTCCATGATTTTCACTTCCCCGGTCCCCAACGCCTTATTTTCACCATGGACATCCAGTCCCTGTACACCTCCATCCCCCATCACAAAGGACTCCAAGCCCTCCGCTTCTTCCTTTCCCGCCGCACCAGTACCCTTCCACAGACATCGTCCTTCGACTGACTGAACTGGTCCTCACTCTGAACAACTTCTCTTTCCAATCCTCCCACTTCCTCCAAACCAAAGGAGTAGCCATGGGCACCCACATGGGCCCCAGCATAGGATATGTGGAACAGTCCATCTTCCGCAGCTACACTGGCACCACCCCTCCACCTTTTCCTCCGCTACATCGATGACTGTATCGGTGCTGCCTTGTGTCCCACGAGGAGGTTGAACAGTTCATCCACTTTACCAACACCTTCCACCCCGACCTCATATTTACCTGGACCATCTCAGACTCCTCCCTCCACTTCCTAGACCTCTCCATTTCTATCTCGGGCGACCGAATCAACATGGACATTTACTATAAACCAACCGACTCCCACAGCTACCTAGACTACACCTCCTCCCACCCTGCCCCCTGTAAAAATTGCCATCCTATATTCCCAATTCCTTCGTCTGCGCCGCATCTGCTCCCAGGAGGACCAGTTCCAATACTGAACAGCCCAGATGGCCTCCTTCTTCAAAGACCGCAACTTCCCCCCAGACGTGATCGACGATGCTCTCCACCAGATCTTCTCCACTTCCCGCTCCTCTGCCGTGGAGCCCTGCCCCTCCAATCGCCACCAGGACAGAACCCCACTGGTCCTCACCTACCACCCCACCAACCTCCATATACATCATATCATCCGTCGTCATTTCCGCCACCTCCAAACGGACCCCACCACCAGGGATATATTTCCCTCCCTTCCCCTAACAGCGTTCCGAAAAGACCACTCCCTCCGTGACTCCCTTGTCAGGTCCACACCCCCCACCAACCCAACCTCCACTCCCGGCACCTTCCCCTGCAACCGCAAGAAATGCAAAACTTGCGCCCACACCTCCCCCCTTACTTCCCTCCAAGGCCCCAAGGGATCTTTCCATATCTGCCACAAATTCACCTGCACCTCCACACACATCATTTACTGCATCCGCTGCACCCGATGTGGCCTCCTCTATATTGGGGAGACAGGCCGCCTACTTGCGGAATGTTTCAGAGAACACCTCTGGAACACCCGGACCAACCACCCCGTGGCTCAACACTTCAACACCCCCTCCCACTCCACCAAGGACATGCAGGTCCTTGGACTCCTCCATCGCCAGACCATAGCAATACGACGACTGGAGGAAAAGCGCCTCATCTTCCGCCTAGGAATCCTCCAACCACAAGGGATGAACTCAGCTTTCTCCAGTTTCCTCATTTCCCCTTCCCCCAACTTGTCCCAGTCCCAACCCTCGAACTCAGCACCGCTTTCCTAACCTGCAATCTTCTTCCTGACCTCTCCGCCCCGACCCCCACTCCGGCCTATCACCCTCACCTTAACTTCCTTCCACCTATTGCATTCCCAACACCCCTCCCCCAAGTCCCTCCTCCCTACCCTTTATCATAGCGTGCTTGGCACACTCTCCTCATTCCTGAAGAAGGGTTCATGCCTGAAACGTCGATTCTTCTGCTCCTTAGATGCTGCCTGACCTGCTGCGCTTTTCCAGCAACACCTTTTCAGCTGCTTATATTTCGATAAAAGATTGTAGGGAATGTCAAATAAATTATATAATCCAGAAATTGATCCAGTATTATAAAAAAAACTCATTACTATTACAAATATTTCATGTTCTTTTAAATTCTTAATGTTTAATAAAAAGAATTTGATAACTTTGTATGAGGAGTGGTACAGATGGTTTATATTTTGTACACATCGTATTCCCACGATAATTTTGTTTTTGTGTGTTCAAAAACTAACAGGACCACAGTAGCTTTTTGACAGCTTACTGAATGTTATTCAAATTGATGAGTGGAAAACTACCCTTTCTGGTTGTTGTAATAGTTCTAAATGTGATTGCTAGGCATTTCTTTAAGACAGTTCCTGAACAAACAACTGCAGGGAAACAAGTCTCAAGTCAAAGGAGCAATCGGTAAAAAAATAATGTCCTACAAACAAGAAAAGGAGTGGTCATGTGCAGTAATTTTTTACCTGTATTTCTTGGTTTGATTGACACTGCATAAACAAATCAACTAACGAAGTACACTTTATTTTACAGATGTGTAATCTAACTCAAGAAGTGTCTCAATTAGGCAAAGACCTACACAATGTAGTGCATCTTCTGGAAAGCCTTTTGACAGCACAGAAAAATACACCTTTCTGGCCTGTTCGTGGTGCTCACATGGCCCCTACAGTGGACAACATGAAAGCAAGAATGGCTTGGACATCACATCAGCCTTGTTTTCATATGCAGGGTGGGACAGCCTCTTGTGTTGCCACAAACCCATCACAAAACTCAACAGTGGCGGCTGACATGTGGCCTTTGGATTCAGGAATTAAATATAGTAACCCTCAAGGACTGGGAATCATTTCACAACGACCAATGGAAAGTGATCATTACCACGTTTTGTCCACACCAGTCCATGCTCAGCATTGCCAGTCACTCCAAGGTGATTGCTTACCACGCGTTCGATGTGTGACTCCACATTCTGACACCACATTAACCCCTCTTCAGTCCATGTCAGTTACCCTTTCATCTTCTACAGGTTCATCGCCTGAGAGAGCAAACCCACTAGCATTCCCTTGCAAATCTAAAGAAAGTAGCAGCTCCAACCTGGGACCAGTCAGCTCATCAGATCTTGGAAATTCTCCAGATTCCTGGGAACTTGAGGGGATGTCAGGTATTTCTTTATCAAACATGGCAGCTTCACCAATGGAAGTTATGACAAGTACTGACAAATTTAAGAATGACAGTGCCATTAATTTGTAATGATTATGATGAATTAATAAGCAAGTGCTGAAAAGGTTGGCATTGAGCTTTCAGTTCTGAATATTTTATGATTGCATCCATGCAATATTCTTCTGCATTCCACTGATATTGCAGAAGAGTCACAGAAAATGACTTCAGGGGAACACTGGAAATCGAACTTTATTATAAGTAAAGTGGTAAAAATCTATCAGATTATTCTCCAGTGGAGAAAAAAAAAATCATATAACAGTTTTCAGGCGCATGCTTATGAATCTATAACTATTTGAGCACAAAAGTAGTTTGCTTATCTGGCCGGCAGGCTCCCAGGGCGATTCAAGACACTTACAGCCTCAGGACAGCTGGAAATTCAGGGCAGCTGAATAAAAATGGCTTTTATAGCAGAAAATAATTCTTCCCAAAAGCAAAGTTTTTCTTATTTCTGAAAGACCTCTGCTGAGCTATCCCGAATGGCTATGAATTGGACAGTTTGCTCTGGGTGGTCGGATGTCCTGCTGATTCATTTTTCTTTATGGACATGGCCCAGGTACAATTAACGCTGCATGCAGTCTCCTAGACAATCAGTCAACTACAGCTGGTAGCAGAAGGTTAGTTGCTGCACATTGTATCATGTAAATCAATTTGTTCAATTATTTATCAAAAAATGACTATTTTTATACATTTGGTATGGAAACCGTATTTAAGTCACATGTTTATAATGAAATCTTTTTGTGACAAAGCTTGAAAGAAAACTCAAATGCTTTACAATAATCCTATTTATGGTGTTATCTCAAATAATTGGAGAAAAGGTTATGTACGGCACTGTGGCTAAAAAGGTATGTAATGAATTAGGTTACTTAGAAATGGTTGCATGTTAGCTACTATGAATGTACCTGCAGTGATCAAAATATAACTAAAACTAATAAAGAATGACACTTATTTATTGCTTATATTTCAATAAAAGATTGTAGGGAATGTCAAACAAAATTATGTAATTCCAGAAATAAGTACAGTATTATGAAAAAAAATCACTACCATTACAAATATTTCATGTTCTTTTAAATTCTTAACATTTAATAAAAATAACTTGATAACTTTGTATGAGGGGTAGTGCAAATGGTTTGCGTTTTGTACACATTGTATTGCCACGACAATATTATTCAAAAACTAACAGGACCACTGTAGCTTTTTGACCCCCTACTGAATACTACTCATAGTGATGAGTAGAAAACCTATCATCTTTCACCCTTTCTGGTTGTTATAATAGGTCTAAATATAATTGCTAGACATCTCTTTGAGAGAGTTCCTGTACAAGCAAACTGCAAAATAAAAGTCACAGATTAAAGGAACAGTGGGTAAAAAGTGTCCTCCAGATTTGGCCATCCTCTAAAGCAGATGGCACATCACATGCCATGAACCATAGAGTCATGGAGACGTACAGCATAGAAACAGACCCTTTGGTCCAACTTGTCCATGCCAACCAGATATCTCAACCCAATCTAGTCCCACCTGCCAGCACCTGGCCCACATCCCTCCAAACACTTCCTATTCATATACCCATCCAGATGCCTTTTAAATGTTGCAATTTTACTAGCTTCCACCACTTTCTCTGGCAACCCATTCCACACACGCACCACCCTCCGCGTGAAAATGTTTCCCCTTAGGTCTCTTTTATATCTTTCCGCTCTCATCCTAAACCTATGCCCTCTAGTTCTGGATGCCCCATCTCAGGGAAAGACCTTGTCTATTTATCCTATCCATGCTCTTCATGATTTTGTAAACCTCCATAGGTTACCCCTCAGCATCTGACATTCCAGGGAAAATAGCCCTAGCTTATTCAACCTCTCCCTATAGCTGAAATCCTCCAACCCTGGCAACATCCTTGTAAATCTTTTCTGAACCATTTCAAGTTTCACATCATCTTTCCGATAGGAAGGAGACCAGAATTACATGCAATATTCCAAAAGTGGCTTAACCAATGTCCTGTACAGCCGCAGCATGACCTTACAACTCCAGTACTCAATATTATGACCAATAAAGGAAAGCATACCAAACGACTTCTTCACTATCCTATCTATATGTGACTCCACTTTCAAGGAGTTATGAACCTGCACTCCAAGGTCTCTTTGTTCAGCAACACTCCCAAGGACCTTACCATTAAGTGTATAAATCCTGCTAAGGTTTGCTTTCCCAAAATGTAGTACCTTGCATTTATCTAAATTAAACTCCATCTGCCACCCCTCAGTCCATTGGCCCATCTGATCAAGATCCCATTGTAATATGAGGTAACCTTCTTCGCTGTACACTGCACCTCCAATTTTAGTGTCATCTGCAAAAGTACTAACTATACCGCTTATGCTCATATCCAAATCATTTATATAAATGATGAAAGTAGTGAGCTCAGCACCAATCCTTGTGGCACTCCACTGGTCACAGACCTCCAGTCTGAAGAAACAACCCTGCATCACCACCCTCTGTCTTCTATCTTTGAGCCAGTTCTGTATCAAAATGGCTAGTTCAGCTTCTGACATTTTATGTTTATCCAGTGTGTGGCCAGTTGCTACACATTTTGAATGTTTTGGGTTCTTGGGCAGATGGTTAAAATGTATTCAAGGAGACAGTGATGTAATGATAACATCAGTGCATGAGTAATCCAGGGGCCAACGCTAATGCTATGCTGACATGGGATGAAGTTCCATCACTGCAGCCAGTGAAATTTGAACTCAATGAATGAAATCTAGAATTAAATGTTCTTCCTTATTTAGTGAACATGAAGTCATTGTTGTAAAATCTCACTTGGTTCACTAATATCTCTGAGGATAGGATATTAGTGACCATGACCTTACCTGGTCTGGCCTACATATAACTCCATACTCACAAAAAATGTAGTAAACACTTAAGTGGTTTCTATGTGGCCTAGCAGTGGCCTAACAAGTACATTCTGTTGTAATAAGTTGCTACAAACTATAAAATTAACATACCAAGAGTGAACCATTTGACATTGATCCAGACACCGGGAGCAGCCATGGCAAAACCTATCGACCCTGAAAGGTGCATCTTAGTTGCTAACTTCTCAGGTCTTGTGTTAAAATTTGCAGAGTTGTCCTATAATCTAGTCAAGAAACAGCCTGACATCATCCTAATCACTGAATCTTACCTCAATAGACAACGTCCCTGACACCAACACCACCATCCTCAGGTATGACCTGTCCCACTAGGACAGACATTCCAAAGGTGATTGAACACTGGTATACAGTAACGGGAGAGTTGCCCAGGAAGACCGCAGTGTTGATGCTGGATGCCATCAAGACAAACATGGGCAAGGAAACCTGCTAATTACCATTGACCTCACCACCTCAGTTGATGAATCATGACTATTCCATTTTGAACAGAAATTCATTGGATCACAGAGTGGCAAGGGCACAGAATATGTTCTGGGTGGTATTTCAGTGGCCATCACCAAGAATGGCTCAGTAGTACACTATTGATCAATCTGGTCAAATCTGAAATGATGTAACTGGTAGACTGGATCTGCAGCAGATGGTGTGGCAACCAATAAGAGGAAAATACTGATTCTCAATCATCTTCACCAATCTACCTGTCACACATGCATCTTTCTAAAACAACACTGGTAAGGTTAGTGAAAGAATCACTGTACAGTCCTTGAGTCAAATCTCGCGATTTCAGGTGTGCCCTGCATCATCTGCAACAATAGGGCAAAATCTATCAACCTAAACAGTATTCAAACATAATCTGTAGTCATATGACCGCCATTTCCAGAATTCTACAATCACCATCAAGCTGATCGGAAAACTGTGAAGAGCTAAGGATGCAGAAAAGTATGTCGGGAGCAGCACCAAGCGTACCTAAAAATAAGGTATAACTGTTTGAAGGGACAGGACTACTTACATCCCTAATAAAGGAAACAGAATGTGGGAGAGAAAGCTGAGCAAAATTGCAACCAACAGATCAGATCAAAGCTCTGCATTCTGCCCTTGTGCAATCATAAATAATATTGGAGAATCAAACACCTAACAAGAGGAGGTAGCACCACAAATACTCCCTTTCTCAATGATGGGGGAACCAGCACATTTATACAAATGAAGTATTTGCATCCACCTTGAATTAGAATAGTGGATGATCCATATTGCCCTAGTTCTTCATGATGACATAAAACAGCTGGAGGTACTAGATACTGCAAAGACTATACACCTTGACAACTGCAAACTAGTCATACCCATATCCACACTATTCCAGCACATCTACAACACTGGAGTCCACATGGCAATGTGGAAAATTGCCAAAATATGTTCAGTGCACAAACAAACAAGTTCAACTCAGCCGGTTACTTCCCTATCAGTCTACTCTTGACCATCAACAAAGTGATGGTAGTGGTCATTATCATTGCTGCAGGATGACACTTACTTAAAAATAACCTGCTCCTGGCTCTAAGTTTGAGTTCCTTATGGCCATTCAGCTCTGATCTAATTATAGTCTTGGTCAAAACATGGACATAAAACTGAACTCAAGAAGTGAGGTGAGAGTGACTGACCGAGACAACAAGGCGGCATGTGATTTCATCAGACATCAAGGAGCCAGAAGAAAACCAAAGCCAATATGAATCAAAATTAAATATCTGCTGGTTAGAGTCATACTTAGCACAAAGGAAAATAGTTGTGGTTCTTAGATGTCAATTATCGCGGTCCATGGACATCACTGAAGAGTTCCTCAATTTAGTGTCCTTGGCCCAACCAGGTTCAATAAGACAGAGTATTATACAATGTTTGACGGGGGTTGGGATCTTAAAAAGGGATCATGGAAACTAAGAGAATGTATGAGATTGCCAGACGGACTGTAGGAAAACCCAAAGCATTTTCAAAAAATATATGAAGACCAGGTGAATAATGATGAAAGAGTAGACCCAGTGGGGAGTGTAATGGAACACTCTGTATTTGCCTGGATGAGACCAGTTGCAACAAGCAGTCCATTCAATTGACCGTTACATTTACCTCCTTAAGCGTTCATTTTCTGCACCTCTAACACTCAGTGGTAACAGTGGTATCTAAAACTGCACTGCAGCAACTACTTCTACAACACCTCCCAAACCCATGGCCTCTTATGCTAAGAAGGGCAAGGTTGGATTCATGGAACAAGTATCATACTGGACTTGAATATTAATTCTGTTTCTTTCTACACAGATGCTACAGAACTGCTGAGTTTCTCCTGAACTCTGTTTTTGTTACTGTCAATAACAATAACATAGAGTCATAGAGATGTACAGCATGGAAATAGACCCTTCAGTCCAACTGGTCCATGCCAACCAGATATCCCAACACAATCTAGTCCCACCTGCCAGCACCCAGCCCATATGCCTCCAAACCCTTCCTATTCATATACCCATCCAAGTGCCTCTTAAATGTTGCAATTGTACCAGCCTCCACCACATCCTCTGGCCGCTCATTCCATACGCGTACCACCCTCTGCGTGAAAAAGTTGTCCTTAGGTCTCTTTTCTATATTTCCCCTTTCACCCTAAACCTATGCCCTCTAGTTCTGGACTCCCCGACCCCAGGGAAACGACTTTGTCTATTTATCCTATCCATGCCCCTCATAATTTTGTAAACCTCTACAAGGTCACCCCTCAGCCTCCGACACTCCAGGGAAAACAGCCCCAGCCTGTTCAGCCTCTCCCTATAGCTCAGATCCTCCAACCCTGGCAACATCCTTGTAAATCTTTTCTGAACCCTTTCAAGTTTCACAACATCTTTCCAATAGGAAGGAGACTAGCATTGCACGCCATATTCCAACAGTGGCCTAACCAATGTCCTGTACAGCCGCAACATGACCTCCCAACTCCTGTACTTAATACTCTGACCAATAAAGGAAAGCATACCAAATGCCTTCTTCACTATTCTATCTACCTGTGACTCCACTTTCAAGGAGCTATGAACCTGCACTCCAAAGTCTCTTTGTTCAGCAACACTCCCTAGGACCTTACCATTAAGTGTATAGGTTAAGATTTGCTTTCCCAAAATGCAGCACCTCACATTTACCTGAATTAAACTCCATCTGCCATTTCTCAGCCCATTGGCCCATCTGGTCCAGATCCTGTTGTAATCTGAGATAACCCTCTTCGCTGTCCACTACACCTCCAATTTTGGTGAAATCTGCAAACATAATAACTGTACCCCTTATGCTCGCATCCAAATCATTTATGTAAATGACAAAAAGTAGAGGGCCCTGTTCTTGCAGACATTGGTGGCATACAAATTGATGCAGGAGATGGTGATTAATGGAGGCCATCTGTACATCTTTTCTCCATCAGAGGAAAATAATGGACTGAATATAATGGTCTGACAATGATATATTTGAAGGCAGGAGTTTGGGTGCTCATTAAATAAAATCACCTGTCCATCCACCCCTCTCCCAAATTACAGTGGACAGGTATCAAGCCCTTAGGCCAGACTATGTTGAGGTCCTTAAATGACCCACTAGTAGCAACTCAAGGGCCTCTATCTGTTTCTTCCAAAGTCTAAAGTGTGGCAGGAGAAGATGGCCAAAGCAATTAACATGCAATCCCATCTTCATAAACTATTTTCAGGCAAGCACAGATGAGGCAGTAACTTCTTTGGAGGAAACCATTTTGCCCATTGGTGACACCACAGCATCCACCAGATTGTGCCATCCTCTTTATCTCACCATTTCTGGCATTTAAAGCCCTCCTTGCTTTCTCCTCCCCAAACCTTCTGGAGTCTTCCAGGCAGACTAAATTAAATTCCGAATTTACCCGTAATCCACAATCCATTGCTCTGATTCTTCATAAACTGATTGTAGTCCAGTCATGCCCACTGCTTGACTTTGGCCTTCTGGGACTACACAGCTACAAGCCAATCAGATTAGCCAGACAGCTATCTAGGTGGGACATCTTCTCAGATAGGGGCAGAAGTCCCAAATAAAACTGCCACCAGCCTAATACAATTACGGCATAGACAAGTCTCTAGTCAGTGCAGTGTGAGCAGACTTTTCAATCAGGAGTGCAGGAATCAATAACAAAGATCATTGGAGTCCTACATGCTGTTGCAATGTAGAGCTGTTAGTGCATTATAGAAAAGTTCTGGAGCTATTAAAGAACAGAAGAAGGTCATTCTGCTCATTACGTCTATGCTGGCCCTCAATAGGGTGATTCTGTTGGCCCCATTCCTTCACTGTATCACTGTGGTCCTGCATGCAGTGACCTTCGCACTATTGGAAAAGCACATTCTGTTCTCTCTCCAAACAATTTGCTCCTTGCCAACTTCTTCACCAGTGTTTTTGATGATGCCAACAGATTGTCCCAGCCCATATCAAGATGCTATAGTCTGAAGTCAGGCCCTCAAGACCAGAGCTGTTTGAGTTCACCCACCACAATGATATGAAGTAGTCTCAATGGAAGCTCAGCAGCCTTCCGCATTGCAAGTTGAAATTTTGGAGATACTGTTCAAAGTAGCGCTAGAAAACATAATACCATATGCACAAGAGAGTTTCACACTATTGGAATAACATGGGGAATTGTGGTAAATATAATGGCACATTATGAGTGTTATTAAATATATTCTAAGTTCATTATTCTTTTCTGGCACAAATAATTATTTTTAACATCCAATTTGGGCTGAAAAATGTCAGCACAAATTTCAAACTGGGGTTTTCACAAGTGCATTCCTTAATTATTTGAGTTAAGAGTCATACATATGTGGAATACAGCTATTAGATAGTTATTTGGGTTTTGTATTTGTCGTCAAATGAAGGAAAAGATATTGGATTGTGAGGTGACAATTGTCTGATGGGAGTGAAGAAGGTAGTGGAAACTATTTCAGAATCGGTATGCTGGGACAGCAGGGATGTGAAGTGTTCTTTGAGAATCTACCATCAGGCAGCTGGGGTTATTGGTGGGGTTGGTGCTGTGACTGCTCTTTTTTCACCATTGCGTAGTTTTGCCATCCCATGAAACCTCACCTTCCTAATCCTTATTTTCCTGCCTGCAACCTTTCCATCGTTTGGGTTTTGTTAAATGTGCTGCAAAAATGCAGGTTACTTTCTAGCAAAGCTGTATGTACTCCAGAAAAGGAAATATTAAGGCAAAAATGGACCAATAATATGCAGTGAAGGCACATCACAATGACCAAACATTATATTGTGGTACCAAGTCCGAGAAACACATTTCTCCCAAAAGCAAAATATTTCACAAAACCCATCTCTGGAATTTACAATGTACATAATAGCTCAAGAGCAAGGGGCAATATCCTTATGAAGCTAACTGTTCCACAAGAGTCTGGTAGAAGAAAGCATGCACCTATTTAATTATACAATTATAAATAAGGTTTTATTATACAATGACTAATTACTTTGCATTATGGTATGGAAATAGTTTAGACCACAGTTTCTAAAGCAGAATGGCCCTCTCATTAATCTGCTCGCCAAACTGATGCAAAATCCAACCTTCCTCCATCCTACTTCATATAACTACCTGAGGACTTTTCCCAGGAATTTAACATCCATCTCCCTGTAATCTTTGAGTTATTAGTCTGAGTATCTTCCATTTCAACCATCTGGTCTTGGATGCTGATCAGAATGATCAGAACAGAAAAATGAAGCAGTAACAGACTAACGCTGCATCTTTAACATCCCTTATATAAACCACGAAAGACATTCTTCCAAAGGTAAGACTGATGCTGCTGCTGCTTAAATGATGACAGCTATTTTTGAAACAAATCTGAATGCTGCTGTGGGTGTCACTAATCAGATCTCCTGATGCTGCTGAGAACATCAGTAGACTAGAGCCCTTGAGAGTTTCTAAGTTGCTGCCAGCACACCAAAGTTAAAAGGTAACTTGACAGAATTTTCAAGTCACTGAGTGTTTGCAGCTCAACGATTATTTGGAACATTGTTTGTTTATTTTTGTTCATCAAAATCTAACTACTGGATTTAGCTTTCTTCCTTAGTCCCTTGGGCTTTCTTTTCTTACCTGATGACACTCAGTGTAAGGAATGAAATCTGTTTAGATATCCCAGTTGAATTGTGTTACTTAGAGAAAGAATGGGAAGTTGAATAGAAGGAACAGAGGGAAATGAACGCATCAGGTACCACTGGAAATTAGATTAGATTTAGATTAGATTACTTTACAGTGTGGAAACAGGCCCTTCGGCCCAACAAGTCCACACCGCACCCGCCAAAGCGCAACCCACCCATACCCCTACATCTACCCCTTACCTAACACTATGGGCAATTTAGCATGGCCAATTCACCTGACCTGCACATCTTTGGAGTGTGGGAGGAAACCGGAGCACCCGGAGGAAACCCACGCAGACACGGGGAGAACGTGCAAACTCCACACAGAGAGTCAGTCGCCTGAGGCGGGAATTGAACCCGGATCTCTGGCGCTGTGAGGCAGCAGTGCTAACCACTGTGCCACCGTGCCACCCACAAAATCATCTGATAGACACCCAAAAATAACTTTCACACTGAGATCTATAGAGCAAGATACCCTCTTTTCACCTGAACATTAAAGCCCTACATAGTCTGTGCTTCACTGAACAGCTTGTGCAACAGTTATAGGCTGGGTTTCCAACTGAAGTTGGAATGGAAGTAACTTACACTAAAAACATCCTTCAGTATTCTAGCATGCATCCCATTCAGATATAGTGATTCTTCAACATTTTGTTCCACCTTTTTCAAAAAAGGTTTTGAATATTTACTTTCAATTCAATTCCTTTGACATTGTTCTTAGATTGTTAACCAATCCCACTTTCAACGTTATCTGTAAACATGGAATGGTTTATACGTAGGAGATTTCTCCCTGACTCCTTACCTTTTGAAAAGTCTGCCCTCAAATTTAAAGACTGTCAAATCCTAGAATCATAGAATCCCTAGAGTGCAACAAGACTCCATTCAGCCATTGATGCTGCACCAACTCTCTGAATTACACCCACCCAAGCCCAGCCCCACTATCCTATCCCCCAACCCCTCATTTACTATGGCTAATCCACTAACCTGCACATCACTGGTATGTACAAGAAAGAAACAACTTGTTTTTCATCTCCTCAGAACTTTCCAAAGTGCCTCACTCACAAGTTGATTTTGAAGTTTAGTTAAATGGCTTACGTAAGCGAACACAGTAATCCATTAACACGCAGCAAGGTCCCATATATAACAAATGAGGTGAGCTATATTGGTGGTGTTGGATGAGGAATAAATAGTGACTAGTCTGCAAAGAAAACTCATTATTATAGCATTTCTAAAACTAGGGGCATAGTCTGAGAATTAGGGCAAGATCGTTCACAAGAAATGTTAGGCAGCATTTCTATACACAAAGGGTGGTAAATGTTTGAATGCTTTTCCACAAACAGCAGTGGATGCTGGATCAGTTGTTAATTTTAAACATTAAGTAGTTTTTTTTTGTTAAACAATGGTATTAAGGGATATGGGCCAAAGGCAGGGACATAGAGTTAGACGACAGATCAGCCATGATCTCGTTGAATGGTGGAACAAGCTCGAGAGTCTGAATGGCCTACCACTGTTTTTATGTTATTACTATAATAACAGTAGTTAAAGTATTGTAAACTGGAATTTTACTGAGTTCTTGCCATCCAGCCAGTAGGCAAACCACCAAAAGAGCCTTAACTGTTATACATGGGAACATAACACGTTTATGACTTATGAGGTTGTGCAAACTAATTGCAAATCATAGAGATGCTATTATATTGTTGAAATTCTTGTGACATGGAGGTGCACTGAAGGACTAAAGAGGTAGCACAGATACCATGCAGGATTAAGGTGTGAAAGGCTTGGAGGGGTGGGTTAGTAGAGCAAGTGAGAGAAGGCGTTACATGCAATAATGAGAATATTAGAGCACGTGCATTGGTGGGAGGTGGGCGCAGACAAATATACAGTGAGTGGCAGAGAAAAGAGTGTGGCACTTAGCACAGCAGAGCGGAGAAAGTCATTGACTTTCTTTCTGCAAAGCTGACCATTCCTCTGCACTGTGCAGATAGCAAAAATTTGGGTGGTAACCTCAGCTCAGACTGGCAGGGTTGGGTGATGCAGCCTCCTCTGCTGGTCCTCCAGGAAAAGGTTACGCCCCCCCACTGGATGATCCTGCCCACGAGGACCCCTGTCAGAGAACCATGGTGCTATCTTCCCCTTCCTTGATTTCTTCAAGCTCCTTCCTAGATCAAGCAGGGTAGTGCACCATGGGCTTTTAAAGATGGTACAACCACAAGGGATGCTGGTGTTTCAGCTGGCAACCATTGGGTGGCAAGTTTAAGTGGAATGGCCTGTAGTAAATTGGGGCAGAAATCAGACATCAAAGACACCATAGGTAGGTAATTAATGAGGTACGGTAGCACAAGAAATCTTCCTCAGCCTCATAAAAAAAAATTACCCTCCAAAGCACTTGTTACAATTCAGACTTAAACAAAATAAAAACATAAGTTTGAGCCCTGTTGGATAAAGAAAGGGGCTTATAATGTTGCCAAAAGGAGTAGTGAGCCTGATGACTGGTAAAAATTAGTATGCAATAAAGGAAGACTAATAAATTAATAAAGAGCAAAGAAAATGTAAGTGTAAATTAGCAAGAGTCATAAAAAAAATCAAAGCTTCTTTAGAGAGGTAAAAGAAAAGGGATTAGTGAAAGTAAATGTGGGTCCCTTAGAAGCAGAAACAGGAGGAATTACTGTGGAAATAAAAAAAAGCAGAGAATTAAACAAATACTTTGCATCTGTCTTCATGGTGGAAGACACATAAAGCTTTCCAGAAACAATAAAGAAACAAAAGTTTATTAAGAATTTTAAATTTATAAGGAAATAGGACTACAGACTAAAAGCTAACCCCTGGATCTGATGACCACATCATGGAATCATAGAACTGAAGAGGCCCTTCAACCTATTGAGTCCAAAAATGCTCTACTAACTAAACTCATCCCAGTTTCTGCTGTAGGTCTATATTCTTGAATGCTATGCCACTTCAAGTGCTTATTTAAGTGCTTTTTAAAGGTTGTCAGGTTTCACACTGCAACTACCCTCCCACTCGCTGCATTCCAGACACCTATTACCCTCTGGGTGAAAACATCTTTCCTAAAAAACCTCTAAACCTCCTTCCTTTCACTTTAAAAGTGTGTCCCCTTCTTCTTGACACTTTACCTAAGGGGAGCAGCTGGTTTCTATCCACCCTGTCCATGGCCCTCTTATCCTATACACCTCTATCAAGGTTCCTCAACCTTTTCTGCTCCCAACATCTTGGGGCTTTAAAAGAGATGATATCAGAGATAATGGGCACACAGTTATTGATCTTCCAGAATTCCCCCAATTTCTGCAGCATAGAAACTAAAGATCACAATCCACTGATTCAAGAAAGGATTGTGAGAAACAGGAAATAAAGATCAGTTAGCTGACACCAATGGCAGAAAAATGCTAACATCTATTAGCCAGAATGCAATAATAGCATGCTTCAAAATCCAAAAGGCAAATAGATTGCTTATTGAGGATGTGCCAGTGCTTTGATTGACAAGGCCTCCATGTGATTTAGTATTTTTCCTCCTGGCAGAAGAGTCTCTTTGTAGTATTGCTCTTTGAACATACTTGAACATTCTCATATGTTCTAGAGCATACTTTGTCAATAGGAGGACACCACTCATAATGGTTTTTCTCATGTTGTTATTCCCAATAGTTCATCTAAGGGTGTTGATATCATGGTCAACCTGATGTTACACCCCCTCCCAGCCAGTGCTCCTAGAAGGTTGATCTGTTGCAATGGCAGGCAGGACTTCATCACGTTCAAAATAGAAACTTTCCTTAACATTTTCATTAAAAGTCAAGGGTCTGGGCACAAAGCACTGATAAAAGTTAAGTTTAGAGGACTGGAGTATAAGACACAGAAGTTATGCTATAGTTATACAAAACCCTGGTTAGACCTTTGTTGCAATACTGTGAGCAGATCTAGACACCAAACCTTAGGAAGGATGTATTGGCCTTGGAGGCTGTACAACTTAGGTTTACAAGAATGATAAACTGGACTTCAGAGGTTAAGTTATGATGAGAGATTGTACAAATTAGGTCTGTTTTCTCTGGAACTTAGAACGTTAAGCAGTAATCTGATCAAAATATTTAGGATAGTAACAGGAAAGACAAGGTAGATAAAGATAAGATATTTTCACTGGTTAAGAATTCTAAAACTAGAGGGCAATGGCTAAAAATTAAGGCCAGACCATTCAGGAGGAATGTTAGGACGCACTTTGGTTCACAAAGGGTGTTAGAGATTTGGAACTCTATTCCTCAAATAGCAGTTGATGCCAGATCAATTGTTAATTCCAAACCTGTGATAGGTATGTATTATTAAGCAAAGGTACTAAGGGGTATGGTCTAAAGACTACAGATCAGCCATGATTTCTGCAAATAGTGGAATATTCTTGAGGGGCTGAATGGCCTACTTGCATGCCTATGTTCCTATGTGGCATATTGATACTGAGCTGCAGATAAGTGTCACAAAGTCTTTCATTTATACAATAGAGAGTTCTGGCAGTTTCAGAAGGCAGAACAAACTTCATAGACATGATGGTCATTTTGAGTAGAAGGTGTATCTCCTGCTTATTCCTTCCCGAGGATGTCAGGTCATATTGAAGGCTCTGATGCCAATTTGGAGTTTTGATAACTCATGTGGTATCATGTGTTCGGCTACTTGAGGTAATCTAACACTGAGTGTTCTAACATTCCAAGTTACAAAATATGAAGTTTGCTTTCTTTGGCCACAAAGTTGGTGAAATCACTTGGCATGATTTCCCAGGCAAGAGAAAGTGGGACAGCCTGTTTTTGGAGCACCTTTTCTGGCCCTCTTCCCATTTGGGTTCAGCACGGGGTATAACTTGAAGAGAGCTGCTCAGTCATAGGTGCTGTTGACATTTTTCCACAGTTGTCAAACACTATTCCTACATCCAACAGTTCTGTGCAACATCTGGATAAACACTACCAGGCTCACAGTCTTATCAATATTGGTGAACATCCATTACCACAAGACTGAGCAAGCAGGTCCCAGCCAAAGTAACTCTGTTCAACATGTGAACCATGGGGAAGCTATCATTGTTCACATGACCATTATGGGCCAGTGGTCAGATTTCAATCCATCATCCTGCCTTTTGCCATAGCCCTTGATTGCCTTTCTGATTAAAACACTATCTACGACCCAGCCACAACAGTAAAGCTTTCAGCAGATTCACTACCTACACTGAGAAGTGCACTCTAAATTTAATGTCAAGAGTCAAGATTCTTGCAGGTTTGTTTTCAATGCTCCAATGGTGTCCATGTAATTGTTAAACATTTACCTAGACATGTCTGGAGATATCAAAACAGCAAACAGAAGTGTCATTTGTCATGCAGAGCTGGGAATGAAACTCTTGCATCGTATGTATCTCAAGATGTTACAAGACATTAGTTCAAACTGAATGGTGAATTTAATGCTACAGACATTTTATGTATTCCTCTTTCCAAACACTGACACAGATTGTCAGACAGGATGCTGTATTACATGAATCCAGTACCAAAACAGTTGCCTTCTTCTGCCTTTACAGCAATTTGTAGATGATTATCTTGATGCAGTGAAGAGGTTTGTGTGCTCTGACAAACTCTTTGAGTGATGCCATCAGGAGTTCACTGTTCTTGATGGGGCTAGTCATGGTGGAAAGGCAGATGGCAGTGCCAAGGGGCAGTTAGAACATAGAACAGTACAGCACAGTACAGGCCCTTCAGCCCTCAATGTTGTGCTGACTTTTATCCTACTCTAAGATCAAACTAACCCACATATCCTTCAGTTTACTATCATCCATGTGCCTATCCAGGAGTTGTTTAAATGTCCCTAATGTAACTGGCTCTACTACCACTGCTGGAAGTGCATTCCACACACCCACCACTCTCTGTGTAAAGAACCTACCTCTGACATCTCCCCTAAACCTTCCTCCAATCACCTTAAAATTATGCCCCCTCATGATAGACATTTCCAAGCTGGGAAAAGGTCTCTGGTTATCTACTCTATCTAAGCCTCTCATCATCTTGTACATCTTATCAAGTTACCTCTCATCCTCCTTCACTCCAATGAAAAAAGCCCTAGCTCCCTCAACCTTTCTTCATAAGACATGCCCTCCATTTCAGGTAGCATTCTGGTAAACTCCTCTGCACTCTCTCTAAAGCTTCCACACCATTCCGATAATGAGGTGACCAGAACTGAACACAATGTTCTAAGTGTGGTCTAATCAGGACTCTATAGAGCTGCAGTATAACTTTGCGGTTCCTAAACTTAATCTCTCTGCTAATGAAAGTCAACATACCATACACCGGCTTAACAACCCTACCCAACTTGGGTGGCAACTTTGAAAATCTATGGATCTGGACCCCCAGATCCCTCTGTTTCTCCACACTGCCAAGAAACCTGCCTTAAAACCTGTATTCTGCATTCAAATTTGACTTTCTAAAATGAATCACTTCACACTTTTCCAGGTTGAACACTCCATCTGCCACTTCTCAGCGTAGCTCTACATTCTGTCAATGTCATGTTGCAACCTACAACAGCCCTTCACACTATCCACAACTCCACCAACCTTCATGTAATCGTTAAACTTAATAATGCACTCTTCCACTTCCTCATCCAAGTTATTTATAAAAATCACAGAGCTGAGGTCCTAGACTAGATCCCTACAGAACATCACTGGTCACTGAGCTCCAGGCTAAATACTTTTCATCAACTACCACCCTCTGTCTTCTATGTGCCTGTTAATTCTGTATCCAGACAGCCAAATTTCCCTGTATCCCATGCCTCCTTACTTCCTGAATGAGTCTACCATGGGGAACCTTATCAAATGCATTGCTAAAATCCATATACACTACATCCATTGGTCTACCTTCATTGATGTGTTTTGTCACATCCTCAGAGAATTCAGTAAGGCTTGTGAGACATGATCTGCCCCTCACAAAGCCATGCTGGCTATCTTTAATTAAACTATGCTTTTCCAAATAATCATAATTCCTGTCTCTCAGAATCCTCTCCAATAATTTGTCCATTACCAACGTAAGACTGACTTTTCTGTAATTCTCAGGGTTATCCTTATTCTCTTTCTTGAATAAGGGAATAACATTTGCCACCCTCCAGTCATCTGATACTACTCCAGTGGAAAGTGAGGACACAAAGATACAGTCAAAGGTACAGCAGTCTCTTCCCTCACCTCCCATAGGAACCTTTGGTATATCCCATCTGGCCCAGGGGACTTGTCTATCCTCATATTTGTCAAAACTTCCAGCACATCTTCTTTCTTAATATCAACCTGTTTGAGCAAATCAGCCTGTTTCACGCTGTCCTCACAAATGACAATGGGCAAGAGATTCCTGAAGGCTGCAGTGCCCCCACATTTTTAGGCTTAACTGCGAGTCCAATGCACGCACAATGTGGGAAATGGGCACTCGCTATGACTTTCCCAGCATGGACAATCAAGGATGGCAGGAGGCTGCTCTAAGCTGGAGAAATTTTCCATCAGTGGCTTTCCAACTTGAAAGCTGCAGCAGGATGAAATGAAAGGGAGATGGAGCAGACAATGTACCATCTCCAATTGTTTTAAAGTTGACAGAGACAAACAGAGACTTAACAGTGAAGCACTGTGATGAGAACCCTCTACAGAGCAGCCTGCAGTTATGAGAGCTGAGCTGGTCAAGCAGGGGTCCTCTACCCCTACCTGGGAATCTTCTTCCAGATTTCTTGCTGGAACCATATGCAGGCAGCTGGACTGTCACACATCACTCCCAGAAACCATCATACAAGTACAAAATTCCAAATGACCTCAGTCAACAGTCTTAATAATCATCATCATTAATCCAGGGATCAGGTAATGTTCTGGGGACCCTGGTTCAAATCTTGTCATGGTATATGGTTGAATTTGAATTCAATAAAAATCTGGAAATAAAACTCTAATGATTACCATGAATCCATTGTCGATGATTGGGAAAAAAAAACATTTTGTTCACTAATGTCCTTTAAGGAAAGAAACTGCCATCCTTACCTGGTCTACCTACATATGAGTCCAGATCCACAGCAACATGGTTGACTCTTAACTGCCCTTTGGGCAATGAATGCTGGCCTACCGGTGACACCCACATCCCGTGAATGAATTAGAAAATAGCAGGCCAGTAACCCTTATAAACACTACCATCAACAATCGCCTAATCTCCACACCACACTCTCCCCTCATCAGCACCCACAACCATCCTTCCTTCACCAAAATGGCCCTGGGGCAGGATGAAACTGAGGAAATAGGGATTAAGCAGGCACTGCTATCTTCAGTTACTGCCCACCTCAATACCCAACACCAACAGGAACTAGAAATCAAGATTTGAGAGTCACTACCGCATTGATCAACCGGAACGAAAATCGACAAGCAACCTAATATCTCTCCTTCATCATTTACACATTGGCACACAGTTTCCATTAGCTTATACTTTTTTTCAGTGTAATTCTACTGAAATCTACTGAACCAGCACAAAAGGTCAAGAAAGTTTGAGCACAAATTACATTCAGGTCAGAAAAAGCTTCTGCAGTCTTTTGTTGTAGTTTAACAAAAAGCAATCTCATTTCAAACTGGCCTTGTCAGCAAAATTCATCATGTTCCCAGATCAAATTAAACACTTTTGTGAACATTTGGCTTCTTATGTCTTTGGGTTTTCAAGGAGACCACAAATATAATGCTTCTAATTAGACCGAAAGACACCAATAGATAATTTTTTAAAACTTTTAAAAATGTGATTTCCCAATTTATTTACAAATAAATTGACTGCTGTACACTCCATTATCTAGGAAATCATTCAGTTTAATATTTCTCTGCAGTGCTTTTACAATATTTCATTCTGGAAACTCACAGACAACAGTCGAGAGTGTTCTGATCTCCCTCAGGTTGGATCCCTTGTTCACTTATCTGTGAATTATAGTCTTGTATCTTCTTCTTCATTACTTGTGGGAGACTCTCATTCCCATTTACTAAGTAATGTCATTAAGGAAAAGAACCATGAAGTGGTTTCGGTTGTCTTCTTCGAGGGAAACACAAGTCTTTTTCCAAAATATCTGCCACCTGTAGTCTACCATTTTCCTTCAGGAATCATAGAAAATCTGCAGCATATAAAGAGACTATTTGGCCCAGTGACCCCAGCTGTTCTGATACAAACACCAAAGGTTTACTGGTTCTGTCAGTGAGCGTATCTCAGAGCCATGATCATGGGACCTTTACCTCAGACTGGGGAAATAAAGAGCAGGGATGAGGAACTCCCCGGCCCTGTTCCCTACTTTTGTTTGGTATTTCAAACACTCAGTGCAACTCCCAAAACATCAGTGGTATCATAAACCAGCTTCTTTATACTTCACCCAACTCTCTACATTCCCCCAACTTTCTACATCCCAGCTTTTCCAGCCTCTTCTTATAACTTAAGTCCTCGATTCCTGACAATATCCACCTCAGCCTGAAAGTTTTTAATCTTAAAACAATCTTTTACAAGCTATTTCATTCTTAGATATTCTTTCTCTACCTCAAACTAGATGAACTAGGAATGAACTCCCACCATATTCCTACATTGTGAATTATATTCCATTTAGCCAATGGCTAAATCTTTCTCTCTCTCTCTCTCTCCCACCACACACACCCCCACCCACCCCCCGGCCTCCATATCCTGGCAGACAAAGTTTTGTGATTTGCCTATGAAAGAAGTGAAACTAACGTGGTCATTCTAACAGATGAGAGACTTACAATGTGCACTCCACAACCACCTGATGAAGGAGCGTCGCTCCAAAAGCTAGTGCTTCCAATTAAACCTGTTGGACTATAACCTGGTGTTGTATGACTCGTAACTTTAAATAAATCAAATCCTGAACAAGCCTTGAGGCTATATCATCTCCCATGCTGGATCACTACAAGAGGAAATATATTTTCCTCATCTACCTTCTCAAAATCATTCAGGATGTTAACCTGAGTCACCTCTCATTCTTCTGAACTACAGCAGAAACAAGAACCGTGGATAGTCTGTTCCCAGAAGAGAACCCGCTCACCTAGGTGTCAATCTAGTAAAACGTCTCTGAACTACCTACAATGCAGGCCCATCTTTCTTCAGAGGGACATAGACATAGTTTTTAACATGCTGAAAATGTATTGCTGGAAAAGCGCAGCAGGTCAGGCAGCATCCAAGGAGCAAGAGAATCGACGTTTTGGACATGAGCCCTTCTTCAGGAACCTTCAGATTCTTCAGCTTCCTGTAGAAGGGCTCATGCCCGAAACGTCGATTCTCCTGCTCCTTGGATGCTGCCTGACCTGCTGCGCTTTTCTAGCAACACATTTTCACCTCTGATCTCCAGCATCTGCAGTCCTCACTTTCTCCTAGATAGTTTTTAGCATGATTGTTAAAGCTCCTCGCTCTAGCCCCTCATATCTTTCAGCCTTCCCAACCAGCTTATGTCCCTCTCTAAGCTCTGCACACTCCCATCCATCCTTCATACCCCAGTATACCTTGTCGACTTACTCACCACTAGCTACAATGTACAAAACACATGAGCCATTTGATAACACTAGGAGGGTCTTTGTTCAAGAAATTTAAAAAGAAAATAATTAATCATTCAAAAACAATTAAAAAGTGCATTCCTCATAGAAGTTCATACTAATGTTAATAAAACTCATTGTTTAAAATTATTTTTCAAAAACCATTCATTTAAAGTGCTCATTAATTTCTCAAAATAAACACAGATTCAAAAATCCCTTTAGAAACTTATGTTATCTTCTTACGAAGCTCAATCAAAAGAAGGACACAGTGCCCTCCATAACTCTGTCAGCAACCCCTGCTTTGCTAAGCATTCATAATAAACACATATCTGAATAAGTAGCTCCTAAAGAGTTCAATAGAATACAGTGTCTCAAGTTGCTTGACGACATTTTTTTAAAGTTTCAAAGATGTTCTAATCATAAAATACTAACATCTGTTTGTTTTTGTTTTCAGAGACTGAAAAAATCTCTAGAATTCAAATAAGTGTTAAACTCAAACCACAGTGTGCAAATTACCCTTTTAAATCTGATTCCCAATACTGTTAAATTTAGAAGGATACGTAACCCACTGGATAATGTACTATAATGTATGAAAGCAGTCACATAGTGCTGATAAATGCAATGATCACTTACATTTGATGGATACTGTCCATTGATCAATCATTGCATTGAAAACATATGTAAATCGTCACGTACCATTGCGTTCCGATATTTGAATTTGGCAAGACCTTTCAAAATGACTTGTCAAAGGTTTTCTGATTTCATATCAGGCTTCCTTCCAGGGTTCACAAAGCGTCTTATCTGGTATAGTTTGCATAGCCTACAAGAACCCATACATCTCTATGAAATTACCAACATCAGGAAAAACTGCACTTGCAGTAGGCATTTAAATGCTGTTACCATGATCACTTTAAATGCACATTGCTTTACAACCTGAAAATTTCTTTCCCTGAGGAAAACAACAGCCAATTCCGAGTAGACACTATTTTTAAACTGAAGGCTTGCGTGCCTTTAGTTTGCACCTCCCAATACAGATTTTTTCATATCTGGCCATCTGATTAAAAGTATCTGAAAGGGCCATGAATTACTTTTGTAATAAACACATTTACAAACTGTAATAGTAAAACTTCACCAGGCTACTGCATGAATAAGGCAAGATCCTGAGATGCTGGAAAGCTGAAACAAGCAAAGAAATGCTGAAGAAACTCAACAGGTCTGGCGGCAGCTGTGAAGAAATAAATAGAATGAATGTTCTGAGTCTGGTCTGACTCTTCATCAGGACTGAAAGGTTTTGGAAAATGTTTTTTTTAAAACACTTTTGACAGCAGCTGAGACCCAGTGCAAAAGATATCCAACACCTCTCAATCATCAAATAAGATGATACTCCCCAAATGGGTCAACTGACAGGATTTAACTTGAGCTTAAAATTGTGTAGCTGGAAAAGTGCAGCAGGTCAGGCAGCATCAAAGGAACAGGAGAATCGACGTTTCAGGCATAAGCCCTTCTTCTTGATAATGCTTGATGCTAGGGTGCAAGGTGATACAGCATTTCAGTTTTCTTTATGTTGATTTTTAATCCAAAATGTTGTGCCACCTCCATCGATATGGAAGCATGTGTAAATTCCCTGTGTGCAAGGTCTGACTGCTGCAGTAACGTTCTGAAGAAAATAATGAATATGGTTGGAACCAGCACAAATCCCCGTTTCATTCCACTGCAGATTTTAAAAGGATCAAAATTATGCTGGTTTGCTTGATTTGTCTCGACAGATCTTCAAGAACTTGGTTAAAAATCACACAACACCAGGTTATAGTCCAACAGGTTTAATTGGAAGCACACGAGCTTTCGGAGCGACACTCCTTCATCAGGTGATAGTGGAGGGCTCGATCGTAACACAGAATTTATAGCAAAAATTTACAGTGTGATGTAACTGAAATTATACATCGAAAAATTGATTGTCTGTTAAGCCTTTCATCTGTTCGAATACGGTGATAGTTTCACTTCTTTCATGTGTAAATCACAAAACCTTTTTTTTTAAAAAGTTGCATTCTCAGGTTAGATGTTAACAATGGTGATAGCTAGACAATATGTTGTAGGTGTTGGCCCCCTGTGTTCTCTGTCTATGCCATGATGTTTAGATTGATTCTAATCTAAAAAGTGAGATAACAGAGTTTTACATAAATTCATGCAGTTTTTGAGCTCAGAGTTCTACATGAATGTATGCAGTTTTTGAGCAAAGTACAATGTAACTCTGCAAGTACAAGTTCACCCCACAAAATATTTGTGTGCATGTGGGTCTTTGTCTGTGTGTGTGTGTGTGTGTGTGTGTGTGTGTGTGTGTGTGTCTGTCTGTCTGTCTGGGGTGGGGGTTGTGCATGTGAGAAAGTGTGTGTGTGTGTGTAGTGAGTGCAGAGTGTCTTAAGTCTGTGAGGGGGTGCATGTGGGAGTGTGTGTGTCTATAAGGGTGTGTGTGGGTGTCTGTGTGCACGTCTGTGTGTACCTGTGTCCATGTGTATGTGAGAGTGTGTGTGTGTGTGTGTGTGTGTGTGTGTGTGTGTAGTGAGTGCAGAGTGTCTTAAGTCTGTGAGGGGGTGCATGTGGGAGTGTGTGTGTGTGTCTATAAGTGTGTGTGTGCAGGAATATCTGTGTGCTCGTCTGTGTATACTGTGTCCATGTGTATGCGAGAGTGTGTGTGTGTAGGAATATCTGTGTGTGTGTGTGTCGTGCAATGGTGGTCACCTGTAATGTGACATGAACCCAAGGTCCCAGTTGAGGCCCTCCCTATGAGTACCGAACTTAGCTATCAGCCTCTGCTCGGCCACTTTCCTCTGCTGCCTGTCCCGAAGTCCACCTTGGAGGATGGTCACCCGAAGGTCCGAGGCTGAATGTCCTGGACCACTGAAGTGTTCCCCAACTGGGAGGGAACCCTCCTGTCTGTTGATTGTTGTGCGGTGCCCATTCATCTGTTGTCGTAGCCTTTGCTCGGTTTCCCCAATGTACCATGCCTCCGGGCATCCTTGCCTGCAACGTATAAGATAGACAACGTTGGCTGAGTCACATGAGTATCTGCCATGTACAAGGTGGGAGGTGTTCCCACGCGTAATGGTGGTATCTATGTCCACAATCTGACATGTCTTGCAGCGTCCACCGTGACAGGGTTGTATGGAGTTGTCCTGAGAGCCGGGCAGTTTGCTACAAACAATGATCTGTTTGAGGTTTGGCGGTTGTTTAAAGGCAAGTAGTGGAGGTATGGGGAAGATCTTGGTGAAGTGCTCATCCTCATTGATAATGTGTTGCAGGTCACAAAGAACATGGCGTAATTTTTCAGACCCTGGGAAGTACTGAACAACAAAGGGTACCCTGTCAGTTGCAGCACATGTCTGTCTCCTAAGGAGGTCATTACGGTTCCTTGCTGTGGCACGTCGGAACTGGCGGTCGATGAGTTGAGCATCGTACCCCGATCTTGTGAGGGCATCCTTGAGTACTTCCAGGTGTCCGTCACGTTCCTCCTCATCTGAGCAGATCCGATGTATGCGTAGGGTTTGTCCATAGGGAATGGCTGTTTTAATATGTTTTGGGTGGAAGCTGGAGAAGTGTAGCATTGTGAGGTTGTCTGTGGGTTTGCGGTAGAGTGTGGTGCTGAGGTGTCCATCCTTGATGGAGACGCATGTGTCCAAGAATGAGACAGATAGTCGAGAGTAGTCCATGGTGAGTTTGATGGTGGGATGAAACTTGTTGATGTCACTGTGTAGTTTTATCAGTGACTCCTCGCCAGGGGTCCAGAGGAAGAAAATGTCATCAATGTACCTGGTGTACAATGTTGGTTGGAGATCCTGCATAGAGAAGAAATCTTGTTCGAACCTGTGCATAAAAATATTGGCATATTGGGGTGCAAATTTGGTCCCCATGGCTGTTCCATGTGTCTGGATGAAGAACTGGTTGTCAAAAGTGAAGACATTATGATCGAGGATAAACCGGATGAGTTGTAGGATGGTGTTTGGAGACTGGCAGTTGTTGGTGTTGAGTACTGAGGCTGTTGCCAGGATGCCATCATTATGGGGGATGCTGGTGTAGAGTGCGGAAACGTCCATTGTGACAAGGAATGTTCCCGGTTCAACTGGTCTGCGGGTGCTGAGTTTCTGTAAGAAATCCGTAGTGTCGCGACAGAAGCTGGGGATCCCCTGTACAATAGGTTTCAAGATGCCTTCCACATAGACGGAGAGATTCTCACATAGGGTCCCATTTCCCGACACGATGGGACATCCCGGTGTGTTGGCTTTGTGTACCTTTAGAAGGCAGTAGAAGTCACCTACACGAGAAGTACGTGGGATGAGGACGCGTAGGGAACTCTGAAGGACTGGATCCAAAGTTCTGATCAGTGTGTTTAATTCTCGGGTATGTTCTTTGGTCGGATCAGCTGGTAGTTGCCTGTAGTGTTCCTGGTTGTTCAGTTGTCGGTACACTTCCTTGCAGTAATCTGCTCTATTCTGAATGACAATGGCACCTCCTTTATCTACTGGTTTGATGACAATGTTGTGATTGGTTTTGAGAGCCTGAATGGCATTGCGTTGTGAACGGGTGATGTTTTGCTCTACCTTGTGGATACGGCTGATGAATCTGGCATTTATATATTTCCTGACAGTTTGAGCATACATGTCAAGCCCAGGGCAGCGGCCCTCCGGTGGGGTCCATGTTGACACCTTCTTTGGTCACTCGTCTACAGTGAAATTATCACTGTATTCTAACAGATGAAAGGCTTAACAGGACAATCGATTTTTCAATGTATAATTTCAGTTACATCACACTGTAAATTTTTGCTATAAATTCTGTGTTACAATCGAGCCCTCCATTATCACCTGATGAAGGAGCGTCGCTCCGAAAGCTAGTGTGCTTCCAATTAAACCTGTTGGACTATAACCTGGTGCTGTGTGATTTTTAATTTTGTACACCTCAGTCCAACACCGGCATCTCCAAATTCAAGAACCTGGATAGCCTTCTAAGTTTTTCAAAGATTTTCAAAAGACCATCTTTACTCAGTGTTGAATGCTTTGGTGAAGTCTCTGAAATTGATGTACCAGCCTTTGTTTTGTTCACAACTTTTTTCTTGTATTTGTCTCAAAGCAAATAGCATGTCTGCCTCTGTTTGTTCTGAAACCACAATGGCTCTCTGAAAAATTCCTTCTGCAACGGTAGACACAAGCCTGTTCACGCGTATTCTGGCCAGGGTTTTCCTAGCAATAGGAAGGAGCGTGATCCCATAGTTGGTGCAAGCTGACTTTTCTTCTTTGTTTTTGTTCAACATGATGATAATGGTGTCACAGAGATCCTGCGGGTTCCTGCCTTGTTCTCAGCAGATCATGAACTACTCATGGAGCTTGGTATGAAGGGGAAGGCTGCCATGTTTCAAGGCTTCTAATGGAATGCCATTGACACCTAGTGCTGGTTGATAGCAGTCAAAGTTTCTTCTAGGGTTGGGGCCTCATCCAGTCCTTTTTCGGCTGGCCTTAATGGATGAAGTTGATGGCAATATCATGTACATGACATGCGTTTCAATGTTCTCTAACCTGCAATCCAGGTCTGACTCCTTGACATACGGTTCCTTGCTAGTGATCCTCCCAAGGGAGGAGGGGAGGCGGGTTTGGTTTGATAAGCTGATCAGATTTTAGTGCCTCATTGAAGCATCTTATGCCATCAGTATGAGCATGCTGTTGACCTTTTTCTGCGTGTGATCCATTAGTCATTTTGGATATTCTTCAGTTTATGCTGATGGCAAGGGGGGGCGTAGGGTGGGCTGGGGACAGGGGAGGGGTGGTGTTTTCTTTTTCTCTTGGCTAACTGGCTGAGTGAGGTTAGTGTAATGTGCTGATGTTTTTATTGCTCACTAACCTTGGATTTCCTGGTCATCTTCATCAAACCAATCCCTGTCCATCATGGTGCTGTGTCCGATGATCTTGTTGGAAGTATCCAGGTCTGCAGCCCTAATGTTATTCCAGATGTCTTCTGCAGCGAGATGAGCAATGAGGTCAGAGTGTTCCAGTCTGGTCCACAAGGCTGTTTGATAAACATCCCTGTAAGATAAAGTTTGCTGGTTGCTGACTTGAATTTCTTTGATGGGCCTCTTCTTGGGCTTAAACTTGAAATGGAAGTTCAGTTTTGACTGAATGAGCAAATATTCTGTAATGACTGCTGAGCATGATTTGAGCATCAGTTAGACCACATTGATACACCAAGCTACAGTTTATTAGGTGCCAGTGTTTAGAGTGGGGATACATCCATGTGGTCTTGAAGTGATATTGTTAGAAAAAGATGATGCACAGCTGTCTTACTGCATAGAGTTCCAACAGTAGATGTTAGCCCTCACAGTGTCCAACTTAATGGTTTTCAACCATTCCTTTGCAGCTTGGCCAACACAGCTAACTCTGACAATGAATTCACCGACAATGATAATTTTATCCCCAGGAGAGGCAATCCATCTGAGTTCACAGAGATCTGTGTGACTCACCTTTCTCAGCTTTAGGATAGAAATGCTGATAAGAGTGGCGTGTTGCTGGTCACCAAGGGGGAGACTCAAGAACATGATCTGTTCAGAATGGTCAATTAACAGGCTTGAAGGACTAGTGATGTTAGTCTTCTTCACTGTGAACTCAATGCTGAAAATGATTTTCCCTCCAACCGTAACAAGGACAGAACGCCCCTGGTGCTCACCTTCCACCCTACCAACCTTCGCATAAACGAAATCATCTGCCGACATTTCCGCCACCTCCAAACAAACCCCACCACCAGGGATATATTTCCCTCCCCAACCCTTTCCACCTTCCGCAAAGACCGCTCCCTCCGTGACTACCTGGTCAGGTCCACGCCCCCCTACAACCCACCCTCCCATCCTGGCACTTTCCCCTGCCACCGCAGAAACTGTAAAACCTGCGCCCACACCTCCTCCCTCACCTCTATCCAAGGCCCTAAAGGAGCCTTCCACATCCATCAAAGTTTCACCTGCACATCCGCTAATATCATTTATTGTATTCGTTGCTCCCGATGCAGTCTCCTCTCCATTGGGGAGACTGGGCGCCTCCTAGCAGAGCGCTTGAGGGAACATCTCCGGGACACCTGCACCAATCAACCAAACCGCCCCGTGGCCCAACATTTCAACTCCCCATCCCACTCTGCCGAGGACATGGAGGTCCTGGGCCTCCTTCACCGCCACTCCCTCACCACCAGACGCCTGTAGGAAGAACGCCTCATCTTCCACCTCGGAATACTTCAACCCCAGGGCATTAATGTGGACTTCAACAGTTTCGTCATTTCCCTTTCCTCCACCTCACCCGAGTTCTAAACTTCCAGCTCAGCACTGTCCCCATGACTTGTCCGGACTTGTCCTACCTGCCTATCTCCTTTTCCACCTATCCACTCAACCCTCTCCTCCCTGACCTATCACCTTCATCTCCTCCCCCACTCACCCATTGTACTCTATGCTACTTTCTCCCCACCCCTACCCTCCTCTAGCTTATCTCTCCCCGCTTCAGGCTCACTGCCTTTATTCCTGATGAAGGGCTTTTGCCCGAAACGTCGATTTCGAAGCTACTTGGATGCTGCCTGAACTGCTGTGCTCTTCCAGCACCACTAAGCCAGAATCTGGTTTCCAGCATCTGCAGTCATTGTTTCTACCTCGTTGATTTTAACCCTACTGCGAATCGTCTCGCAAGGATGCCTGCCTTGAAGAAGTTTTCCTCCTCTCTCTACAAGAATCTCAGGGAGTCCCTCTCCCACTGCAACTCCCAGGTCATTTCCTCTGCCCTGAAGCTCTTCAACCATGACGTGAAACAAACTCGCTACCACAGCCACATTCGCTTCCTCAGTGCCTGCCTCCGTAACCAACTCATCCCACACGGACTCCGGACCACCTTTAAACCAGCAGAGTTTGGACCCGAACAGGACAAACAGTACAGACTACAGATTCAAAAACACCAGCAACAGTTCTCCTTCAAGATCCTCCGCTCCACACTTGCAGCAATGCGCCGGCACCTAACCTCTCTACAGTCAGCCCTGCCTCAGCTGAGGGCCACACTCTCTCAGAATTGCAAAGGACCTACTCTGTACTACATCCTCAGGAGAATTCATACTCTCAACAAACAGTATTTCAATTCCATCTCAAACATCAAAAACTGTAAGTACAACAAACTTTTATCCACCCACCTCCATAACCAGCGCTCCTCAAACATTCCAGAAGATTCCCCTGGCCTCAGAACCTATTCCACCATTAGCCATGCGGCTGATGCAGCTATCACCCCACGCTGATTGATGATGTCACTTCCGCCCCCCTCATTGCCACTCCCACAACCACTTCCACCCCTCACAATTCCTCATGCATCACACCTGACATCACTTCTGCCCTTCACATCATCGCTGATGCCCCATGCTCAGTGACTTCCCCTACTGCCGTGGTCACCACCACTTCCGCCCCCACCAGCGCCACTCACCTGCATTCTGCTGACATGCCCCCCCACAGACCCCACTGTCACTATCCCCACCCCCCAGAACCCCGAGGGGAACACTACCCCTGCTCATGACTCCACCCCCATTCCCCCCACCATCACACCCACTCCAGTTACAGGTTCCGCCCCCACTCCCAGCTCCACACCCACACCAGATCCCAGCTCCCAGCCCTGCCGAGTTTTCACCATCCCCCCAGACCTCCCCCTCACTGAGGACGAACGATCAGTCCTCAGCAAAGGACTCACCTTCATCCCCCTCCGTCCACGCATCAATGAATTTAATACACGCCATGACGTCGAACAATTCTTCCATCGCCTCCACCTCCGAGATTACTTTCATAATCAGGACTCCCGCCCACCTTCCGAGGACCCCTTCGCCCACCTCCAACACACTGCATCCACCTGGACACCCCACGCTGGCCTATTACCTGCCCTCGACCTCTTCATTTCCAACTGCCGCCGGGACATTAACCGCCTCAACCTGTCTACCTCCCTCCCCCACTCCAACCTCTCACCCTCACAACGCGCAGCCCTCCAATCCCTATGCTCCAATCCCAACCTCACCATCAAGCCAGCAGATAAAGAGGGCGCAGTGGTAGTCTGGCGCACTGACCTCTACACCGCTGAAGCCAAACGTCAACTCGAGGACTCCTGTTCCTACTGTCCCCTCAACCATGACCCCACCCCCCATCACCAAACCATCATCTCCCAGACCATACAGAACCTCATCACCTCAGGAGATCTCCCAACTACAGCTTCCAAACTTATAGTCCGGGAACCCCACACTGCCCAGTTCTACCTCCTTCCCAAGATCCACAAGCCTGACCACCCTGGCCAACCCATTGTCTCAGCATGCTCCTGCCCCACTGAAGTCACCTCTAGCTACCTGGATACTGTCCTATCCCCTCTAATCCAGGAACTCCCCACATACGTTCGAGACACCACCCACACCCTCCACCTCCTCCAAGACTTCCGTTTCCCTGGCCCCCAATGCCTCATCTTCACCATGGATATCCAATCCCTCTACACCTCCATCTGCCATGACCAGGACCTCCAAGCCCTCCATTTTTCCCTCTCCAGACGTCCCCAGCAGTACTTTCCACCGACACGCTCATTCGTTTTGCCGAACTGGTCCTCACCCTTAACAATTTCTCCTTTGAATCCTCCCACTTCCTCCAGACCAAAGGGGTAGCCATGGGCACTCATATGGGCCCCAGCTATGCCTGTCTCTTTGTTGGCTACGTAGAGTAGTTGATCTTCCATAATTACACCGGCACCACTCCCCACCTCTTCCTCCGCTACATTGATGACTGCATTGGCGCCATCTCGTGCTCCCGCGAGGAGGTTGAGCAATTCATCAACTTCACCAACACATTCCACCCTGACCTTAAATTTACCTGGACCATCTCTGACACCTCCCTCCCCTTCCTGGACCTCTCCATCTCCATTAATGACGACCGACTTGACACTGACATTTTTTACAAACTCACCGACTCCCACAGCTACCTGGATTACACCTCTTCCCACCCTACCTCTTGCAAAAATGCCATCCAGTATTCCCAATTCCTCCATCTCCGCTCCCAGGAGGGCCAGTTCCACCACAGAACACACCAGATGGCCTCCTTCTTTAGAGACTGCAATTTCCCTTCCCACATGGTTAAAGATGCCCTCCAACGCATCTCGTCTACATCCCGCACCTCCGCCCTCAGACCCCACCCCTCCAACCGTAACAAAGACAGAACGCCCCTGGTGCTCACCTTCCACCCTACCTACCTTCACATAAACCAAATCATCTGCCAACATTTCCGCCACCTCCCATCAGACCCCACCACCAGGGATATATTTCCCTCCCCACCTCTTTCCGCCTTCCGCAAAGACCGTTCCCTCCGTGACTACCCGGTCAGGTCCACGCCCCCCTACAACCCACTCTCCAATCTTGGCACTTTCCCCTGCCACCGCAGGAACTATAAAACCTGCACCCACACCTCCTCCCTCACCTCTATCCAAGGCCCTAAAGGAGCCTTTCACATCCATCAAAGTTTTACTTGCACATCCACTAATATCATTTATTGTATTCGTTGCTCCCGATGCAGTCTCCTCTACACTGGGGAGACTGGGTGCCTCCTAGCAGAACGCTTGAGGGAACATCTCCGGGACACCTGCACCAATCAACCACACTGCCCCGTGGCCCAACATTTCAACTCCCCATCCCACTCTGCCGAGGACATGGAGGTCCTGGGCCTCCTTCACCGCCACTCCCTCACCACCAGACGCCTGTAGGAAGAACGCCTCATCTTCCGCCTCAGAACACTTCAATCCCAGGGCATCAATGTGGACTTCAACAGTTTCCTCATTTCCCCTTCCTCCACCTCACCCGAGTTCTAATCTTCCAGCTCAGCACTGTCCCCATGACTTGTCCGGACTTGTCCTACCTGCCTATCTCCTTTTCCACCTATCCACTCCACCCTCTCCTCCCTGACCTATCACCTTCATCCCCTCCCCCACTCACCCATTGTACTCTATGCTACTTTCTCCCCACCCCCACCCTCCTCTAGCTTATCTCTCCACGCTTCAGGCTCACTGCCTTTATTCCTGATGAAGGGCTTTTGCCCGAAACGTCGATTTCGAAGCTACTTGGATGCTGCCTGAACTGCTGTGTTCTTCCAGCACCACTAATCCAGAAGCTGAAAAGGATTTGTTCACCTTGAGGTCTACCTGACCAGTACAACATGTAGCCGGCATTGGGTTGTGACAGGTTGCTTTGCTCTGAGACAGGTATCTCACTCATGGGCTGTTATATCAATGTCTAATCTGGTTTGCTCATGGGCAGGCAGGCAGAACTGCGCATCACTGTGGTGATTGCTGTCACTAGTGAGTTTCTGTACTTTTCTTCTTTTCGAAGTGAGATTGAGTATTTGGTTAATTCTTCTGTGTCACAGAATCACATTACGAGATACCTAGTGACTATGGCAAACCAACTGGTTGGGGGCAAAGCAAACATTTGTTTATGCCACCTTTCCCTGGCTGCTTTCCATTTCAGAAGCAAGTAGTGTTCCTCTTCAAAAAGGCTGCGTGCTCACTTAGGGTGCTACCTGATGATGGTGTTATTTCTAGGTCATCAACAGAATGATCTATAGCCTGAGCTGCCTGCCTGAACTTAGCTTCCAGCAACATCTCACACCTGCTGTTTTGACTCTTTCTCACTTCTACACAACTTAATTTTGTTAAAGACGCATAGCAGCATGATTTTTTTATAAACCTCTATAAGGTGCCCTATCAGCTTCCTGCATTCCAGGAAATATGTCCCAGCCTATCCAGTCTCTCCTTATAATTCAAGCCTTCCAGTATCAGTAACACACTTGTGAATTTTTTTTTAACCCTTTCCAGTTTAATAACACTCCTCCTATAGCAGAGTGAGGATGATCAGTTTTCCTTCCTGTCTGTGCAAAGGGGTTTTAGGGAGAATAACTTGCGATCTCTGACCCCTGTCTTTGAGCAAGGAGCTCATCTATTGTGACCCAATGAACTAGGACACTGGCAGTAAGGTCTCTAAGCTGTAGGTTTGGATTCAGAGTTTCCTTCTCCCAGTGATTTGCCAACCAAGGCTTGAAGGAACCTTGCTTCCCTGGCTATTTTATTCATAGCTGATTAAACCATGGAATATCGGTGGCACGGTGGCTCAGTGGTATAGAGTGATTTGCAAATTGATTCTCAACCTGTTTGGTCATGTTATGAATGCACCATCCTTGACCTCATCATGTTTACTCTGTCAAATACTTCACACTTCACACTCCCCTTCCTTACTTCCAGGGTCTGTTTCCTCTTTCTCATTGTGATAACAGACTCAGAATTCATATTGCCTTTCCCTCACTGTCAATGAATCAAAATCCTGGGACTCCCTCCTGACCAGCATTGGGGATGCATCCACACCTCAAGGACAACAGCAATTCAAATTGGCAGCTCACCACCAACTATGCCAAGGTAGTTAGGATGCACAATAAATGCTGGCCCAGCCATCGACAAATACATCCCATGACTGAGAAAAAAAATGCAAAGTATTCACTTTGGAGTTTTCCCATATTTTCTGCCTCAAAATCACTTTGGTCTCTGACCCTTCTTCACCCTTCCCTTTCTTATATTCTTGTGCTTTATTAGCTTATGAAACTTCTATGAGTTTTCCTTGATTATATTGGCGATAATTTTTCATCCCCTTTCTTTACATTCATAAATTCCATTTTAATTTCACCATTCTAAGTTTCTCACGCCATTCTGCAATATTGAATTCTTGTCATCTGACATAAGCTTTCTTTTTTTTACCTTATCCTCCTCTGCATGGTCTTTGACATTCAAGGGAGTTGTTATTTCTGAGTCTTTTTCTTTTTGGGAATATATTTGTTCTGAGCTCTCTGCATCTCCTTGAATGCCTCCCACTGCTATGACACTGATTTATTTTCAAGTGGGTACTGCCTGTCTGCTTTTGTCAAATCACATCTCAGGTTAATGAAATTGGCCTTTTTCCAATTAAAAAAAAACTCTTTCTCTATTGTTATCATTTTTCCATAACTAATTTAAATCTAAGTGAGTTATGATCACTCCCATTAAGATGCTCTCCCACATATAACCCTTCCAGCTACCTGTGGTCATTCCATATGTACAAGTGCCAATTTGCCACTTTTCTTGTTGGGATTAAGATTTATTGGCTCATAAATATTTTCTGTATGTAATGTAAGAATTCTCCACCATTTATTTATTTTGTCATGACTCACTGGAGTAGCATGCTGGAAATCAAGCCCCACTATTCCCAAGGTAATCACAATTTTTAAAAAAAATATAGTAATTTTTTTGCAAGAAATCTCCAAACAACCTGATTTTCAAACCAAAGTTGATAGAAAGTACAGAGTATGTTTTGTGCTTCATTTCAGCCAGAACACGGATTTTGATTCTAGCAACAGGCAAGTAACTAAATTAAATCATACAAACTCTATAAATTAAAACTCCAAGTCCTTTATAAACTCCTCTTTACACAAACAGAGAGATGGATAGACAAAAGGATGCTGAATACAGCATTTCACTGAAGAAAGAATCTAAACCTTCTCTACACACATAATGATTGCAACTTAGCCTGGATACCATTTTTCAGTCCAGAAGCCAACGGAGAGTTACTCAGCCTTGATTTTTATACCCAAGCCTAACCATGCCATTCAAATCTGTGTTTACCTAACAGAACCAACATGCTGTGGCCTTGTTTGAGAGAAACCTTACTCAATGTTTACAGTTGATGAGAGTGCAGTTAACCTATACAAAGCTGGAGTTTTCTCAAAACTCCACTCAATCAATAGATTCTGACAGTTTTCATAGGACGAGTAATTAAGATTGCTTACTACTTTCAAAGCTCCTATAGTCATGCCACCAAGACAGCCTCCTTCTCAATCACAGCATATTCCATGTCTGATAATACTTGTGATGTATAAAGATTCTGTTTTAGGATATTACTACTTTTGATCACCTCAGGAGTCACATGCCATGTGGATGATATGTTGATACATGGAGAAATAGTTGAAGAGCATGGTCTGAGAGTGCATGCAGTCCTGAAACACAGTCAGCAAGATCAGCCTTAAAGACATCTGAAATGTTTTTCAGTTCTCAGAACACTTTGTGAACAGCAATGGTATAATGGCGGGTCCTCAGAAAATGATTCCCATAGAGAAGTTTCCAAGACTAAAGTCAGAGCAAAGATTCCTGGGAATGGTAAACTTATTGGTAAAATGTTGCCTCTGTTGTCAGAACCTTTGAGACAACCCGTCAAGAAGATGTAATGTTAGTATTAGAAACTGTATCAAGAGTATTCTTTTTGGAGAATGAGGGACATGTTGATGCCCACAGATCTATCAGCGCTATGAACTACTCTTTTCAACCATCATACCAGCTACAGGATTTGCAGCAATGCTCTTCAGCAGCAACCAGATGGGTGTCATAAACTAGCCTTTTAGACATTACAAGTATTATCCATCATAGAAAATGTTGTTTTTGAGAAGGAGGCTATCTTGGTTGCATGACTACATTCTTGAACTGAAAGTGGAAACAGATCCCAAATCTCTGGCTTCTCTATTGGATGAGATAGAACTAGCAAAAATACCTCCAAGAATACAAAGATTTTGATTTATCTCATGAGATTCCCTGATGAAATTTTATGCATGCAAGGAAAAGTGCAAACAATGGCAGACGTACTCTTCAGAGGGATGGTTGACAGTTTTACTAGGTATGATATTGAGTTAGTTCACAAAATTGAATTATACATTCAGTACATGGTAGCACAATTGACAGAGATAGAACTGACAGAATGTCTCAACATCTATTGGTATTGTATTGAAGGTTGGCCAGAACAAATCCCATTGGACTAGTCATGAAAACATATTTTGACCACCAACAGCATTATACAATTTAGGATAATGTACACATGTGCAATGTGCAAATAGCCATTCCAGCATCACTGCAGAATGTTGTCTGAGGAAAGCTTGACCAATGATACTTGGAGACCTCTAAGTGCAGATCCAGAATTCAGTTAGTGCTGTGGTGGCCTGACATCTCAAAGGACAATCTCATCACCAGTTGTGACATCCGTGGCGTTCACAGGCCAGAACAACAAGATCCATTGATCTCCAATTCATTCCTCACTTAGAATCCATCATCCAAAAGTCTGATGGAATCAGATAGAAAGTAAGTTTCAATAGAATATTGAGAAAAAATCTCCTGTGATCCACACATACTGCCCTTACTTTGAAATATATGAACTTTCATTCACTGCCACTGGGCCAGAATGCTGGAACTCTTTAGCTAATAGCATTATGGATATACCCACACCATATGGATCGCAACAGTTCAATAAGGTAGCTCACCCTCATTCTCTCAAGGCCAATTAGAGATGGACAACGAAGAGTCTTAACAGCAACATTCACCTCCCATTAACAACAAGAACAAATTCACTGAAAAGAAATTGCAGAGTTAAGAGGAGAATAAATTGTTTCAAAGAGAATATGCTGGGGCTTTTTTCACTGGAGCATAGGAGGTTGAAAGGTGACCTTACAAAGGTTTATAAAATCATGGGGGGTACAGATAAGGTGAATGGCAGGTGTCTTTTCACTAAGGTGGGAATGTCAAGAAAATGGGGCATATTTTTAAGGTAAGAGAAGAAAGATTTAAAAATGAAATGAGGCGCATCTTTCTTACACAGCGTGGTTCACATGTAAAACAAAATTCCAGATGAAGTGATGGATGTGAGTACAGTTACTACATTTATAAGACATTTAGAGAAGTACTTGAATAAGAAATGTTTGGAGGAATAGGTAGGTGGGACTATGGTCGGCATGGACTGGATGGATCGAAGGGTCTGTTTCTGTGCTGTATGACTCTATGACTCTGTAACTGATGCAGCCATGGTTACTGAAATAGTCATTTTGTGATGTAAGAGATATCTTATCTAATGTACAATATTTACAGGTCTGTTGGCTTTCTTACATAATTATAAATGACTGCAAAACCTGAATAACTCATATTTCATTTAGTGTTCAAATAATTTAAGATTGCAGCTGTATAGGACATTGGTTAGGCCACTTTTGGAATACTGCATACAATTCTAGTCTCCTTCCTATCGGAAGGATGTTGTGAAACTTGAAAGGGTTCAGAAAAGATGTACAAGGATGTTGCCAGGGTTGAAGGATTTGAGCTATAGGGAGAGGATGAATTGGCTGGAGCTGTTTTCCCTGGAGCGTCAGAGGCTAAGGGGCAACCTTATAGAGGTTTATAAAATCATGAGAGGCATGGATATGGTAAATAGACTAGGTTTTTTCCCTGGGGTTGGGGAGTCCAGAAATAGAGGGTATAGGTTTAGGGTGAGAGGGGAAAGATATAAAAGAGATGTAAGGGACAACTTTTTCACACAGAGGGTGGTGCGTGTGTGGAATGAGCTGCCAGAGGAAGTGGTGGAGGATGAAACAATTGCAACATTTAAAAGGCATCTGGATGGGTATATGAATTGGAAGGGTTTGGAGGGATATTGGCCGGGTGCTGGCAGGTGGGACTAGATTGGGTTGGGATATCTGGTCAGCATGGATGAGTTGGACTGAAGGGTCTGTTTCCGTGCTATACTTCTCTAAGACTCTATGACTCTATGTGAAACAAAATAAGATTTTGCTCAAAATATATTAAAATAGTTGTATTGTCTCAAGGTTTATATTAAATAATAGAGAAGTGAACGACCTGGAATACCTCCTTAACTAGTTTGACAGCTGCTTCACAAGCAGACATTTTGGACATTGCACTCATTGATGGAAAGCCACTGCTGTTGTTACAATAATTGTGCAGCGCTACAATTGTATTCCCTTACTGGAAACATGGCAGCATCAGCCAAAAACCACTGACCTTATTGTGACAACCTGATTCAATCAACACGAGCAATGACTTATTCCAGTACAGACAGCTTGGTTTCAACACATCTCTAGAGAGGCACAAAAGGGTGACCTAAATCTCTGCACAGTGGAAAGGAAATGATTTGATAACTCAGTATTATAACTTGCGACCAGAATCAAGTGAAGTTTACATTAATGGAACCAACAAATGGAAAGTCACAGAACACCTTCATTGCCGGTACATACAAATGAATATCATTTTAGCTGTTGAGATGTTTTTAGCCCAGAATCCTCTCAGATATATTTTTTGATATAAAATCAACAGTTATCCCGTAGTATTATTATGATGCAGGTGCATAAATCAAAATGTACTGAAACTTTGTTCGAAAAATGACAGTTCATTCACTATAAATTAGGGCGGCACGGTGGCCCAGTGATTAGCACTGCTACCTCACAGCGCCAAGGTTCCAGATTCGATTTACAGCCTCGGGCGACTGTCTGTGTGGAGTTTGCACATTCTCCCCTTGTCTGCGTGGGTTTCCTCCGGATGCTGCGGTTTCCTCCCACAGTCCAAAGATGTGCAGGTCAGGTGAATTGGCTATGCTAAATTGCCCATAGTGTTAGATGCATTAGTCAGAGGGAAATGGGTCTGGGTGGGTTACTCTTCGGAGGGTCAGTGTGGACTGTTTGGGCCAAAGGGCCTGTTTCCACACTGAAGGGAATCTAATCAATCAATAAAGTTAGAAAGTAACATGTAGAAGATGGACTTTAAGGTCTAAATAGCATTTAGAACATAAAGAGCTAGAATATTTTTGGACCATTAAAGTAATTTCCAGTGTTTAATTGACATTGAATCATGCTCAAACAAAAATAAAAACCGAGATATTGTATAAAAGGCCAGTCACCATCAGAAGGAAAGAGTAATCTTGTGCATTAACAAGAATGAAATCATCATTGTTGCATTCCTAAAGTTCATTCTGTGAATAATTCATGCGTGAAAAAATTGACAAATGTTTTTAAGCTTTTATTAGGGATCAATTAAGAATGAATTTATAAATTTATCTAAAGAGGTCCCTTCCCATTGAGTGCTGGCAGTCAATCAAAGGCTGGGGGTTGGAATTGGCAGGGAGAAGGGATGGCAGAAGCATGGGAAAGGGTGTGGTGCATATTAGCCACACACCTGCCCTATGTTGAGTCCCTCAATCCCTTTCAAACAAGTGCAAAAGGTTTTGGAAATATGTTCAAAATTCCAGTTTTTTATGCCCATTATCCCGATTTTGGCTGAACAGTCCAAAGATGCGCAGGTTAGGTGAACTAACATGCTAAATTGCCCATAGTGTTCAGGGATGTGTAGGCTGGATTCATTGGTCAGGAGAAATGCAGAGTAATCATAGAATTATACAATCCCTACAGTGTGGAAACACATCATTTGGCCCAGCAAGTCCACACTGACTCTCCAAAGAGTATCCCACCCAGACCCATTCTCCTACCCAATTGCTTTACATTTGTCCTTGACTAATGCATCTATCCTTCATATCCCTGAACACTATAGACAATTTAGTATGGCCAATTCACCTAACCTGCACATCTTTGGACTGTGGGAGGAAACTGGAGCACCTGGAGGAAACCCACACCAACAACGGGAGAACATGCAAATGCCAGACAGTTTTTTTTAATTTCAAAAATATACTTTATTCATAAAATACTTTGATGATCTATACAACTGGTCATGCCATACATATGTAAACATTCCATTTGTTTGCATACCGAAACAGAGTAATCATTCCTATTTACAGGTCTGTACAATTACATTTTTAGCTGAGGTGTCAGCAGAGCCCAAATCACTGCATGGGCCCCCTGTTCTTCTTAGGCAGGCAGATGTTACACGGTGGGCTTTCCCCACCATGCCTTGGCGGCAGCTGCTCCAAGCTTCAGCACGTCCCTCAACACATAGTCCTGGACCTTGGAATGTGCCAGTCTGCAACACTCGGTCGGGGTCAACTCCTTCAGCTGGAAGATCAACAGGTTTCGGACCACCCAGAGAGCGTCCTTCACCGAGTTGATGATCCTCCGGGCGTAGTTGATGTTCGTCTCAGTGTGCGTCCCGGGGAACAGACCCTAGAGCACGGAGTCCCGTGTCACGGCGCTGCTTGGGACGAACCTTGACAAACACCACTGCATTCCTCTCCAGACTTCTTCTGCATAGGCACATTCCAGAAGGAGGTGTGTGACAGTCTCGTACCCACCAAAGCTGCTTCGAGGGCAGCGTGCAGTGCGGCAGAGAATCCGGGCGTGCATAAAGGATCTCACAGGCAGAGCCCTTCTCACCAGCAGCCAAGCCATGTCTTAGTGCTTGGAAAGTTCTGGCGATGAGGCATTCTGCCAAATGGCTTTGACAGTCTGCTCAGGGAACCGCTCGATAGGATCCGCCCTCTCCTTTTCCCGAAGGATCTCAAGGACACTACGTGCTGACCACTTCCTGATGGAGTTGTGGTCAAAGGTGTTTATCTTCATAAATTTCTCCACGAAGGACAGGTGGTACGGAATGGTCCAACTACACAGAGTGTTCCGCAGCAGCGAGGCCAGGCCCATCCTTCGCAACACTGGGGCCGGGTAGAACCTCAGTACGCAGTGACATTTGGTGTTTGCGTACCGGGGATCCAGATGCAGCCACACACAAAGGTGGCCATCAGGGTGAGGGTGGCATTGGGTGTGTTTTTTCCCCCATTGCACAGGTCTTTGTACATTGTGTCTCTTCGGACCCGGTCCATCTTTGCTCTCCACATGAAGTGGAAGATGACCCGGGTGACTGCAGTGGCAGAGGTTCTGGGGATAGGCCAGACCTGTGCCACATATATCAATACTGAGAGTACCTCACACCTGATGACCAGGTTCTTCCCGGCAATGGAGAATGACCATTGCTCACATCGGCCTAGTTTCTGTCTCACCTTCCTGATCCAGTCCTCCCAGGTCTTGGCGTACGCCCCAGCCACCCCCCCCCGAACCAAATACCCAGCACCTTCAGGTGGTCAGTCCTGATGGTGAAGGGGATAGAGGATTGGTTGGCCCAGTTCCCGAAGAGCATGGTCTCGCTCTTGCCTCACTTTACCTTGGCTCCCGAGGCCCGCTTGAACTGGTCACAGATGCACATGAGTCTGTGCACGGACAGCGGATCCGAGCAAAAAAATGGCGACGTCATCCATGTATAGGGAGGCCTTAACCTGCAGGCCCCTGCTGCCAGGAATAGTCACCCCTCTCAGGCTCGCATCCTTCCTGATGGATTCGGCAAATGACTCTATGCAGCACACAAACAAGGCAGGTGAGAGAGGGCAGCCCTGCCTGACTCCAGATCTTACAGGGAAGCTATCTGATTCCCACCCATTGATTGAGACTGCACTGACAATGTTGGTGTAGAGCAGTCTGATCCAATTTCCGATTCCCTCCCCAAAGCCCATTTTGGAGAGGACATCCCTCATATATGTATACGATATCCTGTCAAAGGCTTTCTCCTAGTCCAGGCCGATGAGGCAGGTGTCCATCCCCGTGTCCTGCACGTAGACGATCGTATCCCTGAGGAGTGCAAGACTCTCAGCGATCTTCCTGCCCGGTACAGCACAGGTTTGGTCGGGGTGGATCACCGATCCCAGAGCAGACCTGACCCGGTTGGCGATGACCTTTGACAAGGTTTTGTAGTCTGTGTTTAACAATGAGATTGGTCTCCAATTTCTAATTTCCTCCCTCTCCCCCTTCTGCTTGTAGATGAGGGTGATGATGCCTTTCCTCATGGATTCACTCATGGTACCTGCCCGAAGCATACTGACATACACCTCCAGCAGGTCCTGGCCAATCAAGTCCCAAAGAGCAGAATAGATCTCGACCGGTAAGCCGTTGCTTCCGGGAGTTTTATTCTTTTCAAAGGACTCGAAGGTCTTGGTCAGCTCATCCAGAGATAGCGGCTGGTCCAGCCTCTCTCGTGTTCCGTCATCTAAGACCTCTGTGATAGAGGACAAGAATGACTGGGAGACCGCGCTGTCGGTTGGCTTCGAGTCATACAGACTGGCATAGAAGGATTTGCTGATCCTCATGATGTCAGCCTGGGATAACGTTACCGAGCCATAAGTTGCCCCTTAGGTCCCTTTTATATCTTTTACCTCTCACTCTAAACCTATGCCCTCTAGTTCTGGACTCCTCTATCCCAGGGAAAAGACTTTGTCTATTTATCCTCTCCATGCCCCTCATGATTTTATAAACTTCTATAAGGTCACCCCTCAGCCTCTGACACTCCAGGGAAAACAACCCCAGCCTATTCAGCCTCTCCCTCTCACACCTTCTGGAAGAAGAAATGTGAGCACGTCTTGTCCTGCTCCACGGAGCGGACTCTGGACCGGAAGATTATCTTGGAGGCCTCCGAGGCAAAGAGCGACGCTTGCTGGCCCTTCATCTCCTGAAGGTCCTCCGTGACATCGACCCCCGTCGTCTGCAGCAGGAGCAGGTTCTGCATACTTCCCTGGAGCTGGGACAGTTTTCCCCTCCTCTCTCTCGCCTCCTGAACACCTTTGAGGATGAAGAACCTCTTGATGTTCCCTTTTACTGTTTCCCACCAGTGTACTGGGGACTCAAAGAGGGGCTTCACGGTTCTCCAACCTGCATAATCCCTCTCGAGCTCCTCGATGTTTCCCAGGGTCAACAGACAGTTGCCCAAGGCTGGAATCAAACCTGGATCTCTGGCACTGTGAGGCAGCAGTGCTAACCACTGAGTCACCGTGCCGCCCTTTTCTTTAAGTGGATGTGACGGATATCAAATTAGCCATCACCCTATTGAATCATAGAATCACAGAATCCCTTCAGTAATAGGATTGGGGAATGATTCTGGGTGGGATACTGTTTGGAGGGTTGGTGTGGACTTGTTGGGCTTAGTGGCTTTGTTCCACACTGTGGAATGATTCTATGATAAATTAACTGACAGGAGGTTCCAGGTCTTTGCTTCAACAAGGAATTGTTCCACATCCTGGAGCCAAACATGGCAGCCAAATTCTGAATTTGTTTGGCCTCCACACCCCTTGCAGACATTCACAAGAAATGTAAGAGAAGCACCAGTGGTTTAGAGGGACAAGAAAACAACAATTTAAGGTGAGAGGAGAAAAGGGACCTGAGGGGCATTTTTTACACAGAGGGTGGTCCATGTATGGAACAAACTGTCAGGGGAAGTGATAGAGGTGGGTACAATTACAACATTTAAAAGTCATTTGGACAAGTACATGGATAGGAAAAGATTTGATGGATATAGTCCAAACCACAGGCAAATGGGGCTAGTTCAGTTTAGGAAACCTGGTCAGCAATGAAACATTGGACCAAAGGGTCTGTTTCTGTGCTGTATGACTCCATGACTCTATGTACATACTTAGTGCCTTTACATATGAACATAAATAAACATATGGTTCTCAAAGAAATGAATTAATTATACAGAGATATGAAATGTATTGGCAGATAATGCCATTTTAACACAGTGAGGTCCACATGACATTAAAATGGATAATTTTTGGATTGCATTCCCCTGAATCAAAAGATTCATTCACCAGAAATACAGATTAGGACATCACTGGCGTGCTGTATGTGATAATTAAACCACAAGATCCACAGTAAGTGCTTACTCTGTGTGAGGCTGTGCCCCAAATATATGCATTTGAAAAATTGACCTTAATGATTCTTGCAAAATTCAGTCATTAATTTCTGAAAAAGCTGTTGCACACTTGACAAACAGTTGCTTCCTTGTGATACCTCATGGATAAGCAATAAACAGGGCAAATGATACAGCACAACTGGCAACATCTATATTTGAACATTATACTCACAACTGTAAGATTGGCTGCAAACTCATAGCAACAAACTGAAATTTCACAAGCAGTCAAAGCAGGTAAAATTTAGGGGCTAACATGAAGGATTTCACTCAAAGGGAACAAGGCTTATATCATCAAAACAACTAAATGGTAAATCACATGAAATTACAAAAAAAAAGTGGTTTTATTTAAAATCAATAACGGGCTATGAGCAAGACCAAAAGTAAGAGAAACAAGTGGGTTTCCGTGCTCAGATTTATATCTGATATGATGAATGTAATAGTGTTGCAGTTTGACCATCTTTAATGCCAACAATACTTTTATGTGGGTTATTTGTTGCACATAATTTTAATACAAGAAAAAAAGCTACATTTATACAACGTTTATTATCCCAACAAAACACATCAAATTTCTTCAAAGATAATGAATTATTTTTTTAATCATCTTCTCTGCTATTTTTGTTGGCAACAAAAATAATTTGCACACTGCAGCACCCACAAAGACCCAAATGAGATAATGTTTTTTAGTGATGTGATTGAGGATAACAAGTTGACTAGATACATATATAGATGAGAAAGACATGAATGAGAAGAATATTTCTAAAACCTTAAAATCTGCAGATTAATGATAAGCTGATAATACTGATGCTGAAATAAGCTTAAAAACTGCCTTGAAGCAAGATACAATTTATTGGAATGACTTATTTTTCAGTATCTGACTTTAACTGAGTGAAGGAATCAGAAGGAAGTTGAATAAAATGAATTGAACAATTTAGGTTTAAGTGGAAGTGTGCACAGGAACAATACTTTATCTCTTACCTTATGTCTTGCCAAAACACAATAAAGTTAGCCACTACCTCACATTCCTTGAAGGTGACAGTAGGCAAGTCTGATACTATACAGTATTTCCCTGACTAGTGATAAACTTCTTCCAACAAATGGGGTGTAAAATATTGAAGGAATTGCCTGGGATTAGATAATGAGTTTTCTAGTTTAATCAGGTTTGTCCCTAGTGGTCATGCACGTATGTTCTCAATCTGAAGATGGTTTTTAATGAATTTACAATTCAGACAGTGAAACAAGTTTCAAAGTATTTTTTAACAAGTCAAAAATGTAATTTTGCAAGTGGCTTGGTGGTGTATTTTCTGAACAAATGTCTATGAATGCTGTCTGACCTGCTGTGATCTCCTGCATTGCGTTTTCATGTCTGAGCATATGTCCAGCCTGATCCAATAGTGTATCCTTTGTACTGATCTACATACAAAGGAATATAGAAAAAGGATTTAAATCTATGGATAGATCTGACATATTAAGAAAATGCAAATTTATGTGTCTACAAAATATACCTTTACAAGATGATTGTATGTTTGTTATGATATTCAAGTTGATTGTTTATGTCTAATTACATTTTTGTGCACTTACTTCCTATCTGCAAACCTTGTTTCCTGTTGCCATGATTTTCATTACATCTTATATTACTTGCATCTCAGAACCTCACCAGAATAAGACTGGCCAGCTGTGAGTGACAAGGGTAGGGAGTGGTGTAACATCACATCTACAATACTTCCATTCATTGTATCTCAGAATTACAGAGTTGTAAAAAGGCCATCGTATATATATTTATTTTTCATTCAGTTCCACTTTGAAGGCTTAATCACAATTTTGAATGTGAATTTCCTCTTCCAACATCCTACGCTTTGGTTAAGTCAGGAGAAATATCCCCAACTAACCCAAAAAGTCAGATACATAAACATCCCCTGTACCTCACCCAAATGTATGTGTCCTGACTCATTTCCACCAATGTTACAGTGGTGTATAATGAAGCACCACAGGTTTTAATCTAATTATCCACATTACATTTACAGACCTGATGCACAATGCACCATTCTTACTTGAGACACCAATGGAGTGAAATGCTATGATGCCAAAGTTATGGAAAAGATTGTCTCTAATTATTAGAATTGTTTACAGCCATCCAACATTGGACAAAAGTCATTCTTTATGATATCTAAATATGAGAGAACAATTCAGACCACTCCCTCAGAAACAGATTTACTTATTTTAGTGCATTTGTTATTTTTTCAGGCAGCTTTACTTTCAGACAACAGGCTCTGAACCACCTCATTGGGATTAAAAGCCAAAGAATAACATGCTGGGGCTCTGTACTGATGTTCACAACTCTGCAATTAGATCCCTTCAATACAAAAGGTTACAAAACAACCTAATTACTGGTGTTATTGATGCTCATAATAATGTTGCCATTTCATATGCATGCATTTGGCCCCTATTGAGCTCCCTCAGTCATTTTCCATGCTGGGTGATTGTACAGTGATGACCTTGTGATCAGAGCTATTCAAACACTGAAAACAAATGACCAACCAGAGAAATAGAAAGTCCCACTAATGACTAATTGAGCAAGTCATTGTTGTAAGAGTGAAACATAAATACAGTATTTGGGATTTCCATATGGCCTTATGCCATCATCAGCTTCAAACTGAACAGAACGCTAGTAGAAACCCAGATTTAATATGGTTAGCAAACAGTCTGGAAAATGTTAGTTATTTAGGAATGAAATTTCTGCTTTATTAAACAAAATGAAATCGTGCTGCACAAATAACGTGTTACCAAAATGCATTTTTAGAATTTATATACATTAAAGCCCCACATGACTCACTTGCCATCCATCAGAGAAAATGTAATTCATTTGATGTGATATTGAGAAACAACTGAAAGCACTAAATACTGTAAAGGTGATGGGACAGGGCAATATTTCAGCAATACTAATGAAAAGCTTGTTGTGCCCCTAGACAAACTATTCCACTGCAGCTACAATAGTGACATCTACCCAGCATCATGAAAAATTTCCCAAGTAAGTCTTATGCCCAAAACTAGATCACCCCATGTTATAGTTACAAAAGCAGGTCAAAGGTAAGAGTTCTGCTACAAATAACTCACCTTCTGACTCCACAAAACCTTTCCACCACTTACAGTGCATAAATCACGAGTACAAAGGACTGTTCACTGATAGGCTGGGTGAGTGCAGCTCCAACAATACTTAAGAAGCTTGACACAATCCAGGACTAAGAAGTCCATTCACAAATATTCACCTCTACTACCATCAACATACAGTAGCAGCAGTATGAATCATCTCCAAGATGCACTGCAGAAATTCGCCAAGGCTCATTAACATCTTCCAAACTTGCACACACTACTAATTAGAAGGGCTATATGTGTGGAAGAAATGGTCTCTAATTCAGGAAGTATGGCACCAGTACGTGGGACAGGCTTAATTTGAATCATACTAGGACCAGTATCCTCATGAATTGTATAAGTAGGATTGAAGAGACGGCTTTAACTAATTAATGAAAGAGGAATTTCAATTGAAAGCAAGTCTATAAACTCAAAAAGAATTGAGAGAGCAAAGGCACAGGGTAGTGGGGGAACAGACAATCGTTTAAGTGTGGTAGGAAGAGGGAAAAAATATATGCAGAAGAACACAGCAGAAATTAGAACAAGAGTAATTATGGTAATAAGGAACTGTTTAAGGCTGTTAATCTGAATACACACTGCATTTGTAAAAGGACAGATGAATTCATGGCAAAAACAGATATAAATGAAAATGTTGTGACAGCTATTATGGAGATTTCACTGCAGGGTGACCAAGACTGGGAACTCAATATTCTAGGATGTTCAACATTTTGGAAGAACAAGCAGAAAGGAAAATAAAATGAATAGCATTGTTGAAAAAGGAAGGTGTCAATGAGTGGTGATATAGATGCAATAGATCATGATGTGAAATTGGGTTTGAGTACGAATACAGAATAACCTGGGAAAGAGTTCACAGTTGGGGTTACCTCTAGGTCCAGGAAGGGTTACCCCACTACAGGACAAAGTGAAAATTAGGAAATAATGAAGGCATGTAATCATAACAATATAATTATTGTGGGAGATTTTAAGCTGCAGGATACCTGGACAAATCAGATGGGCAAGGGTATCATGGAAGACAAGTTTGTAGATTGTATCAGGGATTACTTTTTAGACCTGTATTTTAAACAACCTCCTGGTGACCAAACTATTTTAGTTATTTAACTTGTAATGGGGTAGGATTAATAATGTTTTTCAAAGTTAAAGAGCATCTTAAGGAATGGTGATTACAAGATGCCAGAAACTTAAATAATGTTGAGGGAGAGCAACTTTTGTCCCAAATCAGTGTCCTCACTTATAAAATAAAATAATCACAGAAATATGAAGAAAGATTTGTCTAAAGTGGGCTGGGAAAATAGACTAAAGGAAGATCAGCAGATAAGCAATAGCAAATATTTAAGCAGGTATTTCATAATGCTGAGCTAAGAATTATTCTAGTCAAAAAGAAGGACTCAATGAGAAGGAGAAACCATCCATGGTTAACAAAGACAGTCAAACATTTTGGAATATCTAATCAAAGACCATGTCAAACAAAGAGCAAAATCTAGTGGTAGGTCAAAGGATTTTTTTTTGTCTTTAGGAATCAGCAGCAAATGACTAAAAAGCTAAGGTAGGAAGTTGATTGTGAATGTGAATTGGCAACAAACATAAAAATGACTAGCAAGAGCTTCTCTGGATATGTATAAGGAATGAGAGTAGCTAAAGAAAGCTTGGGACCCTTGGATGAAGAATTAATAACAGGGAGCTGAACACAACACATAATTTAAACAAATATTTTGCATTGGTCTTCATGGTGGAGTACACTGTAAACATCACAGAGATATCAGATAAGCACAATTCTAATAGGAGGAAAAATATTATAAAAACCTTTGTCATAAGGGACAAAATATTTGACAAATTAAGGGATTAATGTCAGACAAGTCATCTATTGTTTTTAAAAGCAGAGTTGGTGGATTATTAGTCAAAATATTCCAGAACTCACTGGATACTGGGAGAATTCCAGCAGATGATAACATGATACTAATTTTCAAGAGGGGAAAGAGACAGAAAACAGAAAGCTACATGCCAATGGATTATCAGCTGCATACAAAAATGCTAGAACTCATATAAAAGGAAGAAGTAGCAGAACATTTAGAAAATCTTAATGCAGTCAAAGAAAGTCAAAACCGTTTTGTGAAAATGAAATCACCTTTGACAAATTTCTGACAGATCTTTAAGGATACCACAAGAGCTGATAAAAGGGAACTGGTTGATGAAATATATTTAGATTTTGAGAAAGCAATCAAAATTTATTCCACGTGATAGAAGGTCTCGGCATTATGGAGAATGAATTAACATGGACTGAGAATTGGTTAACACACAGCAGAGGGCCCTGTGACAGGCAGTCAATATCATTCATTGAGTGGAGCAAGAGTGATGAGGACTCCTACAGAGGAGCAGACAGACTGGTGGCTTATATGAGTGGGACTTGAGACATAAATAGAAAGAAGACTTTTGTACTAAAGAAGTTATAAGGGCACAGTAGAAGTAAGTACCCATGTTCTATTTGGTCCTGATATGTCACAGAAGATTTGCACATCCTGCAACATGTGAGAATACCTGAGACACTCCCATTGGTTTGGATGACTGTGAGTGCAGAAGACACCTCTGGTTGGAGCAACTCAAGGTGCTGGTTTTGAAGCTTCGGCAGTAGCTGGGGGCATTACATTATATTCAATGATCTTTGGCAAATTTCTGCAGTGTATCTTGTAGATAGTATTGTGATGAACCTATTCTTTGAATAAGGTTAGGTTGTCCTTGGTTTTTTTCTCAGCGAGGTTGTAAATGACACAGGTTCCTGAAAGTCTGAGGTTGGATGGATTTTAGGGCCAATTTGTTTACAGCTAACAGATACTACCCCAGGCAGACGGCTTTCCAGTTTTGAAAAAAATACTTGTTCAAAGTTTGTGAGAAGATTTGTAGCTCGTGTGCTCGTTGTTGTGGTTCTGTTCGCCGAGCTGGGAATTTGTGTTGCAAACATTTCGTCCCCTGTCTGGGTGACATCCTCAGTGCTTGGGAGTCTCCTATGAAGCGCTTCTGTGATCGTTCCTCCGGCATTTATAGTGGTTTGTCTCTGCCGCGACAGAGACAAACCACTGCGGTACTCTCTGCAGTATTCTGACCTGCTCTTGTAGCCATTGTGTTTATGTCAGGTGTCCAGTTGAGCTTCTGGTCAATGGTAAAGCAAGGACGTTGACAATGGGGGATTCAGTGATGGTAACCAAAATAACTTCGCAAAGGCCGGCATCCCATCACCAACTCGCCCTTTATTTACATGAGGTGAGCCCTTGACACTGATCTAGGTTCCTCAGAGCCAGCCTTCAGAGCAAACAGGATGTCTGACCACTCCTGTTCTTTTCTATCAGGCAGGGTTCCTTGAATGGACCAGATTAACAGCTCCTGTCAGGAAACTCATGTTCTATGAGATTCAATCGGCTGACCTCATTACAATCATTACATTACCACCACTAAATGTCAAGGAATGGTGGTTAGATTTATCTTAATGGTGCTGGTCATAGTCTGGCATTTGTGTGGCACGAATGTCACTTACCACTTGTCACCCCAAGTCTGGATAGTGTCCAGAACTTATTGCATTTGAGCATGGACTGCTTCCCAATCAGAGTCACGCTGAACATGTTGCAATCACCAGCGAACATCCCCATTTCTGACCTTATGATGGAGGGAAGGTCATGATGAAGCAGCTGAAGATGTTTAACCTACAATGTAAACATAGTAGGCAAGGTAGCTCCCACCATAACCTCTCATTGGATTAAATGTTCTCACCACATGGTAGGATAATAAATTCTATCCTGGTAGTTGTGAAAAAAAATCACTGAAAGTAATTAAACAAAAATATGAAAACAGGAAAGCTAATGGAAGCGTAGCCCTTATCTCTAGATGGTAACAATTCAGAAGTGAGGAAGGAATGCTTTAGTTGAACTGAGCCTTGATCAGCACACATCTAGAGGCTGTGTTTGACTTTGAGCTCCAGAATGAGATATTAACTTTGAAAGTGAACAAATTTACCAAAATATCAAGGTTTAAAGAATTAAATTATGAGAACATGTGGCTTCAACTTGTCTTCTATTTCATTTAGTAGGAAGACTAAGGAGTGTTAAATTGGTCTATTTAAAATAATTAAGGGACTTATAATTTCTGTAATGGTGAAAAACAGAAAACGATTAAGTGTAAAGTTAGGGCACTTGAGAGTAAAATCAGGAAGCTCCTGATGAAGATTTGCAGAACCTGAAAGTTGCTTTACCAGTGATCTATGGAGTTTGGATCAACTGAATTTGCCAAGACTGAATTTGTTAGATTTTCATTCAGCAGTGCAGCATATAGATGGTCAAGTGGAACTGCAACAGACAAATGATCAGAGCAAGTTGAATCTAGTCAATGGTCCACTTCTGTTCCTAATTTTTCTACAATATTATTCATTTGTTCGAGAGCATTCAATGAATAAGAGTAACTATGATAGATGTTTCAAAGGATTGTATGACCTCTGCAGAAGCTGGCCAATTTCCAATATAAAAACCTCCAGTTTAAAAATTTAGTTATTCATATGTTGCAGCAATACTTTGTTATTTTAGATAATTGGAGAAGTAATGAAATAAATGTTACCTTAATAAGAAATAGTGATAACTAAAGAGTAAGGGAAAAAAGTGGATTGCAACTAAATGATTCTTACTATAACTTATCGCATTCCAGTAGACAGTCCCCTTGCATTGATGTGGAGATAATGCTGTTGTTGCAGTTAACAGAGTGGCAGACCTATCACCACTTATCTCAAACACATACAGTACAGTCTTTATAAGTTCAAGGTTCTGTACAATTCTAATCTGCTGACTCAGACCTCTACACAGAATTTGCTGCTTCATAATTTTCTGAAATATTGTTTGTCAGTGTTTTTCTGATCTTTTAGATGTGTAATATATATTAAGCCATGCACTGCGGTGGCCAGTATAATTAAATGTCATCTTGCTGTCATGTATAGCATTTAAGTAATTGATTTGACCCTGCAGTAACTGTTCAATATCAGTTGCCTTTACAGGACCAAAGGGAAGTGGGTGGCGTTGTGGATAGTAATTCAGAGACCCAGGCAAATGTTCTAGGGATAGGGGTTTACCCTCCATAGTGAAACCATTGTCAACTGTAATGAAAACCCCATCTGATCCATTTGTGTTCTTTAGGGTTAAGAAAATCTGCCATTTTGGGTGGCACATTGACTCAGTGGTTAGCACTATTGCCTCACAGTTCCAGTGACCTTGATTCGATTCCACCCTCGGTTGGCTGTCTATGTGGAGTTTGCATGTTCTCCCTGTGTATGTATGGATTTCCTTCAGGTACTCTAGTTTCCTCCCACAGTCCAAAGGAGTGCAAGTTAGGTGGATTGACCATGAGAAATGCAGGGTTACCGGTATAGGATCAAGGGTGTGGGTCTGTGTGGGATGTTGTCTAGAGGGTCAGTATGGACTCGATAGGTCGAATGGTCTGCTTCCACGTAGTAGGCATTCTATGATCTTCACCTGGACTGACCTATATGAAACTCCAACTCCACAGCAAGGTAACTGATTCTTAAGTGTCCTCTGAAATTGCTGATCAGTTCTATCTAACCACTAGGAAGTCCAATAAAGGGAATGAAACTGGATGGAATGCCTGGTTATTCCAGTAACAGTTGTAACAGGCAATGCATTAACGCTTCCTCAATGGCACTCACTAAACATGAACTGCACCACCATCCCATCCTCACCCTTTGCTGTCACTGGGCTGGTGGTGACTCAGGTCTTATGGGAGCAGCACTTTGTGAATCAATAATCCACTTAACGCTAATTCCAGCATGGCAGTCTGGGAATTTGAGTTCAGATGAGAAGAAATACAGAAATTCAAATCTAATACCGCTAAAGAAAAATAAACTTGTAAATGTCCTTGACATCATTCCCAAAATGTCCTGAATGTGATTACAGTCTTGCATGAATGTGGTTGACTCTTGACTACAGCAAACCACTCAGTTGTATAACCACCTGCCAGTGTAACTAGAGGTCTTCAATAAAGGATGAAAGATGGGCAGAAAAGAGAATAGGGAAAGCAAAAAGGCTCAGGATGCGAGAACTGCCAAAGGAAAAATTTGAGAAGCAGAAAAGTTAAAGGAACAGGTTAGAGCCTGTGGTGGAAAAGTAGAGGGATGTGAAGAAGGCAAAGAGATGCAACAAATAAGTAAGAGCTGTAGAAACTTACACAGCTAGAGAAGGGGAAGAGCAGTAATTTAAGTATTGAAAAATTATTTTCTAATCAACCTTGTTCAGAGATGTTTTATACACCTGTGGAGCAGGGGGGAATTGAAGCCGGGGACATTATGACTGTACCACAAGACCCCTCAAGCCCAGTTCTTTTTTCTAAATCACCCTGTTCAGAGATGTTATCACACATCTCTCAAGCACACCATACTTGAGCCCAGGCCTCCTGACTCACAGGTATAGATGTGCCACAAGAACTGAAAGGAGATTGACGACATATGCTTTGACTTAGCACTCCCACCCCTCTCCTGCCAACAGCTCTGGTTAAATCCTCCACATAATCCATGATGAATTTTTGGCATTTTGTCAACAGGGAACAATAGCTCTTACAATAGCATTTTATAGGATGTGATGGTGTGAAATATGTCACAAAATATATTAGAAGGAAGCACTGATTCCTTTCTGGTCTCACTCCTACACTGCCTACAAAAAAAATTTAATGCAATCAGGTGATGATATAACCAATTACCTAAGTTTTAAGCTATACTTGGTTTATAATGCTATTAACTGTGTATTCTCCATGGTAACGCTTCTACCAATCAGTGTCCACATGTAAAACATTAGGCACTTCCCTTTCATACAATATGAAAGTTGTTTTTCTTTTACTTTGGTATCTAGGAGAAAGTGAGGACTGCAGATGCTGGAGAGTCAGAGTCGAAAAATGTGACTAAGGAAAAAGCACAGCAAGTCAGACAGCATCCAGGGAGCAGGAGAATCAACATTTCGGACACAAGCCCTTCATCAGGAATGTGGAGGGGGTAGGGGGCTGAGAGATAAATAGGAGGGTGGGGGTGTAGGTTTGGGCGATGAAGTCTTGGAGATGAGAGGTGGAGGAAGAATGAAAGAAAACCTCATCTTTCACCTTGTGACCTTACAACCACATGGCATTAACATCGACTTCACTAGTTCCCATATCTTCCCATAACCCACCTCATCCCAGATCCTCCAACTCAGCACCGCCCCCTTGACCTGATCTACCTCTCCATCTTCATTCCCACTTATCTACTCCACACTTCCCACCGATCTATCACAATCAGCTCCCACCTGTGTCCACTTATCACCTTCCCAGCTACCTTCCCCACAACCCTTCCCCCTCCATATTCCTGACAAAGGGCTTATGCCTGAAACATTGACTCCCCTGCTCATTGGAGGCTGCCTGACCAGTTGTGCTTTTCCAGCACCACACTTTTCGATTTTACTTCGGTATTTCTTACAAATCATTCTGTTGAATGCAAGACAAAAAAATTTCAACAAAGTATGGCTTTTTACAAGAATACTCAAGTTCTACACTACCAAATAACTATTGGAATGATCTCAGTGCAAATATCAGAAAGAAAGATTCTTACAGATTGAATGTTCAGGGGAGATTCGGCCTATCTCCACACCAAAGCTTCTTGAACAGTCATCATGGCTGTAATCAGTTTCCACCTGAAGATTCTATCTGTTCATTCCATGCAGTTTGCTTTAGGTAATGTCTTTCATTGAGAACCTTGAAACAAATTGCTGATTCACTTCACTTACTACTGAACACAGGGTCCCTAATCACATGTCTTCAATAGTCTTGTATGATGTCCTCTTCTTTGACACTTCTACAGCCTTCTGCTTCTGAAGCTTTCTTCTCACTGACTTGTGAGCAACTCAGGAATTATCCCCAGCCCTGACTACTGGAGATTGCTAATAATAGGAGAAAGTGAGGACTGCAGATGCTGGAGATCAGAGTCGAAAGTGTGATGCTGGAAAAGCTCAGCAGGTCAGGCAGCATCCAAGGAGCAGAAGAATTGACATTTTGGACATAAGCCCTTCATCAGGAACAGATGAAGGGCTTATGCCCAAAGCCTTGATTCTCCTGCTGTTTGGATGCTGCCTGATCTGCTGAGCTTTTCCAGCACCACACTTTTTGACTGCTAATAATAACACTTCTGCTGATATGGTTTCCTTCTGTCTGCTTGAACCTCCTTCTGGGTCCTTCTCTCTCAGTCTCTTTCTGTTGGCCATAAAACAAAAGTCAGCAAACATCTTGGAAATTAAGCCCCCGGTTACTTGCTAACCATTTAGCTATAATCATGAGTTCTTTTGAATGCCATTTTGAACTTACTCTTTAAAATGACTTTCTGACCATTTTTAAAAAGATAGGTCAAACCTTCATAGAACTGAAAACTAAATCCATTTTTCCTCCATTTTTAAATCAAGGTTCCCAATATATATTCTGAAGCTCCATTATACAGTCATACTATCTAAAGCAAGCATCAGAACAGCCTAGAAGTCTTTAATAACCCAATTTCTGAATAATGCATAACCATAACTATCTAAAATTATAACTTGTTTGCTTCTATGTTTAACAGATCAAGAGCTGAAAGCACATAATTTAAAATACATAAAGAACAATGGAGAAAGTAAGGACTGCAGATGCTGGAGATCAGAGTTGAAGAGTGCGGTGCTGGAAAAGCAGAACCAGTCAGGAAGCATCCGAGGAGCAGGACAGCTGATGTTTCGGGCATAAGTCCTTCATCAGGGCTTATGAAGAACAATGGGTTGATTTTACAGTGGCATTAGCTAATGTTCAATTGAGGTATATTCCTAGATATGATAGAGATAGAGAAAATTAATGCAAAGGTCCCTGGATTCTGAAATAGATTTAGATTGAGATGCAATAGAAAAGGATACATATGTCAGAAGTCAGATGAATAATACTCATCTTATAATGAAATCTAGGGCCATTATAACAAATTTCAAGGGGAAAGTGAAAAGACACAGGTAAGAGAAAAGAAAGTGTGTGAGAAGAGACTAGCACCAAACAAAATAACAAAATGTGAAAGTCTTCCATAGACATTGGAACAGCAAAAGGATTGTCAAAGTGGGATTTATGCACCTACATGGGTATTTGTGCATTGCGGCAGGCATTGACTGAAGTGCTAAATTAGCACTTTTGTATTTCCTTTTACTGACGGTGAATATGCTAACCAAATTTCTGATAAGTAGGAATGCTGTTGAGACACTGGATTGACTAAACACTGGCAGAAATGAGGTGTGAGATACACAGGCAACATTTGAAATTCATAAGTCACCATCATCAGATATGGAGCATCTGAGGATATTGAGGAAAATGAAAGTGGAACTTGTAAAAGCACTAGCTATGATTTTCCAAGTTTCATTAGATATGGAGGTGGTGCCAGACAACAGAAGAATTGGAAAAGATTCAGTGTTTGTTAAAAAGAAGTGTAGAAATTATAGCACTATAGTAAAGACAGACCATCCAGTTTAACTTCAGCACTTGTTAATGTTTTAGAATTGTAAGTTGGGACAAAATTAACAGTCATTTAGAAAAGTGTGCATTCATTAAGAATGTATTAATCTTAATTAAGATTTGTTCAGGGTAAATCATGCTTTGTTAACTCATTTGAGATTTTTGATGAACAAATGTGGTTAATATGTTAATGACAATGATGGAGTGAACATAAACTTCTAAAAGACGTTTAATAAACAGTTGCACAATAGACTTATCAGCAAAGTTAGATCACATGGATTAATAGAGACAACAGATATAAAATTGGCTGAGTAACAAGAAACATGGAGTCATAGCAAATGGGCTTTCTTGATGTGAAGAATGATTTATATGGGAGTTGCACAGTGTGGGGTGTTTGCTTTTCCTGAAACACTTTCAAAATTTACAGGTGACTAAAATCATGGAAGTACTATGAACTGCATGGAGAATAATGTGGAGCTTAGAAAGGATGCAGACAAACTGGTGGAATAGACGCACAAGTGCTTCATGAAATGTAATGGAGAGAAGGGTGAAGTAATTAACTTTCTTCGGGAGAATACAAAGACAATTTAAAATGAGAAATACAATGCTAAAGTGGGTAAAGGAGCAGAGGGATTTGGGGTTGTACATTTTGGATTAAATCAATGAATTAATGAATTAATTAACTAACTGGCAACCTCATAAAGAATAAGTGTCTCTTTATAGATATTTTAATAACCCTGTTCAGACAGGTTTCGATACACATCTGGGGCAGCTGGACCTATGAGCACAGGCCTCCAGGCTCAGAGATAGGGACACTACCATAGTGCCACAGCACCCCCTAGAGCTGCATCAGGACATTATTTAATTTGGCCACAATGCACTGAGCTCTGAGCAGCAGAAGAAAAATACCTGTACAGCGTATTCAAGAACAATATGTACCCGATGAACACAGTCCACTGATTTTTAAACAACAAACCCAACAAGAAGACACAACATGCCCAGAGACTCTAGCCACACTACCATACATCACTGACATCTCAGAGATGACTACCAGACTGCTCTGACCCCTTGGCATCATGGTAGCCCACAAACCTACCAACATACTGAATCAGCTATTGATGAAAGTAAATGACTCAATACCAACAACCAGCAAAATGAATGTCATTTGCAAAATACCCTGCAAGGATTGCAACAAACACTACATCAGAAAGACAGGCTGGAAACTAGCCACCAGGATACACAAACACAAACCAGCCACCAAAAGACAAGACTAGCTATCACTAGTATCCTCACACACAGACAAGGACGGACACCACTTCGACTGAAACAACACTTCCATCCTAGGACAGACAAAACAGAGACATGCACGGGAATTCCTAGAGGCCTGGTATTCAAACCAGAACTCCATCAATAAATGCATTGTCTTAGACTCCATTTACCAACCTCTGAGAAAAAGAACTGGAAATTATATCACCCACCACAACTAACCAAGACACATAAATAGAAAGCAGAACAGATCACCAACGCTTCACCAGAAGCTCACTGATGATGTTAACTAGCATGGTGACAAAACATCTGAGAACAAACCTATCAGCTCAGCAAGCAAACTTACAACCTGAACCAGGAGATGGTTAACTAGAATGTCCTATGCAATGTCTGTTCCACATCTTTCTTCACAGCAGATGATTGAAGATCAAGAGCTCCAAGTGCAATCAAAGATTGGAGAGTAGCTTCCTCAAATGGCCAAATAGAGACAAAAAAAAGCTCATACATTGAACATAGCTATGAAACATGAACTGCACCAGCTCCAGAAATTAAAAGCACTTTGGAGATCAGGAATGATCTGAGTTTTCTATTGCAACAATGTCTATGCAAGGCCTCCAGCAGAAAAGAGAACAACTTTGACATAGAGTCTCTTTCACCAGGGGCCGTCACCATACCTGGACAACAAAATGGAACAGCACAGTGCAGGGACCTGAGAACATATTCATATATATATATATATACAATACATATATAAAACTGACAGGCCCTGAGGCCCTGTAACAAAAAGAGATCTTCAAACAAAATTCCACAAACTTAAATTAAAATATTATTCCTGGGGTAATTAATGTATTCCATCCTTGATGATACCCAATGGACACCATGTGTCCACCTTGTGCCAATTTTTCTGGACATCCAGGTATGATCAAAACTGTGAAAGAGGACAAGCAGGGCAAATGGCCCCCCTCAACACCCACTGCCTTGACCCATTTATGACCACATTGGTTAGGCCCAAGACCAAGCTAAGATTGTTCTCTGACTTAACTGTCCATCTCCACATGAGGCAACCACAGGCTGGAGAATAGAGAAAAAGTGCAAATAATTTGAGGCATATCCCTCTTAGAATTAGAAATAGAGCTTGAATCAAACATGGAACAAGAGGAGGACTCCCATGAAGCTTCCCCTGTGGCCAGTTGCCACATCCAGTCAGAATACCACATAGGAACCTCAGAATATTTATGTGCACTAAGTGTAAAATGTGACAGGGCAGGCTGAGAGAGCAATAAAAAACATATACATGATAGTTGGCTTTAAAAATTGGATGTAGAGTACAAAAACAACAAAGTCATGGTAAACTTCTACAAAGTACTGGTGTGGCCTCAACTGAAGTGTTTGTGTGCAGTTCTGGAAACTTCACTTTGAGCAGGTGGTGAAGGCATTGGCAGGGATGTTTATCCAATACACGAGAATGACCTCAGGGATGAGGAAGTTCAGTTGCATGGATAGATTGGAAAATCCGGGACTCTTGACACATATATTAAATCAGTACATTTTAAATGTAATACAATTTGATATCAGAGTTAGGTGTATAAAGCACCGACATTTTTTTCTGAGATGTGCTAAACATTCTAATCGATGCATTACAGTCACATCTCCTTTTCTGTTATTGGTAAAGGAAACTGACCACAAAACACATCATTTAAAACTAAACCAACTAGTTAGCTGATCATCTTATATATCAAACAGCAATACACAAAATGAATGTTTATAGATATGCAGTGGGCAAGGAATTGACTGCTAAGGTTAACTTACCACCTGGATACTTTCGTTTGTGCAGCTTGGATTTGAAATTGCTATTGATTGACCATATTAATCAGTGAGACAGTAGCTTTAACTTACAATATATACAGTTAATCTTCTATCAGATAAAGCTGCCAACTGGAGACAATTTCAAGATTCAACTGAGCGGATGAAAATACTGCAGATTATTTCCCTATAGACCCACAGTAATTACATGAAAATCGATAAATCCTGAATGAATGTCACTACACATCAGGGCTTTGAAACACGCAAACAATTAGCTTAGCACTTCCACGTTCATTGCAGCACTAAACCCAATAATATTGATGTTTTACATTATAAATAAAAAGATGCAAGCTGAAGTCTAGACTTATTTATGTCATTCAGCATGTAACAGATATCTCGAAACATGCATTTTAGTGTGAGCTTTTACATTATATTCTGGTTGAAAGGTGATAGCTTGATAGGAGTGTTAATGTGTGCCATTTGCAAATTATACTTTGCTGAGTTAAGCCACTTGTTATAATGTAGATGATGCTACTACGTAGAAAAAGGTGAGGTTTTCTATTTTGTAAGTAAAACAGAGTGGTTGGCACATGAACTCTGATTAGTAAAGGCATTACTATGGAGAATGCAGCAGGGAACAATTACTCCTAAGCCTTTGGCTAAATTCAGGAAAGGCAATTCGACTTGACTTGGTTGGGTCATGCTGTAAGGAATTCACATGTAACAATGATCAATGTAACAAGCCTTTACCTAATTAAGAAAATGAGCAATGCCTGGAAATATTCTTTGGCCTGTGAAAGACCAATCCTGTTTATGAATATATGTAGCTTCTATCAAACACAAATTAGCCACTGTCAGAGAAATTTGCCCAATAAAGTAGAGACCATACAAACCAGATTGGGTGAAATTGACATGCTGTTTATTACAAGCGATATTGCTGGAAGAGAAAATGACTCGGCTGACACAGGACTAACCGTCTGTACAGGTATATCAGAATTTCTCTTTGCAGAGCTGAAGAAGAGACCAGTTTTTATAATAATGCTGTACAATAAGGCTAATTAGAAATGGAGAAAATACAATGTATCCAGAAATGCAGTAATCTAGTTATAACGATGCTAATTGGAAAATAATTATTGGATGAATGTCCTGTTCCTTCACACAATGCAACATCCCAACAGTATCAATGGTTCCATTGCTCTTCGCAGGTAGGTGTTAATGTCTCCTCTGAAGTGGTGAGGTGCTTCCATTGTCTTGTCCTGGGAGGAATGCTTTGCTAGTGCCTTTATATCTGACCAGTTCTTTGTGTGGCTTTGGTATTGCTGGGTTGTGAAACTGCCCTCAGGGCTTTGAGATAGCTGTGTTGCTCTGACATTGTTAGTGGGAGCTTGAAGTGTATTCCCTTGTCTGCAAGTGCTGCCTAGTTTGGCTTGTCAGCTTGGTCCCTGCTGAGGCATTTTGGGTGTTTTTGGTACTGTTAGCCAATTTTGCTTTTGTGGGCCTATTGTGGGTTGGCAGGGTAGCAGATCTTTTCCCACGATTCCCCCCTTTTTGTTTTGCTAAGGGAAGGGATGAGAAGAGGGCAATGTAGCCAGAGCCAGGTGGATTGTCAGGTGGAGGCTTGGGATCAGACAGGTAGCTCTCAGTCTCCGAGTCTGGCCCAGGAGAGGCTATCTCAGATGCAGGGATGTTCTCCCAGTGCATTCGTGCTAGTTGAGTGGTGAGGGGATGGGCAGAGGGTAGCAGTATTGCACATAGGCATGAACAACAGTCGGATGGCCAGGACCAGAGCTACATGCCTGGCAAGGATAACGATGAGGGCTATCAGTCTTGGCAGTAGGACTGTGACCCATGACCCCAGCCAGGAGGCTGCCCAGTCCCATAAGTCCCAGTGGGAGTTGTGGTCCTGCAGAAGCTGCCTACCGGATATGTTGGGCCAGGTCTGTGATGTTTTCACTGGGGTCAGGAAAGTAAGTGCAGCAGTCAGCACCAATAAGGGTGCATGTGCCCCCTTTCGCAACGAGCAGGTAGTCCAGGGCCATCCTGTCCTGCAGAGCCACAGCCTCCGCATTCAGCTGGGTGAGTGTGTCTGCTGTGGAGTTTTCCACCTCCTCTAGTGTAGGTTTATGGGCTTTTACCTGTAATCACAGGGTTGCAAAGAGGGAGTGCCATGAGGTAGAGAGCTGCTTCAATGGCAGCGAGAGCTCATCTGCTGCAGATCATGGGCTTTGGGAATGGAAGGGACTGGGAGTGATAAATGAATGGTACCGCATACCTAACATTGCAGATCCCAGTCCAGGATAAACGTGGCCAGGGGTAGGCTTTGTGGCCACAGATAAAATAAGTTTTAAAATAGTGGTGGAAAAAGATAGACCAGAACTAAAAGTTGAAGTTCTAAATTGGAGGAAGGCCAGTTTTGACGGTATTAGGCAAGAACTTTCGAAAGCTGATTGGAGGCAGATGTTCACAGGTAAAGGGACGGCTGGAAAATGGGAAGCCTTCAGAAATGAGATAACAAGAATCCAGAGAAAGTATATTCCTGTCAGGGTGAAAGGGAAGGCTGGTAGGTATAGGGAATGCTGGATGACTAACGAAATTGAGGGTTTAGTTAAGAAAAGGAAGGAAGCATATGTCAGGTATAAACAGGATAGATTGTGTGAATCCTTAGAAGAGTGTAAAGGCAGTAGGAGAAAAATTAGGAGGGGAAAAAGGGAACATGAGATAGCTTTGGCAAATAGAGTTAAGGGAATCCAAAGGGTTTTTACAAATAAATTAAGAACAAAAGAGTAACTAGGGAGAGAATAGGGCCACTCAAAGATCAGCAAGGTGGCCTTTGTGTGGAGCCGCAGGAGATGGGGCAGATACTACTAAATGAGTATTTTGTATCAGTATTTACTGTGGAAAAGGACATGGAAGGTACAGAATGTAGGGAAATAGATGGTGACACCTTGAAAAATGTCCCTATTACAGAGGAGGAAGTGCTGGATGTCTTAAAACAAATAAAAATCAATAAATCCCCAGGACCTGATCAGGTGTACCCTAGAACTCTGTGGGAAGATGGGAAGTGATTGCTGGGCCTCTTACCGAAATATTTGTATCATCAATAGTCACAGGTAAGGTGCCAGAAAACTGGAGGTTGGCTAATGTAGTACCATTTTAAAGAAAGGTGATAAGGACAAGCCAGGGATTGATAGACCAGTGAGCCTGACATTGGTGGTGGGCAAGTTGTTGGAGGGAATCCTGAGGGACAGGATGTACATGATTTGGAAAAGCAAGGACTGATTAGGGATAGTCAACATGGCTTTGTGCATGGGAAATCATGTCTCACAAACTTGATTGAGCTTTTGAAGCAGTAACAAAAAGGATTGATGAGGGCAGAGAGGTAGATGTGATCTATATGGACTTCAGTAAGGCGTTCGACAATGTTCCCCATGGGAGACTGGTGAGCAAGGTTAGATCTCATGAAATACAGGGAGAACTCACCATTTGGATACAGAATTGGCTCAAAGATAGAAGACAGAGGGATGTTTTTTCAGACTGGAGGCCTGTGACCAGTGGAGTGCTACAAGGCTTGGTGCTGGGTCCACTACTTTTCGTCATTTATATAAATGATTTGGATGCGAGCATAGGAGATATAGTTAGTAAGTTTGCTGATGACACCAAATTGGAGGTGCAATGGACAGCAAAGAAGGTTACCTCAGATTACAACAGGATCTTGATCAGATAAGCCAATGAGCTGAGAAGTAGCAGATGGAGTTTAATTCAGAAAAATGCGAGGTGCTGCATTTTGGGAAAGCAAATCTTAGCAGAACTTATACACTTAATGGTAAGGAGTGTTGCTGAACAAAGAGACCTTGGAGTGCAGGTTCATAGCTCCTTGAAAGTGGAGTCGCAGGTAGATAGGATACTGAAGAAGATGTTTGGTATGTTTTCCTTTATTGGTCAGAGTATTGAGTACAGGAGTTGGGAGATCATGTTGCAGCTGTACAGGACATTGGTTAGGCCACTGTTGGAATAGTTTGCGCAGTTCTGGTCTCCTGCCTATCAGAAAGATGTTGTGAAACTTGAAAGGATTCAGAAAAGATTTACAAGGATGTTGCCAGGGTTGGAAGGATGAATAGGCTAGGACTGTTTTCTCTGGAGCGTTGGAAGCTGAGGGATGATATTATAGAGGTTTATAAAATCATGAGAGGCATGGATAAATGGACAAAGTCTTTTTCCTGGGGTGGGGGAGTCCAGAACTGGAGGGCATAGGTTTAGGGGTGAGAGTGAAAAAATATAAAAGAGACCTAAGGGGCAACTTTTTCACTCAGAGGGTGGTACATGTATGGAATGAGCTGCCAGAGGATGTGGCGGAAGCTGGTACAATTGCAACATTTAAAAGGCATCTGGATGGGTATATGAATAGGAAAGGTTTGGAGGGATATGGGCCGGGTGCCGGCAGGTGGGACTAGATTGGGTTGGGATATCAGGTCGGCATGGACGGGTTAGAGCGAAGGGTCTGTTTCCATGCTGTACATCTCTATGACTCTAAGTGCTATTGTAGGACTGGAGATGGTGGTTCTGGGTCCCTGTCCAGAGAGCGGTGAAGGTGATATTCTGGCTGGTCCTGTGGAGAACCTGTAGGTTAAACATACTGCCTTCTGCAGCGGATCGGCGTGCTGCGCAAGTTAGGAGCAGGGAGTACATTGTCTCTAGCCAGCCTCCCATCCAGATGGCTGTGTGCTTTTTAAACAGATGGATCCCACAGGTGGCCCTTGTGCGTTAGTGTCAGCAATGGTCAGGGCTGGGAGTTCATGGGAAAGATTGGAGGCGGGGTGAAACCACCCTTTAAATTTGTCTAGGCAGTAACCTGCAGACCTCCAGTGGGCTGGGCTGTTGTCCCATAGTTGGGTATGGCCAGTGTGGTAACTTCACGGGGACCTATCTGGGTCTAGCCACCATTCCTGAAAATGTGTTGCTGGAAAAGCGCAGCAGGTCAGGCAGCATCCAGGGAGCAGGAGAATTGATGTTTCGGGCATAAGCCCTTCTTTTGGAATGAGGAAAGTGTGTCCAGCAGGCTAAGATAAAAGGTAGGGAGGAGGGACTTGGGGGAGGGGCATTGGAAATGCGATAGGTTGAAGGAGGAACCCTCCAACCACAAGGGGTGAACTCAGATTTCTCCAGTTTCCTCATTTCCCCTCCCCCTATCTTGTCTCAGTCAAATCCCTCGAACTCAGCACCACCTTCCTAACCTGCAATCTTCTTCCTGACCTCTCCGCCCCCACCCCCACTCCGGCCCATCACCCTCACCTTGACATCCTTCCACCTATCGCATTCCCAACGCCCCTTCCCCAAGTCCCTCCTCCCTACCTTTTATCTTAGCTTGCTGGACACACTTTCCTCATTCCTGAAGAAGGGCTTATGCCCAAAACGTCAATTCTCCTGCTCCTTGGATGCTGCCTGACCTGCTGCACTTTTCCAGCATCACATTTTCAGCTCTGATCTCCAGCACCTGCAGTCCTCACTTTCTCCCCTAGCCACCATTCCCCCATGTCAGAGATATTTAAGAAGATTGAGGATAAAGGAATACCCCCATGAGAGTGGACAGTGATCCTAATGCAGACCCAGCAGTAGGTCTGATTATATCACTGGGCATACCCATGGGCCATTTTCAGGAAGGTGTTGGCTTGCAAATCACGGCGGGTTATGAAATGTGCTGCCCCTTGTCCCTGTTTAGCAGTGTGATGGTCAGACAGATCAGGCCAAGGGTGCTGATAGTGTTGGCTGCCACAAGCAGCTGGATCCATCCTCGGTGGTCGGACTGGTGTCTTCCTCTGTGTGGTCCCTGTTCATTGGTTGTGGAGCCCTCTTGCAGCGGGTGGCATGTCAGTTTGGGCCGTCCTTCCAGTTTCACAGCTGTCCAGGTCCTCAGCAGGATCAGGTACAGGCCTTTCCATCTCGGGGAAAAAGAATCCTCTTCTAATGATCTTATCATGACATAGTGGCCAGGACAGAATGAATAAATGGGCACCTGATTGGGGTGTGGGCTTGACTGAGGGGCGCGAAGTGGTGGGGGGTTGGGGCACTCCCTTAGGCACGCCATCATGTGACCTAAATCCTTAGGGACCCATGAGCTCTTAACAATGAGGGGAATATACGGAACAGTGCAGCATGTCCCTTGCCAAGCTGTACCTCTGCTGCCACTCCCTGTGTTGGGCAGCGGTAGAGATTCAGGCTGCCCTGTGGCTGCTGTGTCCTGCTGTGAGCTTCTCATGGGCTGCGTGCTAACAAAGGCAGCCACTTCGTTTAGCAGTGGGTCCGGCTCTGGGGCCAGTAGGGGAAGTTTCGGGTACTGTGGGGTGTAGGGGCTGGGGCTGTGCCCGGTGTGAGTGCTGACAGAGTGGTGAAGGTGAGATGAAGGTCCGCGGGTGCAGCATATGGTGATGCCGGTTCCTGTGGGCCGGAAGCTGCACAGTGAAACTGACAGACAAAGCGGCCAGTGGAGGAAAGATAAAGTGGGGGATGAAGGGGCCATTGATAACAGGGAAAGCAGGGGGTCAAGAAGAGTTTGGGTAGGGGTGGTGGGGACAGGACCAGGCTTGGCAAGAGCTTGTCTGGTTAGGGGGGTCCGGGCTGTGGGTGTTTCCCGCCCGCAACATGGAATAGTGGTTGTCTGGGATCTCCAGTACGAGGCCCTCTGGGGAACAGTGAATGCTGGCATTTAGTTTGCATTAGGTCTGTCGGCCCAGGAGAGCGACTGGGCAGGTAGCGGAAATGATGGTCGCATCAGGGACAGTGGCTGGTCTGACACTAAAGTTCACGGGTTGGGAGGGTGGCTCTGTCATGGGCACTCCTGAAACCCCTACTGTACGGACAGTCTTGGAACTGGGGGCAAGTTCCACAGAGGGAGGAGCAGATGAGTGGGTGGCCCTGGAATCTACCAGAAAGGAGATGAGCCACACCCCTACTTCCACATTCATCATCGGGTTTTCCAATGGGGAGTTGGAGAGGCGTATTGAGACCGCCTGGAAAACCTCCCTCTCACAGCTGCTCTAGTTTGTTTCAGGGGCACAGGGGAAGGGATCAGTCAGAGTGTAGGCTGCCACTGTGGGGTGTTGGGCTGCTGCTGCTGTGCCTGTGGGGAACAGGGGAAGATGGAGATGCCTGGCTGTCCCTGCTTGGGTGGTAACCAGCAGTGTTTAGCAAGTGTTCTGTTTTGCCACAGTTCCAGCACAGTCCTTTAAAGAATCCAATAGGTCCCTGTGCTGGCACGGCTGTATTCCTCGGGCAGTCCAGCTGTGAAATTCAGAGGAATGCCCCCTGTCTTGGCATGGTGAACAATCCATTCCTATCCAGGTTAGTGAGCATGGTCATTGTTTGCCAGGTTAAGTTATGAAGTTTGTATACATCGGCATATGTAGGGAGTATGCAATTGACGAGAGTCTGTATGGCCAGCTTCTCATTCTCTGTTAAGGGGATGCCTGCTGAAGAGTCCCACACCTCCCTAAAGTGGACAATGAAGTCTGGCAGAGGGTCGTCTGTTTTCTGCAGACACCTGGTAACAGCGCCAAAGTCTGCATGCTGCCTTGTACGAGTTTTTATCACCTCTTTCACGATGCCGTCCAGCCATCTGTCCTGGTCTGCAACAGGGTCCCAGGTTGGGTGGGGAACTTAATGGTAGGGCAAATGGTCATCCAGTGGGTGCCGTATGCAAATTGTAACAGGGTCGGCACATCTTGTGACAGACAGTTGTAAATGGTGGAAATTTGTAGCAGCCAATTATAAAATGCAAGTGGCCTTTTCAATGGATCTGTGGCATTTTGCAACATGGCCTGGACCTCTTCTTTAGTGTTGTCTTCCACTTATGATAATTCACATCATAGTTTCAAAAACACATCTCCTGCTGACATTGTCATATTCTTTACCATCCACTTTACTTTGGCTTATTCCATGCACTGACCTGGAGGCGAGACTCAACAGTGTTGTTTATATTACAGAAAACAATATAATCCCCGATCCATGATGAGGGATTCCTTGCTCCTGGATTGATTTGTAGATGTATGAAAGCTCCTTCTGTACAGTTATTTATGACAATATCTCTTCTGTAAAACAGCAGAGGTTAAAAGGTTGGTCAGATTGAATCCAAATAGGTATTATCGATAATCAGTATTTTATTTGAACCAATCTCACAAAATTGAAACCACATCGATTACCTATTTACACACACACACACACACACACAATTACCTATCCCCTAGTTTTAGTTCATCTCAGACATCCCTTATAGACCCTACTAAATGAAAACAGATTAATCTTTTTATTCTGAGTCTGAAATGATTGACTCGAATATCCCAACTATCTCCTTTAGTGCAAGGTACATCTCCAACCAACCAAAGAATGAATGAATGATTTATTGTTACTTGCATTTTACAGTGAATAATACAGTAAAATACAGTGAAAAGCTTCAACTGTCACCAAGCTGGTGCCATTTTGAAAAGGTTAAGAATAAAAAGAGCAAGATAATATAAATGAAGGAGAGACTGTCTTCTTTCTGCTGCTGCTGAGTCCTGAGCTGGCTCACCAACCATACCTCCACCACCTCGCCCCGCTCTCTGCTTCAGATGCACCAACATAGGAGTCACCATTCCTTGGTCACCATCCCCTCATGACTGGGTCCACCTCGCCAATGCTGAGTCCCATGCTGAACCAATAAGGAAGTCTTGTTGCAGTTCTGATCTGAATGGACAATGGAGAGTTTGCCCCCAGTTCCCGTTGATTCCAGTTTTGTTAGAATTCCTTGACGGAACACTCGTCAAATGCAGCCTTGATGTCAAAAGCAGTCACTTTCATCTCTCCCCTTGAATTCACTCTTTTGTCCATATTTTAAATAAGGTTGTAATGAGGTCAGGAGCATAATTCAAACTGAGTATCAGTAAGCAGTTTATCCTTTTGTAAATACTGCTTGATAGCTCTGTCATTTTCCTTTCTACCATTTTACTGATGATCAAGAGTAGACTGATAGGAGGATAATTGGCTGAGTTGGATTTGCCTTGTGTTTAGGGCATTGAACATGGTTCTATTTGGTTTCAAGTATCAGATCCTAGTAAATGATTATGCACCAACATTTTTTACAATTTCAATTCCAGTCATCTAGCAAAGCAGAGATTCTGCTGGCTCGCACTTCAGACTAACACCTCTGAATTTTCACAGTGCACAATATCCGCTAACCGTATCTGAATTGCTTCTTGTCGGATCCAGGAGTGGTTGGTGATGGTTCATGCCCGTGAAGAATTATAATAGGGCAGAATTTCACCAAGACCATTACAGTTTTTACAGGAACATCAATTCCCAGGGATGCCCACCAAGATATTATCAACCCTCTGCTAAAGGACCATCCACACTTGTTGGTCACCCAGTGCAAAACTGTCACATTCAAATGTTGTAGACAGGAATATTCCAAGACTGAGGCATGCTGTAAAACTTGGAGCAGACCCTGCAAAGGCTCAGTGGTCTCACTGTCTAAGGCCCTTCCATCATTGTATACTGAAGGAGTAGAAACTGTGTGAAACTTCACTGTTCTATGTTTTGACATATGATGAATACTATGAATATAACCTCTAAATGTTTATGTACTGAGGCATCTTAGAATGCCATATTCTGTACTTAAAGGAATTGATCTATTTTGCTCTCAATAAGTGGAATTTTATACTTGTGGGCAGGGTCCCACATCTCAGTGGCTCAATTGTTTTAATTTGTTGACTGACTACAGATTGAAGAAAAATCATATTGGACTTGAAACATTAGCTCTGTTTCACTCTCCACATATGCTGACAACTCTGCTGAGTTACTGTTGTTATCACAGAAATATAGACAATAGGAGCAGGAGGAGGCCATTCAACCCCTCAAGCCTGTTCTGCCATTCAATCCATCAAGCTCGATACCCTATTCCTGCCCTTTCCCCATATCTTTTGATCCTTTTAGCCACAAGAAGTATTTCTACACCCTTCTTGAAAACATATGTTTTAGCCTCAACCACTTTCTGTGGTAGTGAATTCCCCAGGCTCACCACTCACTGGGGGAAGACATTTCTCCTCATCTCAGTATTAAAAGGTTTACGCTTTTTCTTTGAAATATGACCCTTGATTCTAGACTCCCCCACCATCGAGAACATCCTTCCAACATCTTACCTTATCAGTCCTGTTAGAATTGTATATGTTTCCATAAGATCCCCTCCTCACTCTTCTAAACTCCAACAAATATAATCCTAACCAACTCAATCTTTCCTCATATGTTAATCTGGCCATCACAGGAATCAGTTTGGTAAACCTTTGCTGGTTTCTCTCCATAGCAGATGAGGAGACCATAATACATAATATTCCATGTGTGGCCTCACCAATGCCCTATATAATTGCAGCATAACTTACCTGTTACTGTACTCAACCCCTCTCATTTTGGAGGTCAACATCAGGTTTATTTTCTGTACTGCTTGTTGCATCTGTAGCAACTGGTGCACAAGGACACCCAGGTCTCATTGAACGTGCCCTCCTCTTAATTCAGAATCTATCCACCTCAAACACCACACTTCCAACACCTTCTGAGGCCTAAAGTTCCAAATTCACATAATCCCCTGAGAGAAAATCATTTTCCTCATCTCTATCCTGAAAGGGTAACCTCCATTTTAAAACAGTTCCCTCGTATGTTGGATTCACTCACAAGAGGAAACATTCTATCCACTTTGTAAACACCATTTAGGGTCTTATACATTTTAATCAAGTCACTTCTCACTCTTCTGTATTCCATTCAAAATAATCCCAGTTTGTCCAGGCTATCCTTGTAAGCAAACCACTCATTCCTATAGGCAAAGTAATGGAAAGGGTACTGAGGGATAGGATTTATGAGTATCTGGAAAGACACTGCTTGATTAGGGACAGCCAGCACAGATTTGTGAAGGGTAGGTCTTGCCTTACAAGTCTTATTGAATTCTTTGAGGAGGTGACCAAGCATGTGGATGAGGGTAGAGCAGTGGATGTAGTGTACATGGATTTCAGTAAGGCATTTGATAAGGTTCCCCATGGTAGGCTTATGCGGAAAGTCAGGAGGCATGGGTTAGAGGGAAATTTGGCCAGTTGGATTGAAAACTGGCTAACCGGTCAAAGTCAGAGAGTGGTGGTAGATGGTAAATATCCAGCCTGGAGTCCAGTTACAAGTGGAGTTCCGCAGGGATCAGTTCTGGGTCCTCTGCTGTTTGTAATTTTTATTAATGACTTGGAAGAGGGAGTCGAAGGGTGGGTCAGTAAATTTACAGATGATACGAAGATTGGTGGAGTTTTGGATAGTGAGGAGGGCTGTTGTCAGCTGCAAAGAGACAAAGAGATGCAGAGCTGGGCTGAGGAGTGGCAGACGGAGTTCAACCCTGTCAAGTGTGAGGTTGTCCATTTTGGAAGGACAAATAAGAATGCGGAATACAGGTTTAATGGTAGGGTTCTTAGTAAGGTGGAGGAGCAGAGGGATGTTGGGGTCTATGTTCATAGATCTTTGAAAGTTGCCACTAAGGTGGATAGAACTTGTAAGAAGGCCTATGGTGTATTAGCATTCATTAGCAGAGGGATTGAATTCAAGAGTCGTGAAGTGAAGTTGCAGCTGTACAGCTCCTTGGTTAGGCCACATTTGGAGTACTGCATGCAGTTCTGGTCGCCTCACTTTAGGAAAGATGTGGAAGCTTTGGAGACGGTGCAGAGAAGATTTACCAGGATGTTGCCTGGAATGGAGAATAGGTCGTACGAGGATAGGTTGAGAGTGCTAGGCCTTTTCTCATTGGAACGGCGAAGGATGAGGGGTGACTTGATAGAGGTTTATAAGATGATCAGAGGAATAGATAGAGTAGACAGTCAGAAACTTTTTCCCCAGGTACAACAGAGTGTTACAAGGGGACATAAATTTAAGGTGAAGGGTGTTCCCATTAGCTTCAGGCTCAGGCCTTCTGCTGCTATTGCAACTCCCACAGGTCTGTCACACTGTCCCTTTATTCATCTATCAGATTCAAGGCATCCCCATAATATAGTTCTACTACCCTGCCATTAAGGTCAAAAACGTCTCCACATTTCTTGCCTATGCAGGGCCCTTGAGCCAATGTTGTCTTATCCATCACTTTGCTCAGTTCCTTATTAAGATTGATGTTATTGTGCAGGATGAAAAGTGAAAAAGTGCAAGTTAAGGCGATAAAATTCCTGTCTTGGCCAACTCCAATACTGACCGAACTGTTTGGATCATAATGGGATGTTGACTTTCCATGAATTGCAAGTAACTGGCATGGAATATTAAATTTTGGTCAAGACAAGAATTGTCATCTGGCTAATTTTGTTCCAGATTAGTCAATATTTTGATTAACTTGCTGGTAATGTCTGAAATATAAACCAAGTAGCTATTTTGAAGTGCAGACAGTTCCTTGTTAAAGGCTTCATTTTCTCATCACCAGCAATGCAAAATGACATGCCTTGATTTTGTGAATTAATTGAAAGTTACTGCCACATCAGAATCTTGGAGGTCACTTGTACTGTACCCATGGGATAGTTAGAGATCCACCCAAGGACATAAACCTTAAACTGGGCTAGAGGCCATCCTCTAAGAAATACTCAGGTTGCAGCTATAATAGACCCAGATTACATAAAATATAGAATACAGCATAGGAATGGGCCCCTTGGCCCATGATATTGTGCTGAACATGACATCAAATTAAACTATTCTTCCCTTCTTCTTGCCCTTGGTCCTTATCTTTCCATTCATCGCATATTCATTAAATTATCTAAAAGTCCCTTAAATGTCTATAAAATATCCTTGGTAGTGCATTCCAGACTCCTATCATTCTCTGGATAAAAAAAATTGCCCCTTTGAAATTTTCCCTCTTACCTTAAATGCATGCTCCCTAGACATTTCAACTCTGGAAAAAAGATTCTGACCACCAACCCTATCTATGCATCTCATAATTTTATAAACTTTGATCAAGTCTCCCCTCAGCCTCTGCCACTCCACAGAAAGTGACCCAAGTTTTTCTAGCCTCTCCTTATAGTTCATAATCTCTAATCCAGGCAGCATCCTGGTAAAAGTCTTCTACACTCTTTCCAAAGTCTCCACGTCCTTCCTGTGGTGACCAAAATTGAACACAATACTTGAAGTGAGAACGAACCAAAATCTTATAAAACTGCAACATGACATCCTGACTCGTGTAATCAGTTCCACAACCAATAAAGGGAAACATGCCATATGCCTTCTTTACCACCCTAGCTCCTTGCTTGGCCTCTTTCAGGGAGCTATGGACTTGAACCCCAAGATCGCTCTGTACATCGATGCTGTTCAAGGCCCTGCCATTAATTGTGTACTTTCCTTAACATTTGATCTCCCAAAGTGCAGCACCTCACACTTACCCAGATGGGGGTGGCACAGTGGTTAGCACTGCTGTTTCACAGCACCAGGGACGCAGGTTCAATTCCAGCCTTGGGCGACTGTCTGTGTGGAGTTTGTACATTCTCCCTGTGTCTGCTTGAGTTTCCTCCCACAGTCCAAAGATGTGCAGGTCTGGTGAATTGGCCATGCTAAATTGTTAGGTGCATTAGTCAGAGGGAAATGGGTCAGGGTGGGTTACTTTTCGGAGGGTCAGTGTGGAGTTGTTGGGTCGAAGGGCCTGTTTCCACACTGTAGGGGATCTAATCTAATCCAAACTTCTCTGCCCTTATCTGCAACTGTCCCCGTGTATCCTTTGACAACCTTCTATGCTACCCACAACTCCACCCATCTTTGTCTTGTTTGCAAAGTTACTAACTCCCCTCCCCCATATACTTTTTCATCCAAGTTATTTATATATACCACAAACAGCAGAGATCCCAGAACAGATCCCTTTGGAACACCACAAATCACAGACCTCCAGGCAGGAAAATACCCTTCCACCCAATCTCTACCTTTTATGGGCATGCTATCTTGATTCCAAGTGGTCAAGTCATTGTGGATCCCATGCATCTTAATCTTTGGAAGAGCATACCATGAGAGGCCTTGTTGAAAACCTTACTAAAATCCGTGTCAACAACATCCACTGCTCTCGTCTCATTGATCACCGCCGTCACCTCCTCGAAAAATTCAATCAATTTAGTGAGGCATGACCTGCCTGCACATAGCCATGCTGTCTATCCCTAACTAGGCAGTGCTTTTCCAAACACACATAAAAGGTTGGAAAGTGAATCATTCAGTTCCCGTATGTCCTTGTACCTAATGTAGATGACAATGAGCCGTTTTCTTATTAAATGTGCTTTTTATCTATGCAGAATTTCCTTGTCACAATACTTGGTATGGAATAAACCTATGCTGGGAAGCACATAATGAGGATGTAGTATCAATAAGGGAGGCAATGACCTAGTGATATTATTACTGAGCTACTAATCTGGAGACCAAGACAACGTTGCAGGCACGTGAGTCCCATCACAGCAGATGGTAGATTTTGAATTCAATAGATACCCGGAACTAAGAGTCAAAAGATGACTATTAATCCATTGTTAGAACAAATCCATCTGGTTCACTAATGCTCTTAAGGGTGGCATGGTGGCTCAGTGATTAGCACTGCTGCCAGGGGCCTGGTTCAATGCCAGCCTCGGGTGACCGTGTGAAGATTGTGCATTCTCCCTGTGTCTGCATGAGTTTCTTCCAGATGTTCTGGTTTCCTCCCACAATCCAAATATATGCAGGTTAGGTGAATTAGCCATGTTAAATTGCCCCTAGTGTTCAGGGATGTATAGGTTAGGTGCATTAGTCACGGGTAAATATGGAGTAGTAGGGGAATGGGACTGGGAGTGTTACTCTTCGGAGGGTCACTGTGGACTTGTTGGGCCAAATGGCCTGTTTCCACACTGTAGAGATTCTAAGAGAAAACTGCAATCCTAACTTGGTCTGACCTATATGTGACTCCAATACCATAACAATGTGGTTGACTCTTAACTGCCCTCTGTGCAATTAAGGATGAGCAGTGATGCTGGCCCAGCTGGTACCACTGTCATTCTGGGAAAGAATTTTTTAAAAATTACTGCAATGTCTCTTATAATCCAAAGGTACTTCTAATCAACTTCTAATGCCACTTCTAATCCAAAGGTACAGGCAAATACTTTAAGAATACATGTTAAATCTCACCATTACAGCTGGTGCAATTTAAATTCAATGAATATTTCTGGAATTAGTTTAAGTCATGATGACCATTGTCGATGTTGTAAAACCCCATGTGGTTTACTAAATCTACCATCTTTTCCAGTTCTGTCATATGACTCCAGACCCACAACCATGTGTTTGAATCTTGATTGCCCCTTGAAATGGATGAGCAAGCCATCAGTTCAAAGTGTGATGACCAACAAATGCTGGCCTTAATGATGCCTATGTCCAGAAAAGTGAAAAGGAAGAAAAAATGCTTCGAGATTGCTCAGCGATTAGGTACTTGTTAATTGTGGGGAACGTGAATCATGAAATCACTGATCCAAAACCCATCAAAATTAACCCTGGAGGGAATGCACCTAATGCTGCATTCAAATACTGTTTCGAAAATGCAAGCCAAGCTGAAAAACAGCAAATCAATTATTAGATATTCAGTCAGAGCTAGCCACACTTCTGCTGTTAAGGGATTTGTCACTGGGGTCAGGGTGCATGGATGCAAAAGAAAAACAGATCAAACCAAGTATTATCTATTCAGTCATTCCCTTCCTTCAAATGTTGCAGGCATCAAAGACATATAAGCAATGAAGGCATCAAGATTCTTTCCATTAATATAACCTGTAAATTGTATACTGGCATTTCTCTTGTCAGATACTACCTGAACATTGACTGAGTGAAAATGATTCCTCATTCCTGATGTTGATGATGCTTAACGGCCTCATGAGTACCAGAAGGACAATTCTAATGTTGAAAAGGATGACATGAACTGGAAAAGTACATTACATTTCCTTCAATCTTTCAAGTTAAGGCAAATAAAAATGGGGAGAGATCTAAAACATATTGCTGATTTTCTAGCATCTGCTTTCTGCCATTGCACGAAGTCACAATTCTCCTCCTCAAGCTGTTTTGTTTTCAGGAGAGTGTGGCCACCTGGTGGCAACTATGGGTCTTATCTATCTGATGCCTCCAATAACAGAAAAATGTGAAGCTTCTTCCACACACTAATTATATTTAGCTTATTCTGAACTGGATTCTTTTTTGTGCCTAAAAGCACCTATTGCAGGGCAATAAAAAAAGTCTTCTGTACACAAACCCCAGTCCTGAACAACACAAGTGGCTCCATTCACATGAATATCATTATAGTCCGACAGAGAAATCATTTCAGCAAATCAGTTTGCCAAGAGCACATCATACAATGGGAGGCAACAATGACAACTGATTAGTGAAAAATGTATCCAAAGCATTTTGTTTATAAAAACTAAATTTTAATGCCCACATTTTTGAGTATGTCAATGTCATTACAATACAACAATGCAAAGAATATATATGGTCCAGTGAATTAGACTTCAGGTGTCTCTAGTGTTAACACAATAGCATGTTTTCAATGTTTTATTTAAACTTAATTGTGCTTGAAATGCATTGATTTAGATAATTTTGGAACAGCTTATTAAAGGTTAAGTAATTGTTTTGTGGACCACCAGATGAAATAAGTTTTCAAAGGAAGATCAGATAATTTTCTTGCACTATAAAGAATTACATTAGCCTAACATGCGTTTACATCATCATGAATGGCCTTCCTATTCTATTGTAAAATTATAATGTTATTTCACCTTTACTTGAAAATATGTCAATAGCCTAAGTTTTCTCGTCAAAACAGTTTGTTTGACACACAATGTCAGATCTTAACTCAAAACGAATCCACTCAGAGTTAAGATCAGGCTCTAAAGTCATTATCCTGTTGATGTAATTCCAATACATGTAATCAGAGGAAAGGGAGCAGTTCCAAACCAATAAGGGGTTTGAAAACATTTAACGAATTACTTGGAATTCTTTGACAAAGTAACAGAATCAGGAACTTTATCAATCTTGATTATCAGAAGGTAGCTGATAAAATGCTTCAAAAGAGAAAAATGAAAGCTCTTAAAAGGAGGAAAGAAGCTGAATGGAGGAAGATAAATTGACAAAAATTTTTTAAAAATGAAGTAGCATGATCAATAGCATGAACTGTAATTGTTCCAACCTGCAATAGCATCCTCTTTGATATATACCCAAATGGCTTTAATGCATTGTGAATAACAAAGATTATAAAACAATTGTTTTGTAGATAATACCATGGTGGATCAATGCAAAATATGTTTGGAGGAGCTAAAAATCAATTCAAAGTTATCCGCCACAATTTAGATTCAAGATAGTTAGAAACATAAATGTCGCTTGGGTTTTAATTTCTATCTTGTCGTGGGAGTTGACACGTAAACTGCAGAATGTTTTTTTAAGAAAAAGGAATTTTTCTGTATCAACCCAACCTCGTGACATTTTCATGCTACTTTCTCACAGATTGGTAAGTTTTTAATTTCAAAACTCACAAGCACCTCTTCTGGAGTCAGAGTCTCCTTTCTGAAGACCACAGGAAAATTATATTTTATTCAGTACGTTATTTTTGTGTGCTTTTGAAAATTTCAGAATCTCCCTCTCCAAAACAAATGTGCTCCTTACAGAGTTCATGACGACAGCAAGAAGTTTGTTAAGGTAGCTGGAGCAGTATGACAGGCAATAGTGAAACGCTTTGACATCTAGTGAGACTGTATTGTAATAAAGGCATAGTTTTAATGGAATATTTCACCGTGCAGCTTTGTTTTGCAAAAGTAAATTAACTTATTACATTGATCACTGCTGCTTTCATGTTGACATATATTTACAGTTCTTTTGCCAGTGGATGAAACAACATAAAAGCAAATAAAATGCGTTGCTAAACCTTCCTGGTCCATTTTACTATGATTTAAATGTACACATGGAAATTACAGTTAAATGCTAAAAAAGATCTAAACATCTGCTCCCCTACCTTGAGAGGTAAAATGTAATATGACAATTCCTTTCAATTCTACAATCTTGTAGCTGCAATGTTTTTTTTAATGATAGTTGTGGCTATTGTGAATTCTTGGCTAAGTTCCAAAAGCTTCAAATGGCCTGACCTCAGTCGGGAATTACTGTCACAATTGCTCAGGGAATGATTAACAATTTAAAGAGATCATAATAATATATTCTGCCTTTACAGTTTCTGTATATGGTTGTTTCTTTACTACTTAAGAGATTAAAATATTTTATTTCTATTGTGCAGCTTCTTCTCTTTGACCATCAATGACAAATATCTAAATGAGAGTTAAATTAGATTATCATTGGTTTAGTTTTCTCTACCTGAGCTGGAAGAATTCTCATGATTGTAATAACAGCCACTGAGTGATATATTGGGGGCATGGGTGACATGGGAATTTGAAGTGACACTGAGGACGCATGAGTGGTCTGTTTAGGCTTACAGACCATGGTGGAGATGAGGAGGCATGGGGTTTGTGAAGGGGTGAGTTTTAAGGAGCATTTAGGCAATGTTGGGAGCTAGCTATTTTCTCCAAAACTTGAAGCAGGTCTCCTAACCAGTTCAACTCCATACAGGTGACATTTTGAATTTCACTGGGAGTCACAAACTATATCTCATGCCTAAATCCTGTGTGCATCATGAGCCAACTGTGTACTTTATAAGTGAGGAAAGGCCTGACTTATGTTTCACACAACTGATGTAAAAATTCAATCCTTGGTGACCTTTCACAATTAATAGTATTTTATTTTCTGTTGCCTTCATATTATTGGATGTAATTTGCAATGTTGACACCTAAAAAATGTGTCCATTGTATTACTTGGTGGATTGTAGATTTTTGATCAGCCATTGATGAAAGACCATTGGTATAGGTGGGTATGTGAAGTGATCAAATCAGCCATGGTCTTATTGAATGGTGCAGCAGGCTCAATGAGAAATGTGGCCTAATCCTGCTCCTAATTTGTATTGGTTATATGTATATAGGTATAGGTAATAGACAGAATGCCCCTCAGGCATCAACCAGGCAGCAGTGTTGAAAATTATCTACATTGTATTCTGTTATTCCTTTCAATTTAATTGCAATAGAAATTATGAAGTACACAAATTATGAATCTTAAATTATTATTTATAATCTTTAAATTGCAAATAATTAAACTTTAAATAATTTTCAACTGACATTGCAAAGACTGGATAATGATTTACAGCATTTATTGGACTCTTCATCATCCCCATTGCCAAGAGGCTGTTCCTGTGGAGGTCATTTCAGCTGCAAATAATGATATTGCTCCTTCTCTTTCTTGTCTTTGACTGGTGTTTTGACCTTTTTACCTCTCCCTCTATCCCCTTCCAGCTCCCAACCTCTGCATGTCTCTGCTCATCTTCTGTGACTCCTCATTAATTGCACAGGCTGTCAAAAACCTGCTGAATGCCTGATCTAATTGGGTCTAAATGAATTATCAGTCCTAACCCTGACTATGTAAGGGAATCTGGATAAATTTATATAACACTATCTCATCAGTTCATTTCAACAATTTTTCTCCATGCACAGCTCATCCTTCATTATGTTAAATTGATTGCTTTTAATTCCTGCTCAATAATATGTTCAATATATGTTCAATGAAAGCATTCTTATATAACTGCAGTTTCCTTGCCAGTTTAATTTTACATGTTGGAAAAAAATTAATAGGCAATAGTAATACTAGAAAGTCATGCAATGATCGGAAACTGTATCATGCATTACCATCCTATGTCGTTCATTACTGCACATTACAGCAATTTTTTAAAATCTTGGGTCTGGATTATCGTGGCAAAATTTCACTTGATTTTGGGTAATATAGAAATAACATAAAAGTATTTCCTAAAAAGCAAAGTGAGGCATTCCTGAACCTCTGCCCAATACCTGATCATGACTGAAACTGACAATATTCAGCCCAATTCAATGAAGGTGGAACTTTTTTGTGGTAGCTTGGTGTTTAGTTTGATAAGTTGGTACTTGCCACTAATAGGATGCTGATGTCAAACTAAAAAGACATTCTGCCTTTGTAATAAGTAATGTGGTATATGAAGTTCAGTGCTATATAAGCTATTCATTCCAAAGACTGGAAGATCATATCAAACAGTTTTTACCTTGTGCTGTTCACAAAAAGTCAGTGTTTGTGAACCTATATACAGTGTCTAATATTAGATATGATTCTGTGACTGGATAACATTTACTAAGTAATCCTGAATATGTGAAGAATTACTTCTGTTATGCAATAGAAACATTGGCTAACCCCTTGAATTTGTATTCTTGTGAAATGTTCTGGTGAGTGCAAGATAAAAAGCTCCAACAACGGGAGTCTTTTTTCAGCATCAATTTCTATTACACCAAACAAGTATTTGTATAAGGGAGAGGGTCAGTGGGCTGAATGGGTGGTTTGCAATACTGATGTGACACCAACAGCATGGGTTCGATTCCCACGCTGGCTGAGGTTGCCATAAAGGACTCCCCTACTCAGCCTCTCTGCTCACCTCAGACGCAGTGACCATCAGGTTAAACCAGCACCAGTCTTCTCTCTTTAATGAAAGCACAGTCCTGTGGTTCAGTAGAACAATAGCAACCTACTTTATAGCCAAAAAATTAAAAAGTAGTTTACTTGGAGTTCAGCAATAAGAAGTCATCAGAGACATTCATAATACAGGAATGCAAATTATCTATTTCCTGGCCCATTTACTAAAAGCTCAGACAGCACCTATACATTTAACTGGGTATGGAATACACCATGAGATACAATTACTTTGGACAATGGGCACTTGCTAAGGAGGGAACTCTTCCAGTCAAATCATCATTTTTACACCTTGGATCTGGAGTCCTGTTGTTATGATTATGTTTGACTAACTGATGCATTGTTAAGAGACACCATGTCTCTTCCACCTGACCCTCTGTGTTTTCTAGAAACTGCATTTTTCCAGGGCAGTGAGAAAAGAAGTAGAGGAGATGCAACAGAAGATAGATCCTGACTGGGATCTCTCTCTCTCTCTCTGTCCAAGTGGCAATCTTGAACCCTGCCCTCATTTTGCCAGTTTTATACTATGATCAACGTCTAAAAGCCAACTCAGCAACTACTTACTCTAAAAGATCTATTGAGAAATTTTTCCTCAATATCTTTGCACAATGCTGTTGCAAAATTCAGAAAGACTTTTGTGCCCAGTCCAATATCATCCAAGGCATTAATCTTCCAAATCATAGACTTGCAGAGTCATAAAGACTTAACCCAAGGAAATTGGACATTAGGCCGATTATGTCCACGCTGAACATCAAGCACCTATCCATTCTCACCCCATTTTCCAGCACTTGGCATGTAGCCTATGGTGTTTTAAATGGTCATCTAAATGTTTCTTAATTGTTGTGAGCTCTACCATCATTTCAGGCAGTGAGCTTTAGCTAATCCCAAATCTGTGAGTGAAAACACTTTCCTCAAATGCCCTGAACCACCTGCCCCTTACCTTAAATATGTGTCGCTTCACTATTGACCCCTCTTATAGGGGGAGAAGTTTCTTGAAATTACCCTATCCATGCCTCTCATCATTTTGTAACATGAATCTTAGCCTTCTCTGCTGTTAAAAAAAAGCACCAGCCTATCTAGTCTTTCTTCATAGCTGAAACACTGCAGTCCAGGCAACATCCTGGTGAATCTCCTTTGCATCTTCTCTCGTGCAATCACGTCCTTTCTATAGTGTTGTGACCAGAATTGTACACAGTACTGCAAATATAGCCTAATGAATTATATTCAATGACAAATAAAAGGAAGTATCACATCTTTAACCGCTTGTCAAGGTGCCTTCACAGATCAATGGACTTGCACACCAAGGTGTCCCTGAACCTTAGTACTACCTCAAATCCTATCATCCATCCTTCACTCTCTTGCCTTGTTCATCCTCTCAAAATGCAGCACCTCACATTTTTTTTAGATTTAAATTCCATTTGCAACTTTTCTGCTATCTGATTAGAGCATCTACATCATCCAAGAGTTCTGATGAAGAGGCACTAGAATCGAAACATTAACTCTGCTTTCTCCCCACAGATGTGGCCAGATCTGCTGAGTTTCACCAGCAAGTTTTGATTTTGTTTCAAAACTTCAGCATCCACAGTTCATTGTTTTATGTTATTCATCTATAACATCCTGTAGTCTAAGGCTTTCTTCCTCGCTATTTACCACACCACCAATTTTTGAGTCATCTACAAACTTACTGATCATACTTCCTATGTTCATGCCTATAACTTATACTAAAAACAGCAAGGGTCCCAGCAATGTGCCACTGGACTCAAGTTTCCCATCATCAAAACATTCAACTATCATTCTTTGCCTCCTGCAACTAAGCTAATAAGGGGAGGTGACAGCGTGGTGGTATTATCACTGGACTGTTAATCCAGAGACCCAGGTAATATTCTGGATTGATTGTTGGAAAAACCCTTATGGTTCATTAATGTCCTTTAAGGAAGGAAATGCTATTCTTATCTGCTGTGGTCTACATGTGACTCCAGACCCACAGCAATGTGGTTGATTCTTAACTCCCCTCTGGGTAATTAGGAAGGGCAATAAATGCTGGCCTAGTCAGCCATGCCCTCATCCCATGAATGTTTTTTCTTTAAATTTGAATCTAATTTGACAAGTTGCCCTGGATCCATGAGCTCTTCCCATCCTGATCTGTCTCCCATATGACACTTTGTCAAAAGTCCATGTGGTCTACATCAATTACACTATCGTCATCTACCCATCTAGTCTGCTCCTCAAAGAAATCACTCAAATTCACATACAACTGACATTCTGGACTTTTAAATCCACTTAACCTATCCTCTCACTCTGGAATTTACTTGTGCATGTACATGAGCTCACGATTATGTGTGTGTGAGGTTAAGATGGCTTTAGTATTTTTATTTAGATCATAAATACAATAAATACTATTTCCTTTACTTTAAAAATAACTTCAGGATATCTTGCTTCTATGTGTCTTTTAGAGTCATGGCACTTAAATAGCTAAACACATAATGATTTGGCAAGTGTTTTTTCATAGATCATAGCAGACAAACAAGGAGTGGGAAAAGAATGGGGTCATTCTATCACTTCTCATTCGACTATAAGATGTCCACTGCAAGAGCGAATGTCAGATCTATTAATATCTGTAAGAGATCTGTTCAGCTGATGGAAGCAGTGTAGTTAGTGAAGGAGATTATGAGGCAAATGAATCATCTTGTTTAGATATTGGATTGAGTGGCAGTGATAAAATGGTAATTAGAGAGGTGAAAAAGTGCATACAGAGTTAACAGTGGGTGCTGTTCAAATTTAAGACTGTAAGAAGTAATAAAGTACACTTGGCAAGATAGCAATAATAATGTGTGCAACATTGAATGTAAATGAAAATGCAATTGTATTCACCTTTTCTGAGTCGCTAAATCATTTTATCTGATCTAATACCATCCCCAGCAACCTCTTAGCTGTTTTTATAATTTCTTCTTCCTATTTCTGGGCAGGATTTTTTCCTTTCCACTCCTTACCCCTTTCTACCAGTCTGTCAATGGTGGCATGCTAAAATGGAGCACCGCGTTTGGATTTTCTGAATCCATATTCCAACTTTGTTGTCTCTTTTTAAGTGCTCCCAATCCTTTCAAATTTCACCTTTGAACAGTTAAACTAAAATTACATCCACATTGCACCCACTGAGGCACAAAACACTTAGACAACCCAATAATCCTCATTCAAATCAGACTTTCCACATACCTAGACTCTTCCATGGATTTCCCAATTGTTATCACAACTACCCCAGCTCAGAAACATTTTCTGAATTACTAGCAGTCCTCAGCTATCAAATTAGGGAAATTCTGCGCGTTAGCAAATGATAAAAATGCAAGACATAATATGAATAATAAAGTGGTGTTGGCGTGCAATTTTATTTTCTCGCTCAATCGTTTATATGTGCAATAAAACAAAAATGACAATGACTGCTTGCATTTACTTAAAGGAATAATCATCGCAGCAGTGCTACAGGAGGTCAATACAAGCTATTTTTGGTAAAGTCAGAAAAAACATCTAAAAATCAGATGACAGAACAGGTGACCTGATTATTGAATCTTATAGATTTGCACCAAGTTTGAAAGCACACTCCTACAGAGGCATTGTACACTGGAATTTCTTCCTTTTGTATAGCAGAGAAGCTGTTAAATAATATGTCTTTTTTGTTATAAAAGATGTGAGTATCATGGTGTGAGATATAAAAAATTCAGCAAGTGGCTTTTCTTCTGTGACATTTCTGCCAAAGTCACAAAATAACCCTAACAACATAAGGCAGAGAAAAATATTATTTCCAGACTAATCTCAGTATCATAGATGCTTTGGACAAATGGGGCCTCTGAGGGCTTTCAAATCTTATAAATCTTATTTAATGATCTAAATTAAATATTAATGATCCATCAGGGAACAGGTCATAATTATGATTGTATCTACTGACATCTGCTGTTTCCATTTCCACAAACCTGATGGCAAAGACATACTGTTAATATCATTGGTACTTATGGAAAGATCTCAAATCAGGACACAAATTGACACCTATGTTTGCTGACTCAACAACTGCACTAATTGACTGGAGACTGGCATTTGAAATCTGCCACACAAAATCCAATTTACTTTATTGATAACACTCTGATTTTCCAGGTTTTCCTCAGCATCTGCCTATATTGACACAAGAACAAAATTGTCCAGAGAACTTTAAGTGGTAGGAAATGGATACATTGTTACAATTATTTTGCTACATGATATAAACAGACATGAGGGTTGACATGTTGATCTGAGCAACATGAGCTATTGTCAGATATCTGGCAGAAAGAGGTGACAACCGCAGAGAGGGCCGTCTCAAAGTGGGAGCAATGGTTTTCACAAGCTGTGGCAAGTTACCGAATGATGGTCATTATTACTTGATAAATGCCTTGGTAACAGCCCAATTCACTTCATTAATATTCAGCCTCCCATCTTGCTATCTGGTAGTGTGGCCAAGGGATCTAAAGCGCTGTCTTTAAGCTTCAGTCTCTATTGAGTGGTGGGCTTGAATCCCACTACTGCCAGAGTCATAGGTGATGTACCCCAGGCGACTGAGTCTAACAGTGGGCACCTTGAGACTGACAATGGCCTAGTACTATTATTGTTGGACTGCAAATCCAGGCACCCAGGTAATGTTCTGGGGATCTGGGTTCAAATCCTGCCATGACAGGTGCTGAAATTTGAAATCAATGCTTTTTTAAAAAAAATCACCCTCCCATCTTGCCAAACCCACCAAACAACCTCAAAGTTAGGAAACTCGTAAAGGAAACCAGAATAAGCACCAGGCGGCTTCAGCTTGCTGCTTGATGATATGGCCTTCATGTTGGAAACCAGACACCAGCATCTCAGGGCACACTCCATGGGCACTGCTTATATGCACCCCTTGTCCACAGACATTGGCATACAAGTACCAGCCTCTAATAATCGTTATGGCACATCACCAATCCACTTAAATGAATCTCCTGCCCTTCAATGCTACACCTCAGGCTGCACCAGTAACTATCATTGTAATGCTGCCACAAGGACACAGCGTGCTCTGGGGTATGCACCCAGCTCATGGACCAGACCAGGCTTTCCAAAACCAGGTGGAAGCTTGATGTACAAAAATTACCAAGATACTGTCACTACAGCTGGTCTTTCTTTCTGAAAAATGTTAACACTTTTGTTTGAGTTGCCAGGAGGAGCACTCCTATTTGTCCAAGCTCTGCAAAGGGAATAAAGTTTTCTTCTTTGTTTAGCCATACCCCCACCCCAAGTATAAGACAATGCCATCAGGAAAGCCCATAATTTTCCTTGTGATAGTAAAACTTTCCTTAGTTAAAAATCACACAGGTTGAGGTCCAACAGGTTTATTTGGAAATACTAGCTTCCAAAGTTAGCAGTTCCAAATAAACCTATTGGACTATAACCTGGTGTTGTGTGATTTTGAACTTTGCCCACCCCAATCCAACATTGGCTCCTCCACACTATGACTTTCCTTAGTGTCAGCAAAGTCCCTTTGGGTTGCCCACTCTTCCCTACTGCCCACTAACTAGTCCTCACTTTCCATCCAGAAGTTAAAATAGCACTCATCCACATTCTTACTGAAAGTTAATATCCATCTTGCCGTTACATTATTAAAAAACAAAACAAGAGTGTGTATTCCACTGTGTGCTTTATACCTTTGCTGTTAAACTAGTTTTTCTTAATTCCTGATTTTATTGTTTTTGAATCTTTAATCATCTGTTATGGTGGGATTGAAATAAAACCCCAAGAATATAACCCATGGGCTCAAGATTATTCCTAAAGTGACATTACCGCTATGCCACTGCCTGCCGAATTGCAGCAGTGCAAGAACAGCCCAACCTTCCCAAAGTAGGCAGCCAATGCCAAAAGGAGCCTTTTTAACCCAACAAATTAGTCACAATGCTGACAAGATTGAGTGCAACATTAGTGTTGCACCCAGCTCAAACTTTCTGCCATAGAAATCAGTGGTGAGTAGTGTTCAATGGAAACGTAAAACTAATGATCGCTGTGATCCTGTGGCTCTCCTGCCTGGTGAATAAGGTTATATCCTCCATGTCGTCACAACAGTGGCCACAGGCTCAACATATACAGTCAAAAACATTGAATTTTGATATTCCGCAAGTGTAACATTACCTCTTTCCAGGCCTTGGGAGGTTGTTTCAAAGTAATTGTCCTTTAGTATATCATTAAATGACTGAGCTACATGTCATTCAAGGGAATCAACTTTTCTTAATTTACATTCACTGGAGAGTATTTTAAAAATCCAGTGCGTGATTTCCATCTGTGAGGAGTTCACCCTGTGGAGCAATGACAGCAAATTCAGGATTTCCACATTTAACTGCATGTATACAGATGCCTGAACTTATTGTCAGTTTAACAAAGAAACCATGGCCTTATGTTTCTCCACACTGAGCTCTTTTCAGAACTAAGCAGGTGACATTTCCAACATTACACAGTTTGCTATCCACTTTACATAATGGAGTCCACAAATATTTGTATGCAAACCTTCACATTCCAGAGAGAATGAAATGGAGCAAGCATGTAGCTTCACTATAATGCCAGGCTTTTCTATGATGCAGTTGCCATCGAATACACACATGTTGCTTTGCAGTGTTTTAAAGGAGTTCAGAGCTGTAACACACACTATTGATTTCCATTGTCTCAATGTCTGTTAGGTGTACACTCATACTCACTTCATCTCATTGTTCATTGCCTAGTGTCCTGACAGCAGTCACAATATCTTTATTTTCCACCAGTCCATGGCACCATCAGCATTTGGGTCACCATGAGAAATCAGAGGGTGGAGTTTGAGTGACCATCTGGCTTATGAGTGCAACACATGGACATTGGGCTTATTATGAGTCAATCTCTGACAGGATAAGGCTATGCTTCTGCTGTCTGGACCACCTTAGAGAGTCCAACAGTCCAGTAGACATGTCAGACTCATGACAGGCCACTGCATCTTGCACACCCTCAAAATTGTAAGGGCACAGCACTTGCTACCAGGTATATAATACGTAATTAGGAGAAAGTGAGGACTGTAGATGCTGGAGGTCAGAGTCGAAGAGTATGGTGTTGGAAAAGCACAGCCAGTAAGGCAGCATCCAAGGAGCAGGAGAATCGACATTTCAAGCATAAGCCTTTCATCAGGAGTGACTGAGGGCTTATGTCCAAACGTTGATTCTCCTGCTCCTCGGATGCTGCCTGACTAGCTGTGCTTTTCTAGCATCACACTCATATAATATGAAATTTCAAATGGTGGCAGCACAATAGGAGAAAAAGGAAGAAGATTGAGAAGAAAAGAGGAGGCAACCAACATAGCACTTCTGCACCAGGTTGTGTGTGATAGGCTCACAAAACTGTACTAGCGAATGCGTCCTCAAATCCCCATTCGATAATGTTCTACACCTTTTCTTTCTTCTGTCATTGCCCGTCAGAGCATATTTTGACTGTAGCGCTAAGATGAAAGCTACTACAAACCAACCTTATTATCACAAGCCATTCAATAAGACACATAGTGATCAACTAATCAACCTGCACATTCCTTTGGTACCTGTCTTCTGTGTGCATTTGCATGTCTTAGCACTTCAACGCAGTGCTACTCTAATGGCTGGTAACTATAACCTATATATTTAAGAATATGCATGCAACTCAAGGATTTCTGGAAAGAGACCTCAACTGACTAATGTAACATAATAGACAAGGTGAGCTTTTAACTTTTCTGAGGATGATATGAAATGTCACAATTAGTAAAAAGGAAAAGCAAGTATTGCAGAATCAGGGAGAAAGCTGTCATGAATGTGAGGGAACATAGCAAGCTTACATAAGTTTTAGCTTGACCTTATTCATCACCATGCTCTGTGGCAAGCCAAACCCTACACTGTGGAAGAAACGCCTATTTTACAGTCTTTTATTTGTAAACTTGCTGATAAGGTAATGAAAGTATAGAAAGGCTATTGGAAAGAAATAACAATAGTGCAAATGAAGAATAAGCTTTGATATTTGAATAGACTTTCGAAACTTGGAGTTGGATTTTTTCATCAGAAAGTGATGAGTCACTACATGCTGAATAATTTGTGTGAAGGGTCACAGACAGGTCATCGATCACAATTCTCACACCTAAAAATAAGATCAGACTAAACTCTTACCTAAATTATCTTAATAAATCAGTTTTAGGAATAATGCATTCAGCTGAGATATTATTCTCAAGCATACATTCTGCATATGTTTTAATCTCTGCTCTAGTACTGACTCATAACATATAGGCAAAATCCAAAGATCCCTGTACACATCCTATTTTTAAAATATTTTTGTGATAATTTGACATGTCATATTAAATCTCCTTAATTCAACAAGAAACCAAACAGCTCCGTAAAATGAGTGCAGTGCAGCATGAGTAATCCAAATTCTTTTAGGGAAATAATATGATATAAAGGTTAATATAAAGCAGAGCAGCTTTGGTAGATTTGGTTAAGAAGTGGATGGACTCTATGCACTATTCCTCCACCTAATTTCATTAAAGGCTCAGGAAATCAGCACAAGGAAATCCCACGCTGTGGTGTTTACAATTAGAGTATAATGCATGTCAGTTTAAGGTTACATGTCTGGACTACTAATGCCCTTCATGTCTAAACGCCTTTTGTATGTACACATTTTTTTAGAAAAAGTTCATCTGAAATACAAAGATTTGAAAAATCTTCTTTTCTATTCAAAAAGGATAAAAGCTTACAAGGCTGTTGCTTCCTCCTGTTGGGAGTCACATTCACTGTCATGAAGTTAATAATTCACAAAGTGTCTCTAGTTTGCTATTCCATATTGTGTGAGCATGGTGAGACAGCTCCAAACAATGGTTTATAGCTTCCTAAGGTTGCAACATAAGTTAAACTTTATATTCTTGTTTCTTTATCATGTCCTCATCTTACATTAAAGTTAGTTCTCTAATTATAGCTAGAGTTAATAGTAGTTGGTATAGCTTCAACTGGGACATTGTGAACAGTACTAGGCATCACACTTTAGGAAATGTATAAAGCTAGTAAAAAGAATATACAAAAGGTCCATGGGAATAGTTCCAGGGATGAGAAATTTCAATTACATGGAAAGATTCAAGAAGTTGGGACTGTTTCCCTTGGAGAAGAAAAGGTTAATGTGAGTTTCAATAGTGCAACTGAAAACATTGGGGGGTCAGGACAGAGGTGATTGAAAAACTGTGCTCACTGGTGGCGGGATCGAAAGCCAGAGAACATAGATTTGTGTTAATTGGCATAAGAAGCTATTCTGAAAATGTGTTGCTGGAAAAGCGCAGCAGGTCAGGCAGCATCCAAGGAACAGGAGAATCGACGTTTCGGGCATCAGCCCTTCTTCAGGAATGGTAGTTGTTGACAAAAACTGTTGATAAAAAAATCCAAATGTTTTACTATTGTTGGTTGGAGAAGGAAATATACTGTCCTTGCCAATCTAGCATTTATGAACTTTCAATCCCACGCTAATGTGATCAGCCCATAATTGCCCTCTGAAACGGTCTAGATTCCTGAAGAAGGGCTGATGCCCAAAACGTCGATTCTCCTGTTCCTTGGATGCTGCCTGACCTGCTGCGCTTTTCTAGCAACACATTTTCAGCTCTGATCTCCAGCAGCTGCAGTCCTCACTTTCTCCATAAGAAGTTATTCTGACAAGGGGAGAAACTTTCATAAGCGTAAAGTCGATATGATCTAAAACATGCTCCCTGAGGATGTCATGGAGGTAAGTCCAATTGAGGCATTCTAAAGGGATTTGGATTATTATCCGAAAAGGAAGTGTGTGCGGGGTTACAGTGAAATGATCAGGAAATGGCACAAAGGGCAGACACCATGGGCCACGGGCTTCTTTCATTGCAGGAACAATTCTATGAATGTAGTTATACAGTATTCGGCATTTTTGGGTGTGGATATATTTTTATCAAAGTACCTCTCTTGGAAAAGCAAAATTCATTGTTGGAAATCTGAAATAAGCATCATACTGGAAATATAATGTTAACTTTGTTTCTCTCTCCACAGATGCTGCCAGGCCTGCTGAATTTCTCTAGCACTTTCTGTTTTTACTATTTTCATCTTGGGCTATAAAGACTGGAAGACAATCTGTTCCCAGGATTTAGATTTCCTTTTAAATTGGCTCTGAAAAGATGCCTGGTGTTTACTCAGTTTGAGGCATTCACCATTGCAGTGATTAAGTCCAAGAGCACCTTCGGTTACAGTAAATTGAGAATTTGAAAACAGATTTGCAATCTTAAAATAAAAACAAAAACTGATATCAGTGACAGTGACCATGAAACTCTCAGACTGTTGATAAAAAAATCCAAATGTTTTACTATTGTTGTTTAGAGAAAGAAATATACTGTCCTTGCCAATCTAGCATTTATGAACTTTCAATCCCACGCTAATGTGATCAGCCCATAATTGCCCTCTGAAACAGTCTAGCAAGCCATTGAAGTATAACAAACAGTTACTAAAGAGAGTTCTTGTGATTGAAAAGAACACTGATTCCTCCATCCCGTCCCCATCAACACATACTGCCCCGCACTCCCAAGAATGGGCAAATGTCACAGCATTATCAGTAATGCACATGTGCCAAGAATGAGTCAATATTCTTTAGTACCCAGAGATACTAGAAACTGACTGCAAGGACAACCAGACAAGTAAGCTGGATGGAGTGAAATGTATACTTCGGCTACTTGGTCGATCTGAAATGCTAGGTTATTTGAAAAATGGGTGGAATAAGCTTCGGTCTGACTCTATGAGTCTCATACCAGTCCCAAGTGCAAGATGGCACGTGCTAACAATGTTAAACACCAGCACCATGTTTCTTGCCTCTCTGCCCTCACCTGTCTCCATGGACAACTTACCCATGGACAAGGAGACCCATGCAAATGGTTCAAGCAGTCCGGTAAAAATGTCAGCCTGAGAACTGGACTGGGTCTGTGCTTTCTGTGTTGGCATTTTGTGCTCATCAGAGAACCACCCCCAACCACTTCTCCTCCTCTATTGCTCTATCAACATCGGCACCTCTCCCACCCTTATCATCTTTGTTACTCAAGTCTGCCTCATCCTTCGCACACTCCAGATTGACCTTGTTCTTGGTTCATGGCTCCTTTACTTCAAGGGATTTGCTGCAGACCCAGCAGTGGCCACAACTTCTGACTGAGAGCTCTCAGAGATTAACATTCCTTTCAGATGGGACTGAGGTTTTGCCGTAAGCCTAACTATGGGGAAAGTCACCCAAATAAAGGTGGGATCACCCCTAGTGTTTCATGTTAGATGGGAACATTGCCTCCTCATGTAAAATTCAGTCCTATAAAATTAGATTAGATTACTTACAGTGTGGAAACAGGCCCTTCGGCCCAACAAGTCCACACCGACCCACCGAAGTGCAACCCACCCAGACCCATTCTCCTACATTTAACCCTTCACCTAACACTATGGGCAATTTAGCACGGCCAATTCACCTAACCTGCACATTTTTGGATTGTGGGAGGAAACCGGAGCACCCGGAGGAAACCCACACAGACACAGGGAGAACATGCAAACTCCACACAGAGAGTCGCCTGAGGTGGGAATTGAACCCGGATCTCTGGCGCTGTGAGGCAACAGTGCTAATCATCGTGTCACGTGCTGCCCATTGTGCCACCTTGCCACCCATAACTCTATGATATGTCAGTCAGACCAAATCAGACTGGCAGATTCCCTGAAGAACTTACAATCAACCATTGCATTCTTGTAACATTTGTTTTCTGGTAACAAGAATAAATCACCAGATTGACTGGAGTCAAGGCAGTGGGGGAAAACAGAGACATGTATTATGGTAGAGACAATGATGATGATATGGGAGATCTCCAGGTAGAAGGGGCATGTGCAACAGCACTGGAGGGCATGGTAACATGAATTTTAAAACTTGTCAAGTTTCTAATTCCTTTCTGCAGCTGTGGCAAGACTCACCCTCTTGTTACCAGGAGTAATTAGTACTTCCGAGGTCTACATTCTATGTGTAAACCTATCACACTTAATATTTAAATACATTTTTCATCATTTATAATGAAAAAATGAATTAACATTTTCTCCAGGGTTATAAAACGACATTGTGCTATTTTAGGTAGTCTCTTGGTAATAAAACATGTTGTACATCCTTTTAATGCTTTCTATAATAAGTATGCTTAGCTTATGTCATAAATCATTTTGATGACAGCACCGCAGTAAATTGGGTTTTCTGCTGCTCTCTGGGTAAACAATCCAGTTGGGAACACGTTGTGTCTACTCATCCTTCGATCTTAATAAGTCTCCGTTGGGAACACAGAGAGAAAATAAAGGACATTATAACAGTATTGTGCGGAATCCTATGTGTGGGAAGTTGCAATGCAGCTGAGTAGTAGAGATAGCCCAAACGACAAGCACAATATTAAAAGTCACATTTGCTTTTAAAGTTACTTTTAATGATTTGTGCATTTCTCAGTACAGTATGCTAAGTTTAGGGAAATTAAATCAAATGCCCAACATGTGGCAGTGTGACTACCCACCCAATGGTGTAATTCCTCCTGCACAGGCTACATCTAAAATTGGATGGATAGCAAGGAGAATGTGCCCTGTGCAACTAATACTGATATGGTTTTGGAGAGCAATTGCAGAGGGGGTTGTTTCTATTCATTTAATATCTTTGTTTTCTCTTTGAGCCTTTTCTATATTATGGGAGCAATTATAGAAGCTGATTCCACTTACAATATTGCTGTCCACCCAGTTGTTTTGGTACATATTGAGTTGTTATTGATTGAAGCTTTTTTCAATCATCATCCTAAAAACTATCTACTTAGAAGAAAGATTTCAATCTCCAGGAGAACCAACCCAATAACAACATTATAAAGTACAAACTGGCCATTGAGAGAAGAATAATTGTTTAAAATTATTAAATAATTTATATCACTCTGTAGACTTTAATTAAACCTTAATACAATAGAAAATATCTATAATATAGGTCATTTCATTTTTTCATTTAGAATTCTCTTTGTCTTTGTTTTACTATACACAGTATCATTCATCAATGTTGACTTAACCTAAATAATTAATATATTTTGATATTCGACTAGCACTGAGACTCAGAACATTTATGACTGTCAATAGTGGTGTTGCATTAAATACACCGAACTAGGTCAGTGTAAGAAATCATTAGCATCCCTCTCATCTGCATGCTGAGTTGAGATAATATTATGTAGATATAAAAAGACTTGGACTGTCTATACTTTCAATTAAATAGAAAAAACATCACCTTTTGTTTTTCTCCATCGCATCAGAGGCATGTATCAGGTCACAATCAACTGACAGGAGTTATGATTCAATAAAATAATTAATCCATAATTTCACAGCAGAGGTTTATATATTAAAGTGCAAATGGGGTTAATTAGCTACAAGCTAAATTATGATATATAATTAAAAGCCATGCAGTTATTCTTTTAACTGATTTAGAAATTGTTTCTAAGACAGATGTCATGGGATGGGGGAAGTTGTAGTCAAGCAGTGATGAAAAGTGAGCTGTTTGCCTGCAAACTGAACAATCACACTGGCTATACCATTAATGTTGAAAGCGCTCACAACTAAGTTATCAGGTGGCCCAGTAAGTGTGTGAGGAACTCATTCCCCACCCACAGCCAAGAGCTAGATGGAAATAAAGAGAAAGAAAGTGAGAGCTTCAACAGATATTTTAAAAAGCAGAATAAATAAGTGAGCATCAGTGCTTTAGAAAGTGAGTCTGTAGAATGAGAGAAAGTTAATCAGAAATATAAATAGACGGTAAAAGCTTTTGTGTTACATAATGCGTTATAGAAAAGAATTAAAATAAAGTGAGCGTTGGTCCTGTAGAAGTGAGTATCACGAATTAATAACAAAAAATAAGGAAATGACATGTATTGAACAAGTATTTTGCATTCATCTTCATTGTTGAGGACACTAGTAACATCCTAGAAATAACGGCAAATTAGGAAATGGCAGAGAAAGAGAAACTCAACAAAATTACAAGCACCAAGAAAGTGATACTGAGCACATTGTTGAAGATGTGGGCTAAGTCCCTGGTCCTTTTTTTTATCATAAGGTCTTAAAAGTAACCTGTGAGATAGTTGATGTATTGATTCTCTGAAATTCCAGGGATTCAGAGAATTTTCTACTTGTTTGGAAAGCTGCTAATATAACTCTTTTATTTGAAAACAGAGGGAGTTTGAATGCAGCAAACTGACTGCTCGTTATCTTAGTCTAGATTAGAATGGTGCTGGAAAAGAACAGCAGTTCAGGCAGCATCCGAGGAGCAGTAAAATCGATGTTTCAGGCAAAAGCCCTTCATCAGGAATATTCCCGATGAAGGGCTTTTGCCCAAAACATCGATTTTACTGCTCCTTGGATGCTGCCTGAACTACTGTGTTTTTCCAGCACCATTCTAATCTAGACTCTGGTTTCCAGCATCTGCAGTCATTGTTTTTACCTGCTCATTATCTTAGCATCTGGCATAAGGAAGATGTTAGAAGTGTTACAATCAGACCTTGTGAGAAGTTCACCAATTCATGACATTCCAGACTGGCTACTTCAAACTGCAAAGCTCCCAAGTGAAGAGGGATGAAGTCATCCCTTTCCTTATTTGCCTACCCCCTTAATTATTAACTGGTTTGTAACGCTTAGAATTAGAGACACTCTTTACCTGCAAGGGTTGATAGGGGTAGTTCTTTGATTGTGATCATCACAGCATGCTAACATTTCAACCCAGGCTGATACCTATGATAGCATTCTACCCTACTAATCCATTCCAGTAGAATGCAACTGGCTTTATAATCTCTGTCATAGTATACTCTTCAAAGGACATAACTCTTAATGTGATTATAGTTTGAGGCATAAATTCTTTGTAGTACTGTCAGATTATAGTCCAGTCTAAAGTCATACAATGTGGAAACAGACCCTTCCATCCAACCAACCATAATCCGAAACTAAACTAGTTTAGTCCCACCTATCTGCACTTGGCCCATATCCCTCTAAACAGTTCTTATTCATATACTTATCTAAGTGCTTTTTAAATATTATAACTGTACCTGCATCCACATCTTCCTCTGGAAGTTCATTGCACACATGAACCATTCTCTGTGTTAAAAAATTGCCCACATGTCTTTTTTAAATCTTCTCATCTCATCTTAAAAATGCCCCCACAAGAAAAGATACTTGCCATTAATCTTTCTACACTCTTCATTATTTTATAAACCTCTATAAGGTCACCTCTCAACCTCCTATGCTCCAGTGAAAAAGTCCCTGCCTATCCAGCCTCTGTTTATTACTCAAATCCTCCATTCCTGTTAAGTTTCTTCTGAACCCTCTCCAGTTTAATAATATCCTTCCTATGACATGGTGACCAAAACTGGACACAGTATTCCAGAAGAGGTTTCACCAACATTCTGTGTATCCTCAACATAATGTTCCAAATCCTATGTTCAAAGGTTTGAGCAATGCTTTATGCTTTCTTAATCACCTTATCTATATGTGATGCAAACTTCAAAGAATTATGTATCTGAACCCATAGGTCTCTCTGTTCAACAACACTGCCCAAGGCCTTACTTTTAATTGTCAAAGTCTTGTCTTTGTTTTTCCAAAATGTAATACCTCATAAACTCCATTTGCCACTCTTCAGCCCATTGACCCAATGGATCAAGATGTCTTTGTAATCTTGGATAACCTTCTTCATCATCCACTGTACCACCAATCCTGGTGTCATCAGCAAACTTACTAACCATGCTTTCTATATTCTGATCCAAATCATTCATATAAATGACAAACAAAAGTGGACTCAGCACCAATTCTTGTGTAACACCACTGGTCACAGGTCTCCAGTCCAAAAATCAACACACCACCATTACTTTCTGTCTTCTGTCATTAAGCCAATTTTGTATCCAATTGGCAAGCTCACCCTGAATCCTGAGTGAATTAACTTTACTAATTAGTCTACCATGTGGAACCTTGTCAAAAGCTTTACTAAAGTCCCAGTAAACAATGTCCACTACTCTGTCCTTTTTCAATCTTCTTGGTTACTTTCTTAAAAACTCAATCAGGTCTGTGAGACAGATTTTCTTCACACAAAACCATGTTGACTAGACCTAATCATTCCTTGCTTCTCTAAATGCACACACATCCTATCTTTCTGAATCACTTCCAACAAACATACCCACCACAGATGTCACACTCACAGATCCATAGTTCCCAGACTTCTCCTTACATCCTTTCTTAAACGAAGGCGCAAACATGAGCCATTCTCCGGGCATCCACCACCTCACCTGTAGTTATAGATGATACAAATATTTCTGCAAGGGACCCTGCAATTCCCCTCCCTAACTTCCCACAAGGACTCAGGATACACTAGATCAGGTCCTGGAGATTTATTTACCATAATATTTTCTAAGACTTCAGCACTTGCTCTTCTGTAATGTGAGCTGTTTTCAGAACATTGATATTTATTTCCCTGAGTTTTTAGCCTCCGTATCATTTTCCACTGTAAAAGCTGATGAAAAATGTTCATTTAATATCTCTCCCATTGCCTAAGATTGGACACAAGGATGACCTCTTTGATCTTTAAGGGACCTTACTGTCTCTTGTTGTTATCTTGTTCTAATGTACTTGTCCAATCTCTTTGAATTATCCTTGACCTTATTTGTCAAGGCTATCTCATATCCTATTTGCCTTCCTGATCTCCCTCTTAAGAATGCCCCTACACTCTTTATACTGTTCAGGAGATTCATTGAACCCAGTTGTCTATGTCTAGTATATGATTCTTTATTATCCTTGACCAGGATCTCAATACCTTTATTCATCCATTGTTCTCTAACCCTACTAACTTTACCTTTTACTCTAAGAGGAGCATAATGACTCTGAACTCTTGTTTTCACACTTCTGAAAGTCTCCCACTTACCAGATGTCCCTTTACTTGCAAACAGTCTACTTCAATCAAAGCTTGGAAGTTCTTGTCTCAAACCATTAAAAATTGCCATACTCCAATTAAAAACTTGAATTTTTATGGGAGATTTATCCGTTTCCATAACTATTTCAAAACAAATAGAATTATGATCAGTATATCCAAAATGTTCCTCTAATACCACTTCAGTCACTTGTCCTAGTTTGAGGTCTGTTTGAAGTTTCAACACCTTTAGGTGTTGCATCCCATCAGTGCAACAAGAAGATTTTATACTTGCAGTTATTTTGTCTTTGTAGTAATCCTCTTTTTAAAAGGTACATTTTAGAATTATGGAATAAAAACAATAATTTTTTGGAGTTCCATCCCATTTTCATACCAGAAGCTGTTACTAAAGATGTAATAGGAGGCAATCTAGAAAATGTTCAAAATAAAACAGATCGAACTAACATGGTTTTGTAAAAGGAAAATCATGTTTAACTAATTTATTTGTATTTTTGAGGAAGTCACATGTGCTACGCATAAAGGGAACTAAAATATGTGCTGCACTTGGATTTTCAGAGGGCCTTGGATGAGGCACCACATTGAAAGTTTTGCAGAAAATAAAAACTCATGGTGGAGAGGTGACCACATTGGTATGGGTAGAAGCTTGCCTAGCTAACAGGAAACAGTGAGTTGGCATAATTGGGTCTTCTTCTGATTGGCGAGATGTAACAAGTGATGTGCGACAAGAATCAGTAGGGTCAACTGTTACCAATTTATGTAAATGGCTTGGATGAGGAAACAAAAGGTATGAATGCTAAATGTGCTGATGTCACAATGATAGGTTGGAAAGAGGGTTTTGTAGAGAACTAATAAGGCTACAAAGGAATGTAGATAGTGAATGTGAGAAATCTGGCAAATGGAACATGGAGGTTTTTCTTATCATTTTATTTTTAAGTATTAGTTCATTGAATTCCATGGAGGCCTATCCTAATTTCTCACAATATGTTAACAAGCCTGTCTACTGTACCCTCGTGGTGCCCCTCTCTCCTCATTCTAGCTACCTAAGCATCCTGCTAGTGGGTCAGAGAGGTACTACAAGGATCCTGAGGGGTTGGCAAATATTGAATGTCAGTTGCCCATGGACTAAAGGTGCATAAGGCTATTTCCCACAGATCATGCCTAAGCCGCTGTTGTGTGGCGACCAACATGGAGGCTCTTTGCAGCCAGCACTGAGCTGAGCTCATCAGGTACCCACTTGACTTCCACGTCGGCATCTAATTTGTTTGTGCCAGGTGGCATAATGAAAAGCTGCTTATTATTTAGGTGAAATAGAACATAGAACATTACAGTGCAGTACAGGCTCTTCGGCCCTCGATGGTGCACCGACCTGTGAGACTAATCTGAAGCCTATCTAACCTACACTATTCCATTATCATCCATATGTTTATCCAATGACCATTTAAATGCCCTTAAAGTTTCTGAGTCTACTACTATTGCCAGCTGTGCGTTCCCTACTACTCTCTGAGTAAATAACCTACTTCTGATATCTGTCCTATATGTATCACTCCTCAATTTAAAGCTATGTCCCCTCGTGCTAGCCATCACCATCCAAGGAAAAAGGCTCTCATTGTCCACCCTATCTAATTCTCTGATCATCTTATATGTCTATATTAAGTCACCTTTTAACCTTCACACAACTGTCCTTGACTGGCCCTAATCTTACCCTAGTCATTCTTTTATTCCTGACATACCTATAGAAAGCTTTAGGGTTTTCCTTGATCCTATCTGCCAAAGACTTCTTATGTCCCCTCCAGGCTCCTCTTAGCTCTTTCTTTAGGCCCTTCCTGGCTAACTTGTAACTCCCAAGTACATGTATAGTCAATAGTAGCAATCCTCTAAATAGGCAGCTTGTTGCTCCCTAGGGGAGCATTTCACTTCAGCACCTCAGAACTTAGTTAACAGAACTGCACGAGTTAGACCTTGCTGAATTTCTCAAGGTATTCTGCCACATCTCTCACCATAGCCCAGGTCATTTAGGCCCCTGTAAGATTTCCCTCATAATATAGGAAGAGGTGAAATTCTTCAATTTGGTACAGGAATAAAAAAGAAATATCTTATCCAAATGGTGTGAGCTTGCAGATCTCTGAGATACAGAGGGATCTGGGTGACCTACTAGCTGCTTTGTACAAGGCTCATATTTTGGTACAGCAAATAATTAGGATAGTTAATATAATGTTATCCTTTATTGCTAGGGGAGTTAAGTACAAAAAATAGAGAGATTATGTTTCATTGTATAAAACATTGCTGATCTCACATCTGGAATACCATGTACAGCTTTTGTCTCTTTATTCAAGGAATGGTGTAAAGCCATTCAGAGAAGGTTTACTAAACTAGAAACCTTGCATGGATGATTGTCTTATGAAGTAAGGTTGAATAAGCAAATCTTGTATCCACTGGAATTGGGAAGAGTAAGAGGCCACTTGATTGAAACATGTCAGATCCTGACAGTGTAGTTATGGAAAGGATATTTACAACTGTGGGTGAATCTTGAACTGGGGTCACCATTTCAAAATAAGGCATTGCCCATTCAAGACAGAGTTGTGGAAAACCTTTTCTCTCAATGTGACATAGAGTCATGGAGATATACAGCACAGAAACAGACTCTTCAGTCCAACCCGTCCTTGCCGACCAGATAGCCCAATCTAATCTAGTCCCACTTGCCAGCACCTGAGCCATATCCCTCCAAATCCTTCTTGTTCATATCCCCATCCAGATGCCTTTTATTGTTCCAATTTAGATGACCAACCTCTACCACTTCCTCTGGCAGCTCATTCCTTACACATATCCCCCTCTGCATGAAATGAATCATTTGAACTCATTTCCTCAAAGGACAGTGAAAGCAGAATCTTTGAATATACTTAAAGCAAAGAGATTTGAGAAATGAACCGAAAATCTGTAAATAGGATGTAACTTGTTAGTGATGCTTTAAAATGGTATTTCTGTTTGAGGAAGAACTCAGCTGTTAGGAAAAGCTTTAATTAACAATACTGCCTTCCCCATGGAGTCTGAGTCTCGTATCTTTGCATTACAAAAGGCAACATTCTACAGATGATAGAATATCTGGCATGAAACAAAAACCGCTGGAAATACTCAGCAGGTCAGTCATCATCAGTTGAGAAAGGAAATCAAAATTAGTGTTTTACTTCAATAGACTTTCATTAAAATTTGAAAAAGTTAGAAATGGAATAGATTTTAAGCAAGCACAGAGGTAGGTAATGACAAAATGCAGTTGAGGAAGAAATAACAGAAGAGTTATAATATGTAATAGAGTCAAGGGCAGCGGAGAATAAATGACAAAAAAAGATGAGGGTTCGCAGCAAAAGAAGGCAGTATGAACACATAAGGAAACAAAAGATAGTTCTGGAGAATTCATAAAAAAACAGTAGTAGGATCAGTTCCAATAGGTGCTGTTTGAAAATGAAAACAGTTATAATCTGAAATTATTAAACTTGACATTGATTCAAGAATGCTGTGAAGTGTCTAATCGAAATTGACCGCTGTTCCTTGAATTTACATGGAGCTTCTTTGGAACAATACAGGATACCAAGGATAGAGAGGTCAGAAAGTAAGAGTGCATCAGACAGTTAAAATTACAGGCAATTGCAAGCTCAGGATCACATTTGTACAGAGGTGCTCAGAAATCTAAATCTCCCTGATGTAGTTTAGACTGCAACATGAACAGCAAATCTGATATCTGAATTGAAAGAGTTTATTGAATATGGAGGAAATGGCACTGGAGGTTAATGAAGGTGCAGGCCAGCAATTGGGGTAAAACAAATGTTCTAATGAAAGGTCACTGACCCAACTGTGCTCTTCTCTCCTACAATGTACCAAAAAAAGAGAAGCGGGATGGAACCTGGGTAGAACTAGAACAACAGGTTGAATCAAATGGCAACAGGTTGGATTCAATAGCAGGCAAGAAAGATAGGGGCAAGCTCATCGTTGCTGTTCTGTAGGTTTTAATACAATTCTATGGCCCTCAAACAGTTGACTGCCTGAATGCATTTTCTTTTAAGAGAGAAAATCCTGTTTCCAAAGGCTATCATCCAAAGAGTTGGTAGCTTGTCTGAATTAGCTATTGAAAAAAAAAGAAAACAAATGTCAATGCAATGTCAATCTCTAGGCTGTTTTACCAGCCATAGCCTTACCAATCACAAGGATGAAGCATCGTCTTTCACTTACAAACAAATTAAGTATCCAAAAACCTTGAGATACTTCCTGGTACTTGGTGAGCCTTATAGCTAACAACTTTACATTTACTACACATTTCTAATCTTCATACAGGAACCTTCTTCTTTTCCAAAAGTCAGTAGTTTAAATTTTGCACAATGAACTTCCTCTTCCATTTTTCAATCACTTATTTTACTTTGTGGCATTCACTATCAATTTTGTCCATTGTAAAAACACCAGTTATATAGTTTTAAGATACAAATTAAATATCTTCAAAATAGACAAAAATAAATGCATTTGTTTGATTTTTTATTTTTATAAAATAAATCAGGAAGTAAACTATTTTATTGTAGAACCTTAAATAGATGCATTTTGTTGGTTGAGAAATGCAATCTCATGAATATTAGACATTATTTTTGCTTCATGAGGAAGATGGACACATGAATAAAATTGAGAGATAGATTTACTTAGAAGAAAAAAAGGTGTCTTCTTATTATAATTATTATTAACACCACAAGCAGCCACCCTATCAAAATCATCAAGCACTCTGATAGATATCCATCACTTTGTCACCAGATATGGAAATTTATTCACATTTTTAAAAAATTTCAAAACTATTTCTTAAAATCTGCATTCTGCTCCTTTTGTTGAAGATGAATACCAAGAAACATAATATAAGGTAACACTTGGAGAGATATCATACTGAATGTATATGTAAAGGGGTATCTTTATCTACTATCATATGTAAAGGGGTGCTCATCAGAACCAAATGTTTTCTGGATTCTTTAGGCAGGGCTTAATAAATACAGCTAAAATAATCAGATTTGCAGTTTGTCCAGGAATCATTCTGAGTTCATATTCAAACAGAAATTTCCAATAATTGCTGTTAACCTTGTATATAATCAAGAAATGCACATAACTGTCACCCATCATAATTTTGTCATCCATCATTGTCAGATTTCATCATGATAAACATTTACAAATGAAGTGTTTCAAATATCTAGTACTTAACATCCCTCAGTGTTCTGATTGGTAATACTGTATGTTGTTAACATATTGCCTGCTCAATATTTTATTTCATTTTTTAAATTGAACCAAATAGAATTTTAAAGAGGATATCATTTGATGAATGAAAACTTGGATGTTAATTTTTTCATGTACAAAAGCCTATGAGTCATAGAGTCATAGAAATGTACAGCACAGAAACAGACCCATCAATCCAACTCATCCATGACAACTCGATCGCCTAATTACATCTAGTCCCATTTGCCAGTATTTAGCCAATATCCTTCAAAACACTTCTATTCAAATACTCATCCAGATGTTTCTAAAATGTTGTAATTGTACCAGCCTCCACCACTTTCTCTGGTAGCTCTATCCATACAGGCACCACCCTCTGTGTGAAAAAGTTGCCCCTTAGGTCCCTTTTAAGTTTTCCTGCTAAGAGACCAAGACACATAATCCAAGCACTTCACCAGAGGCTCACTGATGATGTTATCTAGCATGGTGATGAAACATCTGAAAACAAACCTTCCAGCTCAGCGAGCAAACTTATAACCTGAGCTTTGGTCCAGCCTGCAAGTCCAGGTTGAGGGAGCCAACCCAGGACCTGCTCCTCACTCGATGGGAGACCCCAGGCTAGGGTGGAGCAATATCCAACTCACCCTGGTGTTGCTGTCGTTGCTGCTAGAGGCTTCCTTTTCCACCCACCGCTCTTCAGGCTTCAAAGAAAACAAAGGCAAAAGGAAAAGAGCAAAAGTAAAAAGAAGATGAAAAGAGGAAGAAAGCTGACATGAGTGGATGAGCCCCAGGCTCAACTCCCCTACTCTGTCACCATCTTGGAATAAAGTGAGTTAATTGCGAATAAATGAAGAAGATCTTATGAAGTTTGAAAACTTCCAAGTTAAAGGGGATGTTAAGAAAGAGGACCAAGAAACAGAAGATGCTAGAAATATTCAGTCATAGTTTGCAAAGATTAAAAATGTTAATTTTTTGATATAACCCTCCATAAAAATGGAGATTGCTATATGCTTTCCCAATTTGAAGATAGATTCACCTTGTGCATATACCCCGGGTTTTGATATATAGTTTGATCGGGTCATGTTTGTAATTGGTAGCACCCCTGCTACTAATCTAGAAGTTCTGAATTCAAGTCACATTCCAAGTCTTCATGGTCCAAACTCATACCTCTAAGCTCAACAACATATAAAAGTACATGCTGCCACAGTAACATCGATTCCTTGGAGTTGGGTCAGTTGGATGGATGACTATTACAGGAAACAATTGATGTCAATAGGATTCAATCCCTATTGCATGAATTCAGGACTTGACCCTGTTCCCTACCTGTGACAGGGTTTATGGTGATGTGGGCTGACTCTGCCTTCAGACAGAGATGATGTGGAGATGCTGGTGTTGGTCTGGGGTGGACAAAGTTAAAAGTCACACAACACCAGGTTATAGTCTAACAGGTTTATTTAGAAGCACTACCTTTTGATTGCTGTTCCTTCATCTGTGATTGTGGAGCAGAAGACCATAGGACACTGAATTTATAGCAAAATATTACAGTGTCATGCAACTGAAATGATATATTGAAAAACCTGGATTGTTGTTAAGTGTTTCATCTTTTAGAATGGATTGCAGGTTTTGGTTTATTAATATGTAAATCCAAGAGCTTTATTTAAGTCACATTCTTGAAATATCTTAAGGTTTTATAACAAAAGGTGACACCTCAGCTCAAACAATGAATTATGTAATATTTTTAAAATTCCACTTTGGAAATAGAACCAGTCTAACTCAAGATTGGAATACAGGTAGATTCTGACCTCACACCTTTAATGCATTGTCTGAGCTGAGATGTCACCTTTTGTTATAAAACCTTAAGGTATCTCGAGAAGGTGACTTAAAAGAAGTTCTGGGATTTACATATTAATGAACAGAAACCTGCAACCCATTCTAAAAGATGAAAGACTTAACAACAATTCAGGTTTGTTCAATATATCATTTTAGTTGCATGACACTGTAATCTTTTGCTATAAATTCTGTGTCTTATGATCTTATGCTCCACAACCACTTGATGAAGGAACATCATGAGATTAGATTACTTACAGTATGGAAACAGGCCCTTTGGCCCAACAAGTCCACACAACCCGCTGAAGTGCAACCCACCCATACCCCTACATCTACCCCTTACCTAATACTACGGGCAATTTAGCATGGCCAATTCACCTGACCTGCACATCTTTGGACTGTGGGAGGAAACCGGAGCAAACCCACGCAGACACGGGGAGAATGTGCAAACTCCACACAGTCAGTTGCCTGAGGCAGGAATTGAACCCAGGTCTCTGGCGCTGTGAGACAGCAGTGCTAACCACTGTGCCACCGTGCCGCCCTGAAAGTTAGTGCTTCCAAATAAACCTGTTAGACTATAACTTGGTGTTGCATAATTTTTAACATTGTCCAGTCAGCGAAGTGAGGAAGAAGAACATAATTCTTAAGAGTTTTAGTGAGATGGATTTAAACAAGAACCTAGCCCAATGTTATGATTATTACATACAGGTTGTTCTGTTATAACGCAAATTTCATCAATGCAAATTCACTGTAATGCGTTTGATGAGTTGTGGGCCCCCTAGTTAAAATGCAAAATTTAAAAACCTGTGTTGCCTACAACACAATTACAGTTGTTTCTAAAGCACAAATTCTCTATAACGCTGGTTTGCACAAGAACGCAACTATGGCATTATAGAAGAATGACTGTATTCATAAATAATAGTTGTATTTTAAAGTGATCACTCAAACTCATGTGATTCAGGCAATTAGATTCAGACCAAGCAGAGCTGAGATTGAATATCCAGTTTTTGTTGAGTTACCTGGTTTTACCCAAGATAATTGTCAGCGAAGATAACCATGATCCATTTATTCCCAGATGGCAGTGTGGGGATAAAACCTTTTAGAGAACCCTTAATATGTGGCTCACTAATAGTTGTTGGCAAACCCAGAGCCATCTGAAATGCCTTGGCTAAGTTTTCTGCTACTAATCCTTCTTATTGGTCTTAGTCTAAGTTACTACTACCAAGTGGTGAAGAACCCCACAGCATAAGAAAGGCTCAACCTTGATAAACATAGTCCTTGACAAGTAGTTTCATTACATTTGAGTGGCATAATCACTTGTTATATGAGATATCAGACCTGACTTAAGGGTAAATAAACATGGCTGCCAGTTAGCAACTTACCAGTAGAACTGGTCTTTCAATTTAGGCCAACTGGTTAGCTCAATCCAGGAACAGTCCTTTATGACACACCCATGAACAGTACTTCATGTCAATGAATGGAGTCAGCTAACCTTTCAGTCTGTCAGGGGAGTATTCCAGCACACCACTAACTTATTTCCAGAAGGCATTTGATAAGGTGCCATATCAAAACTTAATGCAGAAAATGAAAGCTCAAGGTATAGGGGCTAACATTTTTGCATGGCTGGTTGGCAGAAAACAGAAAGCATGCATAAATGGGGTTTTGTGAGGATGGGAGGATGTGATGAGTGGATGCCTGCAAGGGTCCTTGCCAGGTCCTCAAGTTTTTACAATTTACATCAATGATTTAGGTGATGGGAGCAAAGACATAGCAGCTGTATTCAGAGATAACATCAAAATATGTCAGAATGTAAAGATGTAAGGAGTTAGAGAAGGATCCAGATAGGTTGAGTGAGTGGAAAAAAGAATGGCAGATGGAGTATAATGTGGGAAAATATGAAATTGTTTACTTTGAAAAAATAGTAGCAGCGTATTACTTAAATGCAGAATGACTGAAATTCTGAGGTTCAGAGGGTTCGAGGTGATCTAATGCGTGATTTGAAAAACATTTGCATGCAGGTGCAGTATGTTGACCTGTATGCCTGTCTGCTATCTACAACAGTCAAGCCAAGAGGATGTTAGAATATTCCCTATTTGCCTTGATGAGAGCAGCTCAAACGTCACTCAAGAAGCTTGACATCATCCAGGACAAAGATGCCTGTTGGTTTGGCACCACACCCTTCACCATTGATATTCATTGTGTATCATCTACAAGAGATGGTGCAGAAATAAACCAAAGATCACTTGATAGTACCTTCCAACCCACAACCATGATCATTTAGAAGTACAAGAGCAGCAGATACATGGGAACACCACCACCGCACTGTTCCCCTCCAAGCTACCCATCATCCTGACTTATCGCTGTTCCCTCTTGATTGGTCAAAATCCCTTCATAATGGTATTCTGTGTCTACCTACACTAAATGAAATGCAGTGGTTCAAGAAAGCAGCTCACCATCTCGTTCTCAAGGGCAACTAGGGTGTGCAATGAACATTGGCAAATGTCCACATCCTGTGAGTGAATCTTTTTTAAAAACCATCTATAATCCATGCTAATTGTTTATTATCCTTTATTCCAGGAGAATTTTGACATAAATGCAAGGAGAGTAACTGGACCGAAACATTGAATCTATTTTCTCTCCACAGTTGCTGCCAGAGCTGCTGAATTTTAAAAGGATGTTATGTTTCAGTTATACAGATCATTGATGAAACCACATGTCAAATCCATGTCTCCGTATTTAAGGAAGGATGTAAAAATAATGGAAGTTGTTCAGAGGAGATTTACTAGATTTTAAATTGAATGAATGGATTTTATTATAATGAAAGGTTGGACAGAATGGGCTTCGTTCAACTGAAATTTGGAAGAATTGGGGGATGGTGTGATTGAAGTGTATAAGATCCTGAATGGTCTTGACAAGTTGGATGTGGAAAGGATGTTTCCCCTTACAAGTCAGTGCAGAGATGGGGAGTGCTGTTTTAAAATTAGGGGCTGCCCTTTCAGAATAGTAATTAGAAACTTTTTATCACAGATACTTGTGTGACTTTAGAACTGTCTGCCTCAAGGGAATAGGGTCATTAAATATTTTAAGACGGGGAGGTAGATTGTTGTTTGGAAATCACAAGTTATTGAGGTAGATGAGAATTCAAAATACAAACAGATCAGCCATCATTTATTGAATGGCATGTATGCTTGAAGGACACATAGTCTACTTCTCCTCCCATTTTGTATGTACTTATGTATGTTGTGATTTGTTTTTTCTATTTATTCATGGGATATGGGAGTTGCTGCTCGGCCAACATTTATTGCCTGTCCCCAGTTGCCCTTGAGAAGGTGGCGAGCTATCTTCTTGAACCACTGCAGTCCACTTGCTGGAAGTTGACGCACAATGTCCTTAAGGAGGATTTTGACCCAGTGACAATGGAGGAATGGTGATATATTTCCAAAACAGGATGGTGAGTGGTGTTGAGGGGAACTGGCAGGTGGTGGTGGTCCCATGTATCTGTTGCTCTTTTCTATCCAGATGGAATTGTCGTGGGTTTGGAAGGTGTTGTTGGAGGATCTTTGGTGAATGCTTGCAGTGCATCTTGGAGATAGTACACATTGCTGCTATTGAGATTTGGTGGTGGAGGAAGTCGATGCTTTTGGATGTGATATCAATTAAACAGACTGCTTATCTTGGATGGTGTCAAGTGTTTTGAGTGTTAATGGAGGTGCACCTATTCAGACAAGTGGGGAGTATTCCATCACACTCCTGACTTGTGCCTTGTAGATGGTGGACAGACATTGGGAAATCTGGAGATGAATTATTCACTGTAGTATTCCAAGCATTTGACCTGCTCTTGTAGCCATTGTGTCTATATAGTGAGTCCAGTTGAGTTTCTAGTCAATGGTACCAACCAGGACATTGAAAGCAGGGGATTCATTGATGATAACAGTCTATGTCAACACTCTATGGGAAAAAGTATGTCAAGAGCAGTGGTTAAATCATCTCTTACTGTATATGGTCATTACCTGGCATTTTATAATGGTAATGCCATTAAGTATCAATGGGAGATTCTTTCTTGCTGGAGCTAGTCTATGCTTGGAACCTATGTAGACTGTGTGTCACTTGTCTAATATCAGTCCAAGCAGGAAGTTGTCCAGGTTTTGATGTGGACTGCTTCAATATCTGAAGAATTACAAATGACAATGAATGTTATTGAATCATGTGAAAACCTCCCCACCACTGACCTTATGGTGGTGGGAATATCATTGATGAAGCAACTGAAGATGTTTGGACTAAGGACGCTACCCTGAGGAGCTCTTGCTGTGGTGCCCTGTGGTTGAGATGAGTAATCTATGACAACTACAATCACCTTCCTCTATGTTAGGTGTGATTCCAACAAGCAGAGTTTTTCCCAGTTCCCATTGAATGCCCTCTTGGACATATAGTAGAATTCTTAGTCCCTGGAAACATTAAATAGTCAAAACTTTCAGAAGAAGAGATAAGGATAAAGAACAATGAACTTTGCATATTCTAAAATAATAGACACCCTGAAGGAGTTTCAAGTTATAATCTAACCCTGGGTTGAAATGGAATACCATTTGGAAGCTCTTAAATCACATCTATTATATTCCAGCTTTTCAAGTATGTCTTAATTTAGAAACAGATTGACCCTGATGAAATTGTGCATTGCAAATGAGGCTAAGATGTTTAAAATGTCCATGAACAGTTAAACTAATCAAGGCAATTCAAGTCATGTCCAATTTGATAGAACATTTTCTGCTGCCTTAAAGTTATTTTACCTTTTAGTGGGCACGTGAGCTGATAACAGTGCAGCGAGTGTGAGAGTACATCTAGGAACTTGGTGAACAATAGGAAAGGCTGCTTCAGAAGCATTGGCACAGCAGCATCACGTTATTTCAAAGGCTGAAAGGAGGCTTTGAAAAAAACCCAATAAAAATCTGCCATCCTGAAATTCCTATTCTGCTGGATCCGTAATCTTTTGCTCCTGAGCGCACAGATTTGCATTCTGGGGCATGGGATTTTGAAGAGCTGTGCTTGCCCATTCCTGGACGCAGATCTAAGACAGACAGGCTGTTAGGTGTCCAGGAAGACTATTTAAAGGCTTGCCTCAATTCTCCATGATTTTGATCCTGTTGATTTGTTAAATATTAGACCCCTTAGACCTCATCCTTCAGTGTTCCTCATACTCTCCCACCTATACACATATTACCCATGCCTATACACACCAACCAATGAGTACTCAGGGCTCCACCCATACCTATTGCCGCTGGCAACCAAATACCAACTCATGCTAACCCATGTCCAAATCCATCACTTTCTACCCTTATATCCTCTCCGTAAAATCACCTTGTATCAACTGTGGACAGATCCTAGGCATATATGTGCTTTAGAGATATGATCCACATAATGTTAATACAGCAAGTGAGTTGGAAATTTAATGGAATGTTGCAGTTTACAGCAGAGGGAATGGAATATAAGAGTAGAGAGGCTTAATGCAATCAAGATATTGGTAAGACTCCATCTGAAGTAATATGGACATTCTGGTTTCCTTATTTGAAAAAAATGCAATTTAGGAAAGCAGTTTAAGGAAGCTTCATTCAACTCATTCTCAGAGTGAGGGATTATTTTATGAAGAAAGTTTGAACAGGTTTGGCCTGCACTGAATGGTGTTTTAAAAAAATAAGAGGTGATTGTATTGAAAGATTCGATATCGAAAGGACTAGAAAGCAAGGAACCTGGGAGGTTGTCTTCTCCTGAGGAGACAATAACTAGGGAACATCATTTATGACAGTGGCCTCCCTTTTAAGACAGAGATGAGCAGAATTATTTTCTTTCAACAGATCATTATAGTGCGGAATTCTCTTCCCCAATAGTCATGGAGACAATCTTTATGTTTATTCAAACCTATTTGAATTTTGTTGCACAACGGAGTTAAGAATTATGAGCTGCAAACAGGAAAGTGGCTGATCTTAATTTCAGAGCAGGGGGAAAGGCCCAGATGATCATACTCCAAGATTATGGGGGAAGAAATCAAATACCATCATCATTAATAAAGAAGTACTATTAAATCATTGTATGGGGCTAAAAATAGATAAGTTCCATGGTCTTAATGGTTTGAATCTGAGGATCCTAAAATGGGTAGTTACAGAGATACTGAATGCATTGGTTGCAATTTTCCAAAAATCGTTGGATTCTTGAGAAGTACCTGAGGATGGGAAACTGCTAACGTGACACCCTTTTTCAAAAAGGGAAGAAAGAAAAATGTAGGTAACTAGAGGCTGATTAAGCCTAAAATCCATTTCTGGAAAAGTATCAGAATCAATTATTAAGGAAGTAATAGCAAAATATTTGAAAAATCATAATCTAATCAAGTAGTCTCAGCATAACTTCATGAAAGGGAAATCATGTCAGACTAATTTATTAGAGTTTTTTTTGAGAAAGCCTCAACCAGAGTGGATAAAGGAGATCCAGTAAATGTATTGCATTTGGATTTCCAGAAATTATTTGACAAGATACCTCACAACAAGTTAAGTCAGAAGTTAAAAGCCTACAGTGTTGAAGGTAATACATGGGCTTGGATAAAGAAATACTTCATGGGCAGGAAACAGTGAATAGGGATTAGGGGTTATTTTTCAGTTTGGCACCTTGCGACCAGTGGCATTCCACAGGGATCAGTGGTGGGACCGCAACTGTTTACAACATATATTAATGATTTTGGAGGAAGTGAACGTACTGTAGCCAAATTTGCAGACTATGCACGAATAGTTGGAAAAGCGGATTGCAAGTGGGATACAAACATTTTACAAAGAGATATTGACAGTCTAGGTAAGTATGTAAAAAGTTGGCAAATGGAATTATAATGTGGAAAAATGTGGCACGGTGGCACAGTGGTTAGCACTGCTGCCTCACAGCACCAGAGACCTGGGTTCAATTCCCGCCTCAGGCGACTGACTGTGTGGAGTTTGCACATTCTCCCCATGTCTGTGTGGGTTTCCTCCGGGTGCTCCGGTTTCCTCCCACAGTTCAAAAATGTGCAGGTTAGGTGAATTGGCCATGCTAAATTGCCCCGTAGTGTTAGGTGAAGGGGTAAATGTAAGGGAATGGGTCTGGATGGGTTGAACTTCGGAGTGTTGGTGTGGACTTGTTGGGCCGAAGGGCCTGTTTCCACACTGTAAGTAATCTAATCTAATTTTAAAAGGGAGATCAAAAGAACGGAATATTATTTAAATGGAGAAAAAACTGCAGAAAGCTCCAACACAGAGGGACTGGGGGATAGAAAATAAAGACAAGGCTTTCCCAGTGACACCCACATCTCATTTACTAATTTAACCCATGTATCTGCTATAAGACATAACACAATATCCCCTTATTTTTCCAAAAGAAAAGAAATCAAACAGATACAACTCATTGCACATGGGCATGTGTTGTCAACTCAATCATTATACAGATATTTGAAAAAAGATTAACAAGGTAAATATTTTAAATTTCAATTTAAGGTTTTGGAGTTTTGATAACTCATACTGAGCTGGTGATTGTAAATGGAAATGTATATATTATCCTCAGTTGTTCTTTGCTAACAACTTACTTGTTTTGCCACTGGTTTCAGTCATTCAGCATTATTTTATACTCATTATAATCAGAGTTTTCTTCCTCAATTTCTATGTGCATGATTAGTGTGTCTAGGTTGGCTTCTCTTCTGCACTGTAGCGTCATGATTGCTAATGGCTTCATATGATCTGGGTTAATTCCATGTTTTAGGAACCTTTGTGGAATCCAGGCATTTGTAACTGGATTTGTGACTCACACTCTCTGTCTGGTGCCTAGATGTCTGCCTGCTCACCATTGGTATATCTATTTCATTCTCCACTGTTTTTGAAGAGGAAAGTTCTCTGGTCATTTCATTCTCATCACTGTGGGGGTAGTGCCAATCTTATTGTGATGCTGAAATCTGTACATGCTGTAGATCCTGTCACTGCTGGATCACTGATAACTATCAGGTAGAAGATATTGGGAATCCAAGCTGAACTTACATATTGGTGCTGCAGTGTGATTATGTCACTGCATGGAATGGTGAGATATTATAAGTTGTGAGATGATGCTTTGTCAGTTGGAGCACAACTTCTTGGAATTGTTATGGACTAGACCAGATCACTCAAAACATTCTTAAGCAGACAGCACAGACCATAACTTTGCAATTTGTTTTGGTAAGTGTACAGTAAAACTTACCCGGAGTAAGTTAGAGAGGTTGATTACCAGGTTTTAAAACAGATAAAAATGTATTTACAAAAGTACATAATGGAACACAAAGAACAGAATAAAAAACCCCTACAGAACTCAGTCTATCCAAACTAGACTTAATTATGCTGTTCTGAATATACACAACAGTTCCAATAAGCAAACCCCCTTAAAAAACAGTAAAAATGGAATAAATGTTTACAGGTTGAAGTTAGAAGGGCAGAAGAAGAGAAAGAGTGGGTTTAGCAGCCTGTTTTCACACAGCTAGCCCCTAACTAGTTCTGGACTGAATTGCTCAGCTAGAGAGCTGACGACTCCCCTTTCATTATACAGGTGACTTCTAAAACATGACCACTTTGGCCTGAAGTTTCATCTGTTTATATATAAACAAAAGGCCTCTGAAAATCCTTCTTTATCTCTGTATCAAACTAATCTATTCAGAGCTGGGAGGTTTTTAATGACCTCTCTGAGAAAAACCAAGGACACAGTATCCTTAAGAAAAGGAACAGCTTTTAGAAAAAAGGGAGCAGCTTTGTGACAGAGTACATATCTTAAAAGATGTCTCATGGTTAAATATTGGTAGTAGCTTCTGTAATAATTTTATATCATTGGTCTGGTATATAAGGTTGACAATATGAAATGTTTGGTCAACTTCCAAACTTTGCTTTTAAGTTTGTTTGCCATTTGCTTTATTGATCTCTTTTTGTATATTTGATTACTCTGCCAATGCTGCCAGCATTGCGGTGTTTTACCATCTTGTTGGTCACTGAGATTTTGCCCTAGGCTCTGGCTTGGCTTTTAAAAGCAAACTTCCTGCAAAAAAAAAGCCAATGTCCTATGGTGCCATGTGCTTTGTCGATATGAAGAAATGTCAGGCATAGGCAGAACAAACCGCATCTAGGACAGAGCTTACTGTTTGGTGAACTGTGTTGACAATAGCAGTAGTGCTGATTGTACCAAAAGTATGCCCATATTTTTCTTTATTGTAAACATCCAACCCCAATGCAGAATCATGGCAAAGAGCTTTGGAAATGTTAGCTCTTTAGTGCATCTGGCATGGCATTGTTCACAACAAGTCAGCTGTTATAGTGTTTTTTAATAACAGGAACATCAAAATTATTCTGTGCCTAAAAGCCACTAAGTTATAGCTGGAGCTAATCTGGCTGAGGGTTTTAAATCTAATTATTGTAAAAATCACATTCCTAGGTTAATCAGCATTTAGCCTGAGATGCATAACTAAAATCAACAGTGCTTTTGCAGCATTAAAAACAATTCATTGGTCTGTGCCAGATTCATACACATAATACATTTGCACAGCATCATTAACGTGAAACAATTTTCAATAAAATCTTATCTGCAGGATATTATTGGTGTATGAGAGTCTCAACACACCCAGTTCAAAACTGTGTAAAGGTGGTGTGCACCAGTCAGCTTTTTGCATATGTCAGTAAGGGAAGGAATTTCAATGGTGAACTCTGTGGCACGACACAGTAGGCTTCGAAGGGTTAGTGCTCAGGTGCAGGGAAATGTATGGAGAGAAAGGATAGTGGATAGAGGTTGGTGTTCAAGTGCACGGAGATGCATTACAGGGAAGGGTCTCATTGTGGCGTTCATGTAAAAAATGCAGAGGGGTTTATGGAGGGTGGGTCAAGTAGGGATACAAAAATAGATGAAGGACCTAAACAAAGCGATTGATTTTAGTGCACCTTTGACTTGTTCTAGAGATGCCTCACTGGTACATCAGTGATGTATGCAGGTCATAAACCTTGTTATTCATTATCCAACCATCAACCTGGGCTGTGGCTTTAAAAATCTCTGGGAGAGCCAACATCAAACACCTGTTGAGTTTCTTAAAATGGGCTTCTGCCTCACTGTCTGGTCCGGAGGCACTCTGCAATATGTGAGTGAGGCCTTAATAATAGTGGTCTGCTGTGCACTGCACAACCTGGAGCAACAACATAGATAAATGCTCTAAGGGGCAGAGTGTGAGGCCAAGTAGCCCTCTTCAGATGATAAAGATTAGTCATGCATTGAGTTAACCAAAAGCGAAAGTTTATTAATGACAAATTGTGAGAAGAATTGATAGTGCAACAGACATGCACAGATTAGCAATGAGAGGTACAACCAAAAGGATAACAATTTTAAAAAGCACAGGCGTACTGATCAACTTTTGAATTGTTCACAAAGAATGGATAGTTAAAGGTTACAGCCTTTACAATGGAGGCATGACATCGGTAGATGAACAGTTGGCTTCATGATCTTTTATTTTGCAGATTGGTTCAGTTTCTGTTTCACTAATGCTTTTGACCAGTATTCAATTCCAGCATTTGGGGGAAGAGAGAATCCTTTGTTGTCCTGTTTCCTTTCACTGGTTTACAATATTTCACGAGGCAGATTCTTGATACGCTACATGGGAGTAACTAGGCAATTGTTCTTTGGTTGTGACCTTCATAGCATACTATCACTTGAACCACAGATGGTATATACAAGTGCATTGAATCCAACTAGTCCACCTCCTATGTTTGTGTATTCATTGAGGGTAAAATAGACACATTTGCAGAGCTGGCTCTCTGCCAAGAGGGGAGAGACAGTCCGCTTCTACATTATGTCTTCCTGTTAAGTCCTTTCCTGTTTGAAGTTTCCTTGACAATTTATACGTGCAGCATTTCATTGGTTTCACACAAGATTCTGCCAGTCACTAAACTTAAACCTGCAGGCTTTTTAAAAATAACTCTTTGTAAAAATAACATAATTTAAATGTTTTAAGAAGAAGTCTATAACTACTTTGGGGTTCTGGGCCATCGTCATAACATTCATCCAAAAGAACTTTTCATTGATGCCAGGGCCATGGAGAAATATGCACAGGATATCAGGGATAACCTCATCTATATAAGTTTTCACAACATTAACATGTCAAGCATTAAAGTGATGGTCATGCAGACCTCATTTGATCTCCTGGAGTATAAACCTAGACCTGCCATCCCCTCTCATTGACTAAACTAGAAACCTCCATCCTCTAATGGGGAGCAGAACCTTGCCTTGCACACTTGTTAATGAGTACTCATATTGAAGACATCTAAGGGGTGCATGCACATCCATGTAATAGTCTGCTTGGCCCAATTATTCTGATCCACCATCAACTTTCCAGGGGTGCTGGAATAGAACCACACCAGTCTCATTCACACCTACTGAGAGTAAAGTAGGATACAATTCTTTGGAGGGCAGATACATGGGGGCTAACTATGTCTGCATTTAAAGCCACATTCAACAGAATGATCATCAGCCATAAACTCATTGAATGGTAGAGCAATGGGCTGAATGGTTTACTTCTATTCTTATGTCATATGGTCTCATGCCACACAATATAATGGTAGGTACACGCAATATGAAGAGAAAGCTTTGTCTTCACAATGACTATACAGCGGTCATTCTATTGATATTGTCATGGACACATGCATCTGGAACAGGGAGAATGGGGAGAACTAGGACTAGTAAATATTTGCCTCTGGTTGGTATCCTCACCACCTACAACAGACTCAGTATAGGATCTTTTCAGACTTGGCCAGCATTGGTGCCATCAGGCCACTCTGGATGATGGACATTGAAGTTCCCCCAGTTAGAGTCCCTGACGTCCTCAATGCTTTCTTCAAATGGGGTTTAGCATGGAGGGCTACTGATTCATCATTCAAGGGAGGAAGGTAGGTGGCAATCAACAGAAGGTTTCCTTCCCCGTGTTTGACTTGATGTCATGAGATTGCATGATATCCAGACTCAATGTTGTAGGTACCCAGGGTAATTCCTTCCTCACGTATTCAACATTTCATATTGGAAAATCAGTGGTTTTATTTTAATTACACTCATTTAGTATTGGTAGCTCAAGAGGGTGGATAAAGATAAATTATTTTCACTGGTTAAAGATTCTAGAACCTGCAGGCATAGTCCAGGAATGAGGGCCAGGCCATTCAGGAGAAAGCACTCCTATATGCAACGCAAGTGATGGACGTTTGGAACTCTCTTCCCCAAATGGTGGTCGATGCCAATTCAACTATTATATTTAAATGTGAGAGAGGCAAACTTTTATTAAGCAAGGGTATCAAGTGATATGAGCCCAAGGCAGGCATATGGAGTTGTGTCACAGATCAGCCACGATCTATTTGCATGGTAGAGCAAGCTTGAGGAGCTGAATTGCCTAATCTTGTTCCTATATTCCTAATAACAGTGGAAATTGCCTGGATCTCCAGTGAACCTTATTGAATGGGTGTCAGCTCCCTCCAGTCAATTTATTCAACGAAAGTGTCCATGAAAATTCATCCACCTATATTCACCCATCAGACTACTGAAATGAATTCACATTGTGAACCCATTGGTTGCACAATTTGAAAAGAGAGGCTGTACAATTGCTGGAGAGGCTCCTGAAACTCAGATGGCATAGGAACAATGATAAAAGTGATGAAGAAATTTCATGAAAATGTTCACCGAAACTTCTTCCTGTTCACTTGTAATGATCCTTCATACCAGCAACAAAGGATGACAATTATATCTGCCTCCAGAATCCTTCACATATGAATGTCAGAAAGTAAAGTGCGGGACAAAATGGCAGAATCCACCCTAATTATTATACTGGATCAGCACCCCTACATGTGTAAGACAATACTTTTCTGTAACTGCTCTCTGCTCAACAACAATATACTCCGCACATAAAGAGCAAACATCCACAGAATATATTTTCATCATATATTCTATCTGCACCAATTTAAAGAGTGCAGGCAAAGCAAAAATTGGTCCTGCATTTTGAGTGAGCTTTAAATGTGTTTCCAACAATTCATGATCTGAACCAAAACATCTGGATGAGTGGGTCTAAAGCAATATGTCTCCAGTGGGAGTTAAAAAATTGGTTTTATGTAACACGTAGTAGAAATAATGAGCAATGTGTTTACTGACTAGTCACAAATTATAGGGAAGGATATTCACATACAGTGACATTCCAGACTAGACAAAAGTTCTCAGAATGAACGTAGTCATAAAGTAACATTATTCTGTAATTCTACCTAATATCTTTTTATTTTCATTCTGTCAAGATTAAGAGGCCATAAATTATAAACATAATTATTTATATCGATGTTCTAACCAAAGCAGAAGATGAATCTTGATAAAAGGAATATCTGTTCATTTCTAAGACCCAGTCGTTTGATAACACATAATCAAACATTGACTGGGACAGTCATAGTGATAAGGGATTAGTTGGGGAGGAATTTGTTAAGTGTATACAACAAAATTTTCTTATGTGGATGTACCTACTAGAGAAGGAGCAATACTGATCCTTCAGTTGGAAAATAGGGCAGGGCAAATGTCTGAGATGTCAGTACAGGATGAGTGACCATAATTCTATTAGTTTTAGAATGGTTATGGAAAAGGATAGACTGGATCTAAAAGTTAAAGCTCTAAATTGGATTAAGGCCAATTTTGACAGTAATGTGCAAGAACCTTCAAAAGTTTATTGAGTGAGGCTATTCACAGGTAAAAGGATGGCTGGGAAAAGGGAGGCTATAAAAAATGAGATAACAAGAATTCAGAGGCAGTACATTTCTGCTAGTGTGAAGGCCAAGGCAGATAGGTATAGGGAATGCTGGATGATGGGAGAAATTGAGGCTCTGATCAAGAAAAAAGAGGATGCATATATCAAGTGTTGACATCTGGGATCAAGTGAAACTCTAGAGGAATAAAAGAGCAGTAGGAGTATACTGAAGAGAGAAATCAGGAGGGTAAAAAGGGGACATGAAATAGCATTAGTAAATGGATTAAAGGAGAATCCAAAGAGATTCTGTAAGTACATTAAGGGCAGAGGAGTAACCAGGGAGAGAATAGGTCTCCTTAAAGATCAACATGGCCGTCTAGGTGTGGAGATGGATGAGACACTAAATGAATATTTCACATCAGCAATTATGTGGAGAAGGATATGGAAGGTTGGGGAAATAAATAGTAATATTTTGAAAAGTGTCCATATTACAGAAGAGGAGGTACTGGATGTTTTAAAATCGATAAAAGCAGATAAATTCCTGGGACCTGATCAGGTATATCCTAGAACCTTGTAGGAAGCTAGGAAAGAGATTGCTGAGCCCCTTGCTAAGGTATTTCTATCATTGACAGGTAAAATACCAGAAGACTGGGGTTGGCTAATGTGGTGTCATTATTTAAGAAAGGATGTGAAGAAAATCTAGGGAAATATAGACCAGTGAGCCTTACTTCAATGGTGGTTAAGTTGTTGGAAGAGATTCTGAGGGACAGGAATTATATACACTTGAAAAGACAAGAACTGATTAGTGATAGCTATCATGGCTTTGTGAGTGGGAAATCATATCTCACTAACATGATTAAGTCTTTTGAAAAGGAGACAAAGAAGATTGAAGAATATATGGACCGCATATATTGTCCATATGGACTTCTGTAAAATGTTCAAAAAGGTTCTGCATGGTAGACTGGTTAATAATTTGGATCATATGGGATCCAGGAGCATCTAGCCAATTGGACACAAATATGGCTTGAAGGTAGGAGACAGAGGTTGCTAGTCTCTTCAGAATGGAGGCCTTTGACCAGTGGTGCGCAACAAGGATCGGTGCTGTGTCCACTGCTTTTGTCTTATGTAAATGATTTGGATGAAAATATAGGAAGAATGGTTAGCAAGTTTGCAGATGACACCAAAATTCATGCTGTAGTGGACAGTGAAGAAGGTTATCTCAGAGTACAATGGGACTTTGATCCAAAGGCCAGTTCTGCTTTCCCTTCTATAGAAAGGATGTTGCTAAACTTGAGAGGATGTAGAAAAGATTTACAAGCATGTTGCCAGTACTGGAGGGGTTGAGTTATAGGTAGAGACTGAATAGGCTGGGTTTCTTTCTCAGGAGGTTTGGAGGCTGAGGGGTGTTCAATGGTGGTTTATAAAATCATGAAGGGCATGGATAGATTTTCCTCACATCCCATGGATAGACTAAATAGCCAAGTCTTCTTCCTAAGGTGAGGGAATCTAAAACTACAGGGCATTGGTTTAAGGTGACAGGGAAGGGATTTAAAAAGGACTTGAGGGATATTTGTTTTCATGCAGAGGGTGGTGCTAGACAAAATGGTGGAGGCTGCTACAATTACAACATTTAAAAGGGTACTTAAAAGAATGGGTATATGGGCTAAATGCTGTAAAATGGAACAAGGTCAGATTGGGATGTCTGGTTGGTTTGAATGAACATTGAAGACAGAATAGTACAGCACAGTACAGGCCCTTTGGCCCTCGGTGTTATTTTATCCTACTGACTTTTTATCCTACACTAAGATCAGACTAACCTACATACCCTTCATTGTGCTATCTTCCATGTGCCTGTCCAAGAATCACTTAAATGTCCCTAATGTATCTGACTCTACTACCATTATTGGCCATGCATTCTATACACCCACCTGTTTAAAGAACTTACCTCTGAGATCTCCCCAAACCTTCCTCCAATCACCTTGAAATTATGTCCCCTTGTGACAGCCATTTCCATCATAGGAAAAGATCTCTGGCTATCCACTTTATCTATACCTCCCATCATCCTGTACACCTCTATCAATTCACCTCTCATTCTTCTACACTCTAATGAGAAAAGCCTTAGCTCTCTCAACCTTTCTTCATACGATATGGCCTCCAGTCCTGGGAGCATCCTGGCAAACCCTCTCTAAAGCTTCCATATCCTTCCCACAATGAGGCAACCAGAACTGAACACAATATGGCAAATGTGGTCTAACCAGTATAGAGCTACAGCATAATCTTGTGGCTCTTAAACTCAATCCCCCTGCTAGTGAAAGCCAACACAGCATACACCTACCTGACACCCCTATCAACTTGGGTGGCAACTTTGAGGGAGCTATGGACATGGACCTCAAGATCCTGCTATTCCTCCATACTGCCAAGAATCCTGCCTTTAGCCCTGTAATCTGCATTCAAATTCGACCTTCCAAATTGAATCACTTCACACTTTTCCAGGTTGAACTGCATCTGACACTTATCAGCCCAGTTCAGCATCCCGTTGCAACCTACAACAACCCTCCACCCCATCTACCACTCCACCAACCTTCATGTAATTGGCAAACTTACTAACCTACCCTTCCACTTCCTCATCCAAGCCATTTATAAAAATCACAAAGTGCAGAGGTTCCAGAACTGATCCCTGTGGAACACCACTGGTCACCAAGCTTCAAGTGAATACTTTCTATGTACCACCACTTTCTGTCTTCTATGGGCCAGCCAGTTCTGTATCCAGACACCCAGGTAGTTTGGAATCCTCCCAGCAGTAATCTATTCACTCTGTGGTGTAAAATACAATTTGCAGCATAAACACATGGTGGCAGAATTATCCCTCTCTTTCAATCTCAATTGCGATGTTTTCAGCAAAAGCTGCACCAGGCATCCAGCAATGTTACCTTAACCCCAAAAAAATCAGAACAGCACCAGTGTCAAATTAATATATTAATATTTTGTGTCACCCACTCTGAAACTTTTTAGTAAAGTAACTGGAGCTCTAAATTACTGTCCGTTCTTTTCTGCTATGAGCCCATTCTTTTGAGGATGGAGTTGAAAACGCCCAGGTTTAATTTATCTAGAACAAGAAGAGAAATTGAGATTCCAGAGGTGAAATGGCAGCGTGCTGCTCCTCCCATTCTGGACACGGTTTTATTTAAATAAAGAATTATTGTTTGAACGGGTGCCCGATGCAGCTTTCACTGAATACATAGCAATCGAGATTGAAAGAGAGGGATAATTCTGCCACCATGTGTTTATGCGACAAATTGTACCTTACACCACAGAGTGAATAGATTACTGCCACTAATGGGAGGATTCTTTATAAAGCCTGACATCCATTTCTGGTGTGGTGGATAAAAGGAATTTTCTGTTGTATTCTATTTACTCAAACTCTTTCAATCATCAGAAGTGGAAGATCTGTGGGATTTCATTCAATTGTCCATTGTGAACAAAGTGACTAAATAAGTGACTGAAGTGAGGCAATAGATTAATTCTCAATGACATAGTGATTTGGGGGTGATGTTAAATTTCATCATGGATATCTGCCCTCATTGAGAATGTGCTGCCAATGTTTGGGAATCAATTCACGTTGCCCAGTAGCTGGCCATGGATCTTAATACTTGGGGTACAGTGTCGGGAAGAGGGAGCAGGATGATGGAGAACCTTTATCTCCCAGATATTTAGCCTAAGGCCCATTCTTTCATACCTCTCCATGAATGTATCAACAATGACTTAGAAATTGGCATCTGAGGATGTGCACCCACAAACATTATCTCTGGAGCTCAGCTTAATTATAGACATTGTGGCGACCTTGGTCCTGGACTGGAGTCACTTAGATTGAAGAGTTTCCAGCTCATGTTGTCGAGTAACTCCATTTGGCAGGAAGCTTCATCGAGATGCGGTGGGTGGGTACAGCAAGGAAGCTGGAAAAGAATGGACGTGTGAGGACACAAGGTCTGCTTGAGCCCAGTTTCCATTCAGATTGAGTCTGTGGTGTTGCTGACAAGGATCACTGCTTACATGTTATTGTGCAGCAAGTGGAAGGTGTTTTTTGCAGGTAGCCAAATCCAAGGAGGGTGCTTCATCAGACATCCCGATGACAGCATTGAGGCTGACTGTGTGATGCATGATGCAAATTTCATCATGTTATTCATGCACAACATTGTTTGATGGGGTTGCAGCATCAACCACAGGACAGCTCACTTCTCAGCATCACTGGATAGACCTTTGCCAGAGTAATTCTAACAGAGCTCCATTAACCAGAATAACCAGAATAGAACCATGAATGTTCAGATCTCTCCATGCTTCAGGCTCACTGCCTTTATTCCTGATGAAGGGCTTTTGCCCGAAACGTCGATTTCGCTGCTCGTTGGATGCTGCCTGAACTGCTGTGCTCTTCCAGCACCACTAATCCAGTATTTGGTTTTCAGCATCTGCAGTCATTGTTTTTACCAAATACAGAGGAGGTCTGATCTTTGTCCATCAGCTCCAGTGGTTAACAGTGATTAGTTAACTTTGCTTCTATGAATCTCACAAAAACATTTGACATCATGAACAGGACAGATCTCTACTGAATACTAGAGGAAATTGGCATTTTTTTTTCCAACTTCACAGTCCTCCCCAATAACTTGCCTAGAACTATTCAGTTTGATGTCTTTGCTTCTGACAGCTTTGAGTTTAAAGATGGACTAAAACAGGACTTTGTCCTAGCTCCTATTCCGTTTGGTATCTGTTTCTCTGTCCTTCTAACCTATGCTTTTCTTCCTGACATGGAAGGAGAGTACCTGCAGGCAGGATTAGACAGGAAACTCCTTGATTTATCAACTAAAGGCAAAGGCAAAATTCCAGCACATCTTGATCAAAGAGCTTCTTTATGCTGATAATACTTCACTAGTTGTCCAGCTCCAATTGCTCATGTATTAACTGTCACAGGCCAATATCTCACTCTCCCTCAGTGTGAAGAAAACAGTATGTGGAGGTGCCAGTGTTGGACTGGGGTGGACAAGTCAGAAGTCACATGACACCAGGTCTTTGCCTGACAAAGGGGCAGTGCTCTGAAGCCTTGTGATTTCAAATAAATCTGTTGGACTGTAAACCTGGTGCTGTGAAATCTGTGACCAAGAAAACAGCAGCAATGGGACACGGCCTCTTGCCCGATCAAACTCTGGCAGCACTTAGCAAATCTACTATTTTGGATCAGTGCTGACAAACAACCTGAAACTTGTCAAAGAACTCAGCAGATACATTAGAAAGGCAGCCATCAACTTTGGTCGACTCAAACATGCATGGAAAACCAACAAACTAACCGACAGGACCGAGATGCTTATCTAGAAGGTTTATATCCTTTGTAAATTATTATCTGGCATTGACATTTCAAAAAGTTCTACTTAGCAAACAAAAAGATTCATTTTAATCCCTGGTATCCATGCCTAATTTTGGCATCACAAGCAAGCAAGCACTAATCATTCAAAGAAGACTTTGTTGGCTTAGACATTTGGACAAGGTGAAAAATGGTCACATTTTCAAGTTAAGTTCAATATAAATGGTGACATCAGCTATGAGCAAGAATTCATCAGCATGATAACATGAGGATTCAGAAGCTCCAAAGAAATAGCCAGCTCTTCAAACAAGGCATCAGCAGTGACCATCTCATAACCAGAAAGGGTTAATTTTATATACACACTCGAGGCAGACTTTACCTTTCCAGAAATGGCTCGTTAACCCATCAGAAGAAATGCCGCAGGTGATCTAACCTGAGCTCACCAACATTTTGAGGCTGCATTCTCACATTTACAAATAGGTTTTAAAACAACTTCTCCCACACTATTATCAGACTTTTGAGCAGACCTCTCAAATGTTAATTCTGATCTCTGTATCTTTGCACCTTCTTTGTGGCTGTAACATTGCATTCTGCATTCTGTTCTGCTACCCTAATGCACTTTGTATAGTACAATCTGCCTGTATAGCATGCAAACAACATCTTTCACTGTATCTCAGTACATGTGACAACAATAAATCAACCTCAAACTCAAAGGAAGAGTGCTAATCAAAGTCTACAGAAGAGCAAAACTCACATTTTTGTGTAAAACTAAGGTGCAATTGTGAATCCTTTTTTTCATATTTTCATTATGCAATTTAATGCAAATAATTTATTCAAAAATCGATTGAACAATGGGATTTTGAGCTGTCAGTAAATCTTGTTTTCCAGCTGGATTGCTTTGTATACTCACTGATCAGTCATTTTACATTCTATCACACGCAGCTGTGGGCAAGAAACAAGAATATTAACAAATAAAGCATATTTTCAGAGGGAATTTTCTACTATCAATATAAATAAAACTCATCATTAAGAAAACTTTCCATTAACCTTCTTACTCACCTACTGTAACTGTGTATTAATGTCTTGTGACTTGTGCACTAGAACACCAAGATCTCTCTGCACATTGGAATCCTGTAGTTATTCACTTTTCAAATAATGTGCTGCTTGAACAATTTAATATTTTCCCACATTATGCTACATCTGCCAGATTTCTGCCCACTCACTTAACCAAACCAAATCAACTTGCATCCATTTTACATCACCTTGACAACAATCTTCCTTACTTATCCTTTATTATCTACAGCTTTAGCCAACATGTCTTCAATCCCCTCATCTAAATAATTGATATAAATTCTAAGATGCTGAAGGCCCGGCACAGACCTGTGCAGGACAACACTCACCCACATCTGCCAAACCAAATAAGACCCTTTTATGCATATTCTGGTTTGTGGCAGCCAGCCAATTTTCTTTCCAAGCTACACCCTAATACCCACTACACCATGAATTCCTACTTGGCACAATAACCTTTTATGTAGAACCATTTAAATGCCTCCTTGAAATCCAAACAGGCTCCCTTTTATCCATATTGCAGAATGACAATAAGTGAAAAGATTTGGAGAACCTATTTAGCCAATTAAGAGTCTGGGAATAGGATGCATCATCTAAAAATTAGAACCAAACCTTTCAAAAGTAAAATTAGAAAACAATCAATCATGTGGCATGTTTAAGATTAGAACTCTCTTTGACAAATGGCAATTGATCAATTGTTAATTGAAAATTGATACACTATTCTTCATGAAAGCATCAAGCAATTTGGGGTATAAATAATCAGGACATAAATGAACGACAATCTCAAAGAATGGTGCAGAACAGGATGGAGGAACTGTATGGCTTCATCTTGTTTCCTTGTAATGACTGCAGGCAAATATTGACATTTTTCCAATGGATGCTTCCATTGCTAAAGTCTGAATTCCTCTTGCAGTAGCAAAAAATGAATAAATAAAGGGAAAGCAGTCTATGTAATATGTTTAAATTTCCAAAAGACATTTGATAAGATACCACACATCATGTTACTGAATAAGACCCCACAGTTTTAGGGATAACACATTAGCATGGATAGAGGATTTTCTAACCAATGGAAGACCCTACACCATACAGACTGCAGCAACTCCAGAGTTACAATCACCTTCTCGAGGGCAATTAAGCAGGGACAAATGGGCTGAGAAGTGGCAGATGGAGTTTAATTCAGGTAAACGCGAGGTGCTGCATTTTAGGAAAGTAAATCTTAGCAGGACTTATACACTTAATGGAAAGGTCCTAGGGAGTGTTGCTGAACAAAGAGACCTTGGAGTGCAGGTTCATAGCTCCTTGAAAGTGGAGTCACAGGTAGATAGGATAGTGAAGAATGCGTTTGGTATGCTTTCCTTTATTGGTCAGAGTATTGAGTACAGGAGTTGGGAGGTCCTGTTGCAGCTGTACAGGACATTGGTTAGGACACTATTGGAACATTGCATGCAATTCTGGTCTCCTTCCTATCAGAAAGATGTTGTGAAACGTGAAAGTGTTCAGAAAAGATTTACAAGGATGTTGCCAAAGTTGGAAAATTTGAGCTCTAGGGAGAGGCTGAACAGGCCGGGGCTGTTTTCCCTGGAGCATCAGAGGTTGAGGGGTGACCTTTTGGAGGTTTACAAAATCATGAGGGGCATGGATAGGATAAATAGGCAAAGTCTTTTCCCTGGGGTTGGGGAGTCCAGAACTAGAGGGGATAGGTTTAAGGTAGGAGGAGAAAAATATAAAAGAGATCTAAGGAGCAACTTTCTCTCACAGAGGGTGGTATGTGTATGGAATGAGCTGCCAGAGGAAGTGGTGGAGGTTAGTACAATTGCAACATTTAAAAGGCATCTGGAAGGGTTTGGAGGGATATGGGCCAGGCGCTGGCAGGTGGGACTAGATTGGGTTGGGATATCTGGTTGGCATGGACGGGTTGGACTGAAGGGTCTTTTTCTGTACATCTCTATGACTCTAAGATAGACAATTTAGGCATAAGTGACATTTTCAGGATGGCAACTTGTAACTACTGGAGTGCCACAGGTATCAGTGCTGGGGCTATTTTTATTTACAAAATATATTAGTGACTTGGATGACAGAAATGAATATACTATAACCAAGTTTGTGGATGACCGAAAAATAGTTGGGAAGGCAAGTAATGAGGATAACACAAAGTATACAGAGGGAAATAAGTTAAAAGAGCAAGTAAAAACTTGGCTGATGAAATAAATTAGGGGGATAAGGCAGGAAAGTGGAGTTAATGATCATCACATCAGCCATATTCTAATTGAATTGTGGAGCAGACCTTGAAGAGCCCAAAACGCTACCTCTACTCTAATGTTTTATGGTCATATGAGGAAATTTACATTACAGAGGTAAATTGAGGCAAAATGTTGCAATCCACTGCATTTATGTGCATAACCAGTGTTTAATTAAGCATCCTTCTGTGCTGCTAAATTTCTAACTATATTGTTAAGAATATTATAAAATAAGATTCATCAGACCCAGCCTCAATCCCAGCAAAGGCAGCTTTGGATTCCACGTTGATGAGGTGGTCCTAGCACTGATGCCTGCCTGCTGTGTTGAGACAGCTTTGGGTTCCTGACAGCATCTGTGTCCAGCGCAGGTTCACGGAGGCAGTGGCGGAGATGATTTTGGGCCCTGTAAAAGACCTGGCAGCATCAGCAATGGCTGCATTAGAGAGATAGGCCCAAAGTAGACTTATGGCGACAGTGGAGTTGAGTTTGGGCAGGTGTAGTGCCAGGTGGCATCAGTGGGATCTGCACTGGTGCAGTCCAGCAAGGACTCATAGTGGCAAGGGTGTCAGTGGAGGCAAGTTGGCGCTGAAGAGTAGTGACTTTGTCCATCAATGGTGCCTGGTGAAGGGGATTCATGCTTGGTCACTAGGCCCATGGCAGAACACTTAACCAGAAGGACAGTAGAGTTGAACGCTGTTCCTTTATTTCTCTGCTTTTATATTCTCTGATGTGAAGATGCCAGCGTTGGACTGAAGTGAACAAAGTCAAAAATCACACAACGCTGGGTTATAATCCAACAGGTTTCTTTGAAAACATAAGTTTTCAGAGTGCCGTTCCTTCTTCAGATGCTACTGGGGGACAATATATTCACCACTTTTAGAATCTATCCTCCCTCACTAGCACTAAGGGAGCAGAGGTCCAAAAGCTTGTGTTTTCAAATCAATCTGCTGGCCTATAACCTGGTGTTGTGTGATTTTTTTTTTACCTTATATTCTATGTTTTGGTTTATTTTTCAGTGTTTTAAGATGATGCCAGAGAGTGGTGACACCATATAACACTTTTCACTGTATTTTATAACAAAATACAAGTGACAATAAAGAAATCAAATCAAATCAAATCAATTCAACTCTTGTAGCTGATTATGATTATTATAGGCCATAGATGTTTCGTAAAATTAAGCATGTGATCTCTTCATGTTGCTGCAGAGGAAATGATAATTCTGAAGGAGTTTGGATCTGGAATTTATTGTATAAAAAGATAAATACCAGTTATTTTTCTATTTCTGATGTTAATTTCACAACTAATTCTGTGGGTTTTTAATCCTACTTAATTTGTGAGTTTTATTATTGTTCTTGAAAAAAAAATAAGCAAGAAGCATTTGAATATCATAGCCAGGAGAAAATAGTGACAAATTCTTAACCATATGCAGAGATTACCATATTTCTGAATGAAAGGACGAGAAACCTTTCCATTTCATCTTGTCTGATTGATTCAAGTTGTTAATAATTTGAGATTGTAAACGAAAACTATAATTTAATTGATTCAGTATGTTGTTAGGAGTTTGAAGTATAAGTTGAGACAGCACCCACTCACACATTTGAAGATTCTTGGAGTCAGAAATAGGTCATGATGACTGTGAAATCAGATATTTACACAAAGGTGTGCCAGTAATTTGTGGATTTTAATCTAGTTTGCAAAGTCCAGAGAAGTAAGTCAAGCTACCTCATTTCAGTATGCACACTTCACAGAAGATTCTGGCAGAGACAAGTGGGATAAAAAACAGCTCTAGTCTGAAAACTTTAATTTGATGATACACAAAGACTTCATAGTTCACAATTTCAGGGTTTTAACATATCATATTGAGTGTACAGATTTGTATGCAATAAGTTCAATGGTCAAAGGGAAACCATTACAAATGCTCTAAAAGTAATTGCCAGTTTATCCTATGTAATGCTTCTCACAGTTGCTGCAAGATATTTTATATAACACATTTGTCTTCAATGTTATGGGCATGGGGTCTTTTGTCTTGGATAGTAGCTGGGGAAGTGTGGCTATGGGTTTGTGTGCTGTCATTATTCCCAGGGGACGTCGAAGTCTCATTGTAAGATCTGAGACTTTTCTAATGTAATGTAGGGTGGTCAGTGTAAAACGTTACATAGGACAAATGGACAGAAAACTCGCCATCAGAATACATGAGCACCAGCTTACAACAAAACGAAATGACCAGTCTTCCCTCATATCAATGCACACTGGCAATGAAGGACACCAATTTAACTGGGACATTGTTACGATACTGGGACAGGCTAAACAAAGACAAGCTCAGGAATTCCTGGAGGCCTGGTATTCATCCATTGGTTCCATAAACAAAAACGTTGAAATAGACCCAATCTACAGACCACTACTCTACAAAACTGCAAGTAGAGCCACTGGCCATAACAAACACAACCGTATAAATTTGGGGCATATAACAATGACAGCACTTCATCCAGAGGCTACACAGTGCTGAAGATGTCATCCAGAAGGGAGATGAAACATTTGCAATAAAATCAGCCAGCTCGGTGAACCAACCAACAATTTCAACCGCAAGCCGAGTTATAGACCTTGACAAAAACCTTAATCATTTGAAATAGTAAACTAAAACTGCAATTTCATTGATTCAATACATTGCTGGGTGATTGAAACAAAAGTGGAAATTGCACCTGCCTGCCCATTTGAAGATTCATGGAGTCAGAAATAGGTCATGGTGACTATGAAATCAGACATTTACATGAATGTAAAATGTTTGTGATAGACATGCAAAATTGTTTGGCCAGGATTCAGTGCAATGGTATGCTCTGTGCTCCATCTGCTGACTGAAATCAATAGTGCAAGAATTCAATCAAATTTACGTCATACATCTTCACCTTTGAATCTTACCGTTCCTCTTGCTCGATTGTCACTTAAATCATCCTTAGACCCTGATCCATCCTCCACAACCTGATGGTCTCCCAAAAGGAGAATCCTGAGGCAAAATCCTTCCTCACACTTAAAGTTTTCTCATTGCCAATTTTTCCTCATACTTTCACTTCCATATTTCCTTAAGGGCTAGCACTTCATAAAGAAGCTGCTCACATCACAAGGAAGTAGCTGTAGGGGCGGGGGTCTCAGACCCCTGTCTGAAAGTCCTTGATGTGTGGCTCTGTTAGAGGAAGTGCCACTCACTAGAGGCACTGTGGCATCTTTATGTCCTCATTATTGTTGATCCTACATAAACCGATCAGCGTCACTTAAGATTAAATAGTTTCAACAGGTCATGGAAGGCCTTTGGTATAATCTTCAGTCTCATGCAGCAAACACCATACTGTTTCTGGAATCTTAGCAACAGAAAACCTCCAGTCTGTTGCAGCCTCCAAGTTCATGCCACAGCTTGTAAGGAATTTCCCACAACATGTAACAGATGCTGCTGTAGACTCCTATTTATCAATTATTTTGATGGAATGGAAAATATCTCCACTACACATGAGGTAAATGTTACCTAATGCTCTGTTGAAAGATGGGTTTTAGGAATTAGGGTCCCTTGACTCATCAACCATTCAAAATTGTTTCTCTGTCCTTTCCCTCATCTATTTCCCTTAGTTTTGAGCTTCTGCCCTCCTAGCCAAACCCCTCTTTATCCCTTCACATACTGCCCCTCTCTTACCCTGTACTTGTAGTGTTGGGTAGGGTTGAGAAATAATGAAGACAAGGAGTCATTTGTGGGAGCAGTGCACAGGTCCCCTAACAGCAGCCATACGGTAAGATGGAGTATAAAGGAAAAAAATAATAGGAGATTTGCAGAAAGCTATGGCAATTATGGACTGGAAAATGAATTTGGCAAAGGTAGCTTAGCTCTGGAGTTCATAGAATATGTTCAGGCTAGTTTCTTGATTAACACATTTCAGAGCCAAACCAGGGTGTCTATAATGGACCTGATATTGTGCAAGGAGATAGGATACATTGATAACCTCATACTAAAGGTGTTCCCTCGGTAGTACTGACCATAATATGGTTGAATTTGTATATTCGGTTTAAGACAGAAAAGAGTGGATCCAAGACTAGGATTTTAAAATTAATTAAGGGCAATTGTGAGGATCTGAAAGCAGCTCAAGGTAACTAGCAAACTTGGTTAAGGGATGGGAGAATCAAGATACAATAGAAATGCATTACAATGTCTCACTAGGACATTACAATGCATACAGCGCAAGCCTAGTCATACAAATATGGAGGAGATTATAAATGTGGTAGGATTACTGAAACCTACATCCCACTCAAATTTCCAAATCACTCAAGAAAGGCAACATTGTATGTTGTCAAATACTTACAATTCAAAGTGAGAGGAAACCAGGCCTATGCCCTTGTATGGTCTATGAAACTTTGGAATGGCTTTGTGAATGTGCTCTATAAGTGTTTGATTAATGCAATTGCCTCTTGAAGGCTTCACATATCTCACAAGTAGAAACCAAGTTCTCAGACAGAATAAAAAGATGAATTCCACCCACTCAGATGTGTTTAATTTCCATTGTATATTTGTGATTCAAATGATGATGAAAGACAACACAGATCACACTTTGCAGAGTGTGTCTCAGGCTCAGCCTGGTAATCTAGGTGACCACCTCCCCAGCCTAGAGCTTCATGTTCCTTTCTTCCATAGACTCCTGTTAATCCCATCAGCTCTGAACTTCCACACATTCTCACCCATTCTTTCTTTTAAATCCTCCTTTCCCAACATTACTCCGTGAGCCCGTGGCCTGCAGTTTAGCCATATCAATCAGTGTGATGCATGGCCACTCCATCAAGGCTAGATGTTTCCCATCATACTCAGTAACCCATGTCCTCAACACACTATTGTCTCCCATCCTTATATTTTCAATTCACTGACCCAAAATTCCCACCACAGCAGTGGCTCCTCATAAACTATTTTGACTTTCAGTGAACAGATCCCCAGACTGACCATGGCACCCCTCGCTGTGCCCCCACTCCACCATCTCAAATGTCTTCAAATGACAGGTTCAACTGATGAGTGATCAGGCCCCTGATTGATCTCCAGACAGTTCTCTTACTAATTTACCACTAATCACTTGACTGGTACATTGGACTTACAGCACTGACTGGGCCCGCTTCCCAGATTGTAATGGTATAGAATCTCCCTGACTGCTCTGAGCTGCTGAATGACCATTTCCAAGCCTCTGGACTGAGTTTGGAAACTGTTCTTGGCTGACTGTGGTTGGATTTCCTCACTGATGACACACCTCCTGGACCTGACTTACTATTCCTCTTTGACATTGAGACATGGCTACATTTTTGAACTACATTCAGAATTTTTACTGTGCATGTGCTGTGGTCAGCCATCAATAATCTTCCCTCCACCATAAGGTCAGAATTGGGGATGTTCGCCAATGATTGCACAATGTTCAGCACCATACGCAACTGCTCAAATACAGAAACAGTTTGTGTTCAAATGCAATAAGATCTGGACAATATCCAGGCTTAGGGTGATAAGTGGCAAGGAACACTCCCGTCATACAAATGCAAGGCAATGACCATCTTCAATCTAACCATCAACCCTTGACATTCAATGGTGCTGCCATCACTGAATCCCCCACTGTCAACAACCTTGGGGTAACCATTGACCAGAAACTCAACTCTACTCACCACATAAACACAGTGGCTACAACAGCAGGTCAGAGGCTAGGAATGTTGTGGCACATAACTCACCTCCTGACTCCCCAGAGCCTTTTCCCATGGCACAAGTCAGGAGTGTGATGGAATATTCCCCACTTGCCTGGATGAGTGCAGTTCCAACAAGACTCAAGAAGTTTAACACCATCCAGGATAAAGCAGCCCAGTTGATCAGCACCACATCCATAATTATCTACTCCCTCCACCATTGACACTCAGTCACAGCAGTGTGCACCATTAACAAGACGCACCACAGAAATTGACCTTTAGACAGCACCCACCAAACCCATTACCATTTCCATAAAGAAGGACAAGGGCAGCAGATACATGGGAACACCACCACCTGCAAGAACTCACCATCCTGACTTGGAAATATATCACAGTTCCTTCACTGTCACTGAGTCAACATCCTAGAGTTCCCTCCCTCAGGGCATTGTGAGTCTACCAACAGTACATAGACTTCAAGTAAGCATGAATTGAATGTGCAGTATGAAAGCAAGTGAACAGCTGAGATGCACATTGTTTTGAATCATGAGTTGGGTACTAGTTCCCACAATGGAAGTGTCTGGCAGTAACATTACAATGCATGGTGTAAGTGCACTCTGTAGATGGTGAGGGGGGGGCAGGGGGAGGAGTGGGGGGATGGTGGTCGTTATCCATGTATCCATCCTGAGATGCTGGATAATGCTGGCCTGGAGGAAAATGCAGCAAGCTGTAGCCATCATGCACCTGATCTAACTTTCATGCAGGAATTGTTGCTATCAAGTTACTATCTGTCCTGTGGGAGATAATAAGTTATGTATTAATGCAGCAATGTCAGTACATGCAAAAAGACTTCTGCCGTTCATCAGCAAGATTCTCATCTTGCCGTGCAGAATCAGCACTTTTTTTGACATTAAGAATCTAATTACCTCCAATCTTGCCGTATTTTACCGATTGTCTCATCATGAACCATGTTGTTCAAGAGCTGAGAAAACTCCCCCAGCGCGCTTAAATCAAATGTTAATTTCAGTGCAGATGCCTTTGTTTGTGCCACAATAGTCACTTGGACATACCTTAATCTGAGATCAAGTAATCACAGTTGCCATTTTAGGTCAGCATTTTGTTGTTTTATTTTAATTTGCTCCATGAAGTATTACATTTAGATGGTGCAAGTTAACAATACATATGATTCCAACAGCAGAGTCTTCACCCTGATTCCAACTGACTCTCGTTCTGCTGGTGTTCCATGATGCCACTCTCAGTTAAATGTTGCCTTGATGTCAAGGACAGTAACCTTCACTGTCCCTCTTGTGTTCATTTCTTTTGCCCAATGTTTTAACCAAAATTCTAGTGAGGTCAGGAACAGAGTGGATCTTGAAAAACTGGGCATCACAAAGCAAATGATCTCTTTGCAAGTGCTGCTTGATAGCAGTCTTGATGATAACATCCATCACTTTGCTATTAATTGAGGGTGGACCAATGGCAATTGACTGGGTTAGAATTGTCCTGCTTTGTATTGGTAGGAAATAACAGGGCAATTTTCCATACTGTCATACAGATGCTAGGGTTGTAACCATGCTGGAATAGCTTGGCTAGGGGTACAGCTACCTTTGGTGCATAAATCTTCAGTACTATTGCTGGAATGTTGCTAGGACCCACAATCTTAGCACTACCCAGTTTCTCCAGCCTTTGAATTAAATGTTATCGGCCAAAGCCTGGCATCTATGTTGATAAGGATCGCAGGAGGAAGCTGAGATGGAATGTCTACTTGGCAGTTTTAGTTGAAGGTTGTTGTAAATGAGTCAGCCTGAGCTTTTTATATGGATATGCTGGGCTGTTCCATCATCGAGGATGAAGTTGTTCATGGAATCTTCATCTCCAGTGAGTTAATTGTCCAGCACATTTCACAACTGGACCTGAAAGCATTGCAGAGCTGAGATCTGATCTAATGATTGTGGGATTGCTTAATTGTGTCTATTGAATGCTAATTGTTTAATATATAAGTACTCCTAAAAGACAAAAAACATAACCAGGAGAGCAAAAAGAACAAAACAAAAAAAACTGGAAGAAAAAAATAAGTATTTCTATGTTTCAGTTTCACCAGCTTGACACCTTATTTTTAGCTATGCCTGGTGCTGATTCCATACTCTTCATTGAACCAGGGCCAATAACATGGGTTGTAGTAATGGTAGAATGAGGGATATGGTGGGCCATGAGGTTACAGATTGTGGTTGAATGTAATTCTGCTGCTGATGGCCCACAGTGCCTCAGGGATGGCCTAATTTAAGTTGCTGGATCTGTTCAAAATCTAACCCATTAAGCATGGTGCACACAACATGAGAAAGAGTATCCTAAATGTGAAGGCAGGACTTTGTCTTCACAAGGTGAGGTAGTTACCCTTACTGATACCGTCATGGACCAGTTCTGTGGTGGGCTGGTGACAGTGAGGTTGAGTAGGCTTTTCCTTCTTGTTAGTTCCCTCACTACCTCTGCAGATTCAGTGTGGCAGCTATGTCCTTTACAACCCACCAGATCGGTCATTAGCGGTACTATTGAGCTATTCTTGGTGATGGACCTTAAAGTCTCTCACATTCTGTGCCTTTGCCACCCACAGTACCTCCTTTAGATCATGTTCAATAAGGAAGAGCATCGATTCAAAAGGTGAGGGAGGGCAGTAATCAAGTGGAGGTTTCCTTGTCCATGTTTGACCTGATGCAATGAGACCTCAGACTGGGATGACATTGTGTCCCCAATTCTGGAGGGACAGGACATGATGATTGGTAAAGCCTGAGTCATTGTTTCTAAGGTATGATTCCATGAGAATGACTGTCAGGCAATTGTTTCCAGGAAATGGGACTGTATGATGAAGGTGATTGGGTTATCTGGGCCTATATTCTCTAGTGGTTTGAAGAACAAGAGATGATCTCATTGAAACCTATAAAATATTTAAAGGAATAGACAAGGTAGATGTGGGCAAGATGTTTCTTCTGTCTGGAACCAGCAAGATCAATTGGAAATAAGGGATCTGAGATGAAGAGAAAATAAATCTACTCAGAGAGGTGTGAACTTTTGAAATTTTCTACCACAGAAGACTGTGAAGACACCATCTTCGAGTATGTTTAAGGTAAAGATTAACAGATTTCTGATTACCAGGATGGACAGGGTTACAGGGCCAATCAACGACATTAAAGTATTTAATCCACTGTGACTGTATTGAATAACAGGGCAGACTCAATGGCATACTATGTTATTGAACTGGATGTATTTTTACAACAATTGGCAATGGGTTAGAAACTCTAGATTTATTAATTAAATTCAAATTTCACGCTCTGTGATGGGATTTGAGCTCGTGCCCCTAGAACATTAACTCTTACTGTGATTATTCCACTGCCCACCGACTGTAGGCAAGTTCAAACATCCTTTAGATACTGTAAGTTTAAAGGGGTATTTGAAAATAGATCAAAAGCTGAATTTTGCAAGTTATTTTGGCTGGTTGCAAATTGCATTAAGTTTTTTGGAGGTTTCATGGGTCCAAGTGTGTTCTTCCACTGTGTATTACCAAACAAGCCAAATTAATTATCTATACTGCCTCCATGGTGTCTCCCACATCAATCCCAGCCCCATCTTATCTTGTGCCATTTGCAGAACCACTCGCCATTCAGTCAGTATTCTGATACAGCCATCGCAGTGCCATGTTGTATAGTCAATGGTATTCTATAGTCGGGGGAGCTTAGCGATGTTTCTGAATCCTACTATTTGTCATGGGGAAACTAAATGAACCGGTGTGACCAGGCGTCAGTCATTATCCTGATGTATTTGTGGATGCACAACTGACACACCATTTCTAATGAAGGGCTTTTGCCCAAAATGTCAATTTTCCTGCTCCTCGGATGCTGCCTGACCTGTTGTGCTTTTCCAGCACCACTCTAATCTAGACTCTAATCTCCAGCATCTGCAGTCCTCACTTTCACCCAGTACTGAGACAGTTCCCCTGACAGTGAGTGTCCCAAGTAGAAGACTAACCATAGCAAAGCCCTGCACTGTGTGTGGTTTGTGCCTGTGATGATAGTACCAGAATGTCCTGACCTACAGCAGCACCCTGTTGGCTGGACTGAGGATAGGACTCCAACAATTTCTGACATGGCCATTAGTTGAATAAGCATACATTGTGTTTGCCCCACAGTTCACCGGCACATGCTATACTTGAGTGTCTTTCACCAAGGTGCTCTCCTTGTACAGACTGGTCTGTAGGCTGTCTGTACATCTGTGCAGTGCTGCACTTCAAAACAGCAATAGTGACAGCCTTTGACTGAAGCACAATTGTGGCAACAGATATGGCATGGCAAGGCAATGCCATGAGCAACCAGGTAGGTGAGTGAGTGCTAAGAGAGCAAGTGAACAGCCTGCAGATGCAGTTTGGTTATTCCTTTAGCTAGTTGCCTGTCTATACGGGCAAACTGTCCCGCAGCAGTCCTTCATTATGTACCCTGCAATGCAAGTCTGTGCTTCTGAGCAAACCTGTCAGTGTACCAGAGGGGATGCCATGATGTTTGCGATGAGTTAGCATTGATGGATGCCAATATCTGTGGATGAGAGATGCATGCAGCTGGCCCCTGTGGATCATGCAGTTTGGTCGTAATGCAAGATGGGAGTGGAATGGAGAAAGTAATGAGCTGAATCCATCAGGTTCTCATTCTGGTTTCCAGATCAAGTTGGGCTGTCAACAAGGCATTTAACCAGCAATAATCCTCCTTAATTGGCCACTTGCCCCTGCCTTGAAAGAAATTTGCCACAGTACTTGTGAAAAATATAAGAGATGATGGGATTTGCTGCTGATTTTGAAATCGGCCTCGTCAGACATCTCATCCAATTCTGCCAGGTATCACTCATATTTGTACAAGACACAAGGGTTTAATCGCAAGCCAACAACTGAGCTGAATGCTACAAACAATACTGAACAACCAGTATGGTGAGTAACCAAAATAAACAGAGCACAAGCAAGACTATATATGAGCTACAACTGAAACACACATTGCATATTCTCAACAAAATGTTACTTTTTTTTAAATAGCAAATTGCTTATCTTGAAAATATTTTGGAATATTCCAGGAATTAGAAATGCATTTAAAATAGAGAATTAGCCTTTTCCATTCAGTTAATAGATAGTGAAATCAACTCATCTCCTGTTCTAATTGAAGCAACAATTTTGCTACAATAATAATTTATTGTAAGACTTTTAAAACTATATACATATGGATTCAATAGGGATTCAGTTGGGGATATCTGAAGTAATTACACAGTGAAACTTCAATTTAAAGTATCATTAGCACACGTTGTTTCACAATGATCATTTGAAATATTTAGCAAACACTTTTTAATGTTTTTCTTCATATATATGTGCATACATAAATTTATGACAATATTAATAAATATCAAATGCATTATATTAACCTTTAAATTGATCTGTAATAGCAAAGAAATGTATTAAGTTTATGTTCATTACTGAGCAGATGTTATAAAGCTTACTACCTTATGTTGAAGATCAAAGTAAAAGAAATACCTTGGAGATAAATTTTCCTGAATTTCATCGAGAGATTAACCTTTACCAGATGCAACTTTTACAAGAAATTAACACATCAAAATATATTCATTTTGCTACTGGAAGAAGGATACAAAGTAGGACAGTCCTCTGCTGGAAACAGGTTATTGAAAATTAAAGAATTAGTACAGTTAATCATTTTGGAATTTTTTTTGTTGAACAATATGTTATATATGGTTTCTATTACTGACTTTTGTGAATTATATTTGGCATCTTAAACCTTCCATACATTTTACACAGCAACTTTAATTTGGTGCCCCAAGAATATTTACAAACATAATGAGCACCAACTGCTTTTATACTGGGCTTACGGAGCATCCAATATTAACTTATGAATTGGCTATGTCTTGACATGCCAGGTAACTGCTATTGTTGATGTGCCAAATTGATACCATCAGGTACATTCCAACATTTTATTCCCAATTATTGTATGCAAAGTAAAAAAAAAGGAAATAAGAGCGGAGAGTGGGTGGCTATGAGAAAGGTTATGGGTGAGGGTTAATGATTCGTAGAATCAAGATTGATTCTGTTTTGACTGAGGAGTTGATAGGATCTCCATTTGATCATTAGAGAGGGGGGAAAAGGCAAAATAAAATGCATGGATGTTGGGATGTGCTGAAATGCTGTCTATGAGTCTGTTACAATAATGGATCTTTTTGCATTTGCCAAACAGCAAGGTGAGTTAGACAGCAACAAGTTGCCAGGTAAGGGGTATTATTGTTTGTTAAACACTGCATTAATGCCAAAACTTGCCTTATTAATGTTCAGTTTCCTGTCTTACCAAACAAGCCAAATGTCATGCACTCTCATCAGGGAAATCAGGGCAGATACCTGACAACTTGTTGCTCCTTGTTGCTCAGTACTCAACAGCATCTCAAGGCACCATCCATAGCAACCAGCTGCATGTACCCCTCGTCCATGGACTTCGCCATCCAACATTTGCTAATCCCTCTTGGCCATCATGGTAACAGTCTGATCCACTTGCAGTACACTTTGGAAACATGGGCTTGAATTGCAAGGTGTGCCGGCAATCAGTATCGAAAGGCTGCTGCAAGGACACTACATACAGTCTGAAAAATGCAAGATTCAGTTCAGTGGTTCTGTTCAAGACAGTTCACCTCTGTTAAATAATGTCTTGATTTTGGAAAGAGTCTGTAAGAAATGCAACACTTATGCAAAATGTGTGTACAATTGCAGTGGCAAGAAGTATTTTCCTCCACAATCAATGGTGGTGGGGGGTGAGGGGCACAGGATTTTATGGAGCCCAAAAGACTGATTATTGTGATGTGTATCTTGACTTGGTAGGTGGGATGCAAACCTTGATTTCCTGTTGGGGATTGAGATGCAGTAAAACTGTTGATAGTGTATTTGCAGGGTATAGACATTTGCAAAAGCTGGCACTCCCAGATATAGTTGCATTACCAGACTTTCCTGAGGATAGAGCATGACCAGGACAATAATCAGAAGCCACAAGGGACAAGACAAGCATTCTGCTTGGGTGGAGGAGCAGGGAGAGAAGGGCTTTCAACAGGTGGTCATATCCAGCCAGGATGTATTGGGAGCAATTCGCTCACTTGGGACACAGTGAGAAACAACGTGCAAGACATTTGGTCTTCATTAAGAAGATCTGAAATCTACCAGTTATACAAATCACAACTCCAAGCTCACAACAGTTTGAGGATTGCATTTCCAGGGCTCTGAGGATGAACCAGTTGATGACTTTTCATCCATTGAACCAGTGTCCCAAATGAGAGAGTGCATGCCGTTTAAATGACTAATTGTTTAACAGCTATTGCATTATTTTTGCCAAATTAGAGATTCTGTAAAAAGTCCTTAGTTGTCACCAAAAGCATATGGTCAGACAGGTTAGTATTCATTACAAGAGTGTTGAACTTCCATCAGCATTTCCCAATCAGTCACCATTCATTCCATTTCTATGAGATATTCATAGATCTTCCAACTTTCAATGGCAATGATCATGATTATACCTGTGAAAAATGTTTTTTTTCTGTTTATTGTTGTGAAGAAACAGCATATTCTTAAATTTATTTGATGATTGAGCAAGTTTAAATTGAAATGCCATGCAGTGAATTCTCAGTTGAAATGTTTTAGATTTTGAAAAGCTTTGCAAAATGCAGTCTGTTTTAATAAAAGCTCAGACATTAGATACAAAAACACATTATTCAAATGTTATGACAATTCCTATAATTTTTTTTTACACCTGAAACAAAATTGAATGTAAAGCATTAATGCTTTATATGATGCTTAAATTAGCTGCATGAAATTTGTCATATCCAAATATTCATAATGCCCAACTACAATAAAAGTAATACATAGAAAGTCATGCTCCAAATGCTACGATGTTATATATTCATTTGAATGTTTGGTATTTTATTTTTATCCAAGTAATATGATGACCAAAAGATTGATGATAAAAATTACACCCCATTCATAAGTTTAAAGATATAATAATAACTTTAAACCAGCTCTTTGGACTTATAGACTTGTGTGCACAATTCCAAAACTCCACACATTTAATTTAAAAAGCCTGAAATTCTGTGAAAAAAAAATTTCATTGGTCAACAAGTTAGAAGTTGTGCTGTCTGAATCTCATCCAGAACATTCCGGAAAGTCTCCACACTAACTTCTCCTTTCGGATGTTTCATGGCAGCACGCTTCCAGACTTCTTCAAATGTTTCCTTTGACATGTTCACTCCAACCTTACAAAATATTCTCTTAATCTGAAAAAATATAAATGGAAATAGGAAACGTCAATGCATTTTCAAGCCCATTTTTTAGATTGACCGATTGCAAAAGAAAGCTGACATTTTGTTGATAATTAAAAATTGGACAATCTGTAATGATCTATTAAGAAGAAAATCTAATTGGCATTTGCACTAGATAAGACATTCACTCAACAAAATAGAGAGACACTCTATAATTTAGAGAGCCTAATTGTGAAATCAAACAATTCAAGAAATCAGTAGTTTACAACAGCTAATGGTTAAGATATTGCATTGGGTGAAATAGAATGTACTAAGTGAAAATCTGAATGAACAGCAGATCCACCGAACTACTCTCAGCATAAAGAATTTGAGTAAATGAATTAACTTTTCTTGACTGAAGCTCAATTATAGCAATAACAAGAGCAGATATTTGACATAAAACATCACATTAAGTTTCTACAAGCTTATTCATCCAGTTGTACAATCTGTAGTAAACTGTACACTCGGTAGAATGGAGCAGCAACTTATTAAATTTGACAAATGTGTTGTTTTCTAAGAGACTGTTTATAAAGATTTTACATTGATTCCCATAAATGAAACACGAGAACAGGAGTAAGACTGCTAGAATGCAAGGCTGAGTCAAGCTCCTATAACATTTAAACTATGCTTAGATATTCACTTAAGTTGCCATAGCCTTCAGGGCTATGGGCCAAGAGGTGGAAAATGGGACTAGTGTAGTGAGAATTTGACATCCAGTATGGACATGATGGGCTAAATGGTCTCCTTGTGTGCTGTAAATGTTTATGAGACATGTACCACATTCATCAGGTTATGGCTTATCTGAATCGCAGATCTATTTACCTGACTTAGATCTATACACCTTTATGCCAAACAAAATTTCAATTGTTACTGAAAAATAATGGCAAGCTCAATTTTAAAAAGACCCTACATTGATTTTGAGAGTTCTTCTGATTTTCACCAGCCTTTGTCTGTATAGGTTGTCCTGCTATAACGCAATAGTTGTGTTCCTCTGTAACCTCGTGTATTGGAAAAATGCTATAAAAAATCGTGCTGTAGAAGATCGCTAATAGAAATTCGCGATACTCATTCAGTAGAAAGTTTGAATTATCCAAACATTGTCGACTATTTGAGTCGAAAAGTGTAGTGCTGGAAAATCACAGCTGGTCAGACAGCATCTGAGGAGCAGGAGAGTCGATGTTTCGAGCATATGCTCTTCTTCAGGAATGATGAAGAATTTACGCTCGAAAGGTTGACTCTCCTGTTCCTTGGATGCCGCCTGACCGGCTGTGCTTTTTAAACACCTCTCTTTTTGTACAATGAAAGGAGGACCTGGGGACAGTCAGTGTCAGTTAGGAGAGTGAGAAATTACATTTTAGGGCACATTTAGCATTTAGAAGAAACTGTTACATCTTTTACATGTATTGTATTTTCCAATGTGAATTGTTTTCATCCTCAGGTTGTTTACCTCACATTTTGTAAAATGTTTAGTTTATTAGAATCACAATGAGTGAAACATGCTGCATGCGGACAAATTGAATATCATTGCAAATTCTGGTAAATTCAAGTTGAAATATTTTGTAATTTTTTTTAAACAAACTTTATGAATAAAGTAATTTTTGGGATAATAAACATTTGCTGCTTATCTGCTAAATACTTAAGGTCTATTATATTTTGAAGGTTTAAAGTAGAACAGGGACGAGTCTTAAGATTAACAAAATGCAGAAAAAAGGAAACAAATAACTGAATTGATCCAGGACAAACATGTCTGTTGGAAGTGTTTGCAGCTCGAGTTTATGAGCTTAAGGATAGGAAGCCGAAACTGCAACACATCAGGGAGGGGGAATGCCTCATGGATACTTTGTACATGGAGACAGTCATATGGATAGCAAGACTTTCCAAAGGTGTTTAAAAGAGGAAAAGAGTATGTAAAATGAGTGTCTGCCTGCTCAAGAGCATTACCAAGGATTTATAGTAGATAATGAAGAGATGGCAAATGAAATGAACAAATATTTTGCTTCTGTTTTAATTTTAGAGGATACAAAAAATTCTATTAAAAGCTGTATATCAAGAGGGAGAAGGGAGAGAGACAGAGAGAGAGAGAGGAACTTGATGAAATTACAATCACATTGGAAGTGACCAACTGAACAAACTGATAGATCTGCAAACTAACAAGTCTGTTAGCTTGCACCTGTTGGCTTTCATACTAGGGGCTTAAACGATCTCTAATGAGGTAGTAGATGTGTTGCTCTTAATTTTCCAAGATTCCCAAGATTCAGCAAAGGTTCAAACATATGGGAAAGTAGCAAATATAGCACCTCTACTCAAGAAAGATGAGGGAGAAAACAGACATTTACAAGCTAGTTAGCTTGATGTTGTCATATAGAATGTGTTAGAATTGATCATTAAAGAAATTACAGGTGAGGCTTAGAAAAACTCAATCAGAGTATCGAAACCCATTCAAAAGTAATCTGGAAGAGTCAGCATGGTTTTTTCTTAAAGGAAAATCAAGTTCATTAAAGGAGTAAGAGGCGTGTGTTTCGGAGTCTGAAGACACTGTCCTTGAAATCCTAGAAGTACTGTCCTTGACTTTCCAGCAGGTATTTGAAAGATGCCATTGAAAAGCCTACTGCACAAAGCAGGAGCTCATGGTGTGGGGGTAACACATTACACTTCGGTCATATAGGACACTAGTGAGACCATGTCTCAAATACTATGTGTGGTTGGAGGCTAATCAGTGGACGTTATAATAGATTAATACCTCGGGTGAGTGCATTGTCTTATGAGGAAAGCTGGACAACAAACTAAGTTTGATTCTACTGGAGTTCAAAGAGTGAGGGTTGACTTGATTTTTTTTTTCTTCATTCCTAGGATGTGGCCATCACTGGCTAGGCCAGCATTTATTGCCCATCCCTAATTGTCCACAGGCCAGTTAAGAGTAACCCACATTTCTGTGGGTCTTGAGTTACATGTGGACCAGACCAGGTAGGAATGGTATTAATGAACCAGATACATTTTAGTCATCATTAGACTCTTAATTCCAGATTTTTATTCAATTCATATTCCACCATCTGCCATGGCAGGATTCAAACTCAGATCCCCAGACCATTTCCTCGGTCTCTGGATTAACAGTTCAGTGGATAGTACCACTAGGCCATCACCTCCCCTTATTAAAGTACATAAAACACTGAACGGTTTCAATATTGTACTGATAGTGGACAGAGAAAGGGTGCTTCTTTTTATGAATGAAAAACTACTTTAAAATTGTGCCCCCCCCTCCCCCTTTTATGACAGAGAAGAAAGTTTTCTCTCTGAGGGTTGTCTGGCTTTGGACTCTCTTCCTCAGAAAGCAGTGGAGGTGAAGTCAATGAATATTTGTAAGTGGTGGATAGGTTCTTATTGTACAAGAAATAAAGATTATTAGGGGAATATGGAATTCAAAACACAAACAGATCATCCATAAACTGACTGAATAGTGGAGCAGGTTCAAGGTGCCAAATAGCCTATTTCTGCTCCCAACTTGTTTGTTGTTTTTGTTAATAAGAATTGCTTACTGATTTCAATGCTAAGTTAAAACTTGTGCCTTTTATTCTGAATTCTCCTATCATAGGAAACAGTGAGGGAGAGTTAATGGCCACTCACTGTATAAGGTGAACATGCTGCCTTCTGTATTCAACATAAATAGGTCCATGGGAAAATTAATATTTACTTCCATTTACATTGAACTACACCCTCAGCAAATTAAGTTTTCAAAATATTGTACAATGTAGGCTGAAGCTTGGATCAGCTTGGCTGGAATTCCATCTGGACTAGTTGACTTGCAATGTTTAATTTTGCAGAGCTCTTGGAAGACTCCCCATGGTTGGATCACAGGAAGTTTTCTCACCAATAAACATCAGTATATGGAAAAAGCCCATATCAGCAGCAATATCTGGGAAGTACGTTTTACTGACATTGTAATGGAGAATGACTGAAACTCATTAGACCAGTATCTGGAGGGCAAGCCTTTCTATTCCACTTTCAATAAGCAAGGCGAAACAACCTCAGTCTTCTACCCATTTTAATAAACTTGTGAACTTTTGCTATACTCATGTGAAAGATAAATAAACAGACAGCACAGCAGACAATGTACTTGAAAATGCGATATCATTATCGCCCCATACTTCCTTACTTTTTTATGTTTATTTCTCTTGCAATTAAGAGTAATTTGCCAAAGCCTTCACCCTACAGAAGCTCACTTCTCTAGTTTCACCAGCATGACACACCACAGGGCAGTTAATGGGTGACAAGGACTATCCACTGACCACATGGTCCATGACTCTCGTACATAATCCCATGTAAATGCACATAAGTGAAGACATGCTGCTGCACAAAGTGAGAAAAGGAGGCAACTGAAGTGCCTCAACAATGCTTCTTCTGCTTGGACAACAGTGGGAAGTGCTGCAGTAATTGGCAGAACTCATGTCAAGATCCATCTTGGTACATCACATGGTATACATAACCTCACCATCATAAGGACACAGTTCTTGTCAATAGCTACTTGGCTATCAAGTGAGGAACTGGGGAGAAGAGAGGACAGGAGGAGGAAGAAATGTTAAGGGACAGAAAGGACAAATCAAACACTTTCTGACCAGGCTGTTCACGATGAACTCTAACAAGTGTGGTGATGCAGGGCTGTTTTTTGGAGTGGAGGCCTATTACCAACGGTGTGTTGCAAGGATCGGTGCTGGCTCCACTGCTTTATGTCATTTATGTAAATGATTTGGAAGTGAACATAGGAGGAACAGTTAGTAAGTTTGCAGATTACACCACAATTGGTGGTGTGGTAGACATTGAAGAAGGTTATCCTAGATTACAACAGGATCATGATCTCATGTGTCAATGGGCCGAGAAAGGGCATGTGGAGTTTACTTTTGATAAATGTGAGGTGTTGCATTTTGTAAAGACAAACCAGGACAGGACTTATACACATAATGGTGGGGCCCTGGGGAATACTGCCAAACAAAGACACCTTGGCATGCAGGTTCGTAAGCTCCTTGAAGATGGAGTCACAGGTATACAGGATCGCAAAGGTGTCTGGTACACTGGCCTTTACTGATATTGAGTATCAGAGTTGGGACATCATGTTGCAGCTTACAGGACATTGGTGAGGCCACTTTTGGAATACTGCATTCATTTCTGGTCTCCATGGTATAGGAAGGATGTTGTTAAACTTGAAAGGATACAGAAAAGATTTAGTAGGATTTTACTGAGGTCAGAATGTTTGAATTAAAGGGAGAGGCTGAATAGGCTATGGCTATTTTCCCTGTAGTGTCAGAGGATGAGGGATGGCTTCATCTAGGTTTACAAAGTCATGAGGGGCATGGATAGAGTGAATACCCAAGTGTTTTTTTTCCCAGTGTAGGGGAATTCAAAACTAGTGAGCATGGGTTTAAGGTGAGAGGGGAAAGACATAAAAAGGATCTAATGGGCAACTTTGTCATGCAGAAAGTGGTGAGTGTGTGGAATGGGTCGCCAGAAGTCATGGTAGAGGCTGTCACAATTACAACATTTAAAAGGCATCTGGATGGGTACATGAATAGGAAGGGGTTAGAGGAATATGGGTCAAATGCTTGTAAATGGAACTAGATTAAATTTAGGATATCTGGTCAGCATGGATGACCTGGACCAAAGGGTTCGTTTCCATGTTGTCTAATTCTGTGAGTCTAAGGGAGATGTGAGTGAATACAAATTCAATTCCTGGTTAACCAACAGTCTCACACTTTGCTTCCCCTGTCTAACTCACCTTCACAGTGCCATTTCCACAAAGCTCCACAGAAGATACACTTCAAACCAGATTTATGAATGAAATCATGCCATAGCATATACAGTCGTAAACTACTCATCCTGTACATTCTCTTACTTTGAATTCAACATGTGTTTACCTGGTGGACTGCTTCTACACAATACTATCACAGTCTGCCTGGTAGAATGCTGCTGATCATCAATGGGGGAGGTTACGGGGCTTACAGCAATGCTGGGTTTTAAGGGTGAGGTCAAGCAATGAATGCCAGATAAGAATATTGATTGATTGAAATTTTGGTGGATAAATGATGAGGGTTTTGGTGCAATGAGCTGCCTATAAGGCTTGTGGTATAGCAGATGGAAAGTGATATTTGAAGAAATATTTACTGACCTGTCTGAGGTCACTGAATTTCATATGACATTAGATCATGGCTACTTTCCTTGACTTGATAACTTACTGTTCCCAATGCCCTATGAGAGTTTGTCTAAAGGGCTTCCTGATCCTAAGTACGTATAAAACCTTGCTCTCGCTCAGCACCTCCTCCAACGAGGCTTCAAAAGGAAAGTCTTGAAGCTTGCATTCTGCCATGTTGTGTCATAATTCAGCATTCTCCTTGCTCAAATTCTCTTCTGCAACCATTTCCCACACCTGCTCCAGTCAGAATGTGCTTCCCATTTAAGAGGTGCAGGCTGATTTGAGTGATGCTTCCTGCTCCTGGCATGCAGTTACCAACAGAACAAATAGTGCAGGTGTACACTATTACTAGTTAAATAAGTAAAACAGTGCAAAACAGTGCACACCAGCTGCATCAGAAGGAATGGACCAGGTTAATAGTGCATCACAATTGTTTTATGGCCTTATCAAATGCTGCAATCACAGCGTTATTTCGAAATGCTGTATCAAATTCCTGACGTGCATTCCACATAGTGAAGCTTCATTCTAATGGTATAAGATTCATAAAATCTACTCACTTGTAGATATCCTATTCAGATTTAATCTCCGTTCACTTTGAATTTACTTGCTATTAGACAGGATAACATCTGAATATAGTACTGAAGAAGGGTCAACAGGACTCAATTTTCTCTCAACAAACAATGCCAGACCTGCTGGGTTTCTTCAGCAATTTCAGTTTTTATTTGTTTCAGCTCTCCAGCATCCACAGTTTTATCTAAATATAGCCATCTCTTTAATTTCTGATCAATGCAGAAAATTATTCAAAACTTTCTTTATTTATGTTTTGCCCTTGAACTAGGTTGAGAGAGTTAAAAGATCATTGTCAATGATTTACCTCTTCCTTGGATCTATCCATAAACATATCCTTCTCGAAAACCTCCCTCTGGGCAAACACAGAAGGATTTAGCAAGGCAGAAGCAGTTGCTTCATCACCATAGTTAGTTGTATCACTGATACGACGAAAGCGAGGGGCTGCCAAATCAGTGCGTATTGTAGGTAAACCATAGGTTTGATAATCTGTCCAGAATAAAACATTTGATTATCACATCAAAGAAATTTTAAACAAACTCATATTTAAATAATAGATCTACACTTTCCAAGCAATATCATTAAAAGGAATAGTAATTCATTTCTCCACCATATGGTCATTGGATATAAGTTCATAACTTTCACAGACCATAACAGTACAGCACAGGAACAGATCCTTCGCTCACCATGTCTGTGCCAACCATGACACCGTTCTAAACTAATCCCACCTGATTGCACATGGTCTGTACCCTCTATTCTCTGCTTGATCATGAGCCTGTCTAAATGCCTCTTAAACATTGCTATTGTATTTGCTTCTACACCTCCCCTGGCAACATGTTCTAGGCAAAAACAATGACTGCAGATGCTGAAAACCAAATACTGGATTAGTGGTGCTGGAAGAGCACAGCAGTTCAGGCAGCATCCAACGAGCAGTGAAATCAACGAGAAATTGGGAATACTTTCTCCGCCTCCGCCGTATCTGCTCCCAGGAGGACCAGTTCCACCATAGGACACACCAGATGGCCTCCTTCTTTAGAGACCGCAATTTCCCTTCCCACGTGGTTAAAGATGCCCTCCAACGCATCTCGTCCACATCCCGCACCTCTGCCCTCAGACCCCACCCCTCCAACCGTAACAAGGACAGAACGTCCCTGGTGTTCACCTTCCACCCTACAAATCTTCGCATCAACCAAATCATCCACCGACATTTCCGCCACCTCCAAAAAGACCCCACCACCAGGGATATATTTCCCTCCCCACCCCTTTCCGCCTTCCGCAAAGACCGTTCCCTCCGTGACTACCTGGTCAGGTCCACACCCCCCTACGACCCACCCTCCCATTCTGGCACTTTCCCCTGCCACCGCAGGAACTGTAAAACCTGTGCCCATACCTCCTCCCTCACCTCTATCCAAGGCCCTAAAGGAGCCTTCCACATCCATCAAAGTTTCACCTGCACATCCACCAATATCATTTATTGTATCCGTTGCTCCCGATGTGGTCTCCTCTACATTGGGGAGACTGGGCGCCTCCTAGCAGAGCGCTTTAGGGAACATCTCAGAGACACCCGCACCAATCAACCAAACCGCCCCGTGGCCCAACATTTCAACTCCCCCTCCCACTCTGCCGAGGACATGGAGGTCCTGGGCCTCCTTCACCGCCGCTCCCTCACCACCAGACGCCTGGAGGAAGAACGCTTCATCTTCTGCCTCGGAACACTTCAACCCCAGGGCATCAATGTGGACTTCAACAGCTTCCTCATTTCCCCTTCCCCCACCTCATCCTAGTTTCAAACTTCCAGCTCAGTTACTGTCTCCTTGACTTGTCCGACCTGCCTATCTTCTTTTCCACCTATCCACTCCACCCTCTCCTCCTTGACCTATCACCTTCATCTCCTCCCCCACTCACCCATTGTACTCTATGCTACTCTCTCCCCACCCCCACCCTCCTCTAGCTTATCTCTCCATGCTTCAGGCTCACTGCCTTTATTCCTGATGAAGGGCTTTTGCCCGAAACGTTGATTTCGCTGCTCGTTGGATGCTGCCTGAACTGCTGTGCTCTTCCAGCACCACTAATCCAGTAACATGTTCTAGGCACCTTGAATCATCGAGTCATAGAGATGTACTGCATGGGAACAGACCTTTCAGTCCAACTCATCCATGCTGTTCAAATATCCTAAATTAATCTAGTCCCATTTACCAGCATTTGGTCCATATTCTCTAAACCCTTCTTATTCAAACGCCCATCCAGATGCTATTTAAATGTTGTAATTGTACTGACTTCTACTTCCTCTGGCACCTCATTCCATACATGCACCACCCTTTGTGTGAAAATGTTGCTCCTTAGCTCCCTTTTAAATCTTCCCCCTCTCACTTCAACCTATGCCCTCTAGTTTTGGACTTGGCTATTTACCCTATCCATGTCCCTCATTATTTTATAAACCTCAACAAGGTTACCCCTCAGCCCTACCATCATTTGAAAACTATTAAAGTTTCTCCAATCTCTGCTTATAGCTAATATACTGCAATCCAGGTAACATTCTGGTGAACCACTTTTGGACTTTCTCCAAATCTTCCATATCCTTTCTATAATGAGGCAAACACAATTGCACACAATATTCCATTTGTGGCCTAATGTAAGTTTTGTACAGCTGCAACATTCAGTTACGTTTTTCAGCTGTTCTCAGTTATTCATGATATTGCAGCTCTAGACAAGAAAAATCAAGCAAAAGCTTTAATAAAAGGAAAATATTTCCAACACTGGAAATTTAAAATGAAAACAGAAAATGCTCAAGATTTCAGCAGTAATTCTGAAGGTGCTTGACCTGTTGACCTAAAACATTTGTTCTTGACTCTCTCTCGTAAGCACTGTTAGACAGTTGGGTATTTCCAGCATTTTCTGTTTTTAGTCAAGCAGAAACGTTAGCTTCTTGTATCTATACAACGAAGCAGTTCAAACTAAAAAAAGTATTAATCATAACTAGAAATATTACATAGAATTATTTTTAAAAGAACTGAAAGGATTCGATTCTTAACTGTAGCTTCTCCTTTTTTAGCATTATTTAAAATACTTCCTACTTTCTTAATTTTTATTAGTCTTTTTGGATACATTTTCGCCTTCATCGCATCCTGCACTGAGCTTCATACCCATGACAGTATAAATCAGAAATCCACGAAGTTAGCCCCATAATATGCCATCCATTCAAATTAACAGAGGGGATCTATTCCCTCAGGTACATCGGAGGATAACGATGAAACTTTTTTTTAGAATTAGAATTCCTACAGTGTGGAAACAGGCCCTTCAGCTCTACAAATCCACACCGACCCTCCAAACAGTATCCACCCAGACCCATTTCCCCATATTTACCCCTGACTCATGCACCTAACCTATATATCCCTAAAAACTATGGGCAATTTAGCACAGCCAATTCACCTGACCTGCACATCTTTGGATTGTAGCAGGAAACCAGAGCACCCAGAGGAAACCCACGCAGACCACAGTGAGATCGTGCAATCTCTACACAGACAGTGGCCCGAGGCTGGATTTGAACCCAAGTCCCTGGCACTGTGAGGCAGCAGTGCTAACCATTGTGCCACTATACCAGCACTTTTTATGGATGTACAGAATTTGGACCCGGAAACATTCACAAACTAGATTTGAGAATTGTGGGCCAATGTATTACAAGAAAGTAGATTTTTAGAAAATGGTTTTGTGAAAGAATTGAGGAACAAATTGCCAGTGGTGCTGCTGGAATGGAATGCAACAGTTCTGAAAAAGAGTTGGAGGTGTTCCTGTTAAGGTAAGGCTGCAAATTATTAAGTCCAAAATCACTAGAAGGAAACTAATGGAAATTTTGGAAGAGTAAGCTAGTTGGATAAAAAAAACTCTGGAATTTCCAGGGGACTTCACCCCCATCTCCTGCAGTGAGACTAACAGACACCCTGTTTTACCGGTATTGTTTGCCGGTATGACATCTATCCAAGCACTGATTTGTCAGTTAGTTTCTTAAAGGATAATGGCTCAGTTAAAAGGTATTTAGATTTGATGGGGATGGTATTGTTCTGTATGCTGATAAGGTGTGGAAATGCAGTAATGGGGTTGAAAGGGTTGTTTTTAAATTTGGATACAACAAAATCACGGTTTTATGAAAGAATGAATGAAACCGTGTTATAGTAAATAACAGGTTAGTAAAGGGTTATGAGTGAACGAAGGCGAGCCTGACGTGAATGAATATAACGCGCTGGTGAGTGAGTTAATAAAGATAGCCTATAACACAATAGTCTCATAACACAATATCTCACACCAGCCTCCAAGAACCCTTATGACACATCTCTGATCTACTATAGGATACCTCCTTATTTCCAGACCTCAGTGAACATTGCCAACTATCATTACAATATTGCAACAAGGATCCACTACACTCAGGGATATGCATCCAGTTATGGACTGGACCAGGCTACATCTCCAGCCTGCATGCTTGGTGTCTTAGCACTCACTATCTGAATGCTCACAATATCCTTGCCTTGTTTTTTTCAACCTTGGTCCTCAGCCAGAGATACAATGCCCACAGCAGTGCTGTTTGGCTGTGCAGTTTAGTGTCAACACAAAGCCAGAAAGCATGTTTTAGTTGTCAGCAGTCTTCAGTCAAGTTGACCAAGACAGCCTTCCTTCAGGGGGTCCTGGCCCACGAAGTCAAAGGCAGTTTCTGATAGCAGTCCATGGTGAGTCACTGACTTGGGAAGTCCAGAGTATGGAGTCTCTCCTCATAAGGAGTGAGACACCAATTGCCGAGCAGCAAACCGTCATATCTTGACTCTTTCTGCCCTGTTGTAAAGTAAGAGGGAGGTATTAAGAGAAATGAAAAGTTGGTGACACAGGTATATTACTTTTGGTGCAGGTGGGGAGGTGTCACAAGTAAGTGAGTAGGCAATGCAGTGGATATACAAAGTTAGTGATGGCGGAGAGTTGGCAGTAGACAGAGTGAGTCAGGAGAAATATTGAAGGCAACAGTGACAGAGTGTGAGCCTTGTTGGGAGGAGGATGCAGTGGCAGAGACAGAGTGAGTGTGAAGTTCTGGATGTAAGTTTCCTCGCTGAGCTGGAAGGTTCATTTTCAGATGTTTCGTCACCATACTATGTAACATCATCAGTGAGCATCCGGTGAAGCACTGGTGTTGATGACCCGCTTTCTATTTATATGTTTAGGTTTCCTTGGGTTGGTGACGTCATTTCCTGTGGTAATGTCACTTCCTGTTCTTTTTCTCAGAGGGTGGTAAATGGTAACGAAGTCAATGTGTTTGCGTCCCTATATCAAAGACATCTGAGAAAAAGAACAGGAAATGACACCACCACAGGGAATGATGTCACAAACTCAAGCAAACCAAAACACATAAATAGAAAGCGGATCACTAACACTAGTGCTTCACCGGAGGCTCACTGATGATGTTACTTGGTATGGTGACTAAACCTCTGAAAATGAACCTTCCAACTCTGTGAGCCAACATACATCCAGAACCTCAACCTAAGCTACAAATCTTCTTAAAACTCGCTGAGTGTGAAGTAGCAGAGAGAAGGCAGCAGCACTTACACCAGCAGAGTGAAGAAGGTCATCCACTGTCTTCCCACACTACTATGTGTTCCTCCTGCATTTCCCTGGTAACTGGCTTAAACCAGGCTGACATAGCCTGATGTTGAGGTTGTCTCTGCTGATCATAAGGGAAGAGAACAGCCTGTTTCTGTGCCTGTCTATTCACCAGGACCTCCAGGTCCTGCCCACAAAACAAGGCATCAATTTTCCTTTCACTGCCTCATCCAGGGTAAATGTCAGGAACCATGCAGGACATCTCTGGACTGATAGTTTTAGTCCAGGTGCACAACAGCCTTTTAAAGATGTGCTGCTCCCAAGAATGCCAGTCTATTCCAGGTTTTCCCAGCAGTGGTGAGCTGTTCAGACACAGCAAGTGGTAGAATCAGACTATAATCGGAGGCATGTATCACATAGATGGGTGAGGTAGGTCAGTAGTTAATGATCCAAGTTTAGTAAGATGTAGCAAGAGAACTCACTAGGCCTGCAAAGAGATACTCTCGATGAAACTCAATAAAATTTACATTTTGCCACAAAAAAAATTAAATTTGGCCCAGACTGGAAGCATGGAATTAATTTGGGAAGTATATACTTGCAATGGGTAACTCTGCAAATAAAGGTAAGGATTAACACTAGCTCTAGTTCTATCCTCACCAACTGACTTTCTGGATTATAACAATATTGATTAAATTGCTAAATTATAGGTGTAATATCTAATACCTAGTTAACCTTTAGCTACATGAACTAAAACATCTATTTCGAGGGGTTGAATTTCATATCAGGTGATGGTGCAGAATGAGTGATATTGGATTGGCTGCTCCACAGTGTGTAAAATTTAACGCAACTGAATATCAGCTACTACATATTGTGGGCTGCCAATCCAATGCTGCACATATTTACGCTAATGTCCAAGACAAATTGCTCTCCCAAAATACAGATTACACATAATACAAATTCACATGTTCAATAAGTAATCATCAAACCATGAAATCATATATTTCATAGAAAAGCAGAATTGACCACGTTTATAAAATAAATGGAACATAGATGGAAAACAAACTTAAATATAGCTACTTACCAGATGGTGAATAACTCCCTACAACTCCATTTATCAACGACGACGTTTTCCAATAATGTCCATTAGACCTATCTTCCTTTCTAGTTATAGTTCTGAGCGTCTTGGCCGAGCTTCCAATATCTAATGGGATAATATCTTCAGATGCGACCAGCCCACTGCCTTCTTCAGTTGGCAAGTTTCCTGATGGAAAAGTCATTTCTGTTTACTGAACAGGCATAAGATTGTTAAAACTATAATCAACCAGTTCAAAACTCTTGTACCTTTTGTAATAATCTTTTGTTCAATTTCTCCCAAAGGCATTTTATCTTTCCAATTCAGAAAATTTGCAAACTCCAAGAAGTTAATTGTTCCTTTCCCTTCAGTATCACAGTATTCAATTAATTGGTCAATCAATTTGGGGTCTAAATTTAAGTTAAACTGTATGCAGACATCTCGTAGTTCTTCGCGGTCAATTTTTCCATCACCGTTCTGGACAAAAACACAGGAAACAAAATAAAATATCAGTGTTCTAAAATGGTGTACCTTATTTTTTCTAACCAAAGGCAGTACAAGTTATCTGGATTATTCTGCTCAATATCTGACTACATTAATGTTAAGATGTTCATATGCACTACTCACGGGTTAAAAATGAATTACTAAAAATAACTACAAGTAACAAAGCCTGCACATTTTCACTTAATTTTGCAACATTATGCTCCTGACCATTCTAAAGGCTTACTGCATGTGGCAATTTAGAAATCAATACTCTAAGCCTCAAAAATTCCCTTCAAATACAGAGATTAATTATACATTGAGTATGAGTCAGCATAGATATGGGTAGTCATCATTTTGACATGGGGTTTGCACTGAAAATGAGTGTCTTAAATTCCCACATATCTTTGCAATATCTTGCCATTATCACTTGCTTGATTCCTTCCATCTGATTACAAAGTAGCAGTAAGTAACATGCATTTTGGTGATGAAAAATGGAGCCTGATTGTGAATGTGAGTCATGGCTCAGAAGAGGGAACAACTTGTATGCTAATCACAATTTTTCAGACCCAAGAAATAGGCCTGAAACATTGGTTCAACTTAATATCACAACTTACATGTAGAGGTATTCAAGAGTCCAAATGGTATGATTTTCCATCCATTCAGTTTAATGGGCAAGAACTCCAGGTGAGTTTGGGGTGTGGGAGTAGAGGGAAATTGCTGGGAGTTGGGTAGCATTTACAAACAGCTTTTCATCTCTGGTGAAGCTCAGAAATTGAATTTAAATGGTTACACTTCTTGGATTTTTCTGTCCTCAATTTGGGCCTAAGAAGCTATTTCTCTCACATTGGTGCTAGCCAGCTATTTAGCTATGAACCACAAAGAGAATACAACAAAATACAGAGGCTTCATTGACCAACATGACTATAGAATTCAAGTTGCAGGGTAAGGAAAGGCAAATTTATAAAGCAGAAGCTCCAAACTCCAAAATTTGACAGCATAGTCAGACATCACAGGCCTGCACATAACTGGCTCATATGCAAGGACATGCATTATATATTCAAAGGAAATTGTGAACACCAGAATTCTGGCTAGTTGCCAGTCAAAGCATGTTGCCAGCCAGAATGCAAACTTCTAACACAACAAATCACTTAGAATCAGTGGCAGATTATACTAAGAAGTAACATGGTGCAAACTAAGGCTGTCAACACACAGCAAAAGAGGAAATAAACACAGTCCACAAGCTTTCACATAGATGTAACGAGGGCAAAAAGTGACCATAAGGCCTGCTATATTCAGGAAATGGTACAATGTTATTTACCACCAACATGTCTCAGGAGTCAAAGGGAACAAAAGCAAAGATCTCATTCAGAAAAGAGAAAGGAATTGCAATAATTCAAAAGACATTCCAGGGAATTTTTCTCCAACCCCAAGACAATCAAGCTAATCACGGGTAAGTTATGTTTCAAAATCAAATAACTACCAGCTTATGTTCCATGAGTTAGAAATCTCTCTCTCTGGAACTTGTCAAGTTTCCTTCCAAAGTACTGAATGTTGAGGTCAGATGGTCAAGATAATTCTGATTCCCTGCAAAGAGTTATATGTATAAGCATGTGACCTAGCTTTCTGTCTTTAGATTTTATGCACCTCTCTCTAGTTCTCACTATTTATGTCCATCGCATCCATATCGGACAATCCATCCAATTCCCTCATCATATCTCCTTTATGCCTGATTCTGTTCAAGTAGCTCTAACTCGAAGTCTGTCCTCAAAACTAATGGCTGTAAAATAATATATTGTTCTAGTTTCCTTACTAAAGTAATCTTGACCATAACAGTAAACAAGAAAAATGAAAACGAAATGTATTGCTTATTATAATCAGACAAAGGGAGGGGAAAAGAATGGTAATGTAGTGGGAATGTCAGTAGATTAATAAGAGACCCAAGCTTATGTTCTATGGAGATGTGATCATATCCTAGCATGACATCTTATGGAATTTAAATTTGATTCATAATTCTGGAATATAAAGCTTGATTCAATAATGGTTCCAACGACAAAAATATCATCAATTGTCCCACCCAGATAACCAAGATGAAAAAGGAATATGTCACCTTTATCCAGTTGGCCTACATGTGACACCAGATCCACAGTAAAGTCATTAACTCTTAACTATCTGCAATGGTCTAGCAAGTCAATCAGTTCAAGGTCATTTAAAGTTAGACAACAAATTCTGGTCATTCCAGCAATAGTCACATGCCATGAAAGATCAGAAAGAGAAAACGCTGCAAAAGACTGAATACTAGATGCTGGAGTTTCCTTGTCAGTGAGACCAAGACAAACAGTTGGCTCAGCTATCTGGCTGGAAGACCAGTCTCCATTTCCTCCTTCTTCCATTTTTTTCTCAGGACAGAGAAGGAAGTAGGGTTGCTCCTATTAAGGACCTGATATAAATCACTGTGGCTCATGAAAGAGCCTGTATCCATTAAGTTTTATTAATTTTAGGAAACATGGATAGACTTCAGCAGCTGCCTGGTGTCTGGGGCATTATTTGGAGGAGAGAGGAATTTAAAAGTTAAGTAAAAATGATTCTTCAATTTGAATGGGTGTTTTTCTATTGTAGTTAAGTTCCATTGCAGGTTTGAGGACTGCCAGCATTGGACTTGGCCATTTCCTGGCATCTCTGGGCATTGTAGCAGTAGGCAAGACTGTTTGGATTCCAAGTTGTCACCCATTTAAGACAAAGATGGAGAAACAGTCTTTTTTTTCTTTCTCAGAGCACTGAGAGTCTTTGGTATTCCCTTCCGCAAAAGGCAGTCTGCGTAGAATCTTTAAGTATTTTGAAGGCAAAGGTAGATCACCTTTGGTAAAACATTATTGGGGATGTGCAAGAATATAGAATTGAATTAAAATCAGATCAGCCATGATGGTATTGAATGGCAGAGCAGGCTTGAAGGACCAAGTCGTATGTTCATATCCTCATGCAGAGGAAGATAACAATGAAAAGAGTTTTAAGTCAAAGTAACCTCCTCTCTTCAGCTCCAATGGGAGGACATTTCTTCAGCTCCAATGGGAGGACATTTCTTCCCTCTTCCATGGGTGCCAGACCTAGCAGCTACCCGTGATGCAGTGACAAACTCTGGCATAAACTCCTTCCCTCTGACAAGCATCAGACACGGTGATGGCTGATCTGGGTGTTTGAAACTTACTTCCATTCATGCTCTTACTATCTTTCATTGAAAGGAAAACCGTCTCCATGGGAAAATGCAAAATATAACATGAAGCCACCAGAAGTGGTTTCTAAAACAAAAGTGGATGCTTTTGTTTCCCTTCTCCATTGGGAAGGTATAGCACCTCGAAGTGATGGAAAGGGCAAATAATCCACATCTACAAGGCACACGTCAGGAGTGTGATGGAATACTCCCCACTTGCCTGGATGGGTGCAGCTCCAACAACGCTCAAGGAGCTTGACACCATCCAGGACAACACAACCCATTTGATTGGCACCACATTTATCACCATTCAATCCCTCCACTATCAGCACTCACTAGAAGCAGTGTATAATATCTACACCGTGCATTGCAGAAATTCATCAAAGATCCTTAGACAGCACTTTCCAAATGCATGACCATTTCCATCTAGAAAGACAAGGGTAACAGTTACTTGGGAACACCACCACCTGCAAGTTCCCCTCCAAGCCACTCACCACCCTGACTTGGAAACATACTGCCGTTGCTTCACAATCATTGGGACAAAATCCTGGAATTCCCTCCCTACTGGCATTGTGGATCAACCCACAGCAAGTAGACTGCAATGATTCAAGAAGGTAGCTCACCACCACCTTCTCAAGGGAAAATAGAGATGGGCTATCAATGCTGGCCAACTAGTGGCTGCTGGAAACCTCACCAATCCCTTGGCCTCCCTCTCTCCCTGCCACCTCTCATGTGGTTCCCCACCCTTAAAAACATCATGCCCTCCCTCTGAGTCCTGACTTTAGTTCTGTATGCTGTTAAGCCAGTAGCCTCGGCCTTCCACATGGCACTGCTGTTCACAGAGCCTGCTGGCCTGTGGTTGGCTGGCAGCTTCAAGCGAGGCAGGTTATCACTATCTGCAAACCTGATTGGCCAAGATGTCTGCCAGGACACGACTTAAGTATCTGACTGGCACTTAGTCTAATGGGTTCTCTTGCCACTAGGCAATGGGGATATCACACTTTTAAAGATGCTGTCCCCATATTTAGATAAAAGAAATGTAAAATCTCAGCCATAGCGTCAGATTATCAATAGTACTAAATAATTTACCTTGTCGTAATGTCGAAAAGCTTCAAGAAGTGATTTGAAATTGTGGTAGTTAGCTTTCATCAAATGCTGGCGGAGTGTATTGAAGATACCTTGATCCCTATCATTCCCTCGGAGGAAGGTGGAAGGATTTCTGTAGTAAATAAGGTCCCCAACACCTAAAAAATAATGCCTTCATTGAGATAAGGCCAAGGTTAAAAGAATTTTGAATAGCCACAAAATTGACAAGAATAAATTTCTGTGAATGTGTGGCATTCAGAATTCATTGATACATCAAGGTGAAATTCACATGATTCTGTCTTTGTTTTGCAGCTCGCATTGTCAAATATATAACTATGTGCTTCCGACTATTCCCACCAGATCTTAGTCTCTGCATCCATGTTACGCTTTTGTCCCATACCATGTCTCTTGGTCAAAAATGCAATCCACTTTTCATTTTCTAATAACTTAGCATATTAATTGTGTTTCCTTTCCATCATAGAATCCCTACAGTGTGGAAGGAGACCAATTGGCCCATTGAGTCCACATTGATTCTCTGAAGAACATCCCACCCTGACCCCATATCCTGCATTTACCCCACACATCCCTGGACACAATGGGCAATTTAGCATATCCAATCCACCCAACCTGCACAGCTTTGGACTATAGGAGGAAACTGGAGTACCCAGAGGAATTCCACGCAGACATGAGGAGAACATGCAAACTCTACACTGACAGTCACCCAAGTCTAGAATCAAACTCTGGTCCCTGGCGCTGTAGGGACGCAGTGCAAACCGCTGAGCCACCATGTCACCTACATACAGACACAGAGTCATAGAGCTTTACAACACAGAAACAGACCCGTTACTCCAACTCATCCATGATGACCAGATATCCTAAGTTAATCTAGTCCCATTTGCCAGAATTTGGCCCATATCCCTCCAAATGCCTTTTAAATGTTGCAATTATACCAGCCTCCAACAATCCCTCTGACAGCTCATTCCAAACCCACACCACACTCTGCATGAAAAGCTTTCCCCTATTAAATCTTTCCCCTCTCTCCTTCAACCTAGTTCTTGACTCCCCCACCCCAGGGAAAAGACCTTGGCTATTCACCCTATCCATGTCCCTCATGATTTTATAAACCTCTATAAGGTCACCCCTCAGCCTGTCACCCCACAAAAATTGCCCCACCTATTCAGCCTCTCACTATAGCTTAAACACTCCAACCCTGGCAACACCTTTGTAAATCTTTTCTGAACCCTTGCAGGTTTCACAACATCGTTCCAATAGCAGGAAGACCAGAATTCCACGCAGTATTCCAAAAGTGGCCTAACCGAAGTCCTGTATAGGCGCAACATGACTCTTACACTCAATGTACTGGCCAATAAAGGCAAGTATACCAAATGCCTTCTTCACTATCCTGCCTCCCCTGGGAGTCCACTTTCAAGGAACTATGAGCCAGCATTCCAAAGTCTTTTTGTTCAGCAACACTCCCCAGGACCTTACCATTAAGTATTTAAGTCCTGCCCTTATTTTCCTTTCCAAAATGTAGCACCTCCCACTTTTATAAATTAAACTCCATCTGCCACTCCTCAGTCCATTTGATCAAATTCCTGTATTCTGAGGTAACCTTCTTCATTGTCTACTACACCTCCAATTTTGGTGTCATCTGGAAACTTACTAATCATACCTTCTGCGTTCACATCTAAATCATTTATATAAATGACGAAAAGCAGTTACAATAATTATAACTCTAAATGATGCTCAGGAATAAATGCTGATCTACCAAAGCAATTAAGAACAATGCTTTCAACTTATTTGAGTTGATAGTCTTAACGTACAGTTGACATAAACTGTTTTAATACAGACCAGAATAGAATCCCTACACTGTGAAACAGGCCATTCAGCCCAATGAGTCCACAACGACCCACCAAAGCATCCCACCCAGACCCATAACCCTGCATTTCCCAGGGCCAATGCACCTAACCTACACATCCCTGAACACTATGGGTACTTTAGCATGACCATTCCACCTAATTTGCAGACCTTTGGACTACGGGAGGAAACTGGAGCATCCAGCAGAAACCCATGCAGACACAGGATGAACATGCAAACTCCACACAGAAAGTCCCTTGAGGGTGGAAGTGAACTTGGGCCCTTGGCACTGTGAAGTAGCAGTGCTAGCCACTGAGCCACGGTGCGACCCCAGATTTTACCTTTCAGGCAGATACTTATTTTCTGAGGTCCAAACCTACCAAAGACTTGAATGATGCTTCTATTTTGAAGAAGATGTTTCTGGTCAGCAAGTACGTCCAAGAGATGGAAGTTGCACACCCAAATATCAGTGCCAAAGGCAGGCAGCAGCCAGCTGACATTCAATGTCACTGAATCTCCACATCCTGGGAGTTAGCATTGACCAGAAATATAATGGACTAGCCACATAAATACTATGGCCACAAGAGCAGATCAAAAGCTAGGAATACCAGAGCAAATAACTCACCTCTTGAATCCGCAAAGACTGTCCATCATCCATAATACTATCAAAAATAGGAACAGGAGTAGCCCATTCAGTCCCTTCCCATAACCCTTGTTTCCCTCTGAATCAAGAATCTGTCTATCTCAGCCATAAATACACTCTCAAGGAGTGTGGCGCACAGCTCTCTGTGGCAAAATGTTCTAAAGACTCACAATCCTCAGAGAGAAGAAATTCCTCCTCTTCACAATCTTAAATTGGCACTCCTTAATTCTGGGACTATGTTCTCTGGTCCTAAACCCTCTCCTGAGGGGAGCCATCCTCTCAGCATTTATCCTGTCAAGCTCCTTAAGAATCAGTGAATCACTGCAGTGCAGAACGAGACCCATCAAGTCTCCACTGACCCTCAAAAGAGCATATTGCCCAGACCCAGCCCTTGACCCTTCCCCACAATCCTACATTTCCCATGGTTAGCTGCACATTCCTGGACACCACAGGGCAATTAAGCACGGGCAATCCACCCAACCTACGTACCTTTGGACTGTGGGAGGAAGCCAGAGCACCTGGCAGAAACCCACATATACACAGGGAGAATGTGCAAACTCCACAGACTATCACCCAAGGTGGAATCAAACCTTGGTACTACGAGGCAGCAGTGCCAAACACTGTGCCACCACTCCATCCCTAAAGTGATCTCAAGCTCCCCAGGGTTGGAGCCGATGGAGTGAGGAACATCATTTCGGCTTGATGTTACCAGAATCTGGAATTCTTTTCCCAAAAACTACTTTTGATACTAAGTAATTGTAAAATTCAAATCTGGAATTGATAGATTTTTGTGAGGCACTGCTATTAAGGCTTATGAAACCAAAGGGCGTAGATGGAATTACAATACAGATCAGCGATTATCTGACTGGATGAAAGAACAGACTGATTGACCTACTCCTGTTCCTATGTTCTTCCTTGTTTCTTCACCTTCAAGTTTTTAAAACCCAAGTGTAATATCAAGGAAAGACTGTTCAGGATTTACCAGGATTTCCTTTTGTTACTCTTTTCAACCTTGTTAAAAAGTTGTATTTTCGGCTTTGGCCCTTTACATGGTTTCTAGTATATTAAAATAAAAACATCACTAATCCTGCCAAGCATAACTCACCAATCAAAATAATATATTCAGTACAACATATAACCATCCTAATAGTTTCAGTATTGTACATACCAACATTATTAAACCTTTAATGCCACACATTCACTTCAGTGTCAACTGTAATAATAACATTACGTCATTAAAAATCAGTAAATCTGGCTTGAGCTGCAAAAATAATTTCTGTCTCTCCTATACTTCATATTGTTTATTTATGTTCCACATGTAAAGAACATATCGATTCTGTGATTGGCAACCAGAAATATAAATTGAGGACACATTTCTTGAAATAAGTAATCATGATTCAATATTCCTATAAACAAGCTTCCAAATATATTCTTTTACTTTGCTAATAAACCCAAATCAAATTTACGATTGGTAACCCCAGCATTCTTTAATGTCAGCAGAGCTCATATTAAAATAAATATTTCTTTCATTTGTAAGATGACTTATCATGACCTCAGAACACCCAAACACTTTACAATGAAACACTTCCGTAGTGTAGTGATCCACTGCAAGTAATGAGGCAACTTTATATCATAAAGAATGCTTGTGTAATCATACTGTTACCAATTTTTAATGATTAGCCAATTAATAGGTCCTTGCTAGCTTCCAGCATCATACTCTCCTTGTGTCCCCACTCACACCAAGTTCCATTCACCATCATCCACACATTCACTCCTCGTCAAGCAGCGTGTTGATTTTAAAATGCTAAACATCATTTTTAAGATGTCTCCTAGTCTTGATATTTTCCTCCATCCCCATGAAATCTGAGATTAAGCACTCATCTAATTCTGACCTCTTCAGCACTCCCAATTTTAACTGCTCCACCCTTGGTGTCTATGCCTTTGGTTCCCCAAGTCCAACTCTGAAATATTCATCTGAAATTCTTTGCCTCTCCACCTTGTATTTTTCCTTTAAGCTGTTCCTTAAAACCTATGTCTTTGACCAAACCTTTGATCATCCGACCAACTCTTTCCTTAATAAGTTGCTTTATAAACACCCATTTGAAGCACCTTGGGATGTTTTATTATGTTAAAGATGCTATATAAGTAAAATATGCTATATTGCAGCATATCAAGGCAAATAGTGTGCTCCAAGGTTCTCTGTCATTGCCTTGATGCCTTGATGGACAAGAGGAGGGAGTCATCATTCCACAAGAATCTGTGAGGTCCTCTATAATGTTCAAAGATAGGAAGAACAGATAACTATAATGGTCAATACCAAGAGTTTAAATCCACCATATAGTACCAGAAGAAGTTCAATACCCACACATTGTTCTGCTTTGGTTACTGATTAATAACCGCTGCTCACTCCTACCACCTTGTCCTGATCACAGATCAAATATTTCTGCTCCTACCTCATGGCCCTGCACTGGTCACTGATGAATAACTATGCAAACCCTCACAGTTCTGCACTGATCATTGATCAACAACTACGGATACACCCATGGCCTTGCACTGCTTGAATGGTGAATAGGTTGGGACTTTTTTCACTGGAACATTAGAGATTGTGAGGTCACCTTATTTAGGTTTATAAAATGATGAGGTGTATAGATAGGTGAACGGCAGCTGACTCTTCTCTGGGGTGGGGGATTTCAAGACTAGGAGGCATATTTTTAACATTAGAGGAGAAAGATTTTAAAAAGACATGATAGGGCAACCTTTTTACAAAGAGAGTGATTTGTGTGTGGAATGAACTTTCAGAGGAAGAGGTGGATGCAAGTACAGTTATAACGTTCAAAATATGTTTAGAAACATACATCAATAAGACATATTTGGAGGAATATGGGCCAAGCCCAGGCAGGTGGGACTAATTTAATTTGGGATTATGATCACCATGGACTCATTCGATTGAAGGGTCTATTTCTGTGCTGTATGACTCTATGAGTGACCCAGGTTGTTGGGCGAGAGTTCACATTACCTCCATACCCAGACTGTTTGTGGAATCAGCTCATGATAAATTCAAAGAGCTTTCTGCTCAGCATGAGAAGCTTTGTGTAAACCAGCCTAAAACAGAGTTGTTCTGATGAAGAGTCATCGATCCCGAAACATTAAACTCTGCTTTCTCCCCACAGATGTTGCAAGACCTGCAGAGTTTCATCAGCAATTTCTGTTTTGCTTTAAGACAGGGGTATTTTTTCATATAAAGGAGTTGGTGCAATGTGTGAAATTCCCTCTCTGTGTCTTTGACTGTATACAAGTTTGATTTATCAATACAAAAGAACAACACGAAATAAATACAACACTGGCACAATGATATTTAAAACTACATAATCAACTTTTGGATGTAGATATTTGCCAAAAGTAAAATTAATGATTATTCTACTGGAAATTTCTATTTACGTTTGAATCCTTACCATACTTATCAGGATGTAGTAAAACACCAAATGTGTGATCAGGAGGAATTTTCCGAGTATCTGCATTTCTGAAAGAACCAAGAGAAAAGAGACATTAAAATCCAGGCAACTTTTAATAGCAAAATGAATTTTCAAAAATGAACCACAAAAGAATCACAAAATTGACTCCATGGTGTCATCACTGAGCCACTTAAGTGCCCAAATCAGCAAGTAGGAAATGTGGGCACATTGGCAAACACAAATGCACCACAGACAAGATATATCATTTAATCATTCCTTAGCGAAATGCACTGGGGGTTTTGCTGTCTTAAGGGTCCGATGCCTGCATGAGATCTCTAGTGCATGACTGGCTTGCCATGAGGTACTAAATTCTATCACTGACTGCACTCAGGGAAACTAAATTTGCAGAATGCATTTCACAATGTCCAAGCCAAAAAAAAAAGTACTGCTGTTCCTCTTGACTCTCACTTGGAACCCTGAACACAAGCTCATCAAACTCAAAGTTCACAAAGCCAAATTCCACAGCTCTGGCCTGGATCTGTTCCCTCACCAATTCCCTCTACTGCAAAAACCGTGATCTTGACCTTTCTACTCAGTTCTGAAACCAAACCTCTCTTGAATCTATGTGGGCAGAGTTATCACCACATTGCTTGCACAGGGAAATGTATTGGTGGGAGAACAAGTTATCAATATGCAAAGATACCTGCAATCTCTTGCCTCATTTGTATGAAATAACTTGAGCTGCATTCATCAGTATAAAGGTCCTATGTCAAAAGTGCCAAGCAGAGACATTCCATTGCCCCAATTGAAATCCTCCACGTCCCACTGGATGGAAGTGTATGCCAAACCATAATTGGAGAATGGTGCAAATGCTGTTGCTCTCATTATTAAGGATCTTTTCTTTCTCTAATACTTCTCACTCAGGTTTATTGGCATTATGACCAATGAATCCAGCCAGAGCCAGGGCTGTCATTATATAGTTGCAGTACAATGAAGATACAGAGAAACTAGGACCAAGAGATGTTCCGGCATCTCCAATGCCAGCCTATCTTTCCTTAGATAAGGGGACTAAAACTCTTTATAATTTTCCAGCTATGGGTCAACAAATGTCTTGAATAGTTTCAGATCTCCCTATTTTTATACTCATTTCTCTTTGAAATAAAGGTAACATTCCATTTGCCTTCCCTATTCCCTGCTGGACTTGGATGCTAATTTTTTTGTGATGAATGCTCATGAAGTCTTAAATCCCTTTGTGCTGTTCCTTTCTCCATTCAACATCTTCATCCTACCAAAGTGCACAGCCTCACAGTTTCCCACATTACATTCTGTCTGCCAGGTTTCTGTCCACATGTCCATCTATTGCCCATGAGTCCATCAGACTCAAAGCCATTTCCTCCAGATGTGTGAGGTGCAGTGTAACAGCGAGCTGACGATGTTCTGGGACATGGTCACACTACAATGCCAGCTGTTGGAGCATGAACAGCAACATGAAGGAGTGGATAGTTATGGATAGTCATTCTATCACAATGGTCTCAAGGTGTTCAGCTGCACTAAACCTTTTGCAACTGACTGGTTCCAAAGAGCCTCTGGTGACCAATGTGGGGTTCCACAACTCTCAACCCATGTATTAAGGCTATTTACTGATGTAATTTGTGCCAGATCATACCACTTCATCTTATTTGTCTGTGACAAGTTCAATGTTGCATCAGCTTAGCTGGTGTTATGGACTGTGTACACTTTGCATTGAAAGTGCTGTATGATTATATACACAGAACATCGGACACAGAACTGTACAGCACTGGAACAAGCCCTCCAGCCAATGATGTTGTGCCAAACATGATGCCAAATTAAACTAATCCCTCTGCTTGCCCTTGGTTCACATTCCCCCATTCCTTGCATATTCATGTTCTTATTTAAAAGTCTCCTAAACACCCTTATCATATCTGCTTCTACCATCACCAGTCCTGACAGCACATTCCAAAATCACACCACTCTGTGTAGAGAATTTGCCCCTTACATCTCTTTGGAACTTGTCCCCTCTCACCTTTGACATTTCAGCTCTGGAAAATATTCATACCATCAGCCCTATCTATCCATCTCATAATTTTATAGACTTCTATCAAGTCACCCCTCAGGATATAGCTGACTCTGTCACACAATTTCCCAACTGAGACGAGTGCAGATACAAAGCTGTGTTATGGACCACACCAAATCCCCTCAAACTATGTCATGGAGATAGCCTAGACCCCAACATTTTCTTATTATAAAGACAAAAAGTGCCAGGTGTTGTGTTCCGGATGCAATACGTTGGTCAAACTACCAGGCTTTAAGCAAGATATGTTTTATTCATACACCATAGTTAGAATAGAGACAAAATGAAAAGAATTGGGTTTAAACACTTAATAAAATAATAAACTACTCATTAACTGTTCCAATATGGAAGCATCTCTAAGCACACCCTCGGCAGAGGCAAATTCAGTAAAATAGATAGTCCCATATGCAATTCTGGTAGTAGGAAGAGAACTCAGGCTTTTTAGCTGCAGCAAAAAAGAGACAGATGTAGCAACTTTCACAACCTCAACAGTTACTGAAAGCAAAACTAGAAATCCTGGTTCTCTATGGGAGCTTGACTCCACCCATTCAGGCTGCTTCAATTGTACCAACACTTTAAAAAAAACCTCCAAGGTGTCACATGCTCTTTACTTTATTGGCTTTGAACAAACTGGTCAGTGCCTTTGTCTCAACCTTTCTTCAAAAAAACACAGAACAAAATACACCTTTTAAAGCCACAGTATTGTCATATCTGCCCATCCCTCAATCCGGGCCAAGGTGGAGCAGATCTGACAATAGGTTCACTGAAGGTAAGGCTGCAATGCCTAGATCATTCTGAGAGGGCCTTGCCATACAGTCCAGTCAGGGCATGCTGTATAACCCTAGCATGCTGTGCTCTGCACAACTACAGCAGGTAATGATGGGATGTGATCAATGTTGACAAGCTGGGAAAATGGCAGCAATCGTCTGAGAAGGAAAATAGCATTGAGCACAAGCAAATCACCTCCTGAAGATACAGTGCTGCAGTGTCAGGCATAACAAGCCAAGCAGGACTTAATTGATCCTTGGGCAGATGAGAGTTGGGTTCAGCAATCACTTAATGACCATAAACGAGGTATTGCTTAAAAGGGAAGGCAGTTCAATGCATTCTGTTTGTTTGTTTACTCTTTGCTTTGGCTGATGCTGCATAAAAGTGAATGAAAAATGAGAAGTTGTGAGGCTCTGCTCGGCATTGGGAAGAATTAATTCTACAGTACAGAAGGAGGCCATTCAGCCCATCATTTCTGCACCAGCTCCTGAAAGCTACCCAGCTAGTCTCAAACATCAGTCCTATTTTAGTAACCCTCTAAATTATTCAATTTCAAATGTCCAGCCAGCTCTCTTCTGAAACTTCCTATGGAATCCGTCTCCACCCACTCTTAGACAGCACTTTCAAAATTCAGACAACTCTCTAGGGAAAGAAGTTTCTCCTCATTTCACTCTTAGCTCTCTTGCTGACAGTTTAGTTCTGCAATATCTTTAAGAATGTGTACTTGTATTTGCAATGAAGCGTCAGCTTCACCGCATATATCCTGAGAAGGGTTCAGTTTTAGTTTGCCTCCTGGTATGTACATAATGAAGTGCAACTCCTGACTGACAGGTGCTTGCCCACATGCACAGCAGGGCTTTACAGATGATGGTGGGGACAGGAATCACAGGATAGGAGAGAGTATTTCTGTCTGTGATGAGAGGGAAGATGGGACAAATTGGCATCATAGAGACATGGTAAAAGGCTATTATGAAGAGTTTCAGAAAATAGCATGAGTCATGTCACTTGAACCCACAGAGAGAAACCTTCCATGAACAACACCAAAATTAACACAAGCCAATTTCTGGTAAAATCCAACCCTCTGTTTTCTACCTCAGGCAGTTTTCCATACTGCTACTCTCCCTGTTCGACCACACACTTCCACTTTGCTAAAAAGGCTTTCAGTCTGGCACGGCAGTCTCTCTGCCTAACATAGTGGTCTCTCAGTGGCCCAGTGTGGCAGTCTTTTGGCCTAGCACGGTAGTCTTTCAGCTGTAAGTGGTAGTCTCTCAGCCTAGTGTGGCCTCAGCATGTACTTCCAGACACGAGGTGATTCCTTGAAGTGTGGTCTCACTGTGGCTAGGCACTTAAGAAAGAAGTAGGGAATTCTGAAGGACTGGATAAAAAGTCCTGATCATTCAGGATCCCGTGGTCATTCAGAATAGAACAAACCACTGCAAGAAACTGAATAACCACGAACATGACAGGCAACTACCAGCCGATCTGACCAAAGAACACAATTGTGAGCTAAAATCATTGATGAGGACTTTTGATCCAGTCCTTCAGAGTTCCCTACTTGTCCTCATTCCACGTACTTCTCGCGTACACAATACTATTGCTTCCCGAAGATACACAAAGCCAACACACCAGGATGTCCCATTGTATCAGGCAATGGGACCCTGTGTGAGAACTTCTCTGGCAATGTCAAAGGCATACAGTCATAGAGTCATAGAGATGTACAGCATGGAAACAGACCTTTCGGGTCCAACTCGTTCATGCCGACCAGATATCCCAACCCGATCTAGTCCCGCCTGCCAGCATCAAGCCCATGTCCCTCCAAACCCTTCCTATTCATGTACCCATCCAGATGCCTTTTAAATGTTGCAATTGTACTGGCCACCACCACCTCCTCTGGAGGTTCATTCCATACACATACCACCCTCTGTGTGAAAAAGTTGCCCAAGTTAAGTCTTTTCCCTCTCACCCTAAATCTGTGCCCTCTAGTTCTGGACTCACCTATCCAAGGGAAAATACCTTGTCTATTTGTCCTATCCATGCTCCTCATGATTTTATAAACCTTTAGAAGGTCACCCCTCAGCCTCCAACACTACAGGGAAAACAGCCCTAGCCTATTCAACCTCTCCCTATAGCTCAAATCCTAACCCTGGCAACATCCTTTATAAATCTTTTTTGAACCCGTTCAAGTTTCACAACATCCTTCCAATAGGAAGGAGACCAGAATTGCACGCAATATTCAGAAGGTGGCCTAACCAAGGTCCTGTACAGCTGCAACATGACCTCCCAACTCCTGTATTCAATACTCTGACGAATAAAGGAAAGCATACCAAACGCCTTCTTCACTATCCTATCTATCTGTGAGTCTACTTTCAAGGAGATGTGAATCTGCACTCCAAGATCCCTTTGTACAGCAACATTCCCTGGGACCTTACCATTAAGTGTATAAGTCCTGCTAGGATTTGCTTTCCCAAAATGCAGCACCTCGCATTTATCTAAATTAAACTTCATCTGCCACGCCTCAGGCCATTGGCCCATCTGATCAAGATCCTGTTGTAATCTGAGGTAACCTTCTTTGCTGTCCACTGTTATGGGGTATCTTGAAACATACTAACTATACCTATTAAGCTCGCATCCAAATCAATTATATAAATGATGAAAAGTAATGGACCCAGCACCGATCCTTGTGGCACTCCACTGGTCAGAGGCCTCCAGTCCGAAAAACAACCTTCCACCACCACCCTCTGTCTTCTACCTTTGTGCCAGTTCTGTATCCAAATGGCTAGTTCTCCCTGTATTCCATGGGATCTAACCTTGCTAATCAGTCTCCCATGAGGAACCTTGTCAAACAGCTTACTGAAGTTGTTGTGGTTCTGTTCGCCAAGCTGGGAATTTGTGTTGCAATGCCGGAGGAAACATCACAAAAGCACTTCACAGGAGGCTCCCAAGCACTGAGGATGTCACCTAGACAGGGGACGAAATGTCTGCAACACAAATTCCCAGCTCGGTGAACAGAACCACAACAACAAGCACCTGAGCTACAAAGCTTCTCACAAACTTTGGACTTACTAAAGTCGATATAGATCACATCTACCACTCTGCCCTCATCAAACCTCTTTGTTACTTCTATCCAAAAACTCAATCAAGTTTGTGAGACATGATTTCCCATGCACAAAGCCCATGATGATCCCTCATCAATACTTACCTTTCCAAATACATATACATCCTGTCCCTCAGGATTCCTTCCAACAACTTGCCCACCAACAATATCAGACTCACCGATGTATAGTTCCCTGGCTTGTCCTTACCACTTTTGTTAAATAGTGGCACCACGTTAGCCAACCTCCAATCTTCCGGCACCTCATCTTGAAACCTAATGTAAAGGGGACCCCCAGCTTCTGTCATGACACTACAGATTTCTTATAGTAACTCAGCACCCATGGACCATTCGAACTGGGAACTTCCCTCATCACAATGGACACATCAGCATTCTACACCAGCATCCCCCACAATGACTGCAGCAGGGCAACAGCCTCAGTACTCAATACGAACAACTGCCAATCTCTGAGCACTGTGCTACAACTTATTCACTTCATTCTCGATCACAACATTTTCACCTTTGACAACCAGTTCTTCATCCAGACGGAACGGCCTTGGGACCAAATTTACACCCCAATATGCCAACATTTTCATGCACAAGTTCAAACAAGAATTCTTTTCTGCACAGGACCTCCAACCAACACTATATACCAGATATATTGATGACATTTTCTTTCTTGGGACCCTTGGCGAAGTGTAACTGAAACAATTACACAGTGATATCAATGAGCTTCATCTCACCATGAGACTTCATATGGACTACTCTTTAGTGTCTGTCTCACTTGGACTAATGCATCTCCATCAGGGATGGGCACCTCAGCACCTCACACTGTACTGCAAACCCACAGATAACCTCACAATGATACACTTCTCTAGCTTCTCCCTGAAACATACTAAAACAGTCATCTCCTACAGATAAGCCCTCCATATACACAGAATCTGTTTGAATGAGAAGGAATGTGACGGACACTTGACATTGCTCAAGGATGCCCTCATAAGAACAAGGTATGATGCTCAACTCAGCGATCACCAGTTCCAACATGCCACAGCAAGTAACCATAATGACCTCCTCAGGGGATAGACACAGGCTGCAACAGTTAGGGTACCTTGGTTGTGCAGTACTTCCCGGGAGCCGAACAACTACACCATGTTCTTCACGGCCTTCAATACAGTATTGATGAGGATGAGCACCTCACCAAGACATTCCCTACATCTCCTTTTCCCACTTTTAAACAACCACCAAACATTAAACAGATCATTTGCGCAGCCTTCAGGACAACAACACCATACAACCCTGTTATGGCAGCCGCTGCAAGATGTGTCAAAGTATTGGCACAGGTACCACCATTACACGTAGGGGCACCTCCCACCTTGTACGCGGTGAGTACTCGTGTGACTCGGCCAATATGGTCTACCTCAAACGCTGCAGGCAAGGATGCCGTGACATTGGACAGACTGAGTAGATGCTACAACAACGGATGAATGGACACTGCAAAACAACCAACAGGCAGGACTATTCCCTCCCAGTTGGGGAACACTTCAACAGTCCAGGATGTTCAGCCTTGGACCTTTGGGTACATTTATACAAAACTACCTTCAGTATCTGAGGAGTTGTGAATGTCACTGAACGTTGTGCATTCATCAGGGAACATCGCACTTCTGACCTTGTGATGGAGGGATGGTCATTGATGAAGCAACTGAAAATGATTGGGCCCGGGACACTATGCAGACAGACTCCTGCAGGGATGTGCTATGTTTCAGAAGACAGACCTCAAACAACCACAACCAACTTCCTTTCTGTTCGGAATAACTCCAACCAGCAGAAAGTGTTCCCAATTCCCAGTCACTCCTGTTTTGCTGAGGTTTCTGGATGTTACACTTGGTTAAATGCTGCCTATGTATTAAAGGTAATTTACCCTTATTTCCCCTCTTTAATTCGACCCTTGTCCATGTTTAGACTAAGGCACTACTGAAGTCAGACGTTTAGTGGTTCTGATGGAACCTAAACTGAATGCTAGTGAGTAGCTTGTTCCTTTGCACATCTCACTTGATCACGCTATTAATGACAATGATAATTGCGAGTTGAGATAATTGAGACAAAGGAGGCAATAATTAGCTGGGTTATATTTGTCCTGCTTTTTGTATGCAGGACATGGTTGGGCACTTTCCATGGAGTTGAATAGGTGCGAGTGTTGTAGCTATGCTGAAACAGCTTGGCTGGGCATGTACAATTGCTGGGATACTGTCAGAATCCATACTTTTACAGTATCCAGTGCTTTCAATCAGTTCTTGATATCAACTGGAGTGTACTGAATTGGCTAAAGGCTTATATCTGCAATGAAGAGAATTTCGAGAACATGCCAAAAGCCTTGTCTTTTGGACTGATGTGCTGCATTTTCTGACATTCAGCTGAACAGTACTGCCTGTGGCTCTTTCATCATTATCACCATTCTGACGTGGAAATATATCACCTGTCCTTCTGGGTCACTAGGTCAAAGTCCTGCAACTCCCAATCTCATGGCAGTGTGGGTGCACCCACAGCTAATGAATTGCTGCAGTTCAAGAAGGTTGCTCATCAGCAAAGTGGGATGGGCAATACATCCTGGCCCAGCAATGCCCTCATCCTGTGACAGGGTTTCAGAAATGAAGCTTAGAGGGTGGTTATGAAACTAGTTAGAAATGGTAGCTCAGTGGTTATCACTGCTACATCACAGTACCAGGGACCTGGGTTCAATTCCAACTTTCAGCAACTGTCTGTGTGGAGTTTTACATTCTCCCCGTGTCTGATGTGTTTCCACCGGGTGCTCCGGTTTCCTCCCACAGTCCAAAGATGTGCAGGTCAGATGAATTGGCCATGCTAAACTGCCCACAGTGTTAGGTGCATTAGTCAGGGGTACATATGGGGAATGGGTCTGGGTGGGTTACTCTTTGGAGGGTCATTATGGACTTGTTGGGCCCAAGGGCCTGTTTCCATACGGTAGGTAGTCTCATCTAGTTAGAAACTAGTTCCTATTTTTTGAAGATGGTACATACCAGAATAAATTCCACATTATCAGGGAGATGATAGTGTCAGAGCAATATTAGAATTGTTTTGTTAAGGAAGCAGCAGGTCTTTAGCACTATATCTAGGAGGCCCTCATCTTTGTTGAGATAAGCCATATTTTATGCCTATTGGACTCAGTCTCTTGAACACAATTATTCATGATCGTAGTTACCTTGGGAACAGGAAAAATTAGGAAAATTTGACTTTTGGGTCAAAACATTTATAAACTTTTTTTTACCAATATGCTCAGCTCCACCACAATAAGGAATGAAGATGTTCAAGGAAACTACTATTATTTGCCGAGTTTGTTCATTATCATTCACAGCTGAAAATAATAAGGCTATAGAAATGTGTCTAATTTATTTGCTATGTAAGTACTTAGCACTGTCTATAGCCTGCTACCTTTGGTGTTGAACTTGTGGATAGCCTCTTCTACTGATTCACTAAGTTCATGTCTTGTTTTTGAAATGTCATCATATACTGAATTGTGAGGATACCTAATTTAGCCGCCATTGGTAACCCAGAATACCTTACAGATCTTTGCCTTTAAGCGATATCTGTCTTTAATCTAAAAAGACAGCACTTGCGCTACAGTACATTTTGAATAATGCCCTCATAATGGAAATAAAATGACTTTGGTCCACTATTGTGATTATGGAGAAAACTGTCTCCACCAGATAAACCTTTGAGGACACGATCAAACAGCGTAACTCATGTTAATTCTCTCACTAGCCAACAGCTGTACTCTAGTAGCTATGTCCTACAAATTCAGCTGTCTTAGCCAATGATGGTGCAACACAGCCATTCTTAGTGACAGACAATGAAGCTTGTCACACAGAATATGCTCTGTGTTTTGTTTTTCTTGGAGATTCCTCAAAGTAATTTTCAACATGTGGACATAGAAATATATAAGCAATAAGAGAGGGAGAAGATCAAAGGGACCAGTCCTGCTCAACTATGATCAACTATTTGTCAAATTTTCTTTTTCTCTCTTTTTCTTATCTTTGGAAATGCTATCACATGCAACTGATGGCTTTTCTCACAACCAAATCACCTGTGGAAATTCTCACCTATTAACTACCAGTATTAGATCACCCGTGTTTCCAATTGCTCAACTTACATGCAGAGCTCACTAAAGGCAACGCAATAACACCAAATGTGAGAAAGAGACAGGGAAACAGGGAGGAGTTGGAAGTGGAATGTTCTTATTGTTGAACTCTGCAGTGATTGTTACAGCCAGGTGGCTTGTCAGGTCATTTCCAAGGGGATTGGGAGACAACTGCATTATGTGAACTGGAGACAATAGATAGAAGTTAGAAATGGCAGGCATATTTCTTAAGGGACATTATTTTAACCCAGTCAAGCTTCTATTACAATTGTTCTTCATCATGGTCATTTCTCAGGTATTAGTCCAAAAATGTCACTTGAAATAGCCTGTCTAAAGTTGAAAAGACTAACATAGTGCTTGATGCAGTACCCATCTATCACCAACAAATAAAAAATGTAGCTACAAGACAAAGTAACCTAGAGAAAAGGGACAAAACCAAGCTTTTCTTGAATAAATGGGTTAAAGGTTAAAGATCTCCCTCATATTTATTTCTCATAGTCAAATTTCCTCTTATTATTTCTGACAGAAAAGACAAAAAAATCTGCCGTTATTATTTCTGCTGAAATTCCACCAGATTGATCGACTTTATTGGCGAGTATTTTCCCTAAATAAATGTAAACTACCTGAGGGCTAATATATGAACTATGTTGAAGTCATTCTTCCAAAATTCAAGTTTGACTTACGGATCAAGGACTTTTCCAATTTGATGTTGAGTTTTTTCTCTGAAGTCATCAACCTTTTTTGATATGATCTTTGCAGAATTTCGTCTTTATTATAAAGAAGCAGCAGTATTAGTGAACATTTTAGCCAGATATTTCTTATTTAAACAAAGTATAAGAAAGAGGTATCACAGGTTATTAAGCTCAGAACTTATAAACATTTAAAAATTACAGGCAGGAGAAGATTAGCTATTCTAACAAGCCCTACTCCACATTCAGCAAAGTAACAGAGCGTCAATATGAATACTTAATTGTGACTACTGCCCAACATGTCAGCCACTTTTGTAGGCACTACCAGTTCCAATACCCATGTGACATTTTTTTTTACATTTAAACTGTCTGATGAGATTTTCATGATAAACTGTTTATTAATGTGGCTGCTGATCGATTTAGTGTTTCCTTGAAAGCATGGTCAATAGCAAATTGACAGGCTTGTCTAAGGTCAAAGGTTATGTTCAGTGTGTGAACTTTCTGATTAGCCTTTATGATACATAAATGAAGACAATATAGCCATATGAAGTATGTTGTTTACCGCCCTGAGGTCTAAGGAGGTGGGATTTCTGTCTGAGGTCAATGGAGATGCATCAGACAAGTACTCAAACAAAAATTCTAAACAACAATTGAATCCTTTATTAAACTTAGAAGTAGGATCCATAGATGCAAGTGTCTAGTTTTGAAGTTACCATGGTATCAGAAATCAACTAGGAGAAAGTGAGGACTGCAGATGCTGGAGATCAGAGCTTAAAAATGTGTTGCTGGAAAAGCGCAGCAGGTCAGGCAGCATCAAAGGAGAAGGGCATATGCCCGAAACGTCGATTCTCCTTCTCCTTTGATGCTGCCTGACCTGCTGCGCTTTTCCAGCAACACATTTTTAAGCTATGGTATGAGAAATCCATAACTGGAAAAGTGTAGTTATAAAGCAGTCTGATTTCATGGCCTTTCTTTGAACAGAAAAGATACAAGATGTTGCTACGGTTAGTCTTTAGAATAGATACTCACTGTTGTACATCAGTTAACCATTGTAATGATTTTGCTGTTAATCTTCCATCATTAAAGTAAGGAGTCTCTATTCCAAATGCACTATATTTGCTGTGTCTTGACCAATCGTAATTTCTATCCCTTTGCTCCCCTATGAAAATAGTTCACAAAAACAATATAAATTTTGGCCACTATTACATGTCTCATTTTAAATTCTTGCACCACCACTAAACAACTGCTGACATTCTGAAGCAACCTCTCAATTACAGTTGTATAGTTTGCTCCAGACTGAGAATTTAGAATTAAAGAATTCAGGAAATACCTTAGTCGAATAAAGGAAATAGGTATGTTATGTTATTTTAAGATATTATTTGCAAATGTACAACAGAATAAAACTGCTTTTGACATATATGGCTCAACTTATGTTTGTGTGCTTATCACTGATGATTCTTGTTTTATATCTTGAATGTAGTTTATCTGTCACACTACATGAACTAAACTGACTACAATGTAAAAGGGATAAGTTAAGGAACATTGAGGAAAAGTTTTTTTTTCCCACACAGTCTTTCTTTAAATCACCAGGAGGGAACGGGTAGCAATGCACAAGAATTTCCACTCTTAAAGGATTGATATGGGCTGTGTACTGCCTTATTAAGCTTGAACTAAAACATTGCTTCTGCAAGGTATGCAGACTTTCTGTCAATCTTCTATCTTCTAGCTGGGTGGGCTACAGAGTAATTCCCAGCATATTTCTCCATTAGAGAATATGATGGCTATTGTTTAAAATAATGTTTGATGTGTCTGCCAGTTGGTCTTCAAATTAAGTAAACTGCTGCACAAAGAAATACATTTCGTTTCTTGTTTAGCAATATTTTGCTTGATAATGGATTTACCTAATTTTTTACTAGCAAATAAAGTAAAAACAAATGGCTTGGAGTAGCAAATACATAACTACAGAATCTGTATGGAAACAATGCCATGCTTCTGGATGAATAGTGAAATTGTGCTTCTTTAATCATTTAATTTGGAGAATGGGTTCACTTGTCTGAAGCAGTATTAATAAATTTGCTCAGTTTTTAAAAATAGCAGGCCAGCATATGAATGTGAATGTTTAATAAGCATATTGGTATACTGAACACCTCTAGCTTACTTGAATGACTTGCCAAGGTTGTTGTACACAACTTGCATTTTTGATACAGAAGAAAACTCATGACAAATGATCCAATGCAACTAACCACAGCTTAATGGTCTGATCAGTATAAATACATTTTTAATAGAATCAGTTCCTTTCATTCAATATTCTATTTTTTAAAAATGTGATCATCCAACATACACGGCTCAAAACTATTCCATTGCAGTTTCTAAAACAGCAAATCAAAAAGCATCTATACTTTTAAAGATTTTGTCTGCTACCTGCACCAGCTGCAAACCCTCAAGAACAAGTATTGATGCATTATATCACCTATTGATGGGATCTCAAGTTCCACTAAACTGCCAGGGATTGTCAAAAGAAACCTTGCTTTTTGAGCACAGAAACAATCAAACAATCAATCAATATATGTTTCTCTCATAATATCCTCACAATCATTAATCAGAGAAACTGGCAAGTGCTTAGATGCAAATAAGAAATGGTGGATAATATGAAGTGAAGTAAAATACTCCAGAAATGGGAGGCAATAAAGAAATCAATCACTCTGCATGTTTACTAGTGTTACTATTATCACTCTATCAATTTTACAAGGCTGCCTAATATTTTATATTTATGAATTATTTACTATAATATTAAACTGAATATACTATGCGATACTTGCTGCTACAGGCAGAATCAATTGCAGGGGAAATCTTCAGAGAAAATTTTCATGGTGCTCCCATCCCATTTGCGCTTACAAAGCAATGACGTTTTTAGCCCCACCAATGTAACACGTAACTGATTTTCAAGTAAATTTCAATCCAAACTGCCAGATTTGATATTAGGAACAAACAGGAGACTCATACACCTATGCTAATTAGGGATTAGTTGAAGTAATTAGGATCCCCAAAGTAGCTTCTATCTCAGTCTCCCAGAATATTATTATTGGTTCTTGTTTCTGCCCCACA